>NW_027182440.1:2182568-2910091 GCF_040938575.1 Ambystoma mexicanum
GGAATGTGACAGACTCTCAGCTCGCTGTTAGTGTTAGGAACATGTGCTCTCTATGCAGGGGAATGTGACAGAGGCCCAGCATGCTGTTAGTGTTAGGAACATGTCCTCTCTATGCAGGGGAATGTGACAGACTCCCAACTCGCTGTTAGTGTTAGGAACATGTGCTCTCTATGCAGGGGAATGTGACAGACTCCCAGCTCGCGGTTAGTGTTAGGAACATGCGCTCTCTATGCAGGGGAATATGACAAACTCCCAGCTCGCTGGTAGTGTTAGGAACATGTGCTGTCTATTCAGGGGAATGTGACAGACGCCCAGCTCCCTGTTTGTGTTAGGAGCATGTGCTGTCTATGCAGGGGAATGTGGCAGACTCCCAGCTCGCTGTTAGTGTTAGGAGCATATGCTCTCTTTGCAAGGGAATGTGGCAGACTCCCAGCTCGCTGTTAGTGTTATTAGCATGTGCTCTCTGTGCAGGGGAATGTGGCAGACTCCCAGATCGCTGTTAGTGTTAGGAGCATGTGCTCTCTGTGCAAGGGAATGCAACAGACTTCCAGCTCCCTGTCAGTGTTAGGAACATGTGCTTTCTATGCAAGGGAATGTGACAGACTCCCAGCTTGCGCTTAGTGTTAGGAACATGTGTTCCTTATGCAGGAGAATGTGACAGACGCACAGCTCGCTGTTAATGTTAGGAATATGTGCTCTCTCAGCAAGGGATGTGACAGACTACCAGCTCGCTGCTAGTGTTAGGAACAGGTGCTCTCTATGCAGGTGAATGTGACAGACGACAAGCTCGCTGTTAGTGTTAGGAACATGTGCTCTCTATGCAAAGGAATGTGACAGACTCTCAGCTCACTGTTAGTGTTAGGAACATGTGCTGTCTATGCAGGAGAATGTGACAGACGCCCAGCTCGCTGTTAGTGTTAGGAACATGTGCTCTCTATGCAGGGGAATGTGACAGACTCCCAGCTCGCTGTTAGTGTTAGGAACATGTGCTCCGTGCAAGGGAATGTGACCGACTCCCAGATCGCTGTTAGTGTTAGGAACATGTGCCGTCTATGCAAAGGAATGTGACAGACTCCCATTTCGCTGTTAGTGTTAGGAACATTTGCTCTCTATGCAGGGGAATGTGACAGACTCACAGCTCACTGATAGTGCTCTCTGTGCAAGGGAATGTGACAGACTCCCAGCTCACTGTTAGGGAATGTGACAGACTCCCAGCTCGCTGTTAGTGTTAGGAACATGTGCTCTCTAGGCAAGAGAATGTGACAGATTCCCAGCACGCTGTTAGTGATAGGAACATGTGCTCTCTATGCAGGGGAATGTGGCAGTCTCCCAGCTCACTGTTAGTGTTAGGAACATGTGCTCTCTATGCAGGGGAATGTGACAGACAACCAGCTAGCTGTTAGTGTTAGGAACTTGTGCTCTCTATGCAGGGGAATGTGACAGACTCCCAATTCGCTGTTAGTGTTAGGAACATGTGCTCTCGCTGGAAGTGTTAGGAACATGTGCTGTCTATGCAGGGGAATGTGACAGACGCCCAGCTCCCTGCTTGTGTTAGGAGCATGTGCTGTCTACGCAGGGGAATGTGGCAGACTCCCATCTCGCTGCTAGTGTTAGGAACATGTGCTCTCTATGCAGGTGAATGTGACAGATGCCCAGCTCGCTGTTAGTGTTAGGAACATGTGCTGTCTATGCAGGAGAATGTGACAAACTCCCATCTTGCTGTTAGTGTTAGGGACATTTGCTCTCTATGCAGGGGAATGTGACAGACTCCCAGCTCACTGTTAGTGCTCTCTGTGCAAGGGAATGTGACAGACTCCCAGCTCGCTGTCAGGGAATGTGACAGACTCCCAGCTCACTGTTAGTGTTAGGAACATGTGCTCTCTAGGCAAGGGAATGTGACAGATTCCCAGCACGCTGTTAGTGATAGGAACATGTGCTCTCTATGCAGGGGAATGTGACAGAGGCCCAGCATGCTGTTAGTGTTAGGAACATGTCCTCTCTATGCAGGGGAATGTGACAGACTCCCAATTCGCTGTTAGTGTTAGGAACATGTGCTCTCGCTGGAAGTGTTAGGAACATGTGCTGTCTATGCAGGGGAATGTGACAGACGCCCAGCTCCCTGTTTGTGTTAGGAGCATGTGCTGTCTACGCAGGGGAATGTGGCAGACTCCCATCTCGCTGTTAGTGTTAGGAGCATATGCTCTCTTTGCAAGGGAATGTGGCAGACTCCCAGCTCGCTGTTAGTGTTATTAGCATGTGCTCTCTGTGCAGGGGAATGTGGCAGACTCCCAGATCGCTGTTAGTGTTAGGAGCAGGTGCTCTCTGTGCAAGGGAATGTGGCAGACTCCCAGTTCGCTGTTAGTGTTAGGAACATGTGCTCTCTGTGCAGGGCAGTGTGACAGACTCCCAGTTCGCTGTTAGTGTTAGGAACATGTGCTCTCTGCGCAAGGGAATGTGGCAGACTCCCAGCTCACTGTTAGTGTTAGGAACATGTGCTCTCTAGGCAAGGGAATGTGACAGACTCCCAGCTCGCTGTTAGTGTTAGGAACATGTGCTCTCTAGGCAAGGGAATGTGACAGACACCCAGCTCGCTGTTAGTGTTAGGAACATGTGCTCTCTGTGCAAGGGAATATGGCAGACTCCCAGCTCGCTGTTAGTGTTAGGAGCATGTGCTTTCTATGCAAGGGAATGTGAAGACTCCCAGCTCGCTGTTAGTGTTAGGAACATGTGCACTCGAGGAAAGGGAATGTGACAGACACCCAGCTCGACGTTAGTGTTAGGAACATGTGCTCTCTATGCAAGGGAATGTGACAGACACCCAGCCTGTTGTTAGGGTTAGGAACATGTGCTCTCTATGCATTGGAATGTCACAGAATCCCAGCTCGCTGTTAGTGTTAGGAACATGTGCTCTCTATGCAAGGGAATGTGACAGACTCCAAGCTCACTGTTAGTGTTAGGAACATGTGCTGTCTATGCAACGGAATGTGACAGACACCCAGCTCGCTGTTAGTGTTCAGAACTAGTGCTCTCTATGCAAGGGAATGTGAAAGACTCTCACCTTGCTGTTAGTGATCTCTCTGCCCAGGAATGTGACAGATTCCCAGCTCGCTGTTAGTTTTAGGAACATGTGCTCTCTAGGCAAGGGAATGTGACAGATTCCCAGCACGCTGTTAGTGATAGGAACATGTGCTCTCTATGCAGGGGAATGTGGCAGACTCCCAGCTTGCTGTTAGTGTTAGGAGCATGTGCTCTCTGTGCAAGGGAATGTGGCAGACTCCCAGATCGCTGTTAGTGTTAGGAGCATATGCTCTCTTTGCAAGGGAATGTGGCAGAGTCCCAGCTCACTGTTAGTGTTAGGAGCATGTGCTCTCTGTGCAAGCGAATGTGGCAGACTCCCAGTTCGCTGTTAGTGTTAGGAACATGTGCTCTCTGTGCAGGGCAGTGTGAAAGACTCCCAGCTCGCAGTTAGTGTTAGGAACATGTGCTCTCTAGGCAAGGGAATGTGACAGACTCCCAGCTCGCTGTTAGTGTTAGGAACATGTGCTCTCTAGGCAAGGGAATGTGACAGACACCCAGCTCGCTGTTAGTGTTAGGAACATGTGCTCTCTATGCAAGGGAATGTGGCAGACTCCAAGCTCACTGTTAGTGTTAGGAACATGTGCTGTCTATGCAACGGAATGTGACAGACACCCAGCTCGCTGTTAGTGTTCGGAATTAGTGCTCTCTATGCAAGTTAATGTGAAAGACTCTCACCTTGCTGTTAGTGATCTCTCTGCCCAGGAATGTGACAGATTCCCAGCTCGCTGTTAGTTTTAGGAACATTTGCTCTCTATGCAAGGATATGCAACAGACGCACAGCTCGCTGCTAGTGTTAGGAACATGTGCTCTCTATGCAGGTGAATGTGACAGATGCCCAGCTCGCTGTTAGTGTTAGGAACATGTGCTGTCTATGCAGGAGAATGTGACAAACTCCCATCTTGCTGTTAGTGTTTTGGACATTTGCTCTCTATGCAGGGGAATGTGACAGACTCCCAGCTCACTGTTAGTGCTCTCTGTGCAAGGGAATGTGACAGACTCCCAGCTCGCTGTCAGGGAATGTGACAGACTCCCAGTTCGCTGTTAGTGTTAGGAACATGTGCTCTCTAGGCAAGGGAATGTGACAGATTCCCAGCACGCTGTTAGTGATAGGAACATGTGCTCTCTATGCAGGGGAATGTGGCAGACTCCCAGCTTGCTGTTAGTGTTAGGAGCATGTGCTCTCTGTGCAAGGGAATGTGGCAGACTCCCAGCTCGCTGTTAGTGTTAGGAGCATATGCTCTCTTTGCAAGGGAATGTGGCAGAGTCCCAGCTCACTGTTAGTGTTAGGAGCATGTGCTCTCTGTGCAAGCGAATGTGGCAGACTCCCAGTTCGCTGTTAGTGTTAGGAACATGTGCTCTCTGTGCAGGGCAGTGTGACAGACTCCCAGCTCGCTGTTAGTGTTAGGAACATGTGCTCTCTAGGCAAGGGAATGTGACAGACACCCAGCTCGCTGTTAGTGTTAGGAACATGTGCTCTCTGTGCAATGAATGTGGCAGACTCCCAGCTCGCTGTTAGTATTAGGAGCATGTGCTTTCTATGCAAGGGAATGTGACAGACTCCCAGCTCGCTCTTAGTGTTAGGAACATGTGCTCTCGAGGAAAGGGAATGTGACAGACACCCAGCTCTCCGTTAGTGTTAGGAACATGTGCTCTCTATGCAAGGGAATGTGACAGACACCCAGCTTGCTGTTAGTGTTAGGAACATGTGCTCTCTATGCATTGGAATGTCACAGAATCCCAGCTCGCTGTTAGTGTTACGAACATGTGCTCTCTATGCAAGGGAATGTGACAGACTCCAAGCTCACTGTTAGTGTTAGGAACATGTGCTGTCTATGCAAGGGAATGTGACAGACTCCCAGCTCGCTGTTAGTGTTCGGAACTAGTGCTCTCTATGCAAGGGAATGTGAAAGATTCCCAGCTTGCTGTTAGTGATCTCTGTGCCCAGGAATGTGACAGATTCCCAGCTCGCTGTTAGTTTTAGGAACATTTGCTCTCTATGCAAGGAAATGCAACAGACTTCCAGCTCCCTGTCAGTGTTAGGAACATGTGCTTTCGATGCAAGGGAATGTGAAAGACTCCCAGCTCGCTCTTAGTGTTAGGAACATGTGTTCCTTATGCAGGAGAATGTGACAGACGCACAGTTCGCTGTTAATGTTAGGAATATGTGCTCTCTCTGCAAGGGAATGTGACAGACTACCAGCTCGCTGCTAGTGTTAGGAACATGTGCTCTCTATGCAGGTGAATGTGACAGACGCCCAGCTCGCTGTTAGTGTTAGGAACATGTGCTCTCTATGCAAAGGAATGTGACAGACTCTCAGCTCGCTGTTAGTGTTAGGAACATGTGCTGTCTATGCAGGAGAATGTGACAGACGCCCAGCTCACTGTTAGTGTTAGGAACATGTGCTCTCTATGCAAGGGAATGTGACAGACTCCAAGCTCACTGTTAGTGTTAGGAACATGTGCTGTCTATGCAACGGAATGTGACAGACACCCAGCTCGCTGTTAGTGTTCAGAACTAGTGCTCTCTATGCAAGGGAATGTGAAAGACTCTCACCTTGCTGTTAGTGATCTCTCTGCCCAGGAATGTGACAGATTCCCAGCTCGCTGTTAGTTTTAGGAACATTTGCTCTCTATGCAAGGATATGCAACAGACGCACAGCTCGCTGCTAGTGTTAGGAACATGTGCTCTCTATGCAGGTGAATGTGACAGATGCCCAGCTCGCTGTTAGTGTTAGGAACATGTGCTGTCTATGCAGGAGAATGTGACAAACTCCCATCTTGCTGTTAGTGTTAGGGACATTTGCTCTCTATGCAGGGGAATGTGACAGACTCCCAGCTCACTGTTAGTGCTCTCTGTGCAAGGGAATGTGACAGACTCCCAGCTCGCTGTCAGGGAATGTGACAGACTCCCAGCTCGCTGTTAGTGTTAGGAACATGTGCTCTCTAGGCAAGGGAATGTGACAGATTCCCAGCACGCTGTTAGTGATAGGAACATGTGCTCTCTATGCAGGGGAATGTGGCAGACTCCCAGCTTGCTGTTAGTGTTAGGAGCATGTGCTCTCTGTGCAAGGGAATGTGGCAGACTCCCAGATCGCTGTTAGTGTTAGGAGCATATGCTCTCTTTGCAAGGGAATGTGGCAGAGTCCCAGCTCACTGTTAGTGTTAGGAGCATGTGCTCTCTGTGCAAGCGAATGTGGCAGACTCCCAGTTCGCTGTTAGTGTTAGGAACATGTGCTCTCTGTGCAGGGCAGTGTGAAAGACTCCCAGCTCGCTGTTAGTGTTAGGAACATGTGCTCTCTAGGCAAGGGAATGTGACAGACTCCCAGCTCGCTGTTAGTGTTAGGAACATGTGCTCTCTAGGCAAGGGAATGTGACAGACACCCAGCTCGCTGTTAGTGTTAGGAACATGCGCTCTCTATGCAAGGGAATGTGGCAGACTCCAAGCTCACTGTTAGTGTTAGGAACATGTGCTGTCTATGCAACGGAATGTGACAGACACCCAGCTCGCTGTTAGTGTTCGGAATTAGTGCTCGCTATGCAAGGGAATGTGAAAGACTCTCACCTTGCTGTTAGTGATCTCTCTGCCCAGGAATGTGACAGATTCCCAGCTCGCTGTTAGTTTTAGGAACATTTGCTCTCTATGCAAGGATATGCAACAGACGCACAGCTCGCTGCTAGTGTTAGGAACATGTGCTCTCTATGCAGGTGAATGTGACAGATGCCCAGCTCGCTGTTAGTGTTAGGAACATGTGCTGTCTATGCAGGAGAATGTGACAAACTCCCATCTTGCTGTTAGTGTTTTGGACATTTGCTCTCTATGCAGGGGAATGTGACAGACTCCCAGCTCACTGTTAGTGCTCTCTGTGCAAGGGAATGTGACAGACTCCCAGCTCGCTGTCAGGGAATGTGACAGACTCCCAGTTCGCTGTTAGTGTTAGGAACATGCGCTCTCTAGGCAAGGGAATGTGACAGATTCCCAGCACGCTGTTAGTGATAGGAACATGTGCTCTCTATGCAGGGGAATGTGGCAGACTCCCAGCTTGCTGTTAGTGTTAGGAGCATGTGCTCTCTGTGCAAGGGAATGTGGCAGACTCCCAGCTCGCTGTTAGTGTTAGGAGCATATGCTCTCTTTGCAAGGGAATGTGGCAGAGTCCCAGCTCACTGTTAGTGTTAGGAGCATGTGCTCTCTGTGCAAGCGAATGTGGCAGACTCCCAGTTCGCTGTTAGTGTTAGAAACATGTGCTCTCTGTGCAGGGCAGTGTGACAGACTCCCAGCTCGCTGTTAGTGTTAGGAACATGTGCTCTCTAGGCAAGGGAATGTGACAGACACCCAGCTCGCTGTTAGTGTTAGGAACATGTGCTCTCTGTGCAATGAATGTGGCAGACTCCCAGCTCGCTGTTAGTATTAGGAGCATGTGCTTTCTATGCAAGGGAATGTGACAGACTCCCAGCTCGCTCTTAGTGTTAGGAACATGTGCTCTCGAGGAAAGGGAATGTGACAGACACCCAGCTCTCCGTTAGTGTTAGGAACATGTGCTCTCTATGCAAGGGAATGTGACAGACACCCAGCTTGCTGTTAGTGTTAGGAACATGTGCTCTCTATGCATTGGAATGTCACAGAATCCCAGCTCGCTGTTAGTGTTACGAACATGTGCTCTCTATGCAAGGGAATGTGACAGACTCCAAGCTCACTGTTAGTGTTAGGAACATGTGCTGTCTATGCAAGGGAATGTGACAGACTCCCAGCTCGCTGTTAGTGTTCGGAACTAGTGCTCTCTATGCAAGGGAATGTGAAAGACTCCCAGCTTGCTGTTAGTGATCTCTGTGCCCAGGAATGTGACAGATTCCCAGCTTGCTGTTAGTTTTAGGAACATTTGCTCTCTATGCAAGGAAATGCAACAGACTTCCAGCTCCCTGTCAGTGTTAGGAACATGTGCTTTCGATGCAAGGGAATGTGAAAGACTCCCAGCTCGCTCTTAGTGTTAGGAACATGTGTTCCTTATGCAGGAGAATGTGACAGACGCACAGTTCGCTGTTAATGTTAGGAATATGTGCTCTCTCTGCAAGGGAATGTGACAGACTACCAGCTCGCTGCTAGTGTTAGGAACATGTGCTCTCTATGCAGGTGAATGTGACAGACGCCCAGCTCGCTGTTAGTGTTAGGAACATGTGCTCTCTATGCAAAGGAATGTGACAGACTCTCAGCTCGCTGTTAGTGTTAGGAACATGTGCTGTCTATGCAGGAGAATGTGACAGACGCCCAGCTCACTGTTAGTGTTAGGAACATGTGCTCTCTATGCATGGGAATGTGACAGACTCCCAGCTCGCTGTTAGTGTTAGGAACATGTGCTCTATGCAAGGAAATGCAACAGACTTCCAGCTCCCTGTCAGTGTTAGGAACATGTGCTTTCGATGCAAGGGAATGTGAAAGACTCCCAGCTCGCTCTTAGTGTCAGGAACATGTGTTCCTTATGCAGGAGAATGTGACAGATGCACAGCTCACTGTTAATGTTAGGAATATGTGCTCTCTCTGCAAGGGAATGTGACAGACTACCAGCTCGCTGCTAGTGTTAGGAACATGTGCTCTCTATGCAGGTGAATGTGACAGACTACCAGCTCGCTGTTATTGTTAGGAACATGTGCTGTCTATGCAGGAGAATGTGACAGACGCCCAGCTCGCTGTTAGTGTTAGGAACATGTGCTCTGTGCAAGGGAATGTGACTAACTCCCAGCTCGCTGTTAGTGTTAGGAACATGTGCTGTCTATGCAAACGAATGTGACAGACTCCCATCTCACTGTTAGTGTTAGGGACATTTGCTCTCCATGCAGCGGAATATGACATTCTCCCAGCTCACTGTTATTGCTCTCTGTGCAAGGGAATGTGACAGACTCCCAGCTCGCTGTTAGGGAATTTGACAGACTCCCAGCTGCTGTTAGTGTTAGGAACATGTGCTCTCTATGCAGGGGAATGTGACAGATGCCCAGCTAGCTGTTAGTGTTAGAAACATGTGCTCTCTATATAGGGGAATGTGACAGACTCTCAGCTCACTGTTAGTGTTAGGAACATGTGCTCTCTATGCAGGGGAATGTGACAGACGCTCAGCTTGCTGTTAGTGTTAGGAACATGTCCTCTCTATGCAGGGGAATGTGACAGACTCCCAACTCGCTGTTAGTTTTAGGAACATGTGCTCTCTATGCAGGGGAATGTGACAGACTCCCAGCTCGCTGTTAGTGTTAGGAACATGTGCTCTCTAGGCAAGGGAATGTGACAGATTCCCAGCACGCTGTTAGTGATAGGAACATGTGCTCTCTATGCAGGGGAATGTGGCAGACTCCCAGCTCGCTGTTAGTGTTAAGTGCATGTGCTTTCTATGCCAGGGAATGTGACAGACTCCCAGCTCGCTGTTAGTGTTAGGAACATGTGCTCTCTGTGCAAGGGAATGTGGCAGACTCCCAGCTCGCTGTTAGTGTTAGGAGCATGTGCTTTCTATGCAAGGGAATGTGACAGACTCCCAGCTCGCTGTTAGTGTTAGGAACATGTGCACTCGAGGAAAGGGAATGTGACAGACACACAGCTCGCCGTTAGTGTTAGGAACATGTGCTCTCTATGCAAGGGAATGTGACAGACACCCAGCTTGTTGTTAGTGTTAGGAACATGTGCTCTCTATGCATTGGAATGTCACAGAATCCCAGCTTGCTGTTATTGTTAGGAACATGTGCTCTCTATGCAAGGGAATGGGACAGACTCCAAGCTCACTGTTAGTGTTAGGAACATGTGCTGTCTATGCAACGGAATGTGACAGACTCCCAGCTCGCTGTTAGTGTTCAGAACTAGTGCTCTCTATGCAAGGGAATGTGAAAGACTCCCAGCTTGCTGTTAGTGATCTCTCTGCCCAGGAATGTGACAGATTCCCAGCTCGCTGTTAGTTTTAGGAACATTTGCTCTCTATGCAAGGAAATGCAACAGACTTCCAGCTCCCTGTCAGTGTTAGGAACATGTGCTTTCTATGCAAGGGAATGTGGCAGACTCCCAGCTCGCGCTTAGTGTTAGGAACATGTGTTCCTTATGCAGGAGAATGTGACAGACGCACAGCTCGCTGTTAATGTTAGGAATATGTGCTCTCTCTGCAAGGGATGTGACAGACTACCAGCTCGCTGCTAGTGTTAGGAACATGTGCTCTCTATGCAGGTGAATGTGACAGACGCCCAGCTCGCTGTTAGTGTTAGGAACATGTGCTCTCTATGCAAAGGAATGTGACAGACTCTCAGCTCGCTGTTAGTGTTATTAACATGTGCTGTCTATGCAGGAGAATGTGACAAACTCCCATCTTGCTGTTAGTGTTAGGGACATTTGCTCTCTATGCAGGGGAATGTGACAGACTCCCAGCTCATTGTTAGTGCTCTCTGTGCAAGGTAATGTGACAGACTCCCAGCTCGCTGTTAGTGTTAGGAACATGTGCACTCGAGGAAAGAGAATGTGACAGACACCCAGCTTGCCGTTAGGGTTAGGAACATGTGCTCTCTATGCAAGGGAATGTGACAGACACCCAGCTTGTTGTTAGTGTTAGGAACATGTGCTCTCTATGCATTGGAATGTCACAGAATCCCAGCTCGCTGTTAGTGTTAGGAACCTGTGCTCTCTAGGCAAGGGAATGTGACAGACACCCAGCTCGCTGTTAGTGTTAGGAACATGTGCTCTCTGTGCAAGGGAATGTGGCAGACTCCCAGCTCGCTGTTAGTGTTAGGAGCATGTGCTTTCTATGCAAGGGAATGTGACAGACTCCCAGCTCGCTGTTAGTGTTAGGAACATGTGCACTCGAGGAAAGGGAATGTGACAGACACACAGCTCGCTGTTAGTGTTAGGAACATGTGCTCTCTATGCAAGGGAATGTGACAGACACCCAGCTTGTTGTTAGTGTTAGGAACATGTGCTCTCTATGCATTGGAATGTCACAGAATCCCAGCTTGCTGTTAGTGTTAGGAACATGTGCTCTCTATGCAAGGGAATGGGACAGACTCCAAGCTCACTGTTAGTGTTAGGAACATGTGCTGTCTATGCAACGGAATGTGACAGACTCCCAGCTCGCTGTTAGTGTTCAGAACTAGTGCTCTCTATGCAAGGGAATGTGAAAGACTCCCAGCTTGCTGTTAGTGAACTTTCTGCCCAGGAATGTGACAGATTCCCAGCTCGCTGTTAGTTTTAGGAACATTTGCTCTCTATGCAAGGAAAGGCAACAGTCTTCCAGCTCCCTGTCAGTGTTAGGAACATGTGCTTTCTATGCAAGGGAATGTGACAGTCTCCCAGCTCACGCTTAGTGTTAGGAACATGTGTTCCTTATGCAGGAGAATGTGACAGACGCACAGCTCGCTGTTAATGTTAGGAATATGTGCTCTCTCTGCAAGGGATGTGACAGACTACCAGCTCGCTGCTAGAGTTAGGAACATGTGCTCTCTATGCAGGTGAATGTGATAGACGCCCAGCTCGCTGTTAGTGTTAGGAACATGTGCTCTCTATGCAAAGGAATGTGACAGACTCTCAGCTCGCTGTTAGTGTTAGGAAAATGTGCTGTCTATGCAGGAGAATGTGACAAACTCCCATCTTGCTGTTAGTGTTAGGGACATTTGCTATCTATGCAGGGGAATGTGACAGACTCCCAGCTCATTTTTAGTGCTCTCTGTGCAAGGTAATGTGACAGACTCCCAGCTCGCTGTTAGGGAATGTGACAGACTCCCAGCTCGCTGTTAGTGTTAGGAACATGTGCTCTCTAGGCAAGGGAATGTGACAGATTCCCAGCACGCTGTTAGTGATAGGAACATCTGCTCTCTATGCAGGGGAATGTGGCAGACTCCCAGCTCGCTGTTAGTGTTAGGAGCATGTGCTCTCTGTGCAAGGGAATGTGGCAGACTCCCAGCTCGCTGTTAGTGTTAGGAGCATATGCTCTCTTTGCAAGGGAATGTGACAGATTCCCAGCACGCTGTTAGTGATAGGAACATGTGCTCTCTATGCAGGGGAATGTGGCAGACTCCCAGCTTGCTGTTAGTGCTAAGTGCATGTGCTTTCTATGCAAGGGAATGTGACAGACTCCCAGCTCGCTGTTAGTGTTAGGAACATGTGCACTCAAGGAAAGAGAATGTGACAGACACCCAGCTTGCCGTTAGTGTTAGGAACATGTGCTCTCTATGCAAGGGAATGTGACAGACACCCAGCTTGTTGTTAGTGTTAGGAACATGTGCTCTCTATGCATTGGAATGTCACAGAATCCCAGCTCGCTGTTAGTGTTAGGAACAAGTGCTCTCTAGGCAAGGGAATGTGACAGACACCCAGCTCGCTGTTAGTGTTAGGAACATGTGCTCTCTGTGCAAGGGAATGTGGCAGACTCCCAGCTCGCTGTTAGTGTTAGGAGCATGTGCTTTCTATGCAAGGGAATGTGACAGACTCCCAGCTCGCTGTTAGTGTTAGGAACATGTGCACTTGAGGAAAGGGAATGTGACAGACACCCAGGTCGCCGTTAGTGTTAGGAACATGTGCTCTCTATGCAAGGGAATGTGACAGACACCCAGCTTGTTGTTAGTGTTAGGAACATGTGCTCTCTATGCATTGGAATGTCACAGAATCCCAGCTTGCTGTTAGTGTTAGGAACATGTGCTCTCTATGAAAGGGAATGGGACAGACTCCAAGCTCACTGTTAGTGTTAGGAACATGTGCTGTCTATGCAACGGAATGTGACAGACTCCCAGCTCGCTGTTAGTGTTCGGAACTAGTGCTCTCTATGCAAGGGAATGTGAAAGACTCCCAGCTTGCTGTTAGTGATCTCTCTGCCGAGGAATGTGACAGATTCACATCTCGCTGTTAGTTTTAGGAACATTTGCTCTCTATGCAAGGAAATGCAACAGACTTCCAGCTCCCTGTCAGTGTTAGGAACATGTGCTTTCTATGCAAGGGAATGTGACAGACTCCCAGCTCGCGCTTAGTGTTAGGAACATGTGTTCCTTATGCAGGAGAATGTGACAGACGCACAGCTCGCTGTTAATGTTAGGAATATGTGCTCTCTCTGCAAGGGATGTGACAGACTACCAGCTCGCTGCTAGTGTTAGGAACATGTGCTCTCTATACAGGTGAATGTGACAGACGCCCAGCTCGCTGTTAGTGTTAGGAACATGTGCTCTCAATGCAAGGAATGTGACAGACTCTCAGCTCGCTGTTAGTGTTAGGAACATGTGCTGTCTATGCAGGAGAATGTGACAAACTCCCATCCTGCTGTTAGTGTTAGGGACATTTGCTCTCTATGCAGGGGAATGTGACAGACTCCCAGCTCACTGTTAGTGCTCTCTGTGCAAAGGAATGTGACAGACTCCCAGCTCGCTGTTAGGGAATGTGACAGACTCCCAGCTCGCTGTTAGTGTTAGGAACATGTGCTCTCTATGCATTGGAATGTCCCAGAATCCCAGCTCGCTGTTAGTGTTAGGAACATGTGCTCTCTAGGCAAGGGAATGTGACAGACACCCAGCTCGCTGTTAGTGTTAGGAACATGTGCTCTCTGTGCAAGGGAATGTGGCAGACTCCCAGCTCGCTGTTAGTGTTAGGAGCATGTGCTTTCTATGCAAGGGAATGTGACAGACTCCCAGCTCGCTGTTAGTGTTAGGAACATGTGCACTTGAGGAAAGGGAATGTGACAGACACCCAGCTCGCCGTTAGTGTTAGGAACATGTGCTCTCTATGCAAGGGAATGTGACAGACACCCAGCTTGTTGTTAGTGTTAGGAACATGTGCTCTCTATGCATTGGAATGTCACAGAATCCCAGCTTGCTGTTAGTGTTAGGAACATGTGCTCTCTATGCAAGGGAATGGGACAGACTCCAAGCTCACTGCTAGTGTTAGGAACATGTGCTGTCTATGCAATGGAATGTGACAGACTCCCAGCTCGCTGTTAGTGTTCGGAACTAGTGCTCTCTATGCAAGGGAATGTGAAAGACTCCCAGCTTGCTGTTAGTGATCTCTCTGCCCACGAATGTGACAGATTCCCATCTCGCTGTTAGTTTTAGGAACATTTGCTCTCTATGCAAGGAAATGCAACAGACTTCCACCTCCCTGTCAGTGTTAGGAACAAGTGCTTTCTATGCAAGGGAATGTGACAGACTCCCAGCTCGCGCTTAGTGTTAGGAACATGTGTTCCTTATGCAGGAGAATGTGACAGACGCACAGCTCGCTGTTAATTTTAGGAATATGTGCTCTCTCTGCAAGGGATGTGACAGACTACCAGCTCGCTGCTAGTGTTAGGAACATGTGCTCTCTATGCAGGTGAATGTGACAGACGCCCAGCTCACTGTTAGTGTTAGGAACATGTGCTCTCTATGCAAAGGAATGTGACAGACTCTCAGCTCGCTGTTAGTGTTAGGAACATGTGCTGTCTATGCAGGAGAATGTGACAAACTCCCATCCTGCTGTTAGTGTTAGGGACATTTGCTCTCTATGCAGGGGAATGTGACAGACTCCCAGCTCACTGTTAGTGCTCTCTGTGCAAGGGAATGTGACAGACTCCCAGCTCGCTGTTAGGGAATGTGACAGACTCCCAGCTCGCTGTTAGTGTTAGGAACATGTGCTCTCTAGGCAAGGGAATGTGACAGATTCCCAGCACGCTGTTAGTGATAGGAACATGTGCTCTCTATGCAGGGGAATGTGGCAGACTCCCAGCTCGCTGTTAGTGTTAGGAGCATGTGCTCTCTGTGCAAGGGAATGTGGCAGACTCCCAGCTCACTGTTAGTGTTAGGAGCATATGCTCTCTTTGCAAGGGAATGTGGCAGAGTCCCAGCTCACTGTTAGTGTTAGGAGCATGTGCTTTCTGTGCAAGCGAATGTGGCAGACTCCCAGTTCGCTGTTAGTGTTAGGAACATGTGCTCTCTGTGCAGGGCAGTGTGACAGACTCCCAGCTCGCTGTTAGTGTTAGGAACATGTGCTCTATGCGTAAGGGAAAATGGCAGACTCCCAGCTCACTGTTAGTGTTAGGAACATGTGCTCTCTAGGCAAGGGAATGTGACAGACTCCCAGCTCGCTGTTAGTGTTAGGAACATGTGCTCTCTAGGCAAGGGAATGTGACAGACACCCAGCTCGCTGTTAGTGTTAGGAACATGTGCTCTCTGTGCAATGAATGTGGCAGACTGCCAGCTCGCTGTTAGTGTTAGGAGCATGTGCTTTCTATGCAAGGGAATGTGACAGACTTCCAGCTCGCTCTTAGTGTTAGGAACATGTGCTCTCAAGGAAAGGGAATGTGACAGACACCCAGCTCTTCGTTAGTGTTAGGAACATGTGCTCTCTATGCAAGGGAATGTGACAGACACCCAGCTTGCTGTTAGTGTTAGGAACATGTGCTCTCTATGCATTGGAATGTCACAGAATCCCAGCTCGCTGTTAGTGTTACGTACATGTGCTCTATATGCAAGGGAATGTGACAGACTCCAAGCTCACTGTTAGTGTTAGGAACATGTGCTGTCTATGCAAGGGAATGTGACAGACTCCCAGCTCGCTGTTAGTGTTCAGAACTAGTGCTCTCTATGCAAGGGAATGTGAAAGACTCCCAGCTTGCTGTTAGTGATCTCTGTGCCCAGGAATATGACAGATTCCCAGCTCGCTGTTAGTTTTAGGAACATTTGCTCTCTATGCAAGGAGATGCAACAGACTTCCAGCTCCCTGTCAGTGTTAGGAACATGTGCTTTCAATGCAAGGGAATGTGAAAGACTCCCAGCTCGCTCTTAGTGTCAGGAACATGTGTTCCTTATGCAGGAGAATGTGACAGACGCACAGTTCGCTGTTAATGTTTGGAATATGTGCTCTCTCTGCAAGCGAATGTGACAGACTACCAGCTCGCTGCTAGTGTTAGGAACATGTGCTCTCTATGCAGGTGAATGTGACAGACGCCCAGCTCGCAGTTAGTGTTAGGAACATGTGCTGTCTATGCAGGAGAATGTGACAGACGCCCAGCTCGCTGTTAGTGTTAGGAACATGTGCTCTCTATGCATGGGAATGTGACAGACACCCAGCTCGCTGTTAGTGTTAGGAACATGTGCTCTGTGCAAGGGAATGTGACTAACTCCCAGCTCGCTGTTAGTGTTAGGAACATGTGCTGTCTATGCAAACGAATGTGACAGACTCCCATCTCGCTGTTAGTGTTAGGGACATTTGCTCTCTATGCAGGGGAATATGACAGACTCCCAGCTCACTGTTAATGCTCTCTGTGCAAGGGAATGTGACAGACTTCCAGCTCGCTGTTAGGGAATGTGACAAACTCCCAGCTGCTGTTAGTGTTAGGAACATGTGCTCTCTATGCATGGGAATGTGACAGAAGCCCAGCTAGCTGTTAGTGTTAGAAACATGTGCTCTCTATGCAGGGGAATGTGACAGACTCTCAGCTCACTGTTAGTGTTAGGAACATGTGCTCTCTATGCAGGGGAATGTGACAGACACCCAGCTTGCTGTTAGTGTTAGGAACATGTCCTCTCTATGCAGGGGAATGTGACAGACTCCCAACTCGCTGTTAGTGTTAGGAACATGTGCTCTCTAGGCAGGGGAATGTGACAGACTCCCAGCTCATGGTTAGTGTTAGGAACATGTGCTCTCTGTGCAAGGGAATGTGGCAGACTCCCAGCTCGCTGTTAGTGTTAGGAGCATGTGCTTTCTATGCAAGGGAATGTGACAGACTCCCAGCTCACCGTTGGTGTTAGGAGCATGTGCTGTCTATGCAAGGGAATGTGACAGACACCCAGCTCGCTGTTAGTGTTAGGAACTAGTGCTCTCTATGCAGGGGAATGGTACAGACTCTCAGCTCGCTGTTAGTGCTCTCTGTGCAGAGGAATGTGACAGATTCCCAGCTCGCTGTTAGTTTTAGGAACATTTGCTCTCTATGCAAGGAAATGTGACAGACTTCCAGCTCCCTGTCAGTGTTAGGAACATGTGCTTTCGATGCAAGGGAATGTGAAAGACTCCCAGCTCGCTCTTAGTGTCAGGAACATGTGTTCCTTATGCAGGAGAATGTGACAGATGCACACCTCGCTGTTAATGTTAGGAATATGTGCTCTCTCTGCAAGGGAATGTGACAGACTACCAGCTCGCTGCTAGTGTTAGGAACATGTGCTCTCTATGCAGGTGAATGTGACAGACTACCAGCTCGCTGTTATTGTTAGGAACATGTGCTGTCTATGCAGGGGAATGTGACAGACTCCCAGCTCGCTGTTAGTGTTAGGAACATGTGCTCTGTGCAAGGGAATGTGACTAACTCCCAGCTCGCTGTTAGTGTTAGGAACATGTGCTGTCTATGCAAACGAATGTGACAGACTCCCATCTCGCTGTTAGTGTTAGGGACATTTGCTCTCTATGCAGGGGAATATGACAGACTCCCAGCTCACTGTTAGGGAATTTGACAGACTCCTCGCTGCTGTTAGTGTTAGGAACATGTGCTCTCTATGCAGGGGAATGTGACAGATGCCCAGCTCGCTGTTAGTGTTAGAAACATGTGCTCTATATGCAGGGGAATGTGACAGACTCTCAGCTCACTGTTAGTGTTAGGAACATGTGCTCTCTATGCAGGGGAATGTGACAGACGCCCAGCTTGCTGTTAGTGTTAGGAACATGTCCTCTCTATGCAGGGGAATGTGACAGACTCCCAACTCACTGTTAGTGTTAGGAACATGTGCTCTCTATGCAGGGGAATGTGACAGACTCCCAGCTCGTGGTTAGTGTTAGG
This sequence comes from Ambystoma mexicanum, assembly GCF_040938575.1. Lineage (NCBI taxonomy): Eukaryota > Metazoa > Chordata > Amphibia > Caudata > Ambystomatidae > Ambystoma > Ambystoma mexicanum. Next base: position 2,200,382 of record NW_027182440.1, read on the forward strand.
AACATGTGCTCTCTGTGCAAGGGAATGTGGCGGACTCCTAGCTCACCGTTGGTGTTAGGAGCATGTGCTGTCTATGCAAGGGAATGTGACAGACTCCCAGCTCGCTGTTAGTGTTAGGAACTAGTGCTCTCTATGCAGGGGAATGTGACAGACTCCCAGCTCGCTGTTAGTGCTCTCTGTGCAAAGGAATGTGACAGACTCCCAGCTTGCTGTTAGTGTTCGGAACATGTGCTCTCTATGCAAGGGAATGTGACAGACTCCCAGCTCGCTGTTAGTGTTCTCTGTGCAAGGGAATGTGACAGACACCCAGCTTGCTCTTAGGGAATGTGACAGACTCCCAGCTCGCTGTTAGTGTTAGGAACATGTGCTCTCTATGCAGGGGAATGTGACAGACAACCAGCTAGCTGTTAGTGTTAGGAACTTGTACTCTCTATGCAGGGGAATGTGACAGACTCCCAGCTCGCGGTTAGTGTTAGGAACATGCGCTCTCTATGCAGGGGAATATGACAAACTCCCAGCTTGCTGGTAGTGTTAGGAACATGTGCTGTCTATGCAGGGGAATGTGACAGACGCCCAGCTCCCAGTTTGTGTTAGGAGCATGTGCTGTCTATGCAGGGGAATGTGGCAGACTCCCAGCTCGCTGTTAGTGTTAGGAGCATATGCTCTCTTTGCAAGGGAATGTGGCAGACTCCCAGCTCGCTGTTAGTGTTATTAGCATGTGCTCTCTGTGCAGGGGAATGTGGCAGACTCCCAGATCGCTGTTAGTGTTAGGAGCATGTGCTCTCTGTGCAAGGGAATGCAACAGACTTCCAGCTCTCTGTCAGTGTTAGGAACATGTGCTTTCTATGCAAGGGAATGTGACAGACTCCCAGCTTGCGCTTAGTGTTAGGAACATGTGCTCTCTATGCAGGGGAATGTGACAGACGCCCAGCTTGCTGTTAGTGTTAGGAACATGTCCTCTCTATGCAGGGGAATGTGACAGACTCCCAACTCGCTGTTAGTGTTAGGAACATGTGCTCTCTATGCAGGGGAATGTGACAGACTCCCAGCTTGTGGTTAGTGTTAGGAACATGTGCTCTCTGTGCAAGGGAATGTGGCAGACTCCCAGCTCACCGTTGGTGTTAGGAGCATGTGCTGTCTATGCAAGGGAATATGACAGACTCCCAGCTCGCTGTTAGTGTTAGGAACTAGTGCTCTCTATGCAGGGGAATGTGACAGACTCCCAGCTCGCTGTTAGTTTTAGGAACATTTGCTCTCTATGCAAGGAAATGCAACAGACTTCCAGCTCCCTGTCAGTGTTAGGAACATGTGCTTTCGATGCAAGGGAATGTGAAAGACTCCCAGCTCGCTCTTAGTGTCAGGAACATGTGTTCCTTATGCAGGAGAATTTGACAGATGCACACCTCGCTGTTAATGTTAGGAATATGTGCTCTCTCTGCAAGGGAATGTGACAGACTACCAGCTCGCTGCTAGTGTTAGGAACATGTGCTCTCTATGCAGGTGAATGTGACAGACTACCAGCTCGCTGTTATTGTTAGGAACATGTGCTGTCTATGCAGGGGAATGTGACAGACTCCCAGCTCGCTGTTAGTGTTAGGAACATGTGCTCTGTGCAAGGGAATGTGACTAACTCCCAGCTCGCTGTTAGTGTTAGGAACATGTGCTGTCTATGCAAACGAATGTGACAGACTCCCATCTCGCTGTTAGTGTTAGGGACATTTGCTCTCTATGCAGGGGAATATGACAGACTCCCAGCTCACTGTTAGGGAATTTGACAGACTCCCCGCTGCTGTTAGTGTTAGGAACATGTGCTCTCTATGCAGGGGAATGTGACAGATGCCCAGCTCGCTGTTAGTGTTAGAAACATGTGCTCTATATGCAGGGGAATGTGACAGACTCTCAGCTCACTGTTAGTGTTAGGAACATGTGCTCTCTATGCAGGGGAATGTGACAGACGCCCAGCTTGCTGTTAGTGTTAGGAACATGTCCTCTCTATGCAGGGGAATGTGACAGACTCCCAACTCACTGTTAGTGTTAGGAACATGTGCTCTCTATGCAGGGGAATGTGACAGACTCCCAGCTCGTGGTTAGTGTTAGGAACATGTGCTCTCTGTGCAAGGGAATGTGGCAGACTCCTAGCTCACCGTTGGTGTTAGGAGCATGTGCTGTCTATGCAAGGGAATGTGACAGACTCCCAGCTCGCTGTTAGTGTTAGGAACTAGTGCTCTCTATGCAGGGGAATGTGACAGACTCCCAGCTCGCTGTTAGTGCTCTCTGTGCAAAGGAATGTGACAGACTCCCAGCTTGCTGTTAGTGTTCGGAACATGTGCTCTCTATGCAAGGGAATGTGACAGACTCCCAGCTCGCTGTTAGTGCTCTCTGTGCATGGGAATGTGACAGACACCCAGCTTGCTGTTAGGGAATGTGACAGACTCCCAGCTCGCTGTTAGTGTTAGGAACATGTGCTCTCTATGCAGGGGAATGTGACAGACAACCAGCTAGCTGTTAGTGTTAGGAACTTGTACTCTCTATGCAGGGGAATGTGACAGACTCTCAGCTCGCTGTTAGTGTTAGGAACATGTGCTCTCTATGCAGGGGAATGTGACAGAGGCCCAGCATGCTGTTAGTGTTAGGAACATGTCCTCTCTATGCAGGGGAATGTGACAGACTCCCAGCTCGCGGTTAGTGTTAGGAACATGCGCTCTCTATGCAGGGGAATATGACAAACTCCCAGCTTGCTGGTAGTGTTAGGAACATGTGCTGTCTATGCAGGGGAATGTGACAGACGCCCAGCTCCCAGTTTGTGTTAGGAGCATGTGCTGTCTATGCAGGGGAATGTGGCAGACTCCCAGCTCGCTGTTAGTGTTAGGAACATATGCTCTCTTTGCAAGGGAATGTGGCAGACTCCCAGCTCGCTGTTAGTGTTATTAGCATGTGCTCTCTGTGCAGGGGAATGTGGCAGACTCCCAGATCGCTGTTAGTGTTAGGAGCATGTGCTCTCTGTGCAAGGGAATGCAACAGACTTCCAGCTCCCTGTCAGTGTTAGGAACATGTGCTTTCTATGCAAGGGAATGTGACAGACTCCCAGCTTGCGCTTAGTGTTAGGAACATGTGCTCTCTATGCAGGGGAATGTGACAGACGCCCAGCTTGCTGTTAGTGTTAGGAACATGTCCTCTCTATGCAGGGGAATGTGACAGACTCCCAACTCGCTGTTAGTGTTAGGAACATGTGCTCTCTATGCAGGGGAATGTGACAGACTCCCAGCTTGTGGTTAGTGTTAGGAACATGTGCTCTCTGTGCAAGGGAATGTGGCAGACTCCCAGCTCACCGTTGGTGTTAGGAGCATGTGCTGTCTATGCAAGGGAATATGACAGACTCCCAGCTCGCTGTTAGTGTTAGGAACTAGTGCTCTCTATGCAGGGGAATGTGACAGACTCCCAGCTCGCTGTTAGTGCTCTCTGTGCAAAGGAATGTGACAGACTCCCAGCTTGCTGTTAGTGTTCGGAACATGTGCTCTCTATGCAAGGGAATGTGACAGACTCCCAGCTCGCTGTTAGTGCTCTCTGTGCAAGGGAATGTGACAGACACCCAGCTTGCTGTTAGGGAATGTGACAGACTCCCAGCTCGCTGTTAGTGTTAGGAACATGTGCTCTCTATGCAGGGGAATGTGACAGACAACCAGCTAGCTGTTAGTGTTAGGACCTTGTACTCTCTATGCAGGGGAATGTGACAGACTCTCAGCTCGCTGTTAGTGTTAGGAACATGTGCTCTCTATGCAGGGGAATGTGTCAGAGGCCCAGCATGCTGTTAGTGTTAGGAACATGTCCTCTCTATGCAGGGGAATGTGACAGACTCCCAGCTCGCCGTTAGTGTTAGGAACATGCGCTCTCTATGCAGGGGAATATGACAAACTCCCAGCTTGCTGGTAGTGTTAGGAACATGTGCTGTCTATGCAGGGGAATGTGACAGACGCCCAGCTCCCTGTTTGTGTTAGGAGCATGTGCTGTCTATGCAGGGGAATGTGGCAGACTCCCAGCTCGCTGTTAGTGTTAGGAGCATATGCTCTCTTTGCAAGGGAATGTGGCAGACTCCCAGCTCGCTGTTAGTGTTATTAGCATGTGCTCTCTGTGCAGGGGAATGTGGCAGACTCCCAGATCGCTGTTAGTGTTAGGAGCATGTGCTCTCTGTGCAAGGGAATGCAACAGACTTCCAGCTCCCTGTCAGTGTTAGGAACATGTGCTTTCTATGCAAGGGAATGTGACAGACTCCCAGCTTGCGCTTAGTGTTAGGAACATGTGCTCTCTATGCATTGGAATGTCACAGAATCCCAGCTCGCTGTTAGTGTTACGAACATGTGCTCTCTATGCAAGGGAATGTGACAGACTCCAAGCTCACTGTTAGTGTTAGGAACATGTGCTGTCTATGCAAGGGAATGTGACAGACTCCCAGCTCGCTGTTAGTTTTAGGAACATTTGCTCTCTTTGCAAGGGAATGTGGCAGACTCCCAGCTCGCTGTTAGTGTTATTAGCATGTGCTCTCTGTGCAGGGGAATGTGGCAGACTCCCAGATCGCTGTTAGTGTTAGGAGCATGTGCTCTCTGTGCAAGGTAATGCAACAGACTTCCAGCTCCCTGTCAGTGTTAGGAACATGTGCTTTCTATGCAAGGGAATGTGACAGACTCCCAGCTTGCGCTTAGTGTTAGGAACATGTGCTCCCTATGCATTGGAATGTCACAGAATCCCAGCTCGCTGTTAGTGTTACGAACATGTGCTCTCTATGCAAGGAAATGCAACAGACTTCCAGCTCCCTATCAGTGTTAGGAACATGTGCTTTCGATGCAAGGGAATGTGAAAGACTCCCAGCTCGCTCTTAGTGTTAGGAAAATGTGTTCCTTATGCAGGAGAATGTGACAGATGCACAGTTCGCTGTTAATGTTAGGAATATGTGCTCTCTCTGCAAGGGAATGTGACAGACTACCAGCTCGCTGCTAGTGTTAGGAACATGTGCTCTCTATGCAGGTGAATGTGACAGACGCCCAGCTCGCTGTTAGTGTTAGGAACATGTGCTCTCTATGCAAAGGAATGTGACAGACTCTCAGCTCGCTGTTAGTGTTAGGAACATGTGCTGTCTATGCAGGAGAATGTGACAGACGCCCAGCTCACTGTTAGTGTTAGGAACATGTGCTCTCTATGCATGGGAATGTGACAGACTCCCAGCTCGCTGTTAGTGTTAGGAACATGTGCTCTATGCAAGGAAATGCAACAGACTTCCAGCTCCCTGTCAGTGTTAGGAACATGTGCTTTCGATGCAAGGGAATGTGAAAGACTCCCAGCTCGCTCTTAGTGTCAGGAACATGTGTTCCTTATGCAGGAGAATGTGACAGATGCACAGCTCACTGTTAATGTTAGGAATATGTGCTCTCTCTGCAAGGGAATGTGACAGACTACCAGCTCGCTGCTAGTGTTAGGAACATGTGCTGTCTATGCAGGAGAATGTGACAGACGCCCAGCTCGCTGTTAGTGTTAGGAACATGTGCTCTCTATGCAGGGGAATGTGACAGACTCCCAGCTCGCTGTGAGTGTTGGGAACATGTGCTCTGTGCAAGGGAATGTGACTAACTCCCAGCTCGCTGTTAGTGTTAGGAACATGTGCTGTCTATGCAAACGAATGTGACAGACTCCCATCTCACTGTTAGTGTTAGGGACATTTGCTCTCCATGCAGCGGAATATGAAAGACTCCCAGCTCACTGTTATTGCTCTCTGTGCAAGGGAATGTGACAGACTCCCAGCTCGCTGTTAGGGAATGTGACAGACTCCCAGCTGCTGTTAGTGTTAGGAACATGTGCTCTCTATGCAGGGGAATGTGACAGATGCACAGCTAGCTGTTAGTGTTAGAAACATGTGCTATCTATATAGGGGAATGTGACAGACTCTCAGCTCACTGTTAGTGTTAGGAACATGTGCTCTCTATGCAGGGGAATGTGACAGATGCCCAGCTTGCTGTTAGTGTTAGGAACATGTCCTCTCTATGCAGGGGAATGTGACAGACTCCCAACTCACTGTTAGTGTTAGGAACATGTGCTCTCTATGCAGGGGAATGTGACAGACTCCCAGCTCGTGGTTAGTGTTAGGAACATGTGCTCTCTGTGCAAGGGAATGTGGCAGACTCCCAGCTCGCTGTTAGTGTTAGGAGCATGTGCTTTCTATGCAAGGGAATATGACAGACTCCCAGCTCACTGTTGGTGTTAGGAGCATGTGCTGTCTATGCAAGGGAATGTGACAGACTCCCAGCTCGCTGTTAGTGTTAGGAACTAGTGCTCTCTATGCAGGGGAATGTGACAGACTCCCAGCTCGCTGTTAGTGTTAGGAACATGTGCTCTGTGCAAGGGAATGTGACTAACTCCCAGCTCGCTGTTAGTGTTAGGAACATGTGCTGTCTATGCAAACGAATGTGACAGACTCCCATCTCGCTGTTAGTGTTAGGGACATTTGCTCTCTATGCAGTGGAATATGACAGACTCCCAGCTCACTGTTAGGGAATTTGACAGACTCCCCGCTGCTGTTAGTGTTAGGAACATGTGCTCTCTATATAGGGGAATGTGACAGACTCTCAGCTCACTGTTAGTGTTAGGAACATGTGCTCTCTATGCAGGGGAATGTGACAGACTCCCAGCTCGCTGTTAGTGTTAGGAACATGTGCTCTGTGCAAGGGAATGTGACTAACTCCCAGCTCACTGTTAGTGTTAGGAACATGTGCTGTCTATGCAAACGAATGTGACAGACTCACATCTCGCTGTTAGTGTTAGGGACATTTGCTCTCTATGCAGGGGAATATGACAGACTCCCAGCTCACTGTTAGGGAATTTGACAGACTCCCCGCTGCTGTTAGTGTTAGGAACATGTGCTCTCTATGCAGGGGAATGTGACAGATGCCCAGCTAGCTGTTAGTGTTAGAAACATGTGCTCTCTATGCAGGGGAATGTGACAGACTCTCAGCTCACTGTTAGTGTTAGGAACATGTGCTCTCTATGCAGGGGAATGTGACAGACGCCCAGCTTGCTGTTAGTGTTAGGAACATGTCCTCTCTATGCAGGGGAATGTGACAGACTCCCAACTCGCTGTTAGTGTTAGGAACATGTGCTCTCTATGCAGGGGAATGTGACAGACTCCCAGCTCGTGGTTAGTGTTAGGAACATGTGCTCTCTGTGCAAGGGATTGTGGCAGACTCCTAGCTCACCGTTGGTGTTAGGAGCATGTGCTGTCTATGCAAGGGAATGTGACAGACTCCCAGCTCGCTGTTAGTGTTAGGAACTAGTGCTCTCTATGCAGGGGAATGTGACAGACTCCCAGCTCGCTGTTAGTGCTCTCTGTGCAAAGGAATGTGACAGACTCCCAGCTTGCTGTTAGTGTTCGGAACATGTGCTCTCTATGCAAGGGAATGTGACAGACTCCCAGCTTGCTGTTAGTGCTCTCTGTGTAAGGGAATGTGACAGACACCCAGCTTGCTGTTAGGGAATGTGACAGACTCCCAGCTCGCTGTTAGTGTTAGGAACATGTGCTCTCTATGCAGGGGAATGTGACAGACAACCAGCTAGCTGTTAGTGTTAGGACCTTGTACTCTCTATGCAGGGGAATGTGACAGACTCTCAGCTCGCTGTTAGTGTTAGGAACATGTGCTCTCTATGCAGGGGAATGTGACAGAGGCCCAGCATGCTGTTAGTGTTAGGAACATGTCCTCTCTATGCAGGGGAATGTGACAGACTCCCAGCTCGCGGTTAGTGTTAGGAACATGCGCTCTCTATGCAGGGGAATATGACAAACTCCCAGCTTGCTGGTAGTGTTAGGAACATGTGCTGTCTATGCAGGGGAATGTGACAGACGCCCAGCTCCCAGTTTTTGTTAGGAGCATGTGCTGTCTATGCAGGGGAATGTGGCAGACTCCCAGCTCGCTGTTAGTGTTAGGAGCATATGCTCTCTTTGCAAGGGAATGTGCAGACTCCCAGCTCGCTGTTAGTGTTATTAGCATGTGCTCTCTGTGCAGGGGAATGTGACAGACTCCCAGATCGCTGTTAGTGTTAGGAGCATGTGATCTCTGTGCAAGGGAATGCAACAGACTTCCAGCTCCCTGTCAGTGTTAGGAACATGTGCTTTCTATGCAAGAAAATGTGACAGACTCCCAGCTTGCGCTTAGTGTTAGGAACATGTGCTCTCTATGCAGGGGAATGTGACAGACGCCCAGTTTGCTGTTAGTGTTAGGAACATGTCCTCTCTATGCAGGGGAATGTGACAGACTCCCAACTCGCTGTTAGTGTTAGGAACATGTGCTCTCTATGCAGGGGAATGTGACAGACTACCAGCTCTTGGTTAGTGTTAGGAACATGTGCTCTCTGTGCAAGGTAATGTGGCAGACTCCCAGCTCACCGTTGGTGTTAGGAGCATGTGCTGTCTATGCAAGGGAATATGACAGACTCCCAGCTCGCTGTTAGTGTTAGGAACTAGTGCTCTCTATGCAGGGGAATGTGACAGACTCCCAGCTCGCTGTTAGTGCTCTCTGTGCAAAGGAATGTGACAGACTCCCAGCTTGGTGTTAGTGTTCGGAACATGTGCTCTCTATGCAAGGGAATGTGACAGGCTCCCAGCTCGCTGTTAGTGCTCTCTGTGCAAGGGAATGTGACAGACACCCAGCTTGCTGTTAGGGAATGTGACAGACTCCCAGCTCGCTGTTAGTGTTAGGAACATGTGCTCTCTATGCAGGGGAATGTGACAGACAACCAGCTAGCTGTTAGTGTTAGGAATTTGTACTCTCTATGCAGGGGAATGTGACAGACTCTCAGCTCGCTGTTAGTGTTAGGAACATGTGCTCTCTATGCAGGGGAATGTGACAGAGGCCCAGCATGCTGTTAGTGTTAGGAACATGTCCTCTCTATGCAGGGGAATGTGACAGACTCCCAGCTCGCGGTTAGTGTTAGGAACATGCGCTCTCTATGAAGGGGAATATGACAAACTCCCAGCTTGCTGGTAGTGTTAGGAACATGTGCTGTCTATGCAGGGGAATGTGACAGACGCCCAGCTCCCTGTTTGTGTTAGGAGCATGTGCTGTCTATGCAGGGGAATGTGGCAGACTCCCAGCTCGCTGTTAGTGTTAGGAGCATATGCTCTCTTTGCAAGGGAATGTGGCAGACTCCCAGCTCGCTGTTAGTGTTATTAGCATGTGCTCTCTGTGCAGGGGAATGTGGCAGACTCCCAGATCGCTGTTAGTGTTAGGAGCATGTGCTCTCTGTGCAAGGGAATGCAACAGACTTCCAGCTCCCTGTCAGTGTTAGGAACATGTGCTTTCTATGCAAGGGAATGTGACAGACTCCCAGCTTGCGCTTAGTGTTAGGAACATGTGCTCTCTATGCATTGGAATGTCACAGAATCCCAGCTCGCTGTTAGTGTTACGAACATGTGCTCTCTATGCAAGGGAATGTGACAGACTCCAAGCTCACTGTTAGTGTTAGGAACATGTGCTGTCTATGCAAGGGAATGTGACAGACTCCCAGCTCGCTGTTAGTGTTCGGAACTAGTGCTCTCTATGCAAGGGAATGTGAAAGACTCCCAGCTTGCTGTTAGTGATCTCTGTGCCCAGGAATGTGACAGATTCCCAGCTCGCTTTTAGTTTTAGGAACATTTGCTCTCTATGCAAGGAAATGCAACAGACTTCCAGCTCCCTGTCAGTGTTAGGAACATGTGCTTTCGATGCAAGGGAATGTGAAAGACTCCCAGCTCGCTCTTAGTGTTAGGAACATGTGTTCCTTATGCAGGAGAATGTGACAGAAGCACAGTTCGCTGTTAATGTTAGGAATATGTGCTCTCTCTGCAAGGGAATGTGACAGACTACCAGCTCGCTGCTAGTGTTAGGAACATGTGCTCTCTATGCAGGTGAATGTGACAGACGCCCAGCTCGCTGTTAGTGTTAGGAACATGTGCTCTCTATGCAAAGGAATGTGACAGACTCTCAGCTCGCTGTTAGTGTTAGGAACATGTGCTGTCTATGCAGGAGAATGTGACAGACGCCCAGCTCACTGTTAGTGTTAGGAACATGTGCTCTCTATGCATGGGAATGTGACAGACTCCCAGCTCGCTGTTAGTGTTAGGAACATGTGCTCTATGCAAGGAAATGCAACAGACTTCCAGCTCCCTGTCAGTGTTAGGACCATGTGCTTTCGATGCAAGGGAATGTGAAAGACTCCCAGCTCGCTCTTAGTGTCAGGAACATGTGTTCCTTATGCAGGAGAATGTGAAAGATGCACAGCTCACTGTTAATGTTAGGAATATGTGCTCTCTCTGCAAGGGAATGTGACAGACTACCAGCTCGCTGCTAGTGTTAGGAACATGTGCTGTCTATGCAGGAGAATGTGACAGACGCCCAGCTCGCTGTTAGTGTTAGGAACATGTGCTCTCTATGCAGGGGAATGTGACAGACTCCCAGCTCGCTGTTAGTGTTAGGAACATGTGCTCTGTGCAAGGGAATGTGACTAACTCCCAGCTCGCTGTTAGTGTTAGGAACATGTGCTGTCTATGCAAACGAATGTGACAGACTCCCATCTCACTGTTATTGTTAGGGACATTTGCTCTCCATGCAGCGGAATATGACAGACTCCCAGCTCACTGTTATTGCTCTCTGTGCAAGGGAATGTGACAGACTCCCAGCTCGCTGTTAGGGAATTTGACAGACTCCCAGCTGCTGTTAGTGTTAGGAACATGTGCTCTCTATGCAGGGGAATGTGACAGATGCCCAGCTAGCTGTTAGTGTTAGAAACATGTGCTCTCTATATAGGGGAATATGACAGACTCTCAGCTCACTGTTAGTGTTAGGAACATGTGCTCTCTATGCAGGGGAATGTGAGAGACTCCCAACTCGCTGTTAGTGTTAGGAACATGTGCTCTCTATGCAGGGGAATGTGACAGACTCCCAGCTCGCTGTTAGTGTTAGGAACATGTGCTCTCTAGGCAAGGGAATGTGACAGATTCCCAGCACGCTGTTAGTGATAGGAACATGTGCTCTCTATGCAGGGGAATGTGGCAGACTCCCAGCTCGCTGTTAGTGTTAAGTGCATGTGCTTTCTATGCCAGGGAATGTGACAGACTCCCAGCTCGCTGTTAGTGTTAGGAACATGTGCACTCGAGAAAAGAGAATGTGACAGACACCCAGCTTGCCGTTAGGGTTAGGAACATGTGCTCTCTATGCAAGAGAATGTGACAGACACCCAGCTTGTTGTTAGTGTTAGGAACATGTGCTCTCTATGCATTGGAATGTCACAGAATCCCAGCTCGCTGTTAGTGTTAGGAACATGTGCTCTCTAGGCAAGGGAATGTGACAGACACCCAGCTCGCTGTTAGTGTTAGGAACATATGCTCTCTGTGCAAGGGAATGTGGCAGACTCCCAGCTCGCTGTTAGTGTTAGGAGCATGTGCTTTCTATGCAAGGGAATGTGACAGACTCCCAGCTCGCTGTTAGTGTTAGGAACATGTGCACTCGAGAAAAAGGAATGTGACAGACACACAGCTCGCCGTTAGTGTTAGGAACATGTGCTCTCTATGCAAGGTAATGTGACAGACACCCAGCTTGTTGTTAGTGTTAGGAACATGTGCTCTCTATGCATTGGAATGTCACAGAATCCCAGCTTGCTGTTAGTGTTAGGAACATGTGCTCTCTATGCAAGGGAATGGGACAGACTCCAAGCTCACTGTTAGTGTTAGGAACATGTGCTGTCTATGCAACGGAATGTGACAGACTCCCAGCTCGCTGTTAGTGTTCAGAACTAGTGCTCTCTATGCAAGGGAATGTGAAGGACTCCCAGCTTGCTGTTAGTGATCTCTCTGCCTAGGAATGTGACAGATTCCCAGCTCGCTGTTAGTTTTAGGAACATTTGCTCTCTATGCAAGGAAATGCAACAGACTTCCAGCTCCCTGTCAGTGTTAGGAACATGTGCTTTCTATGCAAGGGAATGTGACAGACTCCCAGCTCGCGCTTAGTGTTAGGAACATGTGCTCTGTGCAAGGGAATGTGACTAACTCCCAGCTCGCTGTTAGTGTTAGGAACATGTGCTGTCTATGCAAATGAATGTGACAGACTCCCATCTCACTGTTATTGTTAGGGACATTTGCTCTCCATGCAGCGGAATATGACAGACTCCCAGCTCACTGTTATTGCTCTCTGTGCAAGGGAATGTGACAGACTCCCAGCTCGCTGTTAGTGTTAGGAACATGTGCACTCGAGAAAAAGGAATGTGACAGACACACAGCTCGCCGTTAGTGTTAGGAACATGTGCTCTCTATGCAAGGTAATGTGACAGACACCCAGCTTGTTGTTAGTGTTAGGAACATGTGCTCTCTATGCATTGGAATGTCACAGAATCCCAGCTTGCTGTTAGTGTTAGGAACATGTGCTCTCTATGCAAGGGAATGGGACAGACTCCAAGCTCACTGTTAGTGTTAGGAACATGTGCTGTCTATGCAACGGAATGTGACAGACTCCCAGCTCGCTGTTAGTGTTCAGAACTAGTGCTCTCTATGCAAGGGAATGTGAAGGACTCCCAGCTTGCTGTTAGTGATCTCTCTGCCTAGGAATGTGACAGATTCCCAGCTCGCTGTTAGTTTTAGGAACATTTGCTCTCTATGCAAGGAAATGCAACAGACTTCCAGCTCCCTGTCAGTGTTAGGAACATGTGCTTTCTATGCAAGGGAATGTGACAGACTCCCAGCTCGCGCTTAGTGTTAGGAACATGTGCTCTGTGCAAGGGAATGTGACTAACTCCCAGCTCGCTGTTAGTGTTAGGAACATGTGCTGTCTATGCAAATGAATGTGACAGACTCCCATCTCACTGTTATTGTTAGGGACATTTGCTCTCCATGCAGCGGAATATGACAGACTCCCAGCTCACTGTTATTGCTCTCTGTGCAAGGGAATGTGACAGACTCCCAGCTCGCTGTTAGGGAATTTGACAGACTCCCAGCTGCTGTTAGTGTTAGGAACATGTGCTCTCTATGCAGGGGAATGTGACAGATGCCCAGCTAGCTGTTAGTGTTAGAAACATGTGCTCTCTATATAGGGGAATGTGACAGACTCTCAGCTCACTGTTAGTGTTAGGAACATGTGCTCTCTATGCAGGGGAATGTGACAGACTCCCAACTCGCTGTTAGTGTTAGGAACATGTGCTCTCTATGCAGGGGAATGTGACAGACTCCCAGCTCGCTGTTAGTGTTAGGAACATGTGCTCTCTAGGCAAGGGAATGTGACAGATTCCCAGCACGCTGTTAGTGATAGGAACATGTGCTCTCTATGCAGGGGAATGTGGCAGACTCCCAGCTCGCTGTTAGTGTTAAGTGCATGTGCTTTCTATGCCAGGGAATGTGACAGACTCCCAGCTCGCTGTTAGTGTTAGGAACATGTGCACTCGTGAAAAGAGAATGTGACAGACACCCAGCTGGCCGTTAGGGTTAGGAACATGTGCTCTCTATGCAAGAGAATGTGACAGACACCCAGCTTGTTGTTAGTGTTAGGAACATGTGCTCTCTATGCATTGGAATGTCACAGAATCCCAGCTCACTGTTAGTGTTAGGAACATGTGCTCTCTAGGCAAGGGAATGTGACAGACACCCAGCTCGCTGTTAGTGTTAGGAACATGTGCTCTCTGTGCAAGGGAATGTGGCAGACTCCCAGCTCGCTGTTAGTGTTAGGAGCATGTGCTTTCTATGCAAGGGAATGTGACAGACTCCCAGCTCGCTGTTAGTGTTAGGAACATGTGCACTCGAGAAAAAGGAATGTGACAGACACACAGCTCGCCGTTAGTGTTAGGAACATGTGCTCTCTATGCAAGGGAATGTGACAGACACCCAGCTTGTTGTTAGTGTTAGGAACATGTGCTCTCTATGCATTGGAATGTCACAAAATCCCAGCTTGCTGTTAGTGTTAGGAACATGTGCTCTCTATGCAAGGGAATGGGACAGACTCCAAGCTCACTGTTAGTGTTAGGAACATGTGCTGTCTATGCAACGGAATGTGACAGACTCCCAGCTCGCTGTTAGTGTTCAGAACTAGTGCTCTCTATGCAAGGGAACGTGAAAGACTCCCAGCTTGCTGTTAGTGATCTCTCTGCCTAGGAATGGGACAGATTCCCAGCTCGCTGTTAGTTTTAGGAACATTGGCTCTCTATGCAAGGAAATGCAACAGACTTCCAGCTCCCTGTCAGTGTTAGGAACATGTGCTTTCTATGCAAGGGAATGTGACAGACTCCCAGCTCGCGCTTAGTGTTAGGAACATGTGTTCCTTATGCAGGTGAATGTGACAGACGCCCAGCTCGCTGTTAGTGTTAGGAACATGTGCTCTCTATGCAAAGGAATGTGACAGACTCTCAGCTCGCTGTTAGTGTTAGGAACATGTGCTGTCTATGCAGGAGAATGTGACAAACTCCCATCTTGCTGTTAGTGTTAGGGACATTTGCTCTCTATGCAGGGGAATGTGACAGACTCCCAGCTCATTGTTAGTGCTCTCTGTGCAAAGTAATGTGACAGACTCCCAGCTCGCTGTTAGTGTTAGGAACATGTGCTCTCTATGCAAGGGAATGTGACAGACACCCAGCTTGTTGTTAGTGTTAGGAACATGTGTTCTCTATGCATTGGAATGTCACAGAATCCCAGCTCGCTGTTAGTGTTAGGAACATGTGCTCTCTAGGTAAGGGGATGTGACAGACACCCAGCTCGCTGTTAGTGTTAGGAACATGTGCTCTCTGTGCAAAGGAATGTGGCAGACTCCCAGCTCGCTGTTAGTGTTAGGAGCATGTGCTTTCTTTGCAAGGGAATGTGACAGACTCCCAGCTCGCTGTTAGTGTTAGGAACATGTGCACTCGAGGAAAGGGAATGTGACAGACACACAGCTCGCCGTTAGTGTTAGGAACATGTGCTCTGTGCAAGGGAATGTGACTAACTCCCAGCTTGCTGTTAGTGTTAGGAACATGTGCTGTCTATGCAAACGAATGTGACAGACTCCCATCTCGCTGTTAGTGTTAGGACATTTGCTCTCTATGCAGGGGAATATGACAGACTCCCTGCTCACTGTTAGGAAATTTGACAGACTCCCCGCTGCTGTTAGTGTTAGGAACATGTGCTCTCTATGCAGGGGAATGTTACAGATGCCCAGCTAGCTGTTAGTGTTAGAAACATGTGCTCTCTATGCAGGGGAATGTGAAAGACTCTCAGCTCACTGTTAGTGTTAGGAACATGTGCTCTCTATGCAAGGGAATGGGACAGACTTCCAGCTCCCTGTCAGTGTTAGGAACATGTGCTTTCGATGCAAGGGAATGTGAAAGACGCCCAGCTCTCTCTTAGTGTCAGGAACATGTGTTCCTTATGCAGGAGAATGTGACAGATGCACAGCTAGTTGTTAATGTTAGGAATATGTGCTCTCTCTGCAAGGGAATGTGACAGACTACCAGCTCGCTGCTAGTGTTAGGAACATGTGCTCTCTATGCAGGTGAATGTGACAGACTACCAGCTCGCTGTTATTGTTAGGAACATGTGCTGTCTATGCAGGAGAATGTGACAGACGCCCAGCTCGCTGTTAGTGTTAGGAACATGTGCTCTCTATGCAGGGGAATGTGATAGGCTCCCAGCTCGCTGTTAGTGTTAGGAGCATGTGCTCTGTGCAAGGGAATGTGACTAACTCCCAGCTCGCTGTTAGTGTTAGGAACATGTGCTGTCTATGCAAACGAATGTGACAGACTCCCATCTCGCTGTTAGTGTTAGGGACATTTGCTCTCTATGCAGGGGAATGTGACAGATGCCCAGCTAGCTGTTAGTGTTAGAAACATGTGCTCTCTATGCAGGGGAATGTGACAGACTCTCAGCTCACTGTTAGTGTTAGGAACACGTGCTCTCTATGCAGGGGAATGTGACAGACGCCCAGCTTGCTGTTAGTGTTAGGAACATGTCCTCTCTATGCAGGGGAATGTGACAGACTCCCAACTCGCTGTTAGTGTTAGGAACATGTGCTCTCTATGCAGGGGAATGTGACAGACTCCCAGCATGCTGTTAGTGTTAGGAACATGTCCTCTCTATGCAGGGGAATGTGACAGACTCCCAGCTCGCGGTTAGTGTTAGGAACATGCGCTCTCTATGCAGGGGAATGTGACAAACTCCCAGCTTGCTGGTAGTGTTAGGAACATGTGCTGTCTATGCAGGGGAATGTGACAGACGCCCAGCTCCCAGTTTGTGTTAGGAGCATGTGCTGTCTATGCAGGGGAATGTGGCAGACTCCCAGCTCGCTGTTAGTGTTATTAGCATGTGCTCTCTGTGCAGGGGAATGTGGCAGACTCCCAGATCGCTGTTAGTGTTAGGAGCATGTGCTCTCTGTGCAAGGGAATGCAACAGACTTCCAGCTCCCTGTCAGTGTTAGGAACATGTGCTTTCTATGCAAGGGAATGTGACAGACTCCCAGCTTGCGCTTAGTGTTAGGAACATGTGCTCTCTATGCAGGGGAATGTGAAAGACGCCCAGCTTGCTGTTAGTGTTAGGAACATGTCCTCTCTATGCAGGGGAATGTGACAGACTCCCAACTCGCTGTTAGTGTTAGGAACATGTGCTCTCTATGCAGGGGAATGTGACAGACTCCCAGCTTGTGGTTAGTGTTAGGAACATGTGCTCTCTGTGCAAGGGAATGTGGCAGACTCCCAGCTCACCGTTGGTGTTAGGAGCATGTGCTGTCTATGCAAGGGAATATGACAGACTCCCAGCTCGCTGTTAGTGTTAGGAACTAGTGCTCTCTATGCAGGGGAATGTGACAGACTCCCAGCTCGCTGTTAGTGCTCTCTGTGCAAAGGAATGTGACAGACTCCCAGCTTGCTGTTAGTGTTCGGAACATGTGCTCTCTATGCAAGGGAATGTGACAGACTCCCAGCTCGCTGTTAGTGCTCTCTGTGTAAGGGAATGTGACAGACACCCAGCTTGCTGTTAGGGAATGTGACAGACTCCCAGCTCGCTGTTAGTGTTAGGAACATGTGCTCTCTATGCAGGGGAATGTGACAGACAACCAGCTAGCTGTTAGTGTTAGGACCTTGTACTCTCTATGCAGGGGAATGTGACAGACTCTCAGCTCGCTGTTAGTGTTAGGAACATGTGCTCTCTATGCAGGGGAATGTGACAGAGGCCCAGCATGCTGTTAGTGTTAGGAACATGTCCTCTCTATGCAGGGGAATGTGACAGACTCCCAGCTCGCGGTTAGTGTTAGGAACATGCGCTCTCTATGCAGGGGAATATGACAAACTCCCAGCTTGCTGGTAGTGTTAGGAACATGTGCTGTCTATGCAGGGGAATGTGACAGACGCCCAGCTCCCTGTTTGTGTTAGGAGAATGTGCTGTCTATGCAGGGGAATGTGGCAGACTCCCAGCTCGCTGTTAGTGTTAGGAGCATATGCTCTCTATGCATGGGAATGTGGCAGACTCCCAGCTTGCTGTTAGTGTTATTAGCATGTGCTCTCTGTGCAGGGGAATGTGGCAGACTCCCAATTCGCTGTTAGTGTTAGGAGCATGTGCTCTCTGTGCAAGGGAATGCAACAGACTTCCAGCTCCCTGTCAGTGTTAGGAACATGTGCTTTCTATGCAAGGGAATGTGACAGACTCCCAGCTTGCGTTTAGTGTTAGGAACATGTGCTCTCTATGCATTGGAATGTCACAGAATCCCAGCTCGCTGTTAGTTTTAGGAACATTTGCTCTCTATGCAAGGAAATGCAACAGACTTCCAGCTCCCTGTCAGTGTTAGGAACATGTGCTTTCGATGCAAGGGAATGTGAAAGACTCCCAGCTCGCTCTTAGTGTTAGGAACATGTGCTCTCTATGCAGGGGAATGTGAAAGACGCCCAGCTTGCTGTTAGTTTTAGGAACATGTCCTCTCTATGCAGGGGAATGTGACAGACTCCCAACTCGCTGTTAGTGTTAGGAACATGTGCTCTCTATGCAGGGGAATGTGACAGACTCCCAGCTTGTGGTTAGTGTTAGGAACATGTGCTCTCTGTGCAAGGGAATGTGGCAGACTCCCAGCTCACCGTTGGTGTTAGGAGCATGTGCTGTCTATGCAAGGGAATATGACAGACTCCCAGCTCGCTGTTAGTGTTAGGAACTAGTGCTCTCTATGCAGGGGAATGTGACAGACTCCCAGCTCGCTGTTAGTGCTCTCTGTGCAAAGGAATGTGACAGACTCCCAGCTTGCTGTTAGTGTTCGGAACATGTGCTCTCTATGCAAGGGAATGTGACAGACTCCCAGCTCGCTGTTAGTGCTCTCTGTGCAAGGGAATGTGACAGACACCCAGCTTGCTGTTAGGGAATGTGACAGACTCCCAGCTCGCTGTTAGTGTTAGGAACATGTGCTCTCTATGCAGGGGAATGTGACAGACAACCAGCTAGCTGTTAGTGTTAGGACCTTGTACTCTCTATGCAGGGGAATGTGACAGACTCTCAGCTCGCTGTTAGTGTTAGGAACATGTCCTCTCTATGCAGGGGAATGTGACAGACTCCCAGCTCGCGGTTAGTGTTAGGAACATGCGCTCTCTATGCAGGAGAATATGACAAACTCCCAGCTTGCTGGTAGTGTTAGGAACATGTGCTGTCTATGCAGGAGAATGTGACAGACGCCCAGCTCCCTGTTTGTGTTAGGAGAATGTGCTGTCTATGCAGGGTAATGTGGCAGACTCCCAGCTCGCTGTTAGTGTTAGGAGCAAATGCTCTCTTTGCAAGGGAATGTGGCAGACTCCCAGCTCGCTGTTAGTGTTATTAGCATGTGCTCTCTGTGCAGGGGAATGTGGCAGACTCCCAGATCGCTGTTAGTGTTAGGAGCATGTGCTCTCTGTGCAAGGGAATGCAACAGACTTCCAGCTCCCTGTCAGTGTTAGGAACATGTGCTTTCTATGCAAGGGAATGTGACAGACTCCCAGCTTGCGTTTAGTGTTAGGAACATGTGCTCTCTATGCATTGGAATGTCACAGAATCCCAGCTCGCTGTTAGTGATACGAACATGTGCTCTCTATGCAAGGGAATGTGACAGACTCCAAGCTCACTGTTAGTGTTAGGAACATGTGCTGTCTATGCAAGGGAATGTGACAGACTCCCAGCTCGCTGTTAGTGTTCGGAACTAGTGCTCTCTATGCAAGGGAATGTGAAAGACTCCCAGCTTGCTGTTAGTGATCTCTGTGCCCAGGAATGTGACAGATTCCCAGCTCGCTGTTAGTTTTAGGAACATTTGCTCTCTATGCAAGGAAATGCAACAGACTTCCAGCTCCCTTTCAGTGTTAGGAACATGTGCTTTCGATGCAAGGGAATGTGAAAGACTCCCAGCTCGCTCTTAGTGTTAGGAACATGTGTTCCTTATGCAGGAGAATGTGACAGACGCACAGTTCGCTGTTAATGTTAGGAATATGTGCTCTCTCTGCAAGGGAATGTGACAGACTACCAGCTCGCTGCTAGTGTTAGGAACATGTGCTCTCTATGCAGGTGAATGTGACAGACGCCCAGCTCGCTGTTAGTGTTAGGAACATGTGCTCTCTATGCAAAGGAATGTGATAGACTCTCAGCTCGCTGTTAGTGTTAGGAACATGTGCTGTCTATGCAGGAGAATGTGACAGACGCCCAGCTCACTGTTAGTGTTAGGAACATGTGCTCTCCTTGCATGGGAATGTGACAGACTCCCAGCTCGCTGTTAGTGTTAGGAACATGTGCTCTATGCAAGGAAATGCAACAGACTTCCAGCTCCCTGTCAGTGTTAGGAACATGTGCTTTCGATGCAAGGGAATGTGAAAGACTCCCAGCTCGCTGTTAGTGTTAGGAACATGTGCTCTATGCAAGGAAATGCAACAGACTTCCAGCTCCCTGTCAGTGTTAGGAACATGTGCTCTCTATGCAGGGGAATTTGACAGATGCCCAGCTAGCTGTTAGTGTTAGAAACATGTGCTCTCTATGCAGGGGAATGTGACAGACTCTCAGCTCACTGTTAGTGTTAGGAACATGTGCTCTCTATGCAAGGGAATGGGACAGACTTCCAGCTCCCTGTCAGTGTTAGGAACATGTGCTTTCGATGCAAGGGAATGTGAAAGACTCCCAGCTCGCTCTTAGTGTCAGGAACATGTGTTCCTTATGCAGGAGAATGTGACAGATGCACAGCTCGCTGTTAATGTTAGGAATATGTGCTCTCTCTGCAAGGGAATGTGACAGACTACCAGCTCGCTGCTAGTGTTAGGAACATGTGCTCTCTATGCAGGTGAATGTGACAGACTACCAGCTCGCTGTTATTGTTAGGAACATGTGCTGTCTATGCAGGAGAATGTGACAGACGCCCAGCTCGCTGTTAGTGTTAGGAACATGTGCTCTCTATGCAGGGGAATGTGACAGACTCCCAGCTCGCTGTTAGTGTTAGGAACATGTGCTCTGTGCAAGGGAATGTGACTAACTCCCAGCTCGCTGTTAGTGTTAGGAACATGTGCTGTCTATGCAAACGAATGTGACAGACTCCCATCTCGCTGTTAGTGTTAGGGACATTTGCTCTCTATGCAGGGGAATATGACAGACTCCGAGCTCACTGTTAGGGAATTTGACAGACTCCCCGCTGCTGTTAGTGTTAGGAACATGTGCTCTCTATGCAGGGGAATGTGACAGATGCCCAGCTAGCTGTTAGTGTTAGGAACATGTGCTCTCTATGCAGGGGAATGTGACAGATGCCCAGCTAGCTGTTAGTGTTAGAAACATGTGCTCTCTATGCAGGGGAATGTGACAGACTCTCAGCTCACTGTTAGTGTTAGGAACATGTGCTCTCTATGCAAGGGAATGGGACAGACTTCCAGCTCCCTGTCAGTGTTAGGAACATGTGCTTTCGATGCAAGGGAATGTGAAAGACTCCCAGCTCGCTCTTAGTGTCAGGAACATGTGTTCCTTATGCAGGAGAATGTGACAGATGCACAGCTCGCTGTTAATGTTAGGAATATGTGCTCTCTCTGCAAGGGAATGTGACAGACTACCAGCTCGCTGCTAGTGTTAGGAACATGTGCTCTCTATGCAGGTGAATGTGACAGACTACCAGCTCGCTGTTATTGTTAGGAACATGTGCTGTCTATGCAGGAGAATGTGACAGACGCCCAGCTCGCTGTTAGTGTTAGGAACATGTGCTCTCTATGCAGGGGAATGTGACAGACTCCCAGCTCGCTGTTAGTGTTAGGAACATGTGCTCTGTGCAAGGGAATGTGACTAACTCCCAGCTCGCTGTTAGTGTTAGGAACATGTGCTGTCTATGCAAACGAATGTGACAGACTACCATCTCGCTGTTAGTGTTAGGGACATTTTCTCTCTATGCAGGGGAATATGACAGACTCCGAGCTCACTGTTAGGGAATTTGACAGACTCCCCGCTGCTGTTAGTGTTAGGAACATGTGCTCTCTATGCAGGGGAATGTGACAGATGGCCAGCTAGCTGTTAGTGTTAGAAACATGTGCTCTCTATGCAGGGGAATGTGACAGACTCTCAGCTCACTGTTAGTGTTAGGAACATGTGCTCTCTATGCAGGGGAATGTGACAGACGCCCAGCTTGCTGTTAGTGTTAGGAACATGTCCTCTCTATGCAGGGGAATGTGACAGACTCCCAACTCGCTGTTAGTGTTAGGAACATGTGCTCTCTATGCAGGGGAATGTGACAGACTCCCAGCATGCTGTTAGTGTTAGGAACATGTCCTCTCTATGCAGGGGAATGTGACAGACTCCCAGCTCGCGGTTAGTGTTAGGAACTTGCGCTCTCTATGCAGGGGAATATGACAAACTCCCAGCTTGCTGGTAGTGTTAGGAACATGTGCTTTCTATGCAAGGGAATGTGACAGACTCCCAGCTTGCGCTTAGTGTTAGGAACATGTGCTCTCTATGCAGGGGAATGTGAAAGACACCCAGCTTGCTGTTAGTGTTAGGAACATGTCCTCTCTATGCAGGGGAATGTGACAGACTCCCAACTCGCTGTTAGTGTTAGGAACATGTGCTCTCTATGCAGGGGAATGTGACAGACTCCCAGCTTGTGGTTAGTGTTAGGAACATGTGCTCTCTGTGCAAGGGAATGTGGCACACTCCCAGCTCACCGTTGGTGTTAGGAGCATGTGCTGTCTATGCAAGGGAATATGACAGACTCCCAGCTCGCTGTTAGTGTTAGGAACTAGTGCTCTCTATGCAGGGGAATGTGACAGACTCCCAGATCGCTGTTAGTGCTCTCTGTGCAAAGGAATGTGACAGACTCCCAGCTTGCTGTTAGTGTTCGGAACATGTGCTCTCTATGCAAGGGAATGTGACAGACTCCAAGCTCGCTGTTAGTGCTCTCTGTGCAAGGGAATGTGACAGACACCCAGCTTGCTGTTAGGGAATGTGACAGACTCCCAGCTCGCTGTTAGTGTTAGGAACATGTGCTCTCTATGCAGGGGAATGTGACAGACAACCAGCTAGCTGTTAGTGTTAGGACCTTGTACTCTCTATGCAGGGGAATGTGACAGACTCTCAGCTCGCTGTTAGTGTTAGGAACATGTGCTCTCTATGCAGGGGAATGTGACAGAGGCCCAGCATGCTGTTAGTGTTAGGAACATGTCCTCTCTATGCAGGGGAATGTGACAGACTTCCAGTTCGCGGTTAGTGTTAGGAACATGCGCTCTCTATGCAGGGGAATATGACAAACTCCCAGCTTGCTGGTAGTGTTAGGAACATGTGCTGTCTATGCAGGGGAATGTGACAGACGCCCAGCTCCCTGTTTGTGTTAGGAGCATGTGCTGTCTATGCAGGGGAATGTGGCAGACTCCCAGCTCGCTGTTAGTGTTAGGAGCATATGCTCTCTTTGCAAGGGAATGTGGCAGACTCCCACCTCGCTGTTAGTGTTATTAGCATGTGCTCTCTGTGCAGGGGAATGTGGCAGACTCCCAGATCGCTGTTAGTGTTAGGAGCATGTGCTCTCTGTGCAAGGGAATGCAACAGACTTCCAGCTCCCTGTCAGTGTTAGGAACATGTGCTTTCTATGCAAGGGAATGTGACAGACTCCCAGCTTGCGCTTAGTGTTAGGAACATGTGCTCTCTATGCATTGGAATGTCACAGAATCCCAGCTCGCTGTTAGTGTTACGAACATGTGCTCTCTATGCAAGGGAATGTGACAGACTCCAAGCTCACTGTTAGTGTTAGGAACATGTGCTGTCTATGCAAGGGAATGTGACAGACTCCCAGCTCGCTGTTAGTGTTCGGAACTAGTGCTCTCTATGCAAGGGAATGTGAAAGACTCCCAGCTTGCTGTTAGTGATCTCTGTGCCCAGGAATGTGACAGATTCCTAGCTCGCTGTTAGTTTTAGGAACATTTGCTCTCTATGCAAGGAAATGCAACAGACTTCCAGCTCCCTGTCAGTGTTAGGAACATGTGCTTTCGATGCAAGGGAATGTGAAAGACTCCCAGCTCGCTCTTAGTGTTAGGAACATGTGTTCCTTATGCAGGAGAATGTGACAGACGCACAGTTCGCTGTTAATGTTAGGAATATGTGCTCTCTCTGCAAGGGAATGTGACAGACTACCAGCTCGCTGCTAGTGTTAGGAACATGTGCTCTATATGCAGGTGAATGTGACAGACGCCCAGCTCGCTGTTAGTGTTAGGAACATGTGCTCTCTATGCAAAGGAATGTGACAGACTCTCAGCTCACTGTTAGTGTTAGGAACATGTGCTGTCTATGCAGGAGAATGTGACAGACGCCCAGCTCACTGTTAGTGTTAGGAACATGTGCTCTCTATGCATGGGAATGTGACAGACTCCCAGCTCGCTGTTAGTGTTAGGAACATGTGCTCTATGCAAGGAAATGCAACAGACTTCCAGCTCCCTGTCAGTGTTAGGAACATGTGCTTTCGATGCAAGGGAATGTGAAAGACTCCCAGCTCGCTCTTAGTGTCAGGAACATGTGTTCCTTATGCAGGAGAATGTGACAGATGCACAGCTCACTGTTAATGTTAGGAATATATGCTCTCTCTGAAAGGGAATGTGACAGAGTACCAGCTCGCTGCTAGTGTTAGGAACATGTGCTGTCTATGCAGGAGAATGTGACAGACGCCCAGCTCGCTGTAAGTGTTAGGAACATGTGCTCTCTATGCAGGGGAATGTGACAGACTCCCAGCTCGCTGTGAGTGTTAGGAACATGTGCTCTGTGCAAGGGAATGTGACTAACTCCCAGCTCGCTGTTAGTGTTAGGAACATGTGCTGTCTATGCAAACGAATGTGACAGACTCCCATCTCACTGTTAGTGTTAGGGACATTTGCTCTCCATGCAGCGGAATATTACAGACTCCCAGCTCACTGTTATTGCTCTCTGTGCAAGGGAATGTGACAGACTCCCAGCTCGCTGTTAGGGAATTTGACAGACTCCCAGCTGCTGTTAGTGTTAGGAACATGTGCTCTCTATGCAGGGGAATGTGACAGATGCCCAGCTAGCTGTTAGTGTTAGAAACATGTGCTCTCTATATAGGGGAATGTGACAGACTCTCAGCTCACTGTTAGTGTTAGGAACATGTGCTCTCTATGCAGGGGAATGTGACAGATGCCCAGCTTGCTGTTAGTGTTAGGAACATGTCCTCTCTATGCAGGGGAATATGACAGACTCCCAACTCGCTGTTAGTGTCAGGAACATGTGCTCTCTATGCAGGGGAATGTGACAGACTCCCAGCTCGTGGTTAGTGTTAGGAACATGTGCTCTCTGTGCAAGGGAATGTGGCAGACTCCCAGCTCGCTGTTAGTGTTAGGAGCATGTGCTTTCTATGCAAGGGAATGTGACAGACTCCCAGCTCACTGTTGGTGTTAGGAGCATGTGCTGTCTATGCAAGGGAATGTGACAGACTCCCAGCTCGCTGTTAGTGTTAGGAACTAGTGCTCTCTATGCAGGGGAATGTGACAGACTCCCAGCTCGCTGTTAGTGTTAGGAACATGTGCTCCTTGCAAGGGAATGTGACTAACTCCCAGCTCGCTGTTAGTGTTAGGAACATGTGCTGTCTATGCAAACGAATGTGACAGACTCCCATCTCGCTGTTAGTGTTAGGGACATTTGCTCTCTATGCAGGGGAATATGACAGACTCCCAGCTCACTGTTAGGGAATTTGACAGACTCCCCGCTGCTGTTAGTGTTAGGAACATGTGCTCTCTATATAGGGGAATGTGACAGACTCTCAGCTCACTGTTAGTGTTAGGAACATGTGCTCTCTATGCAGGGGAATGTGACAGACTCCCAGCTCGTTGTTAGTGTTAGGAACATGTGCTCTGTGCAAGGGAATGTGACTAACTCCCAGCTCGCTGTTAGTGTTAGGAACATGTGCTGTCTATGCAAACGAATGTGACATACTCCCATCTCGCTGTTAGCGTTAGGGACATTTGCTCTCTATGCAGGGGAATATGACAGACTCCCAGCTCACTGTTAGGGAATTTGACAGACTCCCCGCTGCTGTTAGTGTTAGGAACATGTGCTCTCTATGCAGGGGATTGTGACAGATGCCCAGCTAGCTGTTAGTGTTAGAAACATGTGCTCTCTATGCAGGGGAATGTGACAGACTCTCAGCTCACTGTTAGTGTTAGGAACATGTGCTCTCTATGCAGGGGAATGTGACAGACGCCCAGCTTGCTGTTAGTGTTAGGAACATGTCCTCTCTATGCAGGGGAATGTGACAGACTCCCAACTCGCTGTTAGTGTTAGGAACATGTGCTCTCTATGCAGGGGAATGTGACAGACTCCCAGCTCGTGGTTAGTGTTAGGAACATGTGCTCTCTGTGCAAGGGAATGTGGCAGACTCCTAGCTCACCGTTGGTGTTAGGAGCATGTGCTGTCTATGCAAGGGAATGTGACAGACTCCCAGCTCGCTGTTAGTGTTAGGAACTAGTGCTCTCTATGCAGGGGAATGTGACAGACACCCAGCTCGCTGTTAGTGCTCTCTGTGCAAAGGAATGTGACAGACTCCCAGCTTGCTGTTAGTGTTCGGAACATGTGCTCTCTATGCAAGGGAATGTGACAGACTCCCAGCTCGCTGTTAGTGCTCTCTGTGCAAGGGAATGTGACAGACACCCAGCTTGCTGTTAGGGAATGTGACAGACTCCCAGCTCACGGTTAGTGTTAGGAACATGTGCTCTCTATGCAGGGGAATGTGACAGACAACCAGCTAGCTGTTAGTGTTAGGACCTTGTACTCTCTATGCAGGGGAATGTGACAGACTCTCAGCTCGCTGTTAGTGTTAGGAACATGTGCTCTCTATGCAGGGGAATGTGACAGAGGCCCAGCATGCTGTTAGTGTTAGGAACATGTCCTCTCTATGCAGGGGAATGTGACAGACTCCCAGCTCGCGGTTAGTGTTAGGAACATGCGCTCTCTATGCAGGGGAATATGACAAACTCCCAGCTTGCTGGTCGTGTTAGGAACATGTGCTGTCTATGCAGTGGAATGTGACAGACGCCCAGCTCCCTGTTTGTGTTAGGAGCATGTGCTGTCTATGCAGGGGAATGTGGCAGACTCCCAGCTCGCTGTTAGTGTTAGGAGCATATGCTCTCTTTGCAAGGGAATGTGGCAGACTCCCAGCTCGCTGTTAGTGTTATTAGCATGTGCTCTCTGTGCAGGGGAATGTGGCAGACTCCCAGATCGCTGTTAGTGTTAGGAGCATGTGCTCTCTGTGCAAGGGAATGCAACAGACTTCCAGCTCCCTGTCAGTGTTAGGAACATGTGCTTTCTATGCAAGGGAATGTGACAGACTCCCAGCTTGCCCTTAGTTTTAGGAACATGTGCTCTCTATGCATTGGAATGTCACAGAATCCCAGCTCGCTGTTAGTGTTACGAACATGTGCTCTCTATGCAAGGGAATGTGACAGACTCCAAGCTCACTGTTAGTGTTAGGAACATGTGCTGTCTATGCAAGGGAATGTGACAGACTCCCAGCTCGCTGTTAGTGTTCGGAACTAGTGCTCTCTATGCAAGGGAATGTGAAAGACTCCCAGCTTGCTGTTAGTGATCTCTGTGCCCAGGAATGTGACAGATTCCCAGCTCGCTGTTAGTTTTAGGAACATTTGCTCTCTATGCAAGGAAATGCAACAGACTTCCAGCTCCCTGTCAGTGTTAGGAACATGTGCTTTCGATGCAAGGGAATGTGAAAGACTCCCAGCTCGCTCTTAGTGTTAGGAACATGTGTTCCTTATGCAGGAGAATGTGACAGACGCACAGTTCGCTGTTAATGTTAGGAATATGTGCTCTCTCTGCAAGGGAATGTGACAGACTACCAGCTCGCTGCTAGTGTTAGGAAAATGTGCTCTCTATGCAGGTGAATATGACAGACGCCCAGCTCGCTGTTAGTGTTAGGAACATGTGCTCTCTATGCAAAGGAATGTGACAGACTCTCAGCTCGCTGTTAGTGTTAGGAACATGTGCTGTCTATGCAGGAGAATGTGACAGACGCCCAGCTCACTGTTAGTGTTAGGAACATGTGCTTTCGATGCAAGGGAATGTGAAAGACTCCCAGCTCGCTCTTAGTGTCAGGAACATGTGTTCCTTATGCAGGAGAATGTGACAGATGCACAGCTCACTGTTAATGTTAGGAATATGTGCTCTCTCTGCAAGGGAATGTGACAGACTACCAGCTCGCTGCTAGTGTTAGGAACATGTGCTGTCTATGCAGGAGAATGTGACAGACGCCCAGCTCGCTGTTAGTGTTAGGAACATGTGCTCTCTATGCAGGGGAATGTGACAGACTCCCAGCTCGCTGTGAGTGTTAGGAACATGTGCTCTGTGCAAGGGAATGTGACCAACTCCCAGCTCGCTGTTAGTGTTAGGAACATGTGCTGTCTATGCAAACGAATGTGACAGACTCCCATCTCACTGTTAGTGTTAGGGACATTTGCTCTCCATGCAGCGGAATATGACAGACTCCCAGCTCACTGTTATTGCTCTCTGTGCAAGGGAATATGACAGACTCCCAGCTCGCTGTTATGGAATTTGACAGACACCCAGCTGCTGTTAGTGTTAGGAACATGTGCTCTCTATGCAGGGGAATGTGACAGATGCCCAGCTAGCTGTTAGTGTTAGAAACATGTGCTCTCTATATAGGGGAATGTGACAGACTCTCAGCTCACTGTTAGTGTTAGGAACATGTGCTCTCTATGCAGGGGAATGTGACAGACGCCCAGCTTGCTGTTAGTGTTAGGAACATGTCCTCTCTATGCAGGGGAATGTGACAGACTCCCAACTCGCTGTTAGTGTTAGGAACATGTGCTCTCTATGCAGGGGAATGTGACAGACTCCCAGCTCGTGGTTAGTGTTAGGAACATGTGCTCTCTGTGCAAGGGAATGAGGCAGACTCCCAGCTCGCTGTTAGTGTTAGGAGCATGTGCTTTCTATGCAAGGGAATGTGACAGACTCCCAGCTCACTGTTGGTGTTAGGAGCATGTGCTGTCTATGCAAGGGAATGTGACAGACTCCCAGCTCGCTGTTAGTGTTAGGAACATGTGCTCTTTGCAAGGGAATGTGACTAACTCCCAGCTCGCTGTTAGTGTTAGGAACATGTGCTGTCTATGCAAACGAATGTGACAGACTCCCATCTCGCTGTTAGTGTTAGGGACATTTGCTCTCTATGCAGGGGAATATGACAGACTCCCAGCTCACTGTTAGGGAATTTGACAGACTCCCTGCTGCTGTTAGTGTTAGGAACATGTGCTCTCTATATAGGGGAATGTGACAGACTCTCAGCTCACTGTTAGTGTTAGGAACATGTGCTCTCTATGCAGGGGAATGTGACAGACTCCCAGCTCGCTGTTAATGTTAGGAACATGTGCTCTGTGCAAGGGAATGTGACTAACTCCCAGCTCGCTGTTAGTTTTAGGAACATGTGCTGTCTATGCAAACGAATGTGACAGACTCCCATCTCGCTGTTAGTGTTAGGGACATTTGCTCTCTATGCAGGGGACTATGACAGACTCCCAGCTCACTGTTAGGGAATTTGACAGACTCCCCTCTGCTGTTAGTGTTAAGAACATGTGCTCTCTATGCAGGGGAATGTGACAGATGCCCAGCTAGCTGTTAGTGTTAGAAACATGTGCTCTCTATGCAGGGGAATGTGACAGACTCTCAGCTCACTGTTAGTGTTAGGAACATGTGCTCTCTATGCAGGGGAATGTGACAGATGCCCAGCTTGCTGTTAGTGTTAGGAACATGTCCTCTCTATGCAGGGGAATGTGACAGACTCCTAACTCGTTGTTAGTGTTAGGAACATGTGCTCTCTATGCA
Source organism: Ambystoma mexicanum (assembly GCF_040938575.1). NCBI lineage: Eukaryota > Metazoa > Chordata > Amphibia > Caudata > Ambystomatidae > Ambystoma > Ambystoma mexicanum. Next base: position 2,229,696 of record NW_027182440.1, read on the forward strand.
GGGGAATGTGACAGACTCCCAGCTCGTGGTTAGTGTTAGGAACATGTGCTCTCTGTGCAAGGGAATGTGGCAGACTCCTAGCTCACCGTTGGTGTTAGGAGCATGTGCTGTCTATGCAAGGGAATGTGACAGACTCCCAGCTCGCTGTTAGTGTTAGGAACTAGTGCTCTCTATGCAGGGGAATGTGACAGACTCCCAGCTCGCTGTCAGTGCTCTCTGTGCAAAGGAATGTGACAGACTCCCAGCTTGCTGTTAGTGTTCGGAACATGTGCTCTCTATGCAAGGGAATGTGACAGACTCCCAGCTCGCTGTTAGTGCTCTCTGTGCAAGGGAATGTGACAGACACCCAGCTTGCTGTTAGGGAATGTGACAGACTCCCAGCTCGCTGTTAGTGTTAGGAACATGTGCTCTCTATGCAGGGGAATGTGACAGACAACCAGCTAGCTGTTAGTGTTAGGAACTTGTACTCTCTATGCAGGGGAATGTGACAGACTCTCAGCTCGCTGTTAGTGTTAGGAACATGTGCTCTCTATGCAGGGGGATGTGACAGAGGCCCAGCATGCTGTTAGTGTTAGGAACATGTCCTCTCTATGCAGGGGAATGTGACAGACTCCCAGCTCGCGGTTAGTGTTAGGAACATGCGCTCTCTATGCAGGGGAATATGACAAACTCCCAGCTTGCTGGTAGTGTTAGGAACATGTGCTGTCTATGCGGGGGAATGTGACAGACGCCCAGCTCCCAGTTTGTGTTAGGAGAATGTGCTGTCTATGCAGGGGAATGTGGCAGACTCCCAGCTCGCTGTTAGTGTTAGGAGCATATACTCTCTTTGCAAGGGAATGTGGCAGACTCCCAGCTCGCTGTTAGTATTATTAGCATGTGCTCTCTGTGCAGGGGAATGTGGCAGACTCCCAGATCGCTGTTAGTGATAGGAGCATGTGCTCTGTGTGCAAGGGAATGCAACAGACTTCCAGCTCCCTGTCAGTGTTAGGAACATGTGCTTTCTATGCAAGGGAATGTGACAGACTCCCAGCTTGCGCTTAGTGTTAGGAACATGTGCTCTCTATGCAGGGGAATGTGACAGACGCCCAGCTTGCTGTTAGTGTTAGGAACATGTCCTCTCTATGCAGGAGAATGTGACAGACTCCCAACTCGCTGTTAGTGTTAGGAACATGTGCTCTCTATGCAGGGGAATGTGACAGACTCCCAGCTCGTGGTTAGTGTTAGGAACATGTGCTCTCTGTGCAAGGGAATGTGGCAGACTCCCAGCTCACCGTTGGTGTTAGGAGCATGTGCTGTCTATGCAAGGGAATATGACAGACTCCCAGCTCGCTGTTAGGGAATGTGACAGACTCCCAGCTCGCTGTTAGTGTTAGGAACATGTGCTCTCTATGCAGGGGAATGTGACAGACAACCAGCTAGCTGTTAGTGTTAGGAACTTGTACTCTCTATGCAGGGGAATGTGACAGACTCTCAGCTCGCTGTTAGTCTTAGGAACATGTGCTCTCTATGCAGGGGGATGTGACAGAGGCCCAGCATGCTGTTAGTGTTAGGAACATGTCCTCTCTATGCAGGGGAATGTGACAGACTCCCAGCTCGCGGTTAGTGTTAGGAACATGCGCTCTCTATGCAGGGGAATATGACAAACTCCCAGCTTGCTGGTAGTGTTAGGAACATGTGCTGTCTATGCGGGGGAATGTGACAGACGCCCAGCTCCCAGTTTGTGTTAGGAGAATGTGCTGTCTATGCAGGGGAATGTGGCAGACTCCCAGCTCGCTGTTAGTGTTAGGAGCATATGCTCTCTTTGCAAGGGAATGTGGCAGACTCCCAGCTCGCTGTTAGTGTTATTAGCATGTGCTCTCTGTGCAGGGGAATGTGGCAGACTCCCAGATCGCTGTTAGTGTTAGGAGCATGTGCTCTCTGTGCAAGGGAATGCAACAGACTTCCAGCTCCCTGTCAGTGTTAGGAACATGTGCTTTCTATGCAAGGGAATGTGACAGACTCCCAGCTTGCGCTTAGTGTTAGGAACATGTGCTCTCTATGCAGGGGAATGTGACAGACGCCCAGCTTGCTGTTAGTGTTAGGAACATGTCCTCTCTATGCAGGGGAATGTGACAGACTCCCAACTCGCTGTTAGTGTTAGGAACATGTGCTCTCTATGCAGGGGAATGTGACAGACTCCCAGCTCGTGGTTAGTGTTAGGAACATGTGCTCTCTGTGCAAGGGAATGTGGCAGACTCCCAGCTCACCGTTGGTGTTAGGAACATGTGCTCTCTATGCAGGGGAATGTGACAGACTCCCAGCTCGTGGTTAGTGTTAGGAACATGTGCTCTCTGTGCAAGGGAATGTGGCAGACTCCCAGCTCACCGTTGGTGTTAGGAGCATGTGCTGTCTATGCAAGGGAATATGACAGACTCCCAGCTCGCTGTTAGAGTTAGGAACTAGTGCTCTCTATGCAGGGAAATGTGACAGACTCCCAGCTCGCTGTTGGTGCTCTCTGTGCAAAGGAATGTGACAGACTCCCAGCTTGCTGTTAGTGTTCGGAACATGTGCTCTCTATGCAAGGGAATGTGACAGACTCCCAGCTCGATGTTAGTGCTCTCTGTGCAAGGGAATGTGACAGACACCCAGCTTGCTGTTAGGGAATGTGACAGACTCCCAGCTCGCTGTTAGTGTTAGGAACATGTGCTCTCTATGCAGGGGAATGTGACAGACAACCAGCTAGCTGTTAGTGTTAGGAACTTGTACTCTCTATGCAGGGGAATGTGACAGACTCTCAGCTCGCTGTTAGTGTTAGGAACATGTGCTCTCTATGCAGGGGAATGTGACAGAGGCCCAGCATGCTGTTAGTGTTAGGAACATGTCCTCTCTATGCAGGGGAATGTGACAGACTCCCAGCTCGCGGTTAGTGTTAGGAACATGCGCTCTCTATGCAGGGGAATATGACAAACTCCCAGCTTGCTGGTAGTGTTAGGAACATGTGCTGTCTATGCAGGGGAATGTGACAGACGCCCAGCTCCCTGTTTGTGTTAGGAGCATGTGCTGTCTATGCAGGGGAATGTGGCAGACTCCCAGCTCGCTGTTAGTGTTAGGAGCATATGCTCTCTTTGCAAGGGAATGTGGCAGACTCCCAGCTCGCTGTTAGTGTTATTAGCATGTGCTCTCTGTGCAGGGGAATGTGGCAAACTCCCAGATCGCTGTTAGTGTTAGGAGCATGTGCTCTCTGTGCAAGGGAATGCAACAGACTTCCAGCTCCCTGTCAGTGTTAGGAACATGTGCTTTCTATGCAAGGGAATGTTACAGACTCCCAGCTTGCGCTTAGTGTTAGGAACATGTGCTCTCTATGCATTGGAATGTCACAGAATCCCAGCTCGCTGTTAGTGTTACGAACAGGTGCTCTCTATGCAAGGGAATGTGACAGACTCCAAGCTCACTGTTAGTGTTAGGAACATGTGCTGTCTATGCAAGGGAATGTGACAGACTCCCAGCTCGCTGTTAGTGTTCAGAACTAGTGCTCTCTATGCAAGGGAATGTGAAAGACTCCCAGCTTGCTGTTAGTGATCTCTGTGCCCAGGAATGTGACAGATTCCCAGCTCGCTTTTAGTTTTAGGAACATTTGCTCTCTATGCTAGGAAATGCAACAGACTTCCAGCTCCCTGTCAGTGTTAGGAACATGTGCTTTCGATGCAAGGGAATGTGAAAGACTCCCAGCTCGCTCTTAGTGTTAGGAACATGTGTTCCTTATGCAGGAGAATGTGACAGACGCACAGTTCGCTGTTAATGTTAGGAATATGTGCTCTCTCTGCAAGGGAATGTGAGAGACTACCAGCTCGCTGCTAGTGTTAGGAACATGTGCTCTCTATGCAGGTGAATGTGACAGACGCCCAGCTCGCTGTTAGTGTTAGGAACATGTGCTCTCTATGCAAAGGAATGTGACAGACTCTCAGCTCGCTGTTAGTGTTAGGAACATGTGCTGTCTATGCAGGAGAATGTGACAGACGCCCAGCTCACTGTTAGTGTTAGGAACATGTGCTCTCTATGCATGGGAATGTGACAGACTCCCAGCTCGCTGTTAGTGTTAGGAACATGTGCTCTATGCAAGGAAATGCAACAGACTTCCAGCTCCCTGTCAGTGTTAGGAACATGTGCTGTCGATGCAAGGGAATGTGAAAGACTCCCAGCTCGCTCTTAGTGTCAGGAACATGTGTTCCTTATGCAGGAGAATGTGACAGATGCACAGCTCACTGTTAATGTTAGGAATATGTGCTCTCTCTGCAAGGGAATGTGACAGACTACCAGCTCGCTGCTAGTGTTAGGAACATGTGCTGTCTATGCAGGAGAATGTGACAGACGCCCAGCTCGCTGTTAGTGTTAGGAACATGTGCTCTCTATGCAGGGGAATGTGACAGACTCCCAGCTCGCTGTTAGTGTTAGGAACATGTGCTCTGTGCAAGGGAATGTGACTAACTCCCAGCTCGCTGTTCGTGTTAGGAACATGTGCTGTCTATGCAAACGAATGTGACAGACTCCCATCTCACTGTTAGTGTTAGGGACATTTGCTCTCCATGCAGCGGAATATGACAGACTCCCAGCTCACTGTTTTTGCTCTCTGTGCAAGGGAATGTGACAGACTCCCAGCTCGCTGTTAGGGAATTTGACAGACTCCCAGCTGCTGTTAGTGTTAGGAACATGTGCTCTCTATGCAGGGGAATGTGACAGATGCCCAGCTAGCTGTTAGTGTTAGAAACATGTGCTCTCTATATAGGGGAATGTGACAGACTCTCAGCTCACTGTTAGTGTTAGGAACATGTGCTCTCTATGCAGGGGAATGTGACAGACGCCCAGCTTGCTGTTAGTGTTAGGAACATGTCCTCTCTATGCAGGGGAATGTGACAGACTCCCAACTCGCTTTTAGTGTTAGGAACATGTGCTCTCTATGCAGGGGAATGTGACAGACTCCCAGCACGCTGTTAGTGATAGGAACATGTGCTCTCTATGCAGGGGAATGTGGCAGACTCCCAGCTCGCTGTTAGTGTTAAGTGCATGTGCTTTCTATGCCAGGGAATGTGACAGACTCCCAGCTCGCTGTTAGTGTTAGGAACATGTGCACTCGAGGAAAGAGAATGTGACAGACACCCAGCTTGCTGTTAGGGTTAGGAACATGTGCTCTCTATGCAAGAGAATGTGACAGACACCCAGCTTGTTGTTAGTGTTAGGAACATGTGCTCTCTATGCATTGGAATGTCACAGAATCCCAGCTCGCTGTTAGTGTTAGGAACATGTGCTCTCTAGGCAAGGGAATGTGACAGACACCCAGCTCGCTGTTAGTGTTAGGAACATGTGCTCTCTGTGCAAGGGAATGTGGCAGACTCCCAGCTCGCTGTTAGTGTTAGGAGCATGTGCTTTCTATGCAAGGGAATGTGACAGACTCCCAGCTCGCTGTTAGTGTTAGGAACATGTGCACTCGAGGAAAGGGAATGTGACAGACACACAGCTCGCCGTTAGTGTTAGGAACATGTGCTCTCTATGCAAGGGAATGTGACAGACACCCAGCTTGTTGTTAGTGTTAGGAACATGTGCTCTCTATGCATTGGAATGTCACAGAATCCCAGCTTGCTGTTAGTGTTAGGAACATGTGCTCTCTATGCAAGGGAATGGGACAGACTCCAAGCTCACTGTTAGTGTTAGGAACATGTGCTGTCTATGCAACGGAATGTGACAGACTCCCAGCTCGCTGTTAGTGTTCAGAACTAGTGCTCTCTATGCAAGGGAATGTGAAAGACTCCCAGCTTGCTGTTAGTGATCTCTCTGCCCAGGAATGTGACAGATTCCCAGCTCGCTGTTAGTTTTAGGAACATTTGCTCTCTATGCAAGGAAATGCAACAGACTTCCAGCTCCCTGTCAGTGTTAGGAACATGTGCTTTCTATGCAAGGGAATGTGACAGACTCCCAGCTCGCGCTTAGTGTTAGGAACATGTGTTCCTTATGCAGGAGAACTTGACAGACGCACAGCTCGCTGTTAATGTTAGGAATATGTGCTCTCTCTGCAAGGGATGTGACAGACTACCAGCTCGCTGCTAGTGTTAGGAACATGTGCTCTCTATGCAGGTGAATGTGACAGACGCCCAGCTCGCTGTTAGTGTTAGGAACATGTGCTCTCTATGCAAAGGAATGTGACAGACTCTCAGCTCGCTGTTAGTGTTAGGAACATGTGCTGTCTATGCAGGAGAATGTGACAAACTCCCATCTTGCTGTTAGTGTTAGGGACATTTGTTCTCTATGCAGGGGAATGTGACAGACTCCCAGCTCATTGTTAGTGCTCTCTGTGCAAGGGAATGTGACAGACTCCCAGCTCGCTGTTAGTGTTAGGAACATGTGCACTCGAGGAAAGAGAATGTGACAGACACCCAGCTTGCCGTTAGGGTTAGGAACATGTGCTCTCTATGCAAGGGAATGTGACAGACACCCAGCTTGTTGTTAGTGTTAGGAACATGTGCTCTCTATGCATTGGAATGTCACAGAATCCCAGCTCGCTGTTAGTGTTAGGAACATGTGCTCTCTAGGCAAGGGAATGTGACAGACACCCAGCTTGCTGTTAGTGTTAGGAACATGTGCTCTCTGTGCAAGGGAATGTGGCAGACTCCCAGCTCGCTGTTAGTGTTAGGAGCATGTGCTTTCTATGCAAGGGAATGTGACAGACTCCCAGCTCGCTGTTAGTGTTAGGAACATGTGCACTCAAGGAAAGGGAATGTGACAGACACACAGCTCGCCGTTAGTGTTAGGAACATGTGCTCTCTATTCAAGGGAATGTGACAGACACCCAGCTTGTTGTTAGTGTTAGGAACATGTGCTCTCTATGCATTGGAATGTCACAGAATCCCAGCTTGCTGTTAGTGTTAGGAACATGTGCTCTCTATGCAAGGGAATGGGACAGACTCCAAGCTCACTGTTAGTGTTAGGAACATGTGCTGTCTATGCAACGGAATGTGACAGACTCCCAGCTCGCTGTTAGTGTTCAGAACTAGTGCTCTCTATGCAAGGGGATGTGAAAGACTCCCAGCTTGCTGTTAGTGATCTCTCTGCCCAGGAATGTGACAGATTCCCAGCTCGCTGTTAGTTTTAGGAACATTTGCTCTCTATGCAAGGAAAGGCAACAGTCTTCCAGCTCCCTGTCAGTGTTAGGAACATGTGCTTTCTATGCAAGGGAATGTGACAGTCTCCCAGCTCGCGCTTAGTGTTAGGAACATGTGTTCTTTATGCAGGAGAATGTGACAGACGCACAGCTCGCTGTTAATGTTAGGAATATGTGCTCTCTCTGCAAGGGATGTGACAGACTACCAGCTCGCTGCTAGTGTTAGGAACATGTGCTCTCTATGCAGGTGAATGTGACAGACGCCCAGCTCGCTGTTAGTGTTAGGAACATGTGCTCTCTATGCAAAGGAATGTGACAGACTCTCAGCTCGCTGTTAGTGTTAGGAACATGTGCTGTCTATGCAGGAGAATGTGACAAACTCCCATCCTGCTGTTAGTGTTAGGGACATTTGCTCTCTATGCAGGGGAATGTGACAGACTCCCAGCTCACTGTTAGTGCTCTCTGTGCAAGGGAATGTGACAGACTCCCAGCTCGCTGTTAGGGAATGTGACAGACTCCCAGCTCGCTGTTAGTGTTAGGAACATGTGCTCTCTATGCATTGGAATGTCACAGAATCCCAGCTCGCTGTTAGTGTTAGGAACATCTGCTCTCTAGGCAAGGGAATGTGACAGACACCCAGCTCGCTGTTAGTGTTAGGAACATGTGCTCTCTGTGCAAGGGAATGTGGCAGGCTCCCAGCTCGCTGCTAGTGTTAGGAGCATGTGCTTTCTATGCAAGGGAATGTGACAGACTCCCAGCTCGCTGTTAGTGTTAGGAACATGTGCACTTGAGGAAAGGGAATGTGACAGACACCCAGCTTGCCGTTAGTGTTAGGAACATGTGCTCTCTATGCAAGGGAATGTGACAGACACCCAGCTTGTTGTTAGTGTTAGGAACATGTGCTCTCTATGCATTGGAATGTCACAGAATCCCAGCTTGCTGTTAGTGTTAGGAACATGTGCTCTCTATGCAAGGGAATGGGACAGACTCCAAGCTCACTGTTAGTGTTAGGAACATGTGCTGTCTATGCAACCGAATGTGACAGACTCCCAGCTCGCTGTTAGTGTTCGGAACTAGTGCTCTCTATGCATGGGAATGTGAAAGACTCCCAGCTTGCTGTTAGTGATCTCTCTGCCCAGGAATGTGACAGATTCCCTTCTCGCTGTTAGTTTTAGGAACATTTGCTCTCTATGCAAGGAAATGCAACAGACTTCCAGCTCCCTGTCAGTGTTAGGAACAAGTGCTTTCTATGCAAGGGAATGTGACAGACTCCCAGCTCGCGATTAGTGTTAGGAACATGTGTTCCTTATGCAGGAGAATGTGACAGATGCACAGCTCGCTGTTAATGTTAGGAATATGTGCTCTCTCTGCAAGGGATGTGACAGACTACCAGCTCGCTGCTAGTGTTAGGAACATGTGCTCTCTATGCAGGAGAATGTGACAGACGCCCAGCTCGCTGTTAGTGTTAGGAACATGTGCTCTCTATGCAGGGGAATGTGACAGACTCCCAGCTCTCTGTTAGTGTTAGGAACATGTGCTCTCTATGCATTGGAATGTCACAGAATCCCAGCTCGCTGTTAGTGTTAGGAACATGTGCTCTCTAGGCAAGGGAATGTGAAAGACACCCAGCTCGCTGTTAGTGTTAGGAACATGTGCTCTCTGTGCAAGGGAATGTGGCAGACTCCCAGCTCGCTGTTAGTGTTAGGAGCATGTGCTTTCTATGCAAGGGAATGTGACAGACTCCCAGCTCACTGTTAGTGTTAGGAACATGTGCACTTGAGGAAAGGGAATGTGACAGACACCCAGCTCGCCGTTAGTGTCAGGAACATGTGCTCTCTATGCAAGGGAATGTGACAGACACCCAGCTTGTTGTTAGTGTTAGGAACATGTGCTCTCTATGCATTGGAATGTCACAGAATCCCAGCTTGCTGTTAGTGTTAGGAACATGTGCTCTCTATGCAAGGGAATGGGACAGACTCCAAGCTCACTGTTAGTGCTAGGAACATGTGCTGTCTATGCACCGGAATGTGACAGACTCCCAGCTCGCTGTTAGTGTTCGGAACTAGTGCTCTCTATGCAAGGGAATGTGAAAGACTCCCAGCTTGCTGTTAGTGATCTCTCTGCCCAGGAATGTGACAGATTCCCATCTCGCTGTTAGTTTTAGGAACATTTGCTCTCTATGCAAGGAAATGCAACAGACTTCCAGCTCCCTGTCAGTGTTAGGAACAAGTGCTTTCTATGCAAGGGAATGTGACAGACTCCCAGCTCGCGCTTAGTGTTAGGAACATGTGTTCCTTATGCAGGAGAATGTGACAGACGCACAGCTCGCTGTTAATGTTAGGAATATGTGCTCTCTCTGCAAGGGATGTGACAGACTACCAGCTCGCTGCTAGTGTTAGGAACATGTGCTCTCTATGCAGGTGAATGTGACAGACGCCCAGCTCGCTGTTAGTGTTAGGAACATGTGCTCTCTATGCAAAGGAATGTGACAGACTCTCAGCTCGCTGTTAGTGTTAGGAACATGTGCTGTCTATGCAGGAGAATGTGACAAACTCCCATCCTGCTGTTAGTGTTAGGGACATTTGCTCTTTATGCAGGGGAATGTGACAGACTCCCAGCTCACTGTTAGTGCTCTCTGTGCAAGGGAATGTGACAGACTCCCAGCTCGCTGTTAGGGAATGTGACAGACTCCCAGCTCGCTGTTAGTGTTAGGAACATGTGCTCTCTAGGCAAGGGAATGTGACAGATTCCCAGCACGCTGTTAGTGATAGGAACATGTGCTCTCTATGCAGGGGAATGTGGCAGACTCCCAGCTCGCTGTTAGTGTTAGGAGCATGTGCTCTCTGTGCAAGGGAATGTGGCAGACTCCCAGCTCACTGTTAGTGTTAGGAGCATATGCTCTCTTTGCAAGGGAATGTGGCAGAGTCCCAGCTCACTGTTAGTGTTAGGAGCATGTGCTCTCTGTGCAAGCGAATGTGGCAGACTCCCAGTTCGCTGTTAGTGTTAGGAACATGTGCTCTCTGTGCAGGGCAGTGTGACAGACTCCCAGCTCGCTGTTAGTGTTAGGAACATGTACTCTCTGCGTAAGGGAAAATGGCAGACTCCCAGCTCACTGTTAGTGTTAGGAACATGTGCTCTCTAGGCAAGGGAATGTGACAGACTCCCAGCTCGCTGTTAGTGTTAGGAACATGTGCTCTCTAGGCAAGAGAATGTGACAGACACCCAGCTCGCTGTTAGTGTTAGGAACATGTGCTCTCTGTGCAATGAATGTGGCAGACTCCCAGCTCGCTGTTAGTGTTAGGAGCATGTGCTTTCTATGCAAGGGAATGTGACAGACTCCCAGCTCGCTCTTAGTGTTAGGAACATGTGCTCTCGAGGAAAGGGAATGTGACAGACACCCAACTCTCCATTAGTGTTAGGAACATGTGCTCTCTATGCAAGGGAATGTGACAGACACCCAGCTTGCTGTTAGTGTTAGGAACATGTGCTCTCTATGCATTGGAATGTCACAGAATCCCAGCTCGCTGTTAGTGTTACGTACATGTGCTCTATATGCAAGGGAATGTGACAGAGTCCAAGCTCACTGTTAGTGTTCGGAACTAGTGCTCTCTATGCAAGGGAATGTGAAAGACTCCCAGCTTGCTGTTAGTGATCTCTGTGCCCAGGAATGTGACAGATTCCCAGCTCGCTGTTAGTTTTAGGAACATTTGCTCTCTATGCAAGGAAATGCAACAGACTTCCAGCTCCCTGTCAGTGTTAGGAACATGTGCTTTCGATGCAAGGGAATGTGAAAGACTCCCAGCTCGCTCTTAGTGTTAGGAACATGTGTTCCTTATGCAGGAGAATGTGACAGACGCACAGTTCGCTGTTAATGTTAGGAATATGTGCTCTCTCTGCAAGGGAATGTGACAGACTACCAGCTCGCTGCTAGTGTTAGGAACATGTGCTCTCTATGCAGGTGAATGTGACAGACGCCCAGCTCGCTGTTAGTGTTAGGAACATGTGCTCTCTATGCAAAGGAATGTGACAGACTCTCAGCTCGCTGTTAGTGTTAGGAACATGTGCTGTCTATGCAGGAGAATGTGACAGACGCCCAGCTCGCTGTTAGTGTTAGGAACATGTGCTCTCTATGCATGGGAATGTGACAGACTCCCAGCTCGCTGTTAGTGTTAGGAACATGTGCTCTGTGCAAGGGAATGTGACTAACTCCCAGCTCGCTGTTAGTGTTAGGAACATGTGCTGTCTATGCAAACGAATGTGACAGACTCTCATCTCGCTGTTAGTGTTAGGGACATTTGCTCTCTATGCAGGGGAATATGACAGACTCCCAGCTCACTGTTAATGCTCTCTGTGCAAGGGAATGTGACAGACTCCCAGCTCGCTGTTAGGGAATGTGACAGACTCCCAGCTGCTGTTAGTGTTAGGAACATGTGCTCTCTATGCATGGGAATGTGACAGACTCTCAGCTCACTGTTAGTGTTAGGAACATGTGCTCTCTATGCAGGGGAATGTGACAGACGCCCAGCTTGCTGTTAGTGTTAGGAACATGTCCTCTCTATGCAGGGGAATGTGACAGACTCCCAACTCGCTGTTAGTGTTAGGAACATGTGCTCTCTAGGCAGGGGAATGTGACAGACTCCCAGCTCGTGGTTAGTGTTAGGAACATGTGCTCTCTGTGCAAGGGAATGTGGCCGACTCCCAGCTCGCTGTTAGTGTTAGGAGCATGTGCTTTCTATGCAAGGGAATGTGACAGACTCCCAGCTCACCGTTGGTGTTAGGAGCATGTGCTGTCTATGCAAGGGAATGTGACAGACTCCCAGCTCGCTGTTAGTGTTAGGAACTAGTGCTCTCTATGCAGGGGAATGTGACAGACTCCCAGCTCGCTGTTAGTGCTCTCTGTGCAAAGGAATGTGACAGATTCCCAGCTCGCTGTTAGTTTTAGGAACATTTGCTCTCTATGCAAGGAAATGCAACAGACTTCCAGCTCCCTGTCAGTGTTAGGAACATGTGCTTTCGATGCAAGGGAATGTGAAAGACTCCCAGCTCGCTCTTAGTGTCAGGAACATGTGTTCCTTATGCAGGAGAATGTGACAGATGCACAGCTCGCTGTTAATGTTAGGAATATGTGCTCTCTCTGCAAGGGAATGTGACAGACTACCAGCTCGCTGCTAGTGTTAGGAACATGTGCTCTCTATGCAGGTGAATGTGACAGACTACCAGCTCGCTGTTATTGTTAGGAACATGTGTTGTCTATGCAGGAGAATGTGACAGACGCCCAGCTCGCTGTTAGTGTTAGGAACATGTGTTCTCTATGCAGGGGAATGTGACAGACTCCCAGCTCGCTGTTAGTGTTAGGAACATGTGCTCTGTGCAAGGGAATGTGACTAACTCCCAGCTCGCTGTTAGTGTTAGGAACATGTGCTGTTCTGCAAACGAATGTGACAGACTCCCATCTCGCTGTTAGTGTTAGGGACATTTGCTCTCTATGCAGGGGAATATGACAGACTCCCAGCTCACTGTTAGGGAATTTGACAGACTCCCCGCTGCTGTTAGTGTTAGGAACATGTGCTCTCTATGCAGGAGAATGTGACAGATGCCCAGCTAGCTGTTAGTGTTAGAAACATGTGCTCTCTATGCAGGGGAATGTGACAGACTCTCAGCTCACTGTTAGTGTTAGGAACATGTGCTCTCTATGCAGGGGAATGTGACAGACGCCCAGCTTGCTGTTAGTGTTAGGAACATGTCCTCTCTATGCAGGGGAATATGACAGACTCCCAAATCGCTGTTAGTGTTAGGAACATGTGCTCTCTATGCAGGGGAATGTGACAGACTCCCAGCTCGTGGTTAGTGTTAGGAACATGTGCTCTCTGTGCAAGGGAATGTGGCAGACTCCTAGCTCACCGTTGGTGTTAGGAGCATGTGCTGTCTATGCAAGGGAATGTGACAGACTCCCAGCTCGCTGTTAGTGTTAGGAACTAGTGCTCTCTATGCAGGGGAATGTGACAGACTCCCAGCTCGCTGTTAGTGCTCTCTGTGCAAAGGAATGTGACAGACTCCCAGCTTGCTGTTAGTGTTTGGAACATGTGCTCTCTATGCAAGGGAATGTGACAGACTCCTAGCTCGCTGTTAGTGCTCTCTGTGCAAGGGAATGTGACAGACACCCAGCTTGCTGTTAGGGAATGTGACAGGCTCCCAGCTCGCTGTTAGTGTTAGGAACATGTGCTCTCTATGCAGGGGAATGTGACAGACAACCAGCTAGCTGTTAGTGTTAGGAACTTGTACTCTCTATGCAGGGGAATGTGACAGACTCTCAGCTCGCTGTTAGTGTTAGGAACATGTGCTCTCTATGCAGGGGAATGTGACAGAGGCCCAGCATGCTGTTAGTGTTAGGAACATGTCCTCTCTATGCAGGGGAATGTGACAGACTCCCAGCTCGCGGTTAGTGTTAGGAACATGCGCTCTCTATGCAGGGGAATATGACAAACTCCCAGCTTGCTCGTAGGGTTAGGAACATGTGCTGTCTATGCAGGGGAATGTGACAGACGCCCAGCTCCCTGTTTGTGTTAGGAGCATGTGCTGTCTATGCAGGGGAATGTGGCAGACTCCCAGCTCGCTGTTAGTGTTAGGAGCATATGCTCTCTTTGCAAGGGAATGTGGCAGACTCCCAGCTCGCTGTTAGTGGTATTAGCATGTGCTCTCTGTGCAGGGGAATGTGGCAGACTCCCAGATCGCTGTTAGTGTTAGGAGCATGTGCTCTCTGTGCAAGGGAATGCAACAGACTTCCAGCTCCCTGTCAGTGTTAGGAACATGTGCTTTCTATGCAAGGGAATGTGACAGACTCCCAGCTTGCGCTTAGTGTTAGGAACATGTGCTCTCTATGCAGGGGAATGTGACAGACGCCCAGCTTGCTGTTAGTGTTAGGAACATGTCCTCTCTATGCAGGGGAATGTGACAGACTCCCAACTCGCTGTTAGTGTTAGGAACATGTGCTCTCTATGCAGGGGAATGTGTAAGACTCCCAGCTCGTGGTTAGTGTTAGGAACATGTGCTCTCTGTGCAAGGGAATGTGGCAAACTCCCAGCTCGCTGTTAGTTTTAGGAACATGTGCTGTCTATGCAAACGAATGTGACAGACTCCCATCTCGCTGTTAGTGTTAGGGACATTTGCTCTCTATGCAGGGGAATATGACAGACTCCAAGCTCACTGTTAGGGAATTTGACAGACTCCCCGCTGCTGTTAGTGTTAGGAACATGTGCTCTCTATGCAGGGGAATGTGACAGATGCCCAGCTAGCTGTTAGTGTTAGAAACATGTGCTCTCTATGCAGGGGAATGTGACAGACTCTCAGCTCACTGTTAGTGTTAGGAACATGTGCTCTCTATGCAGGGGAATGTGACAGACGCCCAGCTTGCTGTTAGTGTTAGGAACATGTCCTCTCTATGCAGGGGAATGTGACAGACTCCCAACTCGCTGTTAGTGTTAGGAACATGTGCTCTCTATGTAGGGGAATGTGACAGACTCCCAGCTCGTGGTTAGTGTTAGGAACATGTGCTCTCTGTGCAAGGGAATGTGGCAGACTCCTAGCTCACCGTTGGTGTTAGGAGCATGTGCTGTCTATGCAAGGGAATGTGACAGACTCCCAGCTCGCTGTTAGTGTAAGGAACTAGTGCTCTCTATGCAGGGGAATGTGACAGACTCCCAGCTCGCTGTTAGTGCTCTCTGTGCAAAGGAATGTGACAGACTCCCAGCTTGCTGTTAGTGTTCGGAACATGTGCTCTCTATGCAAGGGAATGTGACAGACTCCCAGCTCGCTGTTAGGGAATTTGACAGACTCCCCGCTGCTGTTAGTGTTAGGAACATGTGCTCTCTATGCAGGGGAATGTGACAGATGCCCAGCTAGCTGTTAGTGTTAGAAACATGTGCTCTCTATGCAGGGGAATGTGACAGACTCTCAGCTCACTGTTAGTGTTAGGAACATGTGCTCTCTATGCAGGGGAATATGACAGACTTCCAGCTCCCTGTCAGTGTTAGGAACATGTGCTTTCTATGCAAGGGAATGTGACAGACTCCCAGCTTGCGCTTAGTGTTAGGAACATGTGCTCTCTATGCAGGGGAATGTGACAGACTCCCAACTCGCTGTTAGTGTTAGGAACATGTGCTCTCTATGCAGGGGAATGTGTAAGACTCCCAGCTCGTGGTTAGTGTTAGGAACATGTGCTCTCTGTGCAAGGGAATGTGGCAAACTCCCAGCTCGCTGTTAGTGTTAGGAACATGTGCTGTCTATGCAAACGAATGTGACAGACTCCCATCTCGCTGTTAGTGTTAGGGACATTTGCTCTCTATGCAGGGGAATATGACAGACTCCCAGCTCACTGTTAGGGAATTTGACAGACTCCCCGCTGCTGTTAGTGTTAGGAACATGTGCTCTCTATGCAGGGGAATGTGACAGATGCCCAGCTAGCTGTTAGTGTTAGAAACATGTGCTCTCTATGCAGGGGAATGTGACAGACTCTCAGCTCACTGTTAGTGTTAGGAACATGTGCTCTCTATGCAGGGGAATGTGACAGACGCCCAGCTTGCTGTTAGTGTTAGGAACATGTCCTCTCTATGCAGGGGAATGTGACAGACTCCCAACTCGCTGTTAGTGTTAGGAACATGTGCTCTCTATGCAGGGGAATGTGACAGACTCCCAGCTCGTGGTTAGTGTTAGGAACATGTGATCTCTGTGCAAGGGAATGTGGCAGACTCCTAGCTCACCGTTGGTGTTAGGAGCATGTGCTGTCTATGCAAGGGAATGTGACAGACTCCCAGCTCGCTGTTAGTGTTAGGAACTAGTGCTCTCTATGCAGGGGAATGTGACAGACTCCCAGCTCGCTGTTAGTGCTCTCTGTGCAAAGGAATGTGACAGACTCCCAGCTTGCTGTTAGTGTTCGGAACATGTGCTCTCTATGCAAGGGAATGTGACAGACTCCCAGCTTGCTGTTAGGGAATGTGACAGACTCCCAGCTCGCTGTTAGGGAATGTGACAGACTCCCAGCTCGCTGTTAGTGTTAGGAACGTGTGCTCTCTATGCAGGGGAATGTGACAGACAACCAGCTAGCTGTTAGTGTTAGGAACTTGTACTCTCTATGCAGGGGAATGTGACAGACTCTCAGCTCGCTGTTAGTGTTAGGAACATGTGCTCTCTATGCAGGGGAATGTGACAGAGGCCCAGCATGCTGTTAGTGTTAGGAACATGTCCTCTCTATGCAGGGGAATGTGACAGACTCCCAGCTCGCGGTTAGTGTTAGGAACATGCGCTCTCTATGCAGGGGAATATGACAAACTCCCAGCTTGCCGGTAGTGTTAGGAACATGTGCTGTCTATGCAGGGGAATGTGACAGACGCCCAGCTCCCTGTTTGTGTTAGGAGCATGTGCTGTCTATGCAGGGGAATGTGGCAGACTCCCAGCTCGCTGTTAGTGTTAGGAGCATATGCTCTCTTTGCAAGGGAATGTGGCAGACTCCCAGCTCGCTGTTAGTCGTATTAGCATGTGCTCTCTGTGCAGGGGAATGTGGCAGACTCCCAGATCGCTGTTAGTGTTAGGAGCATGTGCTCTCTGTGCAAGGGAATGCAACAGACTTCCAGCTCCCTGTCAGTGTTAGGAACATGTGCTTTCTATGCAAGGGAATGTGACAGACTCCCAGCTTGCGCTTAGTGTTAGGAACATGTGCTCTCTATTCAGGGGAATGTGACAGACACCCAGCTAGCTGTTAGTGTTAGGAACAAGTCCTCTCTATGCAGGGGAATGTGACAGACTCCCAATTTGCTGTTTGTGTTAGGAACATGTGCTCTCTATGCAGGGGAATGTGACAGACTCCCAGCTCGTGGTTAGTGTTAGGAACATGTGCTCTCTGTGCAAGGGAATGTGGCAGACTCCCAGCTCACCGTTGGTGTTAGGAGCATGTGCTGTCTATGCAAGGGAATGTGACAGACTCCCAGCTCGCTGTTAGTGTTAGGAACTAGTGCTCTCTATGCAGGGGAATGTGACAGACTCCCAGCTCGCTGTTAGTGCTCTCTGTGCAAAGGAATGTGACAGACTCCCAGCTTGCTGTTAGTGTTCGGAACATGTGCTCTCTATGCAAGGGAATGTGACAGACTCTCAGCTCGCTGTTAGTGCTCTCTGTGCAAGGGAATGTGACAGACACCCAGCTTGCTGTTAGGGAATGTGACAGACTCCCAGCTCGCTGTTAGTGTTAGGAACATGTGCTCTCTATGCAGGGGAATGTGACAGACAACCAGCTAGCTGTTAGTGTTAGGAACTTGTACTCTCTATGCAGGGGAATGTGACAGACTCTCAGCTCGCTGTTAGTGTTAGGAACATGTGCTCTCTATGCAGGGGAATGTGACAGAGGCCCAGCATGCTGTTAGTGTTAGGAACATGTCCTCTCTATGCAGGGGAATGTGACAGACTCCCAGCTCGCGGTTAGTGTTAGGAACATGCGCTCTCTATGCAGGGGAATATGACAAACTCCCAGCTTGCCGGTAGTGTTAGGAACATGTGCTGTCTATGCAGGGGAATGTGACAGACGCCCAGCTCCCTGTTTGTGTTAGGAGCATGTGCTGTCTATGCAGGGGAATGTGGCAGACTCCCAGCTCGCTGTTAGTGTTAGGAGCATATGCTCTCTTTGCAAGGGAATGTGGCAGACTCCCAGCTCGCTGTTAGTCGTATTAGCATGTGCTCTCTGTGCAGGGGAATGTGGCAGACTCCCAGATCGCTGTTAGTGTTAGGAGCATGTGCTCTCTGTGCAAGGGAATGCAACAGACTTCCAGCTCCCTGTCAGTGTTAGGAACATGTGCTTTCTATGCAAGGGAATGTGACAGACTCCCAGCTTGCGCTTAGTGTTAGGAACATGTGCTCTCTATTCAGGGGAATGTGACAGACACCCAGCTAGCTGTTAGTGTTAGGAACAAGTCCTCTCTATGCAGGGGAATGTGACAGACTCCCAATTTGCTGTTTGTGTTAGGAACATGTGCTCTCTATGCAGGGGAATGTGACAGACTCCCAGCTCGTGGTTAGTGTTAGGAACATGTGCTCTCTGTGCAAGGGAATGTGGCAGACTCCCAGCTCACCGTTGGTGTTAGGAGCATGTGCTGTCTATGCAAGGGAATGTGACAGACTCCCAGCTCGCTGTTAGTGTTAGGAACTAGTGCTCTCTATGCAGGGGAATGTGACAGACTCCCAGCTCGCTGTTAGTGCTCTCTGTGCAAAGGAATGTGACAGACTCCCAGCTTGCTGTTAGTGTTCGGAACATGTGCTCTCTATGCAAGGGAATGTGACAGACTCTCAGCTCGCTGTTAGTGCTCTCTGTGCAAGGGAATGTGACAGACACCCAGCTTGCTGTTAGGGAATGTGACAGACTCCCAGCTCGCTGTTAGTGTTAGGAACATGTGCTCTCTATGCAGGGGAATGTGACAGACAACCAGCTAGCTGTTAGTGTTAGGAACTTGTACTCTCTATGCAGGGGAATGTGACAGACTCTCAGCTCGCTGTTAGTGTTAGGAACATGTGCTCTCTATGCAGGGGAATGTGACAGAGGCCCAGCATGCTGTTAGTGTTAGGAACATGTCCTCTCTATGCAGGGGAATGTGACAGACTCCCAGCTCGCGGTTAGTGTTAGGAACATGCGCTCTCTATGCAGGGGAATATGACAAACTCCCAGCTTGCTGGTAGTGTTAGGAACATGTGCTGTCTATGCAGGGGAATGTGACAGATGCCCAGCTCCTTGTTTGTGTTAGGAGCATGTGCTGTCTATGCAGGGGAATGTGGCAGACTCCCAGCTCGCTGTTAGTGTTAGGAGCATATGCTCTCTTTGAAAGGGAATGTGGCAGACTCCCAGCTCGCTGTTAGTGTTATTAGCATGTGCTCTCTGTGCAGGGGAATGTGGCAGACTCCCAGATCGCTGTTAGTGTTAGGAGCATGTGCTCTCTGTGCAAGGGAATGCAACAGACTTCCAGCTCCCTGTCAGTGTTAGGAACATGTGCTTTCTATGCAAGGGAATGTGACAGACTCCCAGCTTGCGCTTAGTGTTAGGAACATGTGTTCCTTATGCAGGAGAATGTGACAGACGCACAGCTCGCTGTTAATGTTAGGAATGTGTGCTCTCTCAGCAAGGGATGTGACAGACTACCAGCTCGCTGCTAGTGTTAGGAACATGTGCTCTCTATGCAGGTGAATGTGACAGACGCCCGGCTCGCTGTTAGTGTTAGGAACATGTGCTCTCTATGCAAAGGAATGTGACAGACTCTCAGCTCACTGTTAGTGTTAGGAACATGTGCTGTCTATGCAGGAGAATGTGACAGACGCCCAGCTTGCTGTTAGTGTTAGGAACTGGTGCTCTCTATGCAGGGGAATGTGACAGACTCCTAGCTCGCTGTTAGTGTCAGGAACATGTGCTCCGTGCAAGGGAATGTGACCGACTCCCAGATCGCTGTTAGTGTTAGGAACATGTGCCGTCAATGCAAAGGAATGTGACAGACTCCCATCTCGCTGTTAGTGTTAGGAACATTTGCTCTCTATGCAGGGGAATGTGACAGACTGTTAGGCGATCCTCTGCACACCAGGCCACGACACGTCAGAACACTGCCCACATTCCCCCAACACCTCCTCCCAAGCTTCGAGGCTCAAGTGATTCGGTGAACCCACAGAACCGAAAACTCCGTACCAGTGTACGGGCTCGATTGCAACCTTTTCTGCATTGGCAACTGCCTTGGAGAACGTATAGCAGAAAGGGCGGCCTCACGTCCTCACGCCAGTCACGTGATACACTACGGCGTTCCCCATGTGATCTTGGTGGACGTCACATGATCCAGAGAAGTCACGTGACCCAGGGGCGATCAGTATAAAGTACTCAGAGACAGAACGCTCATTGCTTCTCAGCTGGCTTCGGACACTGTTTGGCGTTACAACTTGCTCCTTGTTTACCTTGACCACGGAAATCTATCACGGACTCCCTCGGACACCCCTTGGTACTTTTGCTTGGAACTCTTTACCTGTTGCCGGATATTTGGACTGCACCTCGACTTGTCTTTGGATCATCCCTTGGTACCTTGCTGATCTTCTACGCCTTTTCCCTACTGGGGATTCAAGTCCAGCCCTGACTCCCACAGGTGGCTACTCTTCATCCACGCTGAACCTGCGGTTCTACCATTCCAGGGACCGCCGCATCTAATGAGCCTCGAACCTCCCTACTAGGTCACCTGGGTCTCCATTACACCATATAGGTAAGACACTTTAGTTACTTGTTTTCCTTATTGTATTGTGCTTGCCTGGTGCTTAACCTCATTCCCTCTTGACAGCAGCATCGGTGTTCCTAGAGGCTCCGTGGATCCGAGAAGACATCTCTCACCTGTGGCCTCAACGGTCGTACAGCGGGTTTCTATTTAGTTCCCCTGTGCGTCACTTGGGGACGGAGGTCTCATCGGTCTACACGACACTCAAGTCAGAACAGACTGAGAAGCCGTATAGTCGTGTCAGACGATGCAGGGATCCACGGATGAACCCATAGCTGCTTTGGTTCAGGCAATTACAATATTAAGGGCAGATATGGCCGCCGCAAACGCTGTGATCCATCAAAGGTTAGATTCCATACAAAGCGTTCAACATTCCCTTCCTGCAGACCCTGAGTTTGGCGATGCCAGCTCCTCCACTACGCCCTCTCCCGTTATTGCTCCTGTAGTCCCAACTCCGATGATACTTCCAACCCCTTCCCCCCTAGCTGCTCCTGAACGCTATCAAGGGGATCCCAAGAAGTTCAGAACCTTTATTAATCAGTGCAAGTTACATTTCCTATGCAGACCTTTGGCTTTTTCCACCACCACTGCTAAAGCTGCCTTCGCCCTTTCCCATTTGGCCGGAACAGCAGCCGCTTGGGCTAATCCCCTGTTAGAGAACAACAGCCCAGTTCTCTACGACTTTGATTTGCTGGTCCTAGAAATGGCCCGAGTATTCGATACCCGACACAAAGTACAGTCTAGGGATTTGGAGTTGTTGGAATTGACTCAGGGTAAAAGGTCTCTGATAGATTACATCACCCGATTCAATCAGCTAGTTGCGGAAACATCATGGCCAGAAAACAAGAGGGCGGTGGTTTTCTATAGGGGGTTGAGTAACACCATGAAAGATGCACTAGCAGTGATCCCTTCTATGCCTACTCAGTACCAGGAATTGGTTGATCTGGTCTTGCAGGTAGATGCACGACGATCGGAGCGTAGAGCTGAATTGGGGGCCACTTCCTCTCCCACTCTTGTTGGCACTCCTGCTTCCAGTACCGAAGAACCTATGCAAGTGGGAGGGTTACGTAGTCCTATTACAACATCTGAGAGAGAACGTAGAAGGGTGGATAATGCATGCTTTTATTGTGGTACCACTGGACATTTCGTGAAAGAGTGTCCTCGACGGCCCAGGAAGAGTCAGGTTTTTCGGACGGCTCGACCTTAGAACCGGAGAACAGGTCGAGTGTTCCGTCATCTTCTCCGGGTACCTCCCTTGCCTTTACTCGTGTTCAACCCATTTCTGTAAAGGCTACCCTATGTCCCTCTACAGGCCTTCTTCATGCAGTCAATATCATTATTGATTCAGGTGCCACTGGTAATTACATAGATATTGATTTGGCCCATTCCCTCAACCTACCTTTAGTGGTGAAAACACGACCAGAACATGTCCAAGCCGTGGACGGCTCTGCACTGGTTTCTGGTCCTGTCAAACAGCAAACCGCACCCCTCTTGTTAACCATACAAGAAGTACACACCGAAACCCTGAGTTTTGATTTGATCACCACACCCCAATTCGGCATCATCCTAGGGATTCCATGGTTACATGAACATAATCCGTTGATCAATTGGCAGTCAGGTACTGTAGTCTTTGAGTCTGATATCTGTCAGAATTATTGTCTTCCGGTCCATCAAGCCCCTGACACACCTTCCCGGGCTTTGGGGGCCTTAGCCCAACTCGCACTGACTGTCGACGATCCGGAGCTTGTGCATACACATACTGTTGGGGGGTTGGTATCTGGGATTCCGCCAGAATACAGAGAATTCGAGTCAGTGTTCGACCGGGGCTCGTCTGAAGTACTCCCTCCACACAGACCATATGACTGCCCAATCGAACTGCTTCCCGATTCCAATATTCCTTCGGGCAGGATCTATTCTTTGTCCCCTTCGGAGGAACTGGCATTGAAAGACTATGTACAGAACGCCCTGCGACTAGGACACATCCGCCCCTCCACTTCACCCGCGGCAAGTCCTATCTTCTTTGTACCTAAGAAGGAGGGGGATTTACGCCCTTGTGTAGATTATCGGCGTCTTAACGCTATCACTAAAAAGGATAGGTATCCCATCCCGTTAATCACTCCACTTCTAGACCATTTAACACACGCTTCCGTTTTCACTAAGCTCGACCTACGCGGCGCATACAACTTAGTACGCGTCCGCGAGGGAGACGAGTGGAAGACCGCTTTCTGCACTCGGTATGGCTTGTACGAATATCTGGTCATGCCCTTTGGCCTATGTAACGCCCCGGCCACTTTCCAACGATTCATGAACGACATATTCAGGGATATATTGGATGTATATATGGTTGTGTACTTGGACGATATCCTAATCTTTTCTCGTGACCTTGATGAACACGTGATTCATGTCCGAGAAATATTGACCCGTTTGAGAGAACATTCCTTGTTTGCCAAACCTGAGAAATGTCAGTTCCATAAGACAACTGTCGAGTTTTTGGGTTTTCACATCACCCCTGGGGCGTTATCCATGAATGAATCTAAGGTCAAAGCAGTATTAGATTGGCCAGTACCTCGTACACTCAAATCCTTGCAGGCTTTTTTAGGGTTCGCCAACTTTTACAGACGTTTCATTTCTTCCTTTTCCACCATTGTAGCCCCGCTTACAGCCCTGACTAGTCCTCAGGTATCTTATCAATGGCAGAGAGAACAGCAGGAGGCTTTTGAGGCTTTGAAAACCGCCTTTACTACCGCACCGGTACTCCAACATCCTAATCCTGATCTTCCGTTCATAGTTGAGGCGGATGCCTCTTCCTTTGCCCTCGGTGCGGTATTATCACAAACATGTCCAAATACAGGCAAATTACATCCAGTTGCATATCATTCCCGTAAGTTTTCCAGTACTGAGTCTCATTATACCGTCACGGAGAAAGAACTCTTGGCTGTCATGGATGCTTTCCGTGTCTGGCGTCATCATCTTCTGGGGGCTAGACATCCCGTCACGGTATACTCCGATCATCGGAACCTACAGGATCTGGCTTCTTTGAAATGCATCAATAGCAGACAGGTCCGATGGCATCTTTTCTTTTCCGCCTTTGATTTCCATATCATGCACCGTCCTGGCACTTCACATGGGAAGGCGGATGCCTTGTCACGTTCTCCGGGTGGGGTCCAGTTGCCTACATTCCCCGACACTGTTCTCGGTAAAAGCCATGTGATTTGTCTCTGTACACCCTCATTGTCACTATTAGATTCGGTCCGGTCCTGGACTAGCAATCATTCTGACCAGTTGCGAGAATGGGATCCTGTATATTCTGATGGTCTACCTTTCGTACATGAACGCCTGTTTCTTCCTACACCTGATACACGTAACCTAGCCCTTGAGTGGTCTCATGACGCTCCCTTTAATGCCCATCCCGGACAAGAGCGCACTTTAGATCTTCTCAAGCGTTGGTGTTGGTGGCCTTCTATGAAGCGCGATGTAGAGTGTTATGTCAGATCTTGTGCGGTATGTGCTCAGGCTAAACATCAAAGGGGTCGACCGGTTGGATTGTTGCTTCCACTCCCGGTACCTCCCAGGCCCTGGCATACGTTAACAATGGATTTCGTTACCGATCTCCCCAAGTCCAAAGGCTTTGACACCGTCTGGGTAGTGGTGGACACGTTCACTAAAATGGCCCGTTTTGTTCCTTGTAGGGGTATCCCTTCGGCCCCTGTCTTGGCGGACTTGTTTTTTGAACATGTGTTTATGTTATTCGGCCTCCCTTCGGTCATTGTTTCCGATCGAGGTTCACAGTTCACCTCTCGGTTTTGGAGGTCCTTGACGAAACTGTTGGGCATCGATACGAGGTATTCTTCGGCCTATCATCCGGAGACCGATGGCCAGACCGAAAGGACGAATCAATCGATGGAACAATACCTTCGTTGCCTCATATTGCAACATCAGTCCTCTTGGTTGGCCGTTTTGCGGCTTGCGGAGTTCGCGTATAACAACGCGGCTCATTCAGCTACTGGTTATTCTCCTTTTTACGCCCTCTATGGTCAACATCCCAAGGTTTTGCCGGTCCCTGATGCCTCTGGTTCTTTGAATCCTGCGGCCACGACATGTCTTAGGGATCTTTCGGCTATTCATGCAAGTACAGTGGTTCATCTCACTGAAGCAAAGGCCTCCATGAAGGCCCGTGCGGATGGCAAGCGTCGTGCTGCTCCCCCTCTGGTGGTGGGTTCTAGGGTCTGGTTATCTTCCCGGCATCTTCGACTGGTGGGTTGCCGGAAGTTGCTGCCTCGCTTTGTCGGTCCGTATGTGATCTCACAGGTTGTTAATCCGGTGGCTTTCCGTTTAGTACTCCCCAGCTCTTGGCGTATCCATCCTGTGTTTCATGTCTCCCTCCTCAAACCCTGTCCCGACTCAGTCCGTCTTCGTACCCCTGTTGCGCCGGTGTCCTTGACCTCTCCTGATGTTTTTGAGGTGTCGGCCATTTTGGGTTCTAGGTGGTTTAGGGGTAGACTCCAGTATCTGGTGGATTGGATGGGTTACGGCCCGGAGGAGCGTTCGTGGGTTTCCGCGTCTGATTTGAACGCCCCGCGGTTGGTTGCCCGCTTCCATAGGGATCATCCGTCCTGCCCACGGGGTCGTGGGCCGTTGGGGGGGGGCTATGTTAGGCGATCCTCTGCACACCAGGCCACGACACGTCAGAACACTGCCCACATTCCCCCAACACCTCCTCCCAAGCTTCGAGGCTCAAGTGATTCGGTGAACCCACAGAACCGAAAACTCCGTACCAGTGTACGGGCTCGATTGCAACCTTTTCTGCATTGGCAACTGCCTTGGAGAACGTATAGCAGAAAGGGCGGCCTCACGTCCTCACGCCAGTCACGTGATACACTACGGCGTTCCCCATGTGATCTTGGTGGACGTCACATGATCCAGAGAAGTCACGTGACCCAGGGGCGATCAGTATAAAGTACTCAGAGACAGAACGCTCATTGCTTCTCAGCTGGCTTCGGACACTGTTTGGCGTTACAACTTGCTCCTTGTTTACCTTGACCACGGAAATCTATCACGGACTCCCTCGGACACCCCTTGGTACTTTTGCTTGGAACTCTTTACCTGTTGCCGGATATTTGGACTGCACCTCGACTTGTCTTTGGATCATCCCTTGGTACCTTGCTGATCTTCTACGCCTTTTCCCTACTGGGGATTCAAGTCCAGCCCTGACTCCCACAGGTGGCTACTCTTCATCCACGCTGAACCTGCGGTTCTACCATTCCAGGGACCGCCGCATCTAATGAGCCTCGAACCTCCCTACTAGGTCACCTGGGTCTCCATTACACCATATAGGTAAGACACTTTAGTTACTTGTTTTCCTTATTGTATTGTGCTTGCCTGGTGCTTAACCTCATTCCCTCTTGACAGCAGCATCGGTGTTCCTAGAGGCTCCGTGGATCCGAGAAGACATCTCTCACCTGTGGCCTCAACGGTCGTACAGCGGGTTTCTATTTAGTTCCCCTGTGCGTCACTTGGGGACGGAGGTCTCATCGGTCTACACGACACTCAAGTCAGAACACAGACTCACAGCTCACTGATAGTGCTCTCTGTGCAAGGGAATGTGACAGACTCCCAGCTCACTGTTAGGGAATGTGACAGACTCCCAGCTCGCTGTTAGTGTTAGGAACATGTGCTTTCTAGGCAAGAGAATGTGACAGATTCCCAGCACGCTGTTAGTGATAGGAACATGTGCTCTCTATGCAGGGGAATGTGGCAGACTCCCAGCTCACTGTTAGTGTTAGGAACATGTGCTCTCTATGCAGGGGAATATGACAGACAACCAGCTAGCTGTTAGTGTTAGGAACTTGTGCTCTCTATGCAGGGAAATGTGACAGACTCTCAGCTCGCTGTTAGTGTTAGGAACATGTGCTCTCTATGCAGGGGAATGTGACAGAGGCCCAGCATGCTGTTAGTGCTAGGAACATGTGCTCTCTATGCAAGGGAATGGGACAGACTCCAAGCTCACTGTTAGTGTTAGGAACATGTGCTGTCTATGCAATGGAATGTGACAGACTCCCAGCTCGCTGTTAGTGTTCGGAACTAGTGCTCTCTATGAAAGGGAATGTGAAAGACTCCCAGCTTGCTGTTAGTGATCTCTCTGCACAGGAATGTGACAGATTCCCATCTCGCTGTTAGTTTTAGGAACATTTGCTCTCTATGCAAGGAAATGCAACAGACTTCCAGCTCCCTGTCAGTGTTAGGAACATGTGCTTTCTATGCAAGGGAATGTGACAGACTCCCAGCTTGCGCTTAGTGTTAGGAACATGTGTTCCTTATGCAGGAGAATGTGACAGACGCACAGCTCGCTGTTAATGTTAGGAATATGTGCTCTCTCTGCAAGGGATGTGACAGACTACCAGCTCGCTGCTAGTGTTAGGAACATGTGCTCTCTATGCAGGTGAATGTGACAGACTCCCAGCTCGCTGTTAGTGTTAGGAACATGTGCTCTCTATGCAAAGGAATGTGACAGACTCTCAGCTCGCTGTTAGTGTTAGGAACATGTGCTGTCTATGCAGGAGAATGTGACAAACTCCCATCCTGCTGTTAGTGTTAGGGACATTTGCTCTCTATGCAGGGGAATGTGACAGACTCCCAGCTCACTGTTAGTGCTCTCTGTGCAAGGGAATGAGACAGACTCCCAGCTCACTGTTAGGGAATGTGACAGACTCCCAGCTCGCTGTTAGTGTTAGGAACATGTGCTCTCTATGCATTGGAATGTCACAGAATCCCAGCTCGCTGTTAGTGTTAGGAACATGTGCTCTCTAGGCAAGGGAATGTGACAGACACCCAGCTCGCTGTTAGTGTTAGGAACATGTGCTCTCTGTGCAAGGGAATGTGGCAGACTCCCAGCTCGCTGTTAGTGTTAGGAGCATGTGCTTTCTATGCAAGGGAATGTGACAGACTCCCAGCTCGCTGTTAGTGTTAGGAACATGTGCACTTGAGGAAAGGGAATGTGACAGACACCCAGCTCGCCGTTAGTATTAGGAACATGTGCTCTCTATGCAAGGGAATGTGACAGACACCCAGCTTGTTGTTAGTGTTAGGAACATGTGCTCTCTATGCATTGGAATGTCACAGAATCCCAGCTTGCTGTTAGTGTTAGGAACATGTGCTCTCTATGCAAGGGAATGGGACAGACTTCAAGCTCACTGTTAGTGTTAGGAACATGTGCTGTCTATGCAATGGAATGTGACAGACTCCCAGCTCGCTGTTAGTGTTCGGAACTAGTGCTCTCTATGCAAGGGAATGTGAAAGACTCCCAGCTTGCTGTTAGTGATCTCTCTGCCCAGGAATGTGACAGATTCCCATCTCGCTGTTAGTTTTAGGAACATTTGCTCTCTATGCAAGGAAATGCAACAGACTTCCAGCTCCCTGTCAGTGTTAGGAACATGTGCTTTCTATGCAAGGGATTGTGACAGACTCCCAGCTCGCGCTTAGTGTTAGGAACATGTGTTCCTTATGCAGGAGAATGTGACAGACGCACAGCTCGCTGTTAATGTTAGGAATATGTGCTCTCTCTGCAAGGGATGTGACAGACTACCAGCTCGCTGCTAGTGTTAGGAACATGTGCTCTCTATGCAGGTGAATGTGACAGACGCCCAGCTCGCTGTTAGTGTTAGGAACATGTGCTCTCTATGCAAAGGAATGTGACAGACTCTCAGCTCGCTGTTAGTGTTAGGAACATGTGCTGTCTATGCAGGAGAATGTGACAAACTCCCATCCTGCTGTTAGTGTAAGGGACATTTGCTCTCTATGCAGAGGAATGTGACAGACTCCCAGCTCACTGTTAGTGCTCTCTGTGCAAGGGATTGTCACAGACTCCCAGCTCGCTGTTAGGGAATGTGACAGACTCCCAGCTTGCTGTTAGTGTTAGGAACATGTGCTCTCTAGGCAAGGGAATGTGACAGATTCCCAGCACGCTGTTAGTGATAGGAACATGTGCTCTCTATGCAGGGGAATGTGGCAGACTCCCAGCTCGCTGTTAGTGTTAGGAGCATATGCTCTCTGTGCAAGGGAATGTGGCAGACTCCCAGCTCACTGTTAGTGTTAGGAGCATATGCTCTCTTTGCAAGGGAATGTGGCAGAGTCCCAGCTCACTGTTTGTGTTAAGAGCATGTGCTCTCTGTGCAAGCGAATGTGGCAGACTCCCAGTTCGCTGTTAGTGTTAGGAACATGTGCTCTCTGTGCAGGGGAGTGTGACAGACTCCCAGCTCGCTGTTAGTGTTAGGAACATGTGCTCTCTGCGTAAGGGAAAATGGCAGACTACCTGCTCACTGTTAGTGTTAGGAACATGTGCTCTCTAGGCAAGGGAATGTGACAGACTCCCAGCTCGCTGTTAGTGTTAGGAACATGTGCTCTCTAGACAAGGGAATGTGACAGACACCTAGCTCGCTGTTAGTGTTAGGAGCATATGCTCTCTGTGCAAGGGAATGTGGCAGACTCCCAGCTCACTGTTAGTGTTAGGAGCATATGCTCTCTTTGCAAGGGAATGTGGCAGAGTCCCAGCTCACTGTTTGTGTTAGGAGCATGTGCTCTCTGTGCAAGCGAATGTGGCAGACTCCCAGTTCGCTGTTAGTGTTAGGAACATGTGCTCTCTGTGCAGGGGAGTGTGACAGACTCCCAGCTCGCTGTTAGTGTTAGGAACATGTGCTCTCTGCGTAAGGGAAAATGGCAGACTCCCTGCTCACTGTTAGTGTTAGGAACATGTGCTCTCTAGGCAAGGGAATGTGACAGACTCCCAGCTCGCTGTTAGTGTTAGGAACATGTGCTCTCTAGACAAGGGAATGTGACAGACACCTAGCTCGCTGTTAGTGTTAGGAACATGTGCTCTCTGTGCAATGAATGTGGCAGACTCCCAGCTCGCTGTTAGTGTTAGGAGCATGTGCTTTCTATGCAAGGGAATGTGACAGACTCCCAGCTCGCTCTTAGTGTTAGGAACATGTGCTCTCGAGGAAAGGGAATGTGACAGACACCCGGCTCTCCGTTAGGGTTAGGAACATGTGCTCTCTATGCAAGGGAATGTGACAGACACCCAGCTTGCTGTTAGTGTTAGGAACATGTGCTCTCTATGCATTGGAATGTCACAGAATCCCAGCTCGCTGTTAGTGTTACGTACATGTGCTCTATACGCAAGGGAATGTGACAGACTCCAAGCTCACTGTTAGTGTTAGGAACATGTGCTGTCTATGCAAGGGAATGTGACAGACTCCCAGCTCGCTGTTAGTGTTCGGAAGTAGTGCTCTCTATGCAAGGGAATGTGAAAGACTCCCAGCTTGCTGTTAGTGATCTCTGTGCCCAGGAATGTGACAGATTCCCAGCTCGCTGTTAATTTTAGGAACATTTGCTCACTATGCAAGGAAATGCAACAGACTTCCAGCTCCCTGTCAGTGTTAGGAACATGTGCTTTCGATGCAAGGGAATGTGAAAGACTCCCAGCTCGCTCTTAGTGTTAGGAACATGTGTTCCTTATGCAGGAGAATGTGACAGATGCACAGTTCGCTGTTAATGTTAGGAATATGTGCTCTCTCTGCAAGGGAATGTGACAGACTACCAGCTCGCTGCTAGTGTTAGGAACATGTGCTCTCTATGCAGGTGAATGTGACAGACGCCCAGCTCGCTGTTAGTGTTAGGAACATGTGCTCTCTCTGCAAAGGAATGTGACAGACTCTCAGCTCGCTGTTAGTGTTAGGAACATGTGCTGTCTATGCAGGAGAATGTGACAGACGCCCAGCTCGCTGTTAGTGTTAGGAACATGTGCTCTCTATGCAGGGGAATGTGACAGACTCCAAGCTCGCTGTTAGTGTTAGGAACATGTGCTCTGTGCACGGGAATGTGACTAACTCCCAGCTCGCTGTTAGTGTTAGGAACATGTGCTGTCTATGCAGGGGAATGTGGCAGACTCCCAGCTCGCTGTTAGTGTTAGGAGCATATGCTCTCTTTGCAAGGGAATGTGGCAGACTCCCAGCTCACTGTTAATGCTCTCTGTGCAAGGGAATGTGACAGACTCCCAGCTCGCTGTTAGGGAATGTGACAGACTCCCAGCTGCTGTTAGTGTTAGGAACATGTGCTCTCTATGCATGGGAATGTGACAGACGCCCAGCTAGCTGTTAGTGTTAGAAACATGTGCTCTCTATGCAGGGGAATGTGACAGACTCTCAGCTCACTGTTAGTGTTAGGAACATGTGCTCTCTATGCAGGGGAATGTGACAGACGCCCAGCTTGCTGTTAGTGTTAGGAACATGTCCTCTCTATGCAGGGGAATGTGACAGACTCCCAACTCGCTGTTAGTGTTAGGAACATGTGCTCTCTAGGCAGGGGAATGTGACAGACTCCCAGCTCGTGGTTAGTGTTAGGAACATGTGCTCTCTGTGCAAGGGAATGTGGCAGACTCCCAGCTCGCTGTTAGTGTTAGGAGCATGTGCTTTCTATGCAAGGGAATGTGACAGACTCCCAGCTCACCGTTGGTGTTAGGAGCATGTGCTGTCTATGCAAGGGAATGTGACAGACTCCCAGCTCGCTGTTAGTGTTAGGAACTAGTGCTCTCTATGCAGGGGAATGTGACAGACTCCCAGCTCGCTGTTAGTGCTCTCTGTGCAAAGGAATGTGACAGATTCCCAGCTCGCTGTTAGTGTTAGGAGCATATGCTCTCTTTGCAAGGGAATGTGGCAGACTCCCAGCTCACTCTTAGTGTTAGGAGCATATGCTCTCTTTGCAAGGGAATGTGGCAGAGTCCCAGCTCACTGTTTGTGTTAGGAGCATGTGCTCTCTGTGCAAGCGAATGTGGCAGACTCCCAGTTCGCTGTTAGTGTTAGGAACATGTGCTCTCTGTGCAGGGGAGTGTGACAGACTCCCAGCTCGCTGTTAGTGTTAGGAACATGTGCTCTCTGCGTAAGGGAAAATGGCAGACTACCTGCTCACTGTTAGTGTTAGGAACATGTGCTCTCTAGGCAAGGGAATGTGACAGACTCCCAGCTCGCTGTTAGTGTTAGGAACATGTGCTCTCTAGACAAGGGAATGTGACAGACACCTAGCTCGCTGTTAGTGTTAGGAGCATATGCTCTCTGTGCAAGGGAATGTGGCAGACTCCCAGCTCACTGTTAGTGTTAGGAGCATATGCTCTCTTTGCAAGGGAATGTGGCAGAGTCCCAGCTCACTGTTTGTGTTAGGAGCATGTGCTCTCTGTGCAAGCGAATGTGGCAGACTCCCAGTTCGCTGTTAGTGTTAGGAACATGTGCTCTCTGTGCAGGGGAGTGTGACAGACTCCCAGCTCGCTGTTAGTGTTAGGAACATGTGCTCTCTGCGTAAGGGAAAATGGCAGACTCCCTGCTCACTGTTAGTGTTAGGAACATGTGCTCTCTAGGCAAGGGAATGTGACAGACTCCCAGCTCGCTGTTAGTGTTAGGAACATGTGCTCTCTAGACAAGGGAATGTGACAGACACCTAGCTCGCTGTTAGTGTTAGGAACATGTGCTCTCTGTGCAATGAATGTGGCAGACTCCCAGCTCGCTGTTAGTGTTAGGAGCATGTGCTTTCTATGCAAGGGAATGTGACAGACTCCCAGCTCGCTCTTAGTGTTAGGAACATGTGCTCTCGAGGAAAGGGAATGTGACAGACACCCGGCTCTCCGTTAGGGTTAGGAACATGTGCTCTCTATGCAAGGGAATGTGACAGACACCCAGCTTGCTGTTAGTGTTAGGAACATGTGCTCTCTATGCATTGGAATGTCACAGAATCCCAGCTCGCTGTTAGTGTTACGTACATGTGCTCTATACGCAAGGGAATGTGACAGACTCCAAGCTCACTGTTAGTGTTAGGAACATGTGCTGTCTATGCAAGGGAATGTGACAGACTCCCAGCTCGCTGTTAGTGTTCGGAAGTAGTGCTCTCTATGCAAGGGAATGTGAAAGACTCCCAGCTTGCTGTTAGTGATCTCTGTGCCCAGGAATGTGACAGATTCCCAGCTCGCTGTTAGTTTTAGGAACATTTGCTCTCTATGCAAGGAAATGCAACAGACTTCCAGCTCCCTGTCAGTGTTAGGAACATGTGCTTTCGATGCAAGGGAATGTGAAAGACTCCCAGCTCGCTCTTAGTGTTAGGAACATGTGTTCCTTATGCAGGAGAATGTGACAGATGCACAGTTCGCTGTTAATGTTAGGAATATGTGCTCTCTCTGCAAGGGAATGTGACAGACTACCAGCTCGCTGCTAGTGTTAGGAACATGTGCTCTCTATGCAGGTGAATGTGACAGACGCCCAGCTCGCTGTTAGTGTTAGGAACATGTGCTCTCTCTGCAAAGGAATGTGACAGACTCTCAGCTCGCTGTTAGTGTTAGGAACATGTGCTGTCTATGCAGGAGAATGTGACAGACGCCCAGCTCGCTGTTAGTGTTAGGAACATGTGCTCTCTATGCAGGGGAATGTGACAGACTCCAAGCTCGCTGTTAGTGTTAGGAACATGTGCTCTGTGCACGGGAATGTGACTAACTCCCAGCTCGCTGTTAGTGTTAGGAACATGTGCTGTCTATGCAGGGGAATGTGGCAGACTCCCAGCTCGCTGTTAGTGTTAGGAGCATATGCTCTCTTTGCAAGGGAATGTGGCAGACTCCCAGCTCACTGTTAATGCTCTCTGTGCAAGGGAATGTGACAGACTCCCAGCTCGCTGTTAGGGAATGTGACAGACTCCCAGCTGCTGTTAGTGTTAGGAACATGTGCTCTCTATGCATGGGAATGTGACAGACGCCCAGCTAGCTGTTAGTGTTAGAAACATGTGCTCTCTATGCAGGGGAATGTGACAGACTCTCAGCTCACTGTTAGTGTTAGGAACATGTGCTCTCTATGCAGGGGAATGTGACAGACGCCCAGCTTGCTGTTAGTGTTAGGAACATGTCCTCTCTATGCAGGGGAATGTGACAGACTCCCAACTCGCTGTTAGTGTTAGGAACATGTGCTCTCTAGGCAGGGGAATGTGACAGACTCCCAGCTCGTGGTTAGTGTTAGGAACATGTGCTCTCTGTGCAAGGGAATGTGGCAGACTCCCAGCTCGCTGTTAGTGTTAGGAGCATGTGCTTTCTATGCAAGGGAATGTGACAGACTCCCAGCTCACCGTTGGTGTTAGGAGCATGTGCTGTCTATGCAAGGGAATGTGACAGACTCCCAGCTCGCTGTTAGTGTTAGGAACTAGTGCTCTCTATGCAGGGGAATGTGACAGACTCCCAGCTCGCTGTTAGTGCTCTCTGTGCAAAGGAATGTGACAGATTCCCAGCTCGCTGTTAGTTTTAAGAACATTTGCTCTCTATGCAAGGAAATGCAACAGACTTCCAGCTCCCTGTCAGTGTTAGGAACATGTGCTTTCGATACAAGAGAATTTGAAAGACTCCCAGCTCGCTCTTAGTGTCAGGAACATGTGTTCCTTATGCAGGAGAATGTGACAGATGCACAGCTCGCTGTTAATGTTAGGAATATGTGCTCTCTATGCAGGTGAATGTGACAGACTACCAGCTCGCTGTTATTGTTAGGAACATGTGTTGTCTATGCAGGAGAATGTGACAGACGCCCAGCTCGCTGTTAGTGTTAGGAACATGTGCTCTCTATGCAGGGGAATGTGACAGACTCCCAGCTCGCTGTTAGTGTTAGGAACATGTGCTCTGTGCAAGGGAATGTGACTAACTCCCAGCTCGCTGTTAGTGTTAGGAACATGTGCTGTCTATGCAAACGAATGTGACAGACTCCCATCTCGCTGTTAGTGTTAGGGACATTTGCTCTCTATGCAGGGGAATATGACAGACTCCCAGCTCACTGTTAGGGAATTTGACAGACTCCCCGCTGCTGTTAGTGTTAGGAACATGTGCTCTCTATGCAGGGGAATGTGACAGATGCCCAGCTAGCTGTTAGTGTTAGAAACATGTGCTCTCTATGCAGGGGAATGTGACAGACTCTCAGCTCACTGTTAGTGTTAGGAACATGTGCTCTCTATGCAGGGGAATGTGACAGACGCCCAGCTTGCTGTTAGTGTTAGGAACATGTCCTCTCTATGCAGGGGAATGTGACAGACTCCCAACTCGCTGTTAGTGTTAGGAACATGTGCTCTTTATGCAGGGGAATGTGACAGACTCCCAGCTCGTGGTTAGTGTTAGGAACATGTGCTTTCGATGCAAGGGAATGTGAAAGACTCCCAGCTCGCTCTTAGTGTTAGGAACATGTGTTCCTTATGCAGGAGAATGTGACAGACGCACAGTTCGCTGTTAATGTTAGGAATATGTGCTCTCTCTGCAAGGGAATGTGACAGACTACCAGCTCGCTGCTAGTGTTAGGAACATGTGCTCTCTATGCAGGTGAATGTGACAGACGCCCAGCTCGCTGTTAGTGTTAGGAACATGTGCTCTCTATGCAAAGGAATGTGACAGACTCTCAGCTCGCTGTTAGTGTTAGGAACATGTGCTGTCTATGCAGGAGAATGTGACAGACGCCCAGCTCGCTGTTAGTGTTAGGAACATGTGCTCTCTATGCAGGGGAATGTGACAGACTCCAAGCTCGCTGTTAGTGTTAGGAACATGTGCTCTCTATGCAGGGGAATGTGACAGACTCCCAGCTCGTGGTTAGTGTTAGGAACATGTGCTCTCTGTGCAAGGGAATGTGGCAGACTCCTAGCTCACCGTTGGTGTTAGGAGCATGTGCTGTCTATGCAAGGGAATGTGACAGACTCCCAGCTCGCTGTTAGTGTTAGGAACTAGTGCTCTCTATGCAGGGGAATGTGACAGACTCCCAGCTCGCTGTTAGTGCTCTCTGTGCAAAGGAATGTGACAGACTCCCAGCTTGCTGTTAGTGTTCGGAACATGTGCTCTCTATGCAAGGGAATGTGACAGACTCCCAGCTCGCTGTTAGGAAATCTGACAGACTCCCCGCTGCTGTTAGTGTTAGGAACATGTGCTCTCTATGCAGGGGAATGTGACAGATGCCCAGCTAGCTGTTAGTGTTAGAAACATGTGCTCTCTATGCAGGGGAATGTGAAAGACTCTCAGCTCACTGTTAGTGTTAGGAACATGTGCTCTCTATGCAGGGGAATATGACAGACTTCCAGCTCCCTGTCAGTGTTAGGAACATGTGCTTTCTATGCAAGGGAATGTGACAGACTCCCAGCTTGCGCTTAGTGTTAGGAACATGTGCTCTCTATGCAGGGGAATGTGACAGACGCCCAGCTTGCTGTTAGTGTTAGGAACATGTCCTCTCTATGCAGGGGAATGTGACAGACTCCCAACTCGCTGTTAGTGTTAGGAACATGTGCTCTCTATGCAGGGGAATGTGTAAGACTCCCAGCTCGTGGTTAGTGTTAGGAACATGTGCTCTCTGTGCAAGGGAATGTGGCAAACTCCCAGCTCGCTGTTAGTGTTAGGAACATGTGCTGTCTATGCAAATGAATGTGACAGACTCCCATCTCGCTGTTAGTGTTAGGGACATTTGCTCTCTATGCAGGGGAATATGACAGACTCCCAGCTCACTGTTAGGGAATTTGACAGACTCCCCGTTGCTGTTAGTGTTAGGAACATGTGCTCTCTATGCAGGGGAATGTGACAGATGCCCAGCTAGCTGTTAGTGTTAGAAACATGTGCTCTCTATGCAGGGGAATGTGACAGACAACCAGCTAGCTGTTAGTGTTAGGAACTTGTACTCTCTATGCAGGGGAATGTGACAGACTCTCAGCTCGCTGTTAGTGTTAGGAACATGTGCTCTCTATGCAGGGGAATGTGACAGAGGCCCAGCATGCTGTTAGTGTTAGGAACATGTCCTCTCTATGCAGGGGAATGTGACAGACTCCCAGCTCGCGGTTAGTGTTAGGAACATGTGCTGTCTATGCAGGGGAATGTGACAGATGCCCAGCTCCCTGTTTGTGTTAGGAGCATGTGCTGTCTATGCAGGGGAATGTGGCAGACTCCCAGCTCGCTGTTAGTGTTAGGAGCATATGCTCTCTTTGCAAGGGAATGTGGCAGACTCCCAGCTCGCTGTTAGTGTTATTAGCATGTGCTCTCTGTGCAGGGGAATGTGGCAGACTCCCAGATCGCTGTTAGTGTTAGGAGCATGTGCTCTCTGTGCAAGGGAATGCAACAGACTTCCAGCTCCCTGTCAGTGTTAGGAACATGTGCTTTCTATGCAAGGGAATGTGACAGACTCCCAGCTTGCGCTTAGTGTTAGGAACATGTGTTCCTTATGCAGGAGAATGTGACAGACGCACAGCTCGCTGTTAATGTTAGGAATGTGTGCTCTCTCAGCAAGGGATGTGACAGACTACCAGCTCGCTGCTAGTGTTAGGAACATGTGCTCTCTATGCAGGTGAATGTGACAGACGCCCGGCTCGCTGTTAGTGTTAGGAACATGTGCTCTCTATGCAAAGGAATGTGACAGACTCTCAGCTCACTGTTAGTGTTAGGAACATGTGCTGTCTATGCAGGAGAATGTGACAGACGCCCAGCTTGCTGTTAGTGTTAGGAACATGTGCTCTCTATGCAGGGGAATGTGACAGACTCCCAGCTCGCTGTTAGTGTTAGGAACATGTGCTCCATGCAAGGGAATGTGACCGACTCCCAGATCGCTGTTAGTGTTAGGAACATGTGCCGTCTATGCAAAGGAATGTGACAGACTCCCATCTCGCTGTTAGTGTTAGGAACATTTGCTCTCTATGCAGGGGAATGTGACAGACTCACAGCTCACTGATAGTGCTCTCTGTGCAAGGGAATGTGACAGACTCCCAGCTCACTGTTAGGGAATGTGACAGACTCCCAGCTCGCTGTTAGTGTTAGGAACATGTGCTTTCTAGGCAAGAGAATGTGACAGATTCCCAGCACGCTGTTAGTGATAGGAACATGTGCTCTCTATGCAGGGGAATGTGGCAGACTCCCAGCTCACTGTTAGTGTTAGGAACATGTGCTCTCTATGCAGGGGAATATGACAGACAACCAGCTAGCTGTTAGTGTTAGGAACTTGTGCTCTCTATGCAGGGGAATGTGACAGACTCTCAGCTCGCTGTTAGTGTTAGGAACATGTGCTCTCTATGCAGGGGAATGTGACAGAGGCCCAGCATGCTGTTAGTGTTAGGAACATGTGCTCTCTATGCAAGGGAATGGGACAGACTCCAAGCTCACTGTTAGTGTTAGGAACATGTGCTGTCTATGCAATGGAATGTGACAGACTCCAGCTCGCTGTTAGTGTTCGGAACTAGTGCTCTCTATGAAAGGGAATGTGAAAGACTCCCAGCTTGCTGTTAGTGATCTCTCTGCCCAGGAATGTGACAGAATCCCATCTCGCTGTTAGTTTTAGGAACATTTGCTCTCTATGCAAGGAAATGCAACAGACTTCCAGCTCCCTGTCAGTGTTAGGAACATGTGCTTTCTATGCAAGGGAATGTGACAGACTCCCAGCTTGCGCTTAGTGTTAGGAACATGTGTTCCTTATGCAGGAGAATGTGACAGACGCACAGCTCGCTGTTAATGTTAGGAATATGTGCTCTCTCTGCAAGGGATGTGACAGACTACCAGCTCGCTGCTAGTGTTAGGAACATGTGCTCTCTATGCAGGTGAATGTGACAGACTCCCAGCTCGCTGTTAGTGTTAGGAACATGTGCTCTCTATGCAAAGGAATGTGACAGACTCTCAGTTCGCTGTTAGTGTTAGGAACATTTGCTGTCTATGCAGGAGAATGTGACAAACTCCCATCCTGCTGTTAGTGTTAGGGACATTTGCTCTCTATGCAGGGGAATGTGACAGACTCCCAGCTCACTGTTAGTGCTCTCTGTGCAAGGGAATGAGACAGACTCCCAGCTCACTGTTAGGGAATGTGACAGACTCCCAGCTCGCTGTTAGTGTTAGGAACATGTGCTCTCTATGCATTGGAATGTCACAGAATCCCAGCTCACTGTTAGTGTTAGGAACATGTGCTCTCTAGGCAAGGGAATGTGACAGACACCCAGCTCGCTGTTAGTGTTAGGAACATGTGCTCTCTGTGCAAGGGAATGTGGCAGACTCCCAGCTCGCTGTTAGTGTTAGGAGCATGTGCTTTCTATGCAAGGGAATGTGAGAGACTCCCAGCTCGCTGTTAGTGTTAGGAACATGTGCACTTGAGGAAAGGGAATGTGACAGACACCCAGCTCGCCGTTAGTGTTAGGAACATGTGCTCTCTATGCAAGGGAATGTGACAGACACCCAGCTTGTTGTTAGTGTTAGGAACATGTGCTCTCTATGCATTGGAATGTCACAGAATCCCAGCTTGCTGTTAGTGTTAGGAACATGTGCTCTCTATGCAAGGGAATGGGACAGACTTCAAGCTCACTGTTAGTGTTAGGAACATGTGCTGTCTATGCAATGGAATGTGACAGACTCCCAGCTCGCTGTTAGTGTTCGGAACTAGTGCTCTCTATGCAAGGGAATGTGAAAGACTCCCAGCTTGCTGTTAGTGATCTCTCTGCCCAGGAATGTGACAGATTCCCATCTCGCTGTTAGTTTTAGGAACATTTGCTCTCTATGCAAGGAAATGCAACAGACTTCCAGCTCCCTGTCAGTGTTAGGAACATGTGCTTTCTATGCAAGGGAATGTGACAGACTCCCAGCTCGCGCTTAGTGTTAGGAACATGTGTTCCTTATGCAGGAGTATGTGACAGACGCACAGCTCGCTGTTAATGTTAGGAATATGTGCTCTCTCTGCAAGGGATGTGACAGACTACCAGCTCGCTGCTAGTGTTAGGAACATGTGCTCTCTATGCAGGTGAATGTGACAGACGCCCAGCTCGCTGTTAGTGTTAGGAACATGTACTCTCAATGCAAAGGAATGTGACAGACTCTCAGCTCGCTGTTAGTGTTAGGAACATGTGCTGTCTATGCAGGAGAATGTGACAAACTCCCATCCTGCTGTTAGTGTAAGGGACATTTGCTCTCTATGCAGAGGAATGTGACAGACTCCCAGCTCACTGTTAGTGCTCTCTGTGCAAGGGAATGTGACAGACTCCCAGCTCGCTGTTAGGGAATGTGACAGACTCCCAGCTTGCTGTTAGTGTTAGGAACATGTGCTCTCTAGGCAAGGGAATGTGACAGATTCCCAGCACGCTGTTAGTGATAGGAACATGTGCTCTCTATGCAGGGGAATGTGGCAGACTCCCAGCTCGCTGTTAGTGTTAGGAGCATATGCTCTCTGTGCAAGGGAATGTGGCAGACTCCCAGCTCACTGTTAGTGTTAGGAGCATATGCTCTCTTTGCAAGGGAATGTGGCAGAGTCCCAGCTCACTGTTTGTGTTAGGAGCATGTGCTCTCTGTGCAAGCGAATGTGGCAGACTCCCAGTTCGCTGTTAGTGTTAGGAACATGTGCTCTCTGTGCAGGGGAGTGTGACAGACTCCCAGCTCGCTGTTAGTGTTAGGAACATGTGCTCTCTGCGTAAGGGAAAATGGCAGACTCCCTGCTCACTGTTAGTGTTAGGAACATGTGCTCTCTAGGCAAGGGAATGTGACAGACTCCCAGCTCGCTGTTAGTGTTAGGAACATGTGCTCTCTAGACAAGGGAATGTGACAGACACCTAGCTCCCTGTTAGTGTTAGGAACATTTGCTCTCTGTGCAATGAATGTGGCAGACTCCCAGCTCGCTGTTAGTGTTAGGAGCATGTGCTTTCTATGCAAGGGAATGTGACAGACTCCCAGCTCGCTCTTAGTGTTAGGAACATGTGCTCTCGAGGAAAGGGAATGTGACAGACACCCGGCTCTCCGTTAGGGTTAGGAACATGTGCTCTCTATGCAAGGGAATGTGACAGACACCCAGCTTGCTGTTAGTGTTAGGAACATGTGCTCTCTATGCATTGGAATGTCACAGAATCCCAGCTCGCTGTTAGTGTTACGTACATGTGCTCTATATGCAAGGGAATGTGACAGACTCCAAGCTCACTGTTAGTGTTAGGAACATGTGCTGTCTATGCAAGGGAATGTGACAGACTCCCAGCTCGCTGTTAGTGTTCGGAAGTAGTGCTCTCTATGCAAGGGAATGTGAAAGACTCCCAGCTTGCTGTTAGTGATCTCTGTGCCCAGGAATGTGACAGATTCACAGCTCGCTGTTAGTTTTAGGAACATTTGCTCTCTATGCAAGGAAATGCAACAGACTTCCAGCTCCCTGTCAGTGTTAGGAACATGTGCTTTCGATGCAAGGGAATGTGAAAGACTCCCAGCTCGCTCTTAGTGTTAGGAACATGTGTTCCTTATGCAGGAGAATGTGACAGATGCACAGTTCGCTGTTAATGTTGGGAATATGTGCTCTCTCTGCAAGGGAATGTGACAGACTACCAGCTCGCTGCTAGTGTTAGGAACATGTGCTCTCTATGCAGGTGAATGTGACAGACGCCCAGCTCGCTGTTA
Organism: Ambystoma mexicanum; assembly: GCF_040938575.1. NCBI lineage: Eukaryota > Metazoa > Chordata > Amphibia > Caudata > Ambystomatidae > Ambystoma > Ambystoma mexicanum. The sequence goes on from NW_027182440.1 coordinate 2,270,512, forward strand.
GTGTTAGGAACATGTGCTCTCTATGCAAAGGAATGTGACAGACTCTCAGCTCGCTGTTAGTGTTAGGAACATGTGCTGTCTATGCAGGAGAATGTGACAGACGCCCAGCTCGCTGTTAGTGTTAGGAACATGTGCTCTCTATGCAGGGGAATGTGACAGACTCCAAGCTCGCTGTTAGTGTTAGGAACATGTGCTCTGTGCACGGGAATGTGACTAACTCCCAGCTCGCTGTTAGTGTTAGGAACTTGTGCTGTCTATGCAAACGAATGTGACAGACTCCCATCTCGCTGTTAGTGTTAGGGACATTTGCTCTCTATGCAGGGGAATATGACAGACTCCCAGCTCACTGTTAATGCTCTCTGTGCAAGGGAATGTGACAGACTCCCAGCTCGCTGTTAGGGAATGTGACAGACTCCCAGCTGCTGTTAGTGTTAGGAACATGTGCTCTCTATGCATGGGAATGTGACAGACGCCCAGCTAGCTGTTAGTGTTAGAAACATGTGCTCTCTATGCAGGGGAATGTGACAGACTCTCAGCTCACTGTCAGTGTTAGGAACATGTGCTTTCTATGCAAGGGAATGTGACAGACTCCCAGCTCGCGCTTAGTGTTAGGAACATGTGTTCCTTATGCAGGAGAATGTGACAGACGCACAGCTCGCTGTTAATGTTAGGAATATGTGCTCTCTCTGCAAGGGATGTGACAGACTACCAGCTCGCTGCTAGTGTTAGGAACATGTGCTCTCTATGCAGGTGAATGTGACAGACGCCCAGCTCGCTGTTAGTGTTAGGAACATGTGCTCTCTATGCAAAGGAATGTGACAGACTCTCAGCTCGCTGTTAGTGTTAGGAACATGTGCTGTCTATGCAGGAGAATGTGACAAACTCCCATCCTGCTGTTAGTGTAAGGGACATTTGCTCTCTACGCAGAGGAATGTGACAGACTCCCAGCTCACTGTTAGTGCCCTCTGTGCAAGGGAATGTGACAGACTCCCAGCTCGCTGTTAGGGAATGTGACAGACTCCCAGCTTGCTGTTAGTGTTAGGAACATGTGCTCTCTAGGCAAGGGAATGTGACAGATTCCCAGCACCATGTTAGTGATAGGAACATGTGCTCTCTATGCAGGGGAATGTGGCAGACTCCCAGCTCGCTGTTAGTGTTAGGAGCATATGCTCTCTGTGCAAGGGAATGTGGCAGACTCCCAGCTCACTGTTAGTGTTAGGAGCATATGCTCTCTTTGCAAGGGAATGTGGCAGAGTCCCAGCTCACTGTTTGTGTTAGGAGCATGTGCTCTCTGTGCAAGCGAATGTGGCAGACTCCCAGTTCGCTGTTAGTGTTAGGAACATGTGCTCTCTGTGCAGGGGAGTGTGACAGACTCCCAGCTCACTGTTAGTGTTAGGAACATGTGCTCTCTGCGTAAGGGAAAATGGCAGACTCCCAGCTCGCTGTTAGTGTTAGGAACATGTGCTCTCTAGACAAGGGAATGTGACAGACACCTAGCTCGCTGTTAGTGTTAGGAACATGTGCTCTCTGTGCAATGAATGTGGCAGACTCCCAGCTCGCTGTTAGTGTTAGGAGCATGTGCTTTCTATGCAAGGGAATGTGACAGACTCCCAGCTCGCTCTTAGTGTTAGGAACATGTGCTCTCTATGCAAAGGAATGTGACAGACTCTCAGCTCGCTGTTAGTGTTAGGAACATGTGCTCTCTATGCAGGGGAATGTGACAGACGCCCAGCTTGCTGTTAGTGTTAGGAACATGTCCTCTCTATGCAGGGGAATGTGACAGACTCCCAACTCGCTGTTAGTGTTAGGAACATGTGCTCTCTAGGCAGGGGAATGTGACAGACTCCCAGCTCGTGGTTAGTGTTAGGAACATGTGCTCTCTGTGCAAGGGAATGTGGCAGACTCCCAGCTCGCTGTTAGTGTTAGGAGCATGTGCTTTCTATGCAAGGGAATGTGACAGACTCCCAGCTCACCGTTGGTGTTAGGAGCATGTGCTGTCTATGCAAGGGAATGTGACAGACTCCCAGCTCGCTGTTAGTGTTAGGAACTAGTGCTCTCTATGCAGGGGAATGTGACAGACTCCCAGCTCGCTGTTAGTGCTCTCTGTGCAAAGGAATGTGACAGATTCCCAGCTCGCTGTTAGTTTTAAGAACATTTGCTCTCTATGCAAGGAAATGCAACAGACTTCCAGCTCCCTGTCAGTGTTAGGAACATGTGCTTTCGATACAAGAGAATTTGAAAGACTCCCAGCTCGCTCTTAGTGTCAGGAACATGTGTTCCTTATGCAGGAGAATGTGACAGATGCACAGCTCGCTGTTAATGTTAGGAATATGTGCTCTCTATGCAGGTGAATGTGACAGACTACCAGCTCGCTGTTATTGTTAGGAACATGTGTTGTCTATGCAGGAGAATGTGACAGACGCCCAGCTCGCTGTTAGTGTTAGGAACATGTGCTCTCTATGCAGGGGAATGTGACAGACTCCCAGCTCGCTGTTAGTGTTAGGAACATGTGCTCTGTGCAAGGGAATGTGACTAACTCCCAGCTCGCTGTTAGTGTTAGGAACATGTGCTGTCTATGCAAACGAATGTGACAGACTCCCATCTCGCTGTTAGTGTTAGGGACATTTGCTCTCTATGCAGGGGAATATGACAGACTCCCAGCTCACTGTTAGGGAATTTGACAGACTCCCCGCTGCTGTTAGTGTTAGGAACATGTGCTCTCTATGCAGGGGAATGTGACAGATGCCCAGCTAGCTGTTAGTGTTAGAAACATGTGCTCTCTATGCAGGGGAATGTGACAGACTCTCAGCTCACTGTTAGTGTTAGGAACATGTGCTCTCTATGCAGGGGAATGTGACAGACGCCCAGCTTGCTGTTAGTGTTAGGAACATGTCCTCTCTATGCAGGGGAATGTGACAGACTCCCAACTCGCTGTTAGTGTTAGGAACATGTGCTCTTTATGCAGGGGAATGTGACAGACTCCCAGCTCGTGGTTAGTGTTAGGAACATGTGCTTTCGATGCAAGGGAATGTGAAAGACTCCCAGCTCGCTCTTAGTGTTAGGAACTTGTGTTCCTTATGCAGGAGAATGTGACAGACGCACAGTTCGCTGTTAATGTTAGGAATATGTGCTCTCTCTGCAAGGGAATGTGACAGACTACCAGCTCGCTGCTAGTGTTAGGAACATGTGCTCTCTATGCAGGTGAATGTGACAGACGCCCAGCTCACTGTTAGTGTTAGGAACATGTGCTCTCTATGCAAAGGAATGTGACAGACTCTCAGCTCGCTGTTAGTGTTAGGAACATGTGCTGTCTATGCAGGAGAATGTGACAGACGCCCAGCTCGCTGTTAGTGTTAGGAACATGTGCTCTCTATGCAGGGGAATGTGACAGACTCCAAGCTCGCTGTTAGTGTTAGGAACATGTGCTCTCTATGCAGGGGAATGTGACAGACTCCCAGCTCATGGTTAGTGTTAGGAACATGTGCTCTCTGTGCAAGGGAATGTGGCAGACTCCTAGCTCACCGTTGGTGTTAGGAGCATGTGCTGTCTATGCAAGGGAATGTGACAGACTCCCAGCTCGCTGTTAGTGTTAGGAACTAGTGCTCTCTATGCAGGGGAATGTGACAGACTCCCAGCTCGCTGTTAGTGCTCTCTGTGCAAAGGAATGTGACAGACTCCCAGCTTGCTGTTAGTGTTCGGAACATGTGCTCTCTATGCAAGGGAATGTGACAGACTCCCAGCTCGCTGTTAGGGAATCTGACAGACTCCCCGCTGCTGTTAGTGTTAGGAACATGTGCTCTCCATGCAGGGGAATGTGACAGATGCCCAGCTAGCTGTTAGTGTTAGAAACATGTGCTCTCTATGCAGGGGAAAGTGACAGACTCTCAGCTCACTGTTAGTGTTAGGAACATGTGCTCTCTATGCAGGGGAATATGACAGACTTCCAGCTCCCTGTCAGTGTTAGGAACATGTGCTTTCTATGTAAGGGAATGTGACAGACTCCCAGCTTGCGCTTAGTGTTAGGAACATGTGCTCTCTATGCAGGGGAATGTGACAGACGCCCAGCTTGCTGTTAGTGTTAGGAACATGTCCTCTCTATGCAGGGGAATGTGACAGACTCCCAACTCGCTGTTAGTGTTAGGAACATGTGCTCTCTATGCAGGGGAATGTGTAAGACTCCCAGCTCGTGGTTAGTGTTAGGAACATGTGCTCTCTGTGCAAGGGAATGTGGCAAACTCCCAGCTCGCTGTTAGTGTTAGGAACATGTGCTGTCTATGCAAACGAATGTGACAGACTCCCATCTCGCTGTTAGTGTTAGGGACATTTGCTCTCTATGCAGGGGAATATGACAGACTCCCAGCTCACTGTTAGGGAATTTGACAGACTCCCCGCTGCTGTTAGTGTTAGGAACATGTGCTCTCTATGCAGGGGAATGTGACAGATGCCCAGCTAGCTGTTAGTGTTAGAAACATGTGCTCTCTATGCAGGGGAATGTGACAGACAACCAGCTAGCTGTTAGTGTTAGGAACTTGTACTCTCTATGCAGGGGAATGTGACAGACTCTCAGCTCGCTGTTAGTGTTAGGAACATGTGCTCTCTATGCAGGGGAATGTGACAGAGGCCCAGCATGCTGTTAGTGTTAGGAACATGTCCTCTCTATGCAGGGGAATGTGACAGACTCCCAGCTCGCGGTTAGTGTTAGGAACATGTGCTGTCTATGCAGGGGAATGTGACAGATGCCCAGCTCCCTGTTTGTGTTAGGAGCATGTGCTGTCTATGCAGGGGAATGTGGCAGACTCCCAGCTCGCTGTTAGTGTTAGGAGCATATGCTCTCTTTGCAAGGGAATGTGGCAGACTCCCAGCTCGCTGTTAGTGTTATTAGCATGTGCTCTCTGTGCAGGGGAATGTGGCAGACTCCCAGATCGCTGTTAGTGTTAGGAGCATGTGCTCTCTGTGCAAGGGAATGCAACAGACTTCCAGCTCCCTGTCAGTGTTAGGAACATGTGCTTTCTATGCAAGGGAATGTGACAGACTCCCAGCTTGCGCTTAGTGTTAGGAACATGTGTTCCTTATGCAGGAGAATGTGACAGACGCACAGCTCGCTGTTAATGTTAGGAATGTGTGCTCTCTCAGCAAGGGATGTGACAGACTACCAGCTCGCTGCTAGTGTTAGGAACATGTGCTCTCTATGCAGGTGAATGTGACAGACGCCCGGCTCGCTGTTAGTGTTAGGAACATGTGCTCTCTATGCAAAGGAATGTGACAGACTCTCAGCTCACTGTTAGTGTTAGGAACATGTGCTGTCGATGCAGGAGAATGTGACAGACGCCCAGCTTGCTGTTAGTGTTAGGAACATGTGCTCTCTATGCAGGGGAATGTGACAGACTCCCAGCTCGCTGTTAGTGTTAGGAACATGTGCTCCATGCAAGGGAATGTGACCGACTCCCAGATCGCTGTTAGTGTTAGGAACATGTGCCGTCTATGCAAAGGAATGTGACAGACTCCCATCTCGCTGTTAGTGTTAGGAACATTTGCTCTCTATGCAGGGGAATGTGACAGACTCACAGCTCACTGATAGTGCTCTCTGTGCAAGGGAATGTGACAGACTCCCAGCTCACTGTTAGGGAATGTGACAGACTCCCAGCTCGCTGTTAGTATTAGGAACATGTGCTTTCTAGGCAAGAGAATGTGACAGATTCCCAGCACGCTGTTAGTGATAGGAACATGTGCTCTCTATGCAGGGGAATGTGGCAGACTCCCAGCTCACTGTTAGTGTTAGGAACATGTGCTCTCTATGCAGGGGAATATGACAGACAACCAGCTAGCTGTTAGTGTTAGGAACTTGTGCTCTCTATGCAGGGGAATGTGACAGACTCTCAGCTCGCTGTTAGTGTTATGAACATGTGCTCTCTATGCAGGGGAATGTGACAGAGGCCCAGCATGCTGTTAGTGTTAGGAACATGTGCTCTCTATGCAAGGGAATGGGACAGACTCCAAGCTCACTGTTAGTGTTAGGAACATGTGCTGTCTATGCAATGGAATGTGACAGACTCCCAGCTCGCTGTTAGTGTTCGGAACTAGTGTTCTCTATGAAAGGGAATGTGAAAGACTCCCAGCTTGCTGTTAGTGATCTCTCTGCCCAGGAATGTGACAGAATCCCATCTCGCTGTTAGTTTTAGGAACATTTGCTCTCTATGCAAGGAAATGCAACAGACTTCCAGCTCCCTGTCAGTGTTAGGAACATGTGCTTTCTATGCAAGGGAATGTGACAGACTCCCAGCTTGCGCTTAGTGTTAGGAACATGTGTTCCTTATGCAGGAGAATGTGACAGACGCACAGCTCGCTGTTAATGTTAGGAATATGTGCTCTCTCTGCAAGGGATGTGACAGACTACCAGCTCGCTGCTAGTGTTAGGAACATGTGCTCTCTATGCAGGTGAATGTGACAGACTCCCAGCTCGCTGTTAGTGTTAGGAACATGTGCTCTCTATGCAAAGGAATGTGACAGACTCTCAGCTCGCTGTTAGTGTTAGGAACATGTGCTGTCTATGCAGGAGAATGTGACAAACTCCCATCCTGCTGTTAGTGTTAGGGACATTTGCTCTCTATGCAGGGGAATGTGACAGACTCCCAGCTCACTGTTAGTGCTCTCTGTGCAAGGGAATGAGACAGACTCCCAGCTCACTGTTAGGGAATGTGACAGACTCCCAGCTCGCTGTTAGTGTTAGGAACATGTGCTCTCTATGCATTGGAATGTCACAGAATCCCAGCTCACTGTTAGTGTTAGGAACATGTGCTCTCTAGGCAAGGGAATGTGACAGACACCAAGCTCGCTGTTAGTGTTAGGAACATGTGCTCTCTGTGCAAGGGAATGTGGCAGACTCCCAGCTCGCTGTTAGTGTTAGGAGCATGTGCTTTCTATGCAAGGGAATGTGACAGACTCCCAGCTCGCTGTTAGTGTTAGGAACATGTGCACTTGAGGAAAGGGAATGTGACAGACACCCAGCTCGCCGTTAGTGTTAGGAACATGTGCTCTCTATGCAAGGGAATGTGACAGACACCCAGCTTGTTGTTAGTGTTAGGAACATGTGCTCTCTATGCATTGGAATGTCACAGAATCCCAGCTTGCTGTTAGTGTTATGAACATGTGCTCTCTATGCAAGGGAATGGGACAGACTTCAAGCTCACTGTTAGTGTTAGGAACATGTGCTGTCTATGCAATGGAATGTGACAGACTCCCAGCTCGCTGTTAGTGTTCAGAACTAGTGCTCTCTATGCAAGGGAATGTGAAAGACTCCCAGCTTGCTGTTAGTGATCTCTCTGCCCAGGAATGTGACAGATTCCCATCTCGCTGTTAGTTTTAGGAACATTTGCTCTCTATGCAAGGAAATGCAACAGACTTCCAGCTCCCTGTCAGTGTTAGGAACATGTGCTTTCTATGCAAGGGAATGTGACAGACTCCCAGCTCGCGCTTAGTGTTAGGAACATGTGTTCCTTATGCAGGAGTATGTGACAGACGCACAGCTCGCTGTTAATGTTAGGAATATGTGCTCTCTCTGCAAGGGATGTGACAGACTACCAGCTCGCTGCTAGTGTTAGGAACATGTGCTCTCTATGCAGGTGAATGTGACAGACGCCCAGCTCGCTGTTAGTGTTAGGAACATGTGCTCTCTATGCAAAGGAATGTGACAGACTCTCAGCTCGCTGTTAGTGTTAGGAACATGTGCTGTCTATGCAGGAGAATGTGACAAACTCCCATCCTGCTGTTAGTGTAAGGGACATTTGCTCTCTATGCAGAGGAATGTGACAGACTCCCAGCTCACTGTTAGTGCTCTCTGTGCAAGGGAATGTGACAGACTCCCAGCTCGCTGTTAGGGAATGTGACAGACTCCCAGCTTGCTGTTAGTGTTAGGAACATGTGCTCTCTAGGCAAGGGAATGTGACAGATTCCCAGCACGCTGTTAGTGATAGGAACATGTGCTCTCTATGCAGGGGAATGTGGCAGACTCCCAGCTCGCTGTTAGTGTTAGGAGCATATGCTCTCTGTGCAAGGGAATGTGGCAGACTCCCAGCTCACTGTTAGTGTTAGGAGCATATGCTCTCTTTGCAAGGGAATGTGGCAGAGTCCCAGCTCACTGTTTGTGTTAGGAGCATGTGCTCTCTGTGCAAGCGAATGTGGAAGACTCCCAGTTCGCTGTTAGTGTTAGGAACATGTGCTCTCTGTGCAGGGGAGTGTGACAGACTCCCAGCTCGCTGTTAGTGTTAGGAAAATGTGCTCTCTGCGTAAGGGAAAATGGCAGACTCCCTGCTCACTGTTAGTGTTAGGAACATGTGCTCTCTAGGCAAGGGAATGTGACAGACTCCCAGCTCGCTGTTAGTGTTAGGAACATGTGCTCTCTAGACAAGGGAATGTGACAGACACCTAGCTCGCTGTTAGTGTTAGGAACATGTGCTCTCTGTGCAATGAATGTGGCAGACTCCCAGCTCGCTGTTAGTGTTAGGAGCATGTGCTTTCTATGCAAGGGAATGTGACAGACTCCCAGCTCGCTCTTAGTGTTAGGAACATGTGCTCTCGAGGAAAGGGAATGTGACAGACACCCGGCTCTCCGTTAGGGTTAGGAACATGTGCTCTCTATGCAAGGGAATGTGACAGACACCCAGCTTGCTGTTAGTGTTAGGAACATGTGCTCTCTATGCATTGGAATGTCACAGAATCCCAGCTCGCTGTTAGTGTTACGTACATGTGCTCTATATGCAAGGGAATGTGACAGACTCCAAGCTCACTGTTAGTGTTAGGAACATGTGCTGTCTATGCAAGGGAATGTGACAGACTCCCAGCTCGCTGTTAGTGTTCGGAAGTAGTGCTCTCTATGCAAGGGAATGTGAAAGACTCCCAGCTTGCTGTTAGTGATCTCTGTGCCCAGGAATGTGACAGATTTCCAGCTCGCTGTTAGTTTTAGGAACATTTGCTCTCTATGCAAGGAAATGCAACAGACTTCCAGCTCCCTGTCAGTGTTAGGAACATGTGCTTTCGATGCAAGGGAATGTGAAAGACTCCCAGCTCGCTCTTAGTGTTAGGAACATGTGTTCCTTATGCAGGAGAATGTGACAGATGCACAGTTCGCTGTTAATGTTAGGAATATGTGCTCTCTCTGCAAGGGAATGTGACAGACTACCAGCTCGCTGCTAGTGTTAGGAACATGTGCTCTCTATGCAGGTGAATGTGACAGACGCCCAGCTCGCTGTTAGTGTTAGGAACATGTGCTCTCTATGCAAAGGAATGTGACAGACTCTCAGCTCGCTGTTAGTGTTAGGAACATGTGCTGTCTATGCAGGAGAATGTGACAGACGCCCAGCTCGCTGTTAGTGTTAGGAACATGTGCTCTCTATGCAGGGGAATGTGACAGACTCCAAGCTCGCTGTTAGTGTTAGGAACATGTGCTCTGTGCACGGGAATGTGACTAACTCCCAGCTCGCTGTTAGTGTTAGGAACATGTGCTGTCTATGCAAACGAATGTGACAGACTCCCATCTCGCTGTTAGTGTTAGGGACATTTGCTCTCTATGCAGGGGAATATGACAGACTCCCAGCTCACTGTTAATGCTCTCTGTGCAAGGGAATGTGACAGACTCCCAGCTCGCTGTTAGGGAATGTGACAGACTCCCAGCTGCTGTTAGTGTTAGGAACATGTGCTCTCTATGCATGGGAATGTGACAGACGCCCAGCTAGCTGTTAGTGTTAGAAACATGTGCTCTCTATGCAGGGGAATGTGACAGACTCTCAGCTCACTGTCAGTGTTAGGAACATGTGCTTTCTATGCAAGGGAATGTGACAGACTCCCAGCTCGCGCTTAGTGTTAGGAACATGTGTTCCTTATGCAGGAGAATGTGACAGACGCACAGCTCGCTGTTAATGTTAGGAATATGTGCTCTCTCTGCAAGGGATGTGACAGACTACCAGCTCGCTGCTAGTGTTAGGAACATGTGCTCTCTATGCAGGTGAATGTGACAGACGCCCAGCTCGCTGTTAGTGTTAGGAACATGTGCTCTCTATGCAAAGGAATGTGACAGACTCTCAGCTCGCTGTTAGTGTTAGGAACATGTGCTGTCTATGCAGGAGAATGTGACAAACTCCCATCCTGCTGTTAGTGTAAGGGACATTTGCTCTCTACGCAGAGGAATGTGACAGACTCCCAGCTCACTGTTAGTGCTCTCTGTGCAAGGGAATGTGACAGACTCCCAGCTCGCTGTTAGGGAATGTGACAGACTCCCAGCTTGCTGTTAGTGTTAGGAACATGTGCTCTCTAGGCAAGGGAATGTGACAGATTCCCAGCACGCTGTTAGTGATAGGAACATGTGCTCTCTATGCAGGGGAATGTGGCAGACTCCCAGCTCGCTGTTAGTGTTAGGAGCATATGCTCTCTGTGCAAGGGAATGTGGCAGACTCCCAGCTCACTGTTAGTGTTAGGAGCATATGCTCTCTTTGCAAGGGAATGTGGCAGAGTCCCAGCTCACTGTTTGTGTTAGGAGCATGTGCTCTCTGTGCAAGCGAATGTGGCAGACTCCCAGTTCGCTGTTAGTGTTAGGAACATGTGCTCTCTGTGCAGGGGAGTGTGACAGACTCCCAGCTCGCTGTTAGTGTTAGGAACATGTGCTCTCTGCGTAAGGGAAAATGGCAGACTCCCTGCTCACTGTTAGTGTTAGGAACATGTGCTCTCTAGGCAAGGGAATGTGACAGACTCCCAGCTCGCTGTTAGTGTTAGGAACATGTGCTCTCTAGACAAGGGAATGTGACAGACACCTAGCTCGCTGTTAGTGTTAGGAACATGTGCTCTCTGTGCAATGAATGTGGCAGACTCCCAGCTCGCTGTTAGTGTTAGGAGCATGTGCTTTCTATGCAAGGGAATGTGACAGACTCCCAGCTCGCTCTTAGTGTTAGGAACATGTGCTCTCTATGCAAAGGAATGTGACAGACTCTCAGCTCGCTGTTAGTGTTAGGAACATGTGCTGTCTATGCAGGAGAATGTGACAAACTCCCATCCTGCTGTTAGTGTTAGGGACATTTGCTCTCTATGCAGGGGAATGTGACAGACTCCCAGCTCACTGTTAGTGCTCTCTGTGCAAGGGAATGAGACAGACTCCCAGCTCGCTGTTAGGGAATGTGACAGACTCCCAGCTCGCTGTTAGTGTTAGGAACATGTGCTCTCTATGCATTGGAATGTCACAGAATCCCAGCTCGCTGTTAGTGTTAGGAACATGTGCTCTCTAGGCAAGGGAATGTGACAGACACCCAGCTCGCTGTTAGTGTTAGGAACATGTGCTCTCTGTGCAAGGGAATGTGGCAGACTCCCAGCTCGCTGTTAGTGTTAGGAGCATGTGCTTTCTATGCAAGGGAATGTGACAGACTCCCAGCTCGCTGTTAGTGTTAGGAACATGTGCACTTGAGGAAAGGGAATGTGACAGACACCCAGCTCGCCGTTAGTGTTAGGAACATGTGCTCTCTATGCAAGGGAATGTGACAGACACCCAGCTTGTTGTTAGTGTTAGGAACATGTGCTCTCTATGCATTGGAATGTCACAGAATCCCAGCTTGCTGTTAGTGTTAGGAACATGTGCTCTCTATGCAAGGGAATGGGACAGACTTCAAGCTCACTGTTAGTGTTAGGAACATGTGCTGTCTATGCAATGGAATGTGACAGACTCCCAGCTCGCTGTTAGTGTTCGGAACTAGTGCTCTCTATGCAAGGGAATGTGAAAGACTCCCAGCTTTCTGTTAGTGATCTCTCTGCCCAGGAATGTGACAGATTCCCATCTCGCTGTTAGTTTTAGGAACATTTGCTCTCTATGCAAGGAAATGCAACAGACTTCCAGCTCCCTGTCAGTGTTAGGAACATGTGCTTTCTATGCAAGGGAATGTGACAGACTCCCAGCTCGCGCTTAGTGTTAGGAACATGTGTTCCTTATGCAGGAGAATGTGACAGACGCACAGCTCGCTGTTAATGTTAGGAATATGTGCTCTCTCTGCAAGGGATGTGACAGACTACCAGCTCGCTGCTAGTGTTAGGAACATGTGCTCTCTATGCAGGTGAATGTGACAGACGCCCAGCTCGCTGTTAGTGTTAGGAACATGTGCTCTCTATGCAAAGGAATGTGACAGACTCTCAGCTCGCTGTTAGTGTTAGGAACATGTGCTGTCTATGCAGGAGAATGTGACAAACTCCCATCCTGCTGTTAGTGTAAGGGACATTTGCTCTCTATGCAGAGGAATGTGACAGACTCCCAGCTCACTGTTAGTGCTCTCTGTGCAAGGGAATGTGACAGACTCCCAGCTCGCTGTTAGGGAATGCGACAGACTCCCAGCTTGCTGTTAGTGTTAGGAACATGTGCTCTCTAGGCAAGGGAATGTGACAGATTCCCAGCACGCTGTTAGTGATAGGAACATGTGCTCTCTATGCAGGGGAATGTGGCAGACTCCCAGCTCGCTGTTAGTGTTAGGAGCATATGCTCTCTGTGCAAGGGAATGTGGCAGACTCCCAGCTCACTGTTAGTGTTAGGAGCATATGCTCTCTTTGCAAGGGAATGTGGCCGAGTCCCAGCTCACTGTTTGTGTTAGGAGCATGTGCTCTCTGTGCAAGCGAATGTGGCAGACTCCCAGTTCGCTGTTAGTGTTAGGAACATGTGCTCTCTGTGCAGGGGAGTGTGACAGACTCCCAGCTCGCTGTTAGTGTTAGGAACATGTGCTCTCTGCGTAAGGGAAAATGGCAGACTCCCTGCTCACTGTTAGTGTTAGGAACATGTGCTCTCTAGGCAAGGGAATGTGACAGACTCCCAGCTCGCTGTTAGTGTTAGGAACATGTGCTCTCTAGACAAGGGAATGTGACAGACACCTAGCTCGCTGTTAGTGTTAGGAACATGTGCTCTCTGTGCAATGAATGTGGCAGACTCCCAGCTCGCTGTTAGTGTTAGGAGCATGTGCTTTCTATGCAAGGGAATGTGACAGACTCCCAGCTCGCTCTTAGTGTTAGGAACATGTGCTCTCGAGGAAAGGGAATGTGACAGACACCCGGCTCTCCGTTAGGGTTAGGAACATGTGCTCTCTATGCAAGGGAATGTGACAGACACCCAGCTTGCTGTTAGTGTTAGGAACATGTGCTCTCTATGCATTGGAATGTCACAGAATCCCAGCTCGCTGTTAGTGTTACGTACATGTGCTCTATATGCAAGGGAATGTGACAGACTCCAAGCTCACTGTTAGTGTTAGGAACATGTGCTGTCTATGCAAGGGAATGTGACAGACTCCCAGCTCGCTGTTAGTGTTCGGAAGTAGTGCTCTCTATGCAAGGGAATGTGAAAGACTCCCAGCTTGCTGTTAGTGATCTCTGTGCCCAGGAATGTGACAGATTCCCAGCTCGCTGTTAGTTTTAGGAACATTTGCTCTCTATGCAAGGAAATGCAACAGACTTCCAGCTCCCTGTCAGTGTTAGGAACATGTGCTTTCGATGCAAGGGAATGTGAAAGACTCCCAGCTCGCTCTTAGTGTTAGGAACATGTGTTCCTTATGCAGGAGAATGTGACAGATGCACAGTTCGCTGTTAATGTTAGGAATATGTGCTCTCTCTGCAAGGGAATGTGACAGACTACCAGCTCGCTGCTAGTGTTAGGAACATGTGCTCTCTATGCAGGTGAATGTGACAGACGCCCAGCTCGCTGTTAGTATTAGGAACATGTGCTCTCTCTGCAAAGGAATGTGACAGACTCTCAGCTCGCTGTTAGTGTTAGGAACATGTGCTGTCTATGCAGGAGAATGTGACAGACGCCCAGCTCGCTGTTAGTGTTAGGAACATGTGCTCTCTATGCAGGGGAATGTGACAGACTCCAAGCTCGCTGTTAGTGTTAGGAACATGTGCTCTGTGCACGGGAATGTGACTAACTCCCAGCTCGCTGTTAGTGTTAGGAACATGTGCTGTCTATGCAAACGAATGTGACAGACTCCCATCTCGCTGTTAGTGTTAGGGACATTTGCTCTCTATGCAGGGGAATATGACAGACTCCCAGCTCACTGTTAATGCTCTCTGTGCAAGGGAATGTGACAGACTCCCAGCTCGCTGTTAGTGTTAGGAACATGTGCTCTCTATGCATGGGAATGTGACAGACGCCCAGCTAGCTGTTAGTGTTAGAAACATGTGCTCTCTATGCAGGGGAATGTGACAGACTCTCAGCTCACTGTTAGTGTTAGGAACATGTGCTCTCTATGCAGGGGAATGTGACAGACGCCCAGCTTGCTGTTAGTGTTAGGAACATGTCCTCTCTATGCAGGGGAATGTGACAGACTCCCAACTCGCTGTTAGTGTTAGGAACATGTGCTCTCTAGGCAGGGGAATGTGACAGACTCCCAGCTCGTGGTTAGTGTTAGGAACATGTGCTCTCTGTGCAAGGGAATGTGGCAGACTCCCAGCTCGCTGTTAGTGTTAGGAGCATGTGCTTTCTATGCAAGGGAATGTGACAGACTCCCAGCTCACCGTTGGTGTTAGGAGCATGTGCTGTCTATGCAAGGGAATGTGACAGACTCCCAGCTCGCTGTTAGTGTTAGGAACTAGTGCTCTCTATGCAGGGGAATGTGACAGACTCCCAGCTCGCTGTTAGTGCTCTCTGTGCAAAGGAATGTGACAGATTCCCAGCTCGCTGTTAGTTTTAGGAACATTTGCTCTCTATGCAAGGAAATGCAACAGACTTCCAGCCCCCTGTCAGTGTTAGGAACATGTGCTTTCGATGCAAGGGAATTTGAAAGACTCCCAGCTCGCTCTTAGTGTCAGGAACATGTGTTCCTTATGCAGGAGAATGTGACAGATGCACAGCTCGCTGTTAATGTTAGGAATATGTGCTCTCTCTGCAAGGGAATGTGACAGACTACCAGCTCGCTGCTAGTGTTAGGAACATGTGCTCTCTATGCAGGTGAATGTGACAGACTACCAGCTCGCTGTTATTATTAGGAACATGTGTTGTCTATGCAGGAGAATGTGACAGACGCCCAGCTCGCTGTTAGTGTTAGGAACATGTGCTCTCTATGCAGGGGAATGTGACAGACTCCCAGCTCGCTGTTAGTGTTAGGAACATGTGCTCTGTGCAAGGGAATGTGACTAACTCCCAGCTCGCTGTTAGTGTTAGGAACATGTGCTGTCTATGCAAACGAATGTGACAGACTCCCATCTCGCTGTTAGTGTTAGGGACATTTGCTCTCTATGCAGGGGAATATGACAGACTCCCAGCTCACTGTTAGGGAATTTGACAGACTCCCCGCTGCTGTTAGTGTTAGGAACATGTGCTCTCTATGCAGGGGAATGTGACAGATGCCCAGCTAGCTGTTAGTGTTAGAAACATGTGCTCTCTATGCAGGGGAATGTGACAGACTCTCAGCTCACTGTTAGTGTTAGGAACATGTGCTCTCTATGCAGGGGAATGTGACAGACGCCCAGCTTGCTGTTAGTGTTAGGAACATGTCCTCTCTATGCAGGGGAATGTGACAGACTCCCAACTCGCTGTTAGTGTTAGGAACATGTGCTCTCTATGCAGGGGAATGTGACAGACTCCCAGCTCGTGGTTAGTGTTAGGAACATGTGCTTTCGATGCAAGGGAATGTGAAAGACTCCCAGCTCGCTCTTAGTGTTAGGAACATGTGTTCCTTATGCAGGAGAATGTGACAGACGCACAGTTCGCTGTTAATGTTAGGAATATGTGCTCTCTCTGCAAGGGAATGTGACAGACTACCAGCTCGCTGCTAGTGTTAGGAACATGTGCTCTCTATGCAGGTGAATGTGACAGACGCCCAGCTCGCTGTTAGTGTTAGGAACATGTGCTCTCTATGCAAAGGAATGTGACAGACTCTCAGCTCGCTGTTAGTGTTAGGAACATGTGCTGTCTATACAGGAGAATGTGACAGACGCCCAGCTCGCTGTTAGTGTTAGGAACATGTGCTCTCTATGCAGGGGAATGTGACAGACTCCAAGCTCGCTGTTAGTGTTAGGAACATGTGCTCTCTATGCAGGGGAATGTGACAGACTCCCAGCTCGTGGTTAGTGTTAGGAACATGTGCTCTCTGTGCAAGGGAATGTGGCAGACTCCTAGCTCACCGTTGGTGTTAGGAGCATGTGCTGTCTATGCAAGGGAATGTGACAGACTCCCAGCTCGCTGTTAGTGTTAGGAACTAGTGCTCTCTATGCAGGGGAATGTGACAGACTCCCAGCTCGCTGTTAGTGCTCTCTGTGCAAAGGAATGTGACAGACTCCCAGCTTGCTGTTAGTGTTCGGAACATGTGCTCTCTATGCAAGGGAATGTGACAGACTCCCAGCTCGCTGTTAGGGAATCTGACAGACTCCCCGCTGCTGTTAGTGTTAGGAACATGTGCTCTCTATGCAGGGGAATGTGACAGATGCCCAGCTAGCTGTTAGTGTTAGAAACATGTGCTCTCTATGCAGGGGAATGTGACAGACTCTCAGCTCACTGTTAGTGTTAGGAACATGTGCTCTCTATGCAGGGGAATATGACAGACTTCCAGCTCCCTGTCAGTGTTAGGAACATGTGCTTTCTATGCAAGGGAATGTGACAGACTCCCAGCTTGCTCTTAGTGTTAGGAACATGTGCTCTCTATGCAGGGGAATGTGACAGACGCCCAGCTTGCTGTTAGTGTTAGGAACATGTCCTCTCTATGCAGGGGAATGTGACAGACTCCCAACTCGCTGTTAGTGTTAGGAACATGTGCTCTCTATGCAGGGGGATGTGTAAGACTCCCAGCTCGTGGTTAGTGTTAGGAACATGTGCTCTCTGTGCAAGGGAATGTGGCAAACTCCCAGCTCCCTGTTAGTGTTAGGAACATGTGCTGTCTATGCAAACGAATGTGACAGACTCCCATCTCGCTGTTAGTGTTAGGGACATTTGCTCTCTATGCAGGGGAATATGACAGACTCCCAGCTCACTGTTAGGGAATTTGACAGACTCCCCGCTGCTGTTAGTGTTAGGAACATGTGCTCTCTATGCAGGGGAATGTGACAGATGCCCAGCTAGCTGTTAGTGTTAGAAACATGTGCTCTCTATGCAGGGGAATGTGACAGACTCTCAGCTCACTGTTAGTGTTAGGAACATGTGCTCTCTATGCAGGGGAATGTGACAGACGCCCAGCTTGCTGTTAGTGTTAGGAACATGTCCTCGCTATGCAGGGGAATGTGACAGACTCCCAACTCGCTGTTAGTGTTAGGAACATGTGCTCTCTATGCAGGGGAATGTGACAGACTCCCAGCTCGTGGTTAGTGTTAGGAACATGTGCTCTCTGTGCAAGGGAATGTGGCAGACTCCTTGCTCACCGTTGGTGTTAGGAGCATGTGCTGTCTATGCAAGGGAATGTGACAGACTCCCAGCTCGCTGTTAGTGTTAGGAACTAGTGCTCTCTATGCAGGGGAATGTGACAGACTCCCAGCTCGCTGTTAGTGCTCTCTGTGCAAAGGAATGTGACAGACTCCCAGCTTGCTGTTAGTGTTCGGAACATGTGCTCTCTATGCAAGGGAATGTGACAGACTCCCAGCTTTCTGTTAGGGAATGTGACAGACTCCCAGCTCGCTGTTAGGGAATGTGACAGACTCCCAGCTCGCTGTTAGTGTTAGGAACATGTGCTCTCTATGCAGGGGAATGTGACAGACAACCAGCTAGCTGTTAGTGTTAGGAACTTGTACTCTCTATGCAGGGGAATGTGACAGACTCTCAGCTCGCTGTTAGTGTTAGGAACATGTGCTCTCTATGCAGGGGAATGTGACAGAGGCCCAGCATGCTGTTAGTGTTAGGAACATGTCCTCTCTATGCAGGGGAATGTGACAGACTCCCAGCTCGCGGTTAGTGTTAGGAACATGCGCTCTCTATGCAGGGGAATATGACAAACTCCCAGCTTGCCGGTAGTGTTAGGAACATGTGCTGTCTATGCAGGGGAATGTGACAGATGCCCAGCTCCCTGTTTGTGTTAGGAGCATGTGCTGTCTATGCAGGGGAATGTGGCAGACTCCCAGCTCGCTGTTAGTGTTAGGAGCATATGCGCTCTTTGCAAGGGAATGTTGTAGACTCCCAGCTCGCTGTTAGTGGTATTAGCATGTGCTCTCTGTGCAGGGGAATGTGGCAGACTCCCAGATCGCTGTTAGTGTTAGGAGCATGTGCTCTCTGTGCAAGGGAATGCAACAGACTTCCAGCTCCCTGTCAGTGTTAGGAACATGTGCTTTCTATGCAAGGGAATGTGACAGACTCCCAGCTTGCGCTTAGTGTTAGGAACATGTGCTCTCTATGCAGGGGAATGTGACAGACGCCCAGCCTGCTGTTAGTGTTAGGAACATGTCCTCTCTATGCAGGGGAATGTGACAGACTCCCAACTTGCTGTTAGTGTTAGGAACATGTGCTCTCTATGCAGGGGAATGTGACAGACTCCCAGCTCGTGGTTAGTGTTAGGAACATGTGCTCTCTGTGCAAGGGAATGTGGCAGACTCCCAGCTCACCGTTGGTGTTAGGAGCATGTGCTGTCTATGCAAGGGAATGTGACAGACTCCCAGCTCGCTGTTAGTGTTAGGAACTAGTGCTCTCTATGCAGGGGAATGTGACAGACTCCCAGCTCGCTGTTAGTGCTCTCTGTGCAAAGGAATGTGACAGACTCCCAGCTTGCTGTTAGTGTTCGGAACATGTGCTCTCTATGCAAGGGAATGTGACAGACTCCCAGCTCGCTGTTAGTGCTCTCTGTGCAAGGGAATGTGACAGACACCCAACTTGCTGTTAGGGAATGTGACAGACTCCCAGCTCGCTGTTAGTGTTAGGAACATGTGCTCTCTATGCAGGGGAATGTGACAGACAACCAGCTAGCTGTTAGTGTTAGGAACTTGTACTCTCTATGCAGGGGAATGTGACAGACTCTCAGCATGCTGTTAGTGTTAGGAACATGTCCTCTCTATGCAGGGGAATGTGACAGACTCCCAGCTCGCGGTTAGTGTTAGGAACATGCGCTCTCTATGCAGGGGAATATGACAAACTCCCAGCTTGCTGGTAGTGTTAGGAACATGTGCTGTCTATGCAGGGGAATGTGACAGACGCCCAGCTCCCTGTTTGTGTTAGGAGCATATGCTGTCTATGCAGGGGAATGTGGCAGACTCCCAGCTCGCTGTTAGTGTTAGGAGCATATGCTCTCTTTGCAAGGGAATGTGGCAGACTCCCAGCTCGCTGTTAGTGTTATTAGCATGTGCTCTCTGTGCAGGGGAATGTGGCAGACTCCCAGATCGCTGTTAGTGTTAGGAGCATGTGCTCTCTGTGCAAGGGAATGCAACAGACTTCCAGCTCCCTGTCAGTGTTAGGAACATGTGCTTTCTATGCAAGGGAATGTGACAGACTCCCAGCTTGCGCTTAGTGTTAGGAACATGTGTTCATTATGCAGGAGAATGTGACAGACGCACAGCTCGCTGTTAATGTTAGGAATATGTGCTCTCTCAGCAAGGGATGTGACAGACTACCAGCTCGCTGCTAGTGTTAGGAACATGTGCTCTCTATGCAGGTGAATGTGACAGACGGCCCGGCTCGCTGTTAGTGTTAGGAATATGTGCTCTCTATGCAAAGGAATGTGACAGACTCTCAGCTCACTGTTAGTGTTAGGAACATGTGCTGTCTATGCAGGAGAATGTGACAGACGCCCAGCTTGCTGTTAGTGTTAGAAACATGTGCTCTCTATGCAGGGGAATGTGACAGACTCCCAGCTCGCTGTTAGTGTTAGGAACATGTGCTCCGTGCAAGGGAATGTGACCGACTCCCAGATCGCTGTTAGTGTTAGGAACATGTGCCGTCTATGCAAAGGAATGTGACAGACTCCCATCTCGCTGTTAGTGTTAGGAACATTTGCTCTCTATGCAGGGGAATGTGACAGACTCACAGCTCACTGATAGTGCTCTCTGTGCAAGGGAATGTGACAGACTCCCAGCTCACTGTTAGGGAATGTGACAGACTCCCAGCTCGCTGTTAGTGTTAGGAACATGTGCTTTCTAGGCAAGAGAATGTGACAGATTCCCAGCACGCTGTTAGTGATAGGAACATGTGCTCTCTATGCAGGGGAATATGACAGACAACCAGCTAGCTGTTAGTGTTAGGAACTTGTGCTCTCTATGCAGGGGAATGTGACAGACTCTCAGCTCGCTGTTAGTGTTAGGAACATGTGCTCTCTATGCAGGGGAATGTGACAGAGGCCCAGCATGCTGTTAGTGTTAGGAGCATGTGCTCTCTATGCAAGGGAATGGGACAGACTCCAAGCTCACTGTTAGTGTTAGGAACATGTGCTGTCTATGCAATGGAATGTGACAGACTCCCAGCTCGCTGTTAGTGTTCGGAACTAGTGCTCTCTATGCAAGGGAATGTGAAAGACTCCCAGCTTGCTGTTAGTGATCTCTCTGCCCAGGAATGTGACAGATTCCCATCTCGCTGTTAGTTTTAGGAACATTTGCTCTCTATGCAAGGAAATGCAACAGACTTCCAGCTCCCTGTCAGTGTTAGGAACATGTGCTTTCTATGCAAGGGAATGTGACAGACTCCCAGCTCGCGCTTAGTGTTAGGAACATGTGTTCCTTATGCAGGAGAATGTGACAGACGCACAGCTCGCTGTTAATGTTAGGAATATGTGCTCTCTCTGCAAGGGATGTGACAGACTACCAGCTCGCTGCTAGTGTTAGGAACATGTGCTCTCTATGCAGGTGAATGTGACAGACTCCCAGCTCGCTGTTAGTGTTAGGAACATGTGCTCTCTATGCAAAGGAATGTGACAGACTCTCAGCTCGCTGTTAGTGTTAGGAACATGTGCTGTCTATGCAGGAGAATGTGACAAACTCCCATCCTGCTGTTAGTGTTAGGGACATTTGCTCTCTATGCAGGGGAATGTGACAGACTCCCAGCTCACTGTTAGTGCTCTCTGTGCAAGGGAATGAGACAGACTCCCAGCTCGCTGTTAGGGAATGTGACAGACTCCCAGCTCGCTGTTAGTGTTAGGAACATGTGCTCTCTATGCATTGGAATGTCACAGAATCCCAGCTCGCTGTTAGTGTTAGGAACATGTGCACTTGAGGAAAGGGAATGTGACAGACACCCAGCTCGCCGTTAGTGTTAGGAACATGTGCTCTCTATGCAAGGGAATGTGACAGACACCCAGCTTGTTGTTAGTGTTAGGAACATGTGCTCTCTATGCATTGGAATGTCACAGAATCCCAGCTTGCTGTTAGTGTTAGGAACATGTGCTCTCTATGCAAGGGAATGGGACAGACTTCAAGCTCACTGTTAGTGTTAGGAACATGTGCTGTCTATGCAATGGAATGTGACAGACTCTCAGCTCGCTGTTAGTGTTAGGAACATGTGCTGTCTATGCAGGAGAATGTGACAAACTCCCATCCTGCTGTTAGTGTAAGGGACATTTGCTCTCTATGCAGAGGAATGTGACAGACTCCCAGCTCACTGTTAGTGCTCTCTGTGCAAGGGAATGTGACAGACTCCCAGCTCGCTGTTAGGGAATGTGACAGACTCCCAGCTCGCTGTTAGTGTTAGGAACATGTGCTCTCTAGGCAAGGGAATGTGACAGATTCCCAGCACGCTGTTAGTGATAGGAACATGTGCTCTCTATGCAGGGGAATGTGGCAGACTCCCAGCTCGCTGTTAGTGTTAGGAGCATATGCTCTCTGTGCAAGGGAATGTGGCAGACTCCCAGCTCACTGTTAGTGTTAGGAGCATATGCTCTCTTTGCAAGGGAATGTGGCAGAGTCCCAGCTCACTGTTTGTGTTAGGAGCATGTGCTCTCTGTGCAAGCGAATGTGGCAGACTCCCAGTTCGCTGTTAGTGTTAGGAACATGTGCTCTCTGTGCAGGGGAGTGTGACAGACTCCCAGCTCGCTGTTAGTGTTAGGAACATGTGCTCTCTGCGTAAGGGAAAATGGCAGACTCCCTGCTCACTGTTAGTGTTAGGAACATGTGCTCTCTAGGCAAGGGAATGTGACAGACTCCCAGCTCGCTGTTAGTGTTAGGAACATGTGCTCTCTAGACAAGGGAATGTGAAAGACACCTAGCTCGCTGTTAGTGTTAGGAACATGTGCTCTCTGTGCAATGAATGTGGCAGACTCCCAGCTCGCTGTTAGTGTTAGGAGCATGTGCTTTCTATGCAAGGGAATGTGACAGACTCCCATCTCGCTCTTAGTGTTAGGAACATGTGCTCTCGAGGAAAGGGAATGTGACAGACACCCGGCTCTCCGTTAGTGTTAGGAACATGTGCTCTCTATGCAAGGGAATGTGACAGACACCCAGCTTGCTGTTAGTGTTAGGAACATGTGCTCTCTATGCATTGGAATGTCACAGAATCCCAGCTCGCTGTTAGTGTTACGTACATGTGCTCTATATGCAAGGGAATGTGACAGACTCCAAGCTCACTGTTAGTGTTAGGAACATGTGCTGTCTGTGCAAGGGAATGTGACAGACTCCCAGCTCGCTGTTAGTGTTCGGAACTAGTGCTCTCTATGCAAGGGAATGTGAAAGACTCCCAGCTTGCTGTTAGTGATCTCTGTGCCCAGGAATGTGACAGATTCCCAGCTCGCTGTTAGTTTTAGGAACATTTGCTCTCTATGCAAGGAAATGCAACAGACTTCCAGCTCCCTGTCAGTGTTAGGAACATGTGCTTTCGATGCAAGGGAATGTGAAAGACTCCCAGCTCGCTCTTAGTGTTAGGAACATGTGTTCCTTATGCAGGAGAATGTGACAGATGCACAGTTCGCTGTTAATGTTAGGAATATGTGCTCTCTCTGCAAGGGAATGTGACAGACTACCAGCTCGCTGCTAGTGTTAGGAACATGTGCTCTCTATGCAGGTGAATGTGACAGACGCCCAGCTTGCTGTTAGTGTTAGGAAGATGTGCTCTCTATGCAAAGGAATGTGACAGACTCTCAGCTCGCTGTCAGTGTTAGGAACATGTGCTGTCTATGCAGGAGAATGTGACAGACGCCCAGCTCGCTGTTAGTGTTAGGAACATGTGCTCTCTATGCAGGGGAATGTGACAGACTCCAAGCTCGCTGTTAGTGTTAGGAACATGTGCTCTGTGCAAGGGAATGTGACTAACTCCCAGCTCGCTGTTAGTGTTAGGAACATGTGCTGTCTATGCAAACGAATGTGACAGACTCCCATCTCGCTGTTAGTGTTAGGGACATTTGCTCTCTATGCAGGGGAATATGACAGACTCCCAGCTCACTGTTAATGCTCTCTGTGCAAGGGAATGTGACAGACTCCCAGCTCGCTGTTAGGGAATGTGACAGACTCCCAGCTGCTGTTAGTGTTAGGAACATGTGCTCTCTATGCATGGGAATGTGACAGACGCCCAGCTAGCAGTTAGTTTTAGAAACATGTGCTCTCTATGCAGGGGAATGTGACAGACTCTCAGCTCACTGTTAGTGTTAGGAACATGTGCTCTCTATGCAGGGGAATGTGACAGACGCCCAGCTTGCTGTTAGTGTTAGGAACATGTCCTCTCTATGCAGGGGAATGTGACAGACTCCCAACTCACTGTTAGTGTTAGGAACATGTGCTCTCTAGGCAGGGGAATGTGACAGACTCCCAGCTCGTGGTTAGTGTTAGGAACATGTGCTCTCTGTGCAAGGGAATGTGGCAGACTCCCAGCTCGCTGTTAGTGTTAGGAGCATGTGCTTTCTATGCAAGGGAATGTGACAGACTCCCAGCTCACCGTTGGTGTTAGGAGCATGTGCTGTCTATGCAAGGGAATGTGACAGACTCCCAGCTCGCTGTTAGTGTTAGGAACTAGTGCTCTCTATGCAGGGGAATGTGACAGACTCCCAGCTCGCTGTTAGTGCTCTCTGTGCAAAGGAATGTGACAGATTCCCAGCTCGCTGTTAGTTTTAGGAACATTTGCTCTCTATGCAAGGAAATGCAACAGACTTCCAGCTCCCTGTCAGTGTTAGGAACATGTGCTTTCTATGCAAGGGAATGTGACAGACTCCCAGCTTGCGCTTAGTGTTAGGAACATGTGCTCTCTATGCAGGGGAATGTGACAGACGCCCAGCTTGCTGTTAGTGTTAGGAACATGTCCTCTCTATGCTGGGGAATGTGACAGACTCCCAACTCGCTGTTAGTGTTAGGAACATGTGCTCTCTATGCAGGGGAATGTGTAAGACTCCCAGCTCGTGGTTAGTGTTAGGAACATGTGCTCTCTGTGCAAGGGAATGTGGCAAACTCCCAGCTCGCTGTTAGTGTTAGGAACATGTGCTGTCTATGCAAATGAATGTGACAGACTCCCATCTCGCTGTTAGTGTTAGGGACATTTGCTCTCTATGCAGGGGAATATGACAGACTCCCAGCTCACTGTTAGGGAATTTGACAGACTACCCGCTGCTGTTAGTGTTAGGAACATGTGCTCTCTATGCAGGGGAATGTGACAGATGCCCAGCTAGCTGTTAGTGTTAGAAACATGTGCTCTCTATGCAGGGGAATGTGACAGACTCTCAGCTCACTGTTAGTGTTAGGAACATGTGCTCTCTATGCAGGGGAATGTGACAGACGCCCAGCTTGCTGTTAGTGTTAGGAACATGTCCTCTCTATGCAGGGGAATGTGACAGACTCCCAACTCGCTGTTAGTGTTAGGAACATGTGCTCTCTATGCAGGGGAATGTGACAGACTCCCAGCTCGTGGTTAGTGTTAGGAACATGTGCTCTCTGTGCAAGGGAATGTGGCAGACTCCTAGCTCACCGTTGGTGTTAGGAGCATGTGCTGTCTATGCAAGGGAATGTGACAGACTCCCAGCTCGCTGTTAGTGTTAGGAACTAGTGCTCTCTATGCAGGGGAATGTGACAGACTCCCAGCTCGCTGTTAGTGCTCTCTGTGCAAAGGAATGTGACAGACTCCCAGCTTGCTGTTATTGTTCGGAACATGTGCTCTCTATGCAAAGGAATGTGACAGACTCCCAGCTTGCTGTTAGGGAATGTGACAGACTCCCAGCTCACTGTTAGGGAATGTGACAGACTCCCAGCTCGCTGTTAGTGTTAGGAACATGTGCTCTCTATGCAGGGGAATGTGACAGACAACCAGCTAGCTATTAGTGTTAGGAACTTGTACTCTCTATGCAGGGGAATGTGACAGACTCTCAGCTCGCTGTTAGTGTTAGGAACATGTGCTCTCTATGCAGGGGAATGTGACAAAGGGCCAGCATGCTGTTAGTGTTAGGAACATGTGCTGTCTATGCAGGGGAATGTGACAGACGCCCAGCTCCCTGTTTGTGTTAGGAGCATGTGCTGTCTATGCAGGGGAATGTGGCAGACTCCCAGCTCGCTGTTAGTGTTAGGAGCATATGCTCTCTTTGCAAGGGAATGTGGCAGACTCCCAGCTCGCTGTTAGTGGTATTAGCATGTGCTCTCTGTGCAGGGGAATGTGGCAGACTCCCAGATCGCTGTTAGTGTTAGGAGCATGTGCTCTCTGTGCAAGGGAATGCAACAGACTTCCAGCTCCCTGTCAGTGTTAGGAACATGTGCTTTCTATGCAAGGGAATGTGACAGACTCCCAGCTTGCGCTTAGTGTTAGGAACATGTGCTCTCTATGCAGGGGAATGTGACAGACGCCCAGCTTGCTGTTAGTGTTAGGAACATGTCCTCTCTATGCAGGGGAATGTGACAGACTCCCAACTTGCTGTTAGTGTTAGGAACATGTGCTCTCTATGCAGGGGAATGTGACAGACTCCCAGCTCGTGGTTAGTGTTAGGAACATGTGCTCTCTGTGCAAGGGAATGTGGCAGACTCCCAGCTCACCGTTGGTGTTAGGAGCATGTGCTGTCTATGCAAGGGAATGTGACAGACTCCCAGCTCGCTGTTAGTGTTAGGAACTAGTGCTCTCTATGCAGGGGAATGTGACAGACTCCCAGCTCGCTGTTAGTGCTCTCTGTGCAAAGGAATGTGACAGACTCCCAGCTTGCTGTTAGTGTTTGGAACATGTGCTCTCTATGCAAGGGAATGTGACAGACTCCCAGCTCGCTGTTAGTGCTCTCTGTGCAAGGGAATGTGACAGACACCCAGCTTGCTGTTAGGGAATGTGACAGACTCCCAGCTCGCTGTTAGTGTTAGGAACATGTGCTCTCTATGCAGGGGAATGCGACAGACAACCAGCTAGCTGTTAGTGTTAGGAACTTGTACTCTCTATGCAGGGGAATGTGACAGACTCTCAGCTCGCTGTTAGTGTTAGGAACATGTGCTCTCTATGCAGGGGAATGTGACAGAGGCCCAGCATGCTGTTAGTGTTAGGAACATGTCCTCTCTATGCAGGGGAATGTGACAGACTCCCAGCTCGCGGTTAGTGTTAGGAACATGCGCTCTCTATGCAGGGGAATATGACAAACTCCCAGCTTGCTGGTAGTGTTAGGAACATGTGCTGTCTTTGCAGGGGAATGTGACAGACGCCCAGCTCCCTGTTTGTGTTAGGAGCATGTGCTGTCTATGCAGGGGAATGTGGCAGACTCCCAGCTCGCTGTTAGTGTTAGGAGCATATGCTCTCTTTGCAAGGGAATGTGGCAGACTCCCAGCTCGCTGTTAGTGTTATTAGCATGTGCTCTCTGTGCAGGGGAATGTGGCAGACTCCCAGATCGCTGTTAGTGTTAGGAGCATGTGCTCTCTGTGCAAGGGAATGCAACAGACTTCCAGCTCCCTGTCAGTGTTAGGAACATGTGCTTTCTATGCAAGGGAATGTGACAGACTCCCAGTTTACGCTTAGTGTTAGGAACATGTGTTCCTTATGCAGGAGAATGTGACAGATGCACAGCTCGCTGTTAATGTTAGGAATATGTGCTCTCTCAGCAAGGGATGTGACAGACTACCAGCTCGCTGCTAGTGTTAGGAACATGTGCTCTCTATGCAGGTGAATGTGACAGACGCCCGGCTCGCTGTTAGTGTTAGGAACATGTGCTCTCTATGCAAATGAATGTGACAGACTCTCAGCTCACTGTTAGTGTTAGGAACATGTGCTGTCTATGCAGGAGAATGTGACAGACGTCCAGCTTGCTGTCAGTGTTAGGAACATGTGCTCTCTATGCAGGGGAATGTGACAGACTCCCAGCTCGCTGTTAGTGTTAGGAACATGTGCTCTTTGCAAGGGAATGTGACCGACTCCCAGATCGCTGTTAGTGATAGGAACATGTGCCGTCTATGCAAAGGAATGTGACAGACTCCCATCTCGCTGTTAGTGTTAGGAACATGTGCTCTCTATGCAGGGGAATGTGACAGACTCACAGCTCACTGATAGTGCTCTCTGTGCAAGGGAATGTGACAGACTCCCAGCTCACTGTTAGGGAATGTGACAGACTCCCAGCTCGCTGTTAGTGTTAGGAACATGTGCTTTCTAGGCAAGAGAATGTGACAGATTCCCAGCACGCTGTTAGTGATAGGAACATGTACTCTCTATGCAGGGGAATGTGGCAGACTCCCAGCTCAGTGTTAGGAACATGTGCTCTCTATGCAGGGGACTATGACAGACAACCAGCTAGCTGTTAGTGTTAGGAACTTGTGCTCTCTATGCAGGGGAATGTGACAGACTCTCAGCTCGCTGTTAGTGTTAGGAACATGTGCTCTCTATGCAGGGGAATGTGACAGAGGCCCAGCATGCTGTTAGTGTTAGGAACATGTGCTGTCTATGCAATGGAATGTGACAGACTCCCAGCTCGCTGTTAGTGTTCGGAACTAGTGCTCTCTATGCAAGGGAATGTGAAAGACTCCCAGCTTGCTGTTAGTGATCTCTCTGCCCAGGAATGTGACAGATTCCCATCTCGCTGTTAGTTTTAGGAACATTTGCTCTCTATGCAAGGAAATGCAACAGACTTCCAGCTCCCTGTCAGTGTTAGGAACATGTGCTTTCTATGCAAGGGAATGTGACAGACTCCCAGCTCGCGCTTAGTGTTAGGAACATGTGTTCCTTATGCAGGAGAATGTGACAGACGCACAGCTCGCTGTTAATGTTAGGAATATGTGCTCTCTCTGCAAGGGATGTGACAGACTACCAGCTCGCTGCTAGTGTTAGGAACAAGTGCTCTCTATGCAGGTGAATGTGACAGACGCCCAGCTCGCTGTTAGTGTTAGGAACATGTGCTCTCTATGCAAAGGAATGTGACAGACTCTCAGCTCGCTGTTAGTGTTAGGAACATGTGCTGTCTATGCAGGAGAATGTGACAAACTCCCATCCTGCTGTTAGTGTTAGGGACATTTGCTCTCTATGCAGGGGAATGTGACAGACTCCCAGCTCACTGTTAGTGCTCTCTGTGCAAGGGAATGAGACAGACTTCCAGCTCGCTGTTAGGGAATGTGACAGACTCCCAGCTCGCTGTTAGTGTTAGGAACATGTGCTCTCTATGCATTGGAATGTCACAGAATCCCAGCTCGCTGTTAGTGTTAGGAACATGTGCTCTCTAGGCAAGGGAATGTGACAGACACCCAGCTCGCTGTTAGTGTTAGGAACATGTGCTCTCTGTGCAAGGGAATGTGGCAGACTCCCAGCTCGCTGTTAGTGTTAGGAGCATGTGCTTTCTATGCAAGGGAATGTGACAGACTCCCAGCTCGCTGTTAGTGTTAGGAACATGTGCACTTGAGGAAAGGGAATGTGACAGACACCCAGCTCGCCGTTAGTGTTAGGAACATGTGCTCTCTATGCAAGGGAATGTGACAGACACCCAGCTTGTTGTTAGTGTTAGGAACATGTGCTCTCTATGCATTGGAATGTCACAGAATCCCAGCTTGCTGTTAGTGTTAGGAACATGTGCTCTCTATGCAAGGGAATGGGACAGACTTCAAGCTCACTGTTAGTGCTCTCTGTGCAAGGGAATGTGACAGACTCCCAGCACGCTGTTAGGGAATGTGACAGACTCCCAGCTTGCTGTTAGTGTTAGGAACATGTGCTCTCTAGGCAAGGGAATGTGACAGATTCCCAGCACGCTGTTAGTGATAGGAACATGTGCTCTCTATGCAGGGGAATGTGGCAGACTCCCAGCTCGCTGTTAGTGTTAGGAGCATATGCTCTCTGTGCAAGGGAATGTGGCAGACTCCCAGCTCACTGTTAGTGTTAGGAGCATATGCTCTCTTTGCAAGGGAATGTGGCAGAGTCCCAGCTCACTGTTTGTGTTAGGAGCATGTGCTCTCTGTGCAAGCGAATGTGGCAGACTCCCAGTTCGCTGTTAGTGTTAGGAACATGTGCTCTCTGTGCAGGGCAGTGTGACAGACTCCCAGCTCGCTGTTAGTGTTAGGAACATGTGCTCTCTAGGCAAGGGAATGTGACAGACTCCCAGCTCGCTGTTAGTGTTAGGAACATGTGCTCTCTAGGCAAGGGAATGTGACAGACACCCAGCTCGCTGTTAGTGTTAGGAACATGTGCTCTCTGTGCAATGAATGTGGCAGACTCCCAGCTCGCTGTTCGTGTTAGGAGCATGTGCTTTCTATGCAAGGGAATGTGACAGACTCCCAGCTCGCTCTTAGTGTTAGGAACATGTGCTCTCGAGGAAAGGGAATGTGACAGACACCCGGCTCTCCGTTAGTGTTAGGAACATGTGCTCTCTATGCAAGGGAATGTGACAGACACCCAGCTTGCTGTTAGTGTTAGGAACATGTGCTCTCTATGCATTGGAATGTCACAGAATCCCAGCTCGCTGTTAGTGTTACGTACATGTGCTCTATATGCAAGGGAATGTGACAGACTCCAAGCTCACTGTTAGTGTTAGGAACATGTGCTGTCTATGCAAGGGAATGTGACAGACTCCCAGCTCGCTGTTAGTGTTCGGAACTAGTGCTCTCTATGCAAGGGAATGTGAAAGACTCCCAGCTTGCTGTTAGTGATCTCTGTGCCCAGGAATTTGACAGATTCCCAGCTCGCTGTTAGTTTTAGGAACATTTGCTCTCTATGCAAGGAAATGCAACAGACTTCCAGCTCCCTGTCAGTGTTAGGAACATGTGCTTTCGATGCAAGGGAATGTGAAAGACTCCCAGCTCGCTCTTAGTGTTAGGAACATGTGTTCCTTATGCAGGAGAATGTGACAGACGCACAGTTCGCTGTTAATGTTAGGAATATGTGCTCTCTCTGCAAGGGAATGTGACAGACTACCAGCTCGCTGTTAGTGTTAGGAACATGTGCTGTCTATGCAGGAGAATGTGACAGATGCCCAGCTCGCTGTTAGTGTTAGGAACATGTGCTCTCTATGCAGGGGAATGTGACAGACTCCAAGCTCGCTGTTAGTGTTAGGAACATGTGCTCTGTGCAAGGGAATGTGACTAACTCCCAGCTCGCTGTTAATGTTAGGAACATGTGCTGTCTATGCAAACGAATGTGACAGACTCCCATCTCGCTGTTAGTGTTAGGGACATTTGCTCTCTATGCAGGGGAATATGACAGACTCCCAGCTCACTGTTAATGCTCTCTGTGCAAGGGAATGTGACAGACTCCCAGCTCGATGTTAGGGAATGTGACAGACTCCCAGCTGCTGTTAGTGTTAGGAACTTGTACTCTCTATGCAGGGGAATGTGACAGACTCTCAGCTCGCTGTTAGTGTTAGGAACATGTGCTCTCTATGCAGGGGAATGTGACAGAGGCCCAGCATGCTGTTAGTGTTAGGAACATGTCCTCTCTATGCAGGGGAATGTGACAGACTTCCAGCTCGCGGTTAGTGTTAGGAACATGCGCTCTCTATGCAGGGGAATATGACAAACTCCCAGCTTGCTGGTAGTGTTAGGAACATGTGCTGTCTATGCAGGGGAATGTGACAGACGCCCAGCTCCCTGTTTGTGTTAGGAGCATGTGCTGTCTATGCAGGGGAATGTGGCAGACTCCCAGCTCGCTGTTAGTGTTAGGAGCATATGCTCTCTTTGCAAGGGAATGTGGCAGACTCCCAGCTCGCTGTTAGTGTTAGGAGCATGTGCTCTCTGTGCAAGGGAATGCAACAGACTTCCAGCTCCCTGTCAGTGTTAGGAACATGTGCTTTCTATGCAAGGGAATGTGACAGACTCCCAGCTTGCGCTTAGTGTTAGGAACATGTGTTCCTTATGCAGGAGAATGTGACAGACGCACAGCTCGCTGTTAATGTTAGGAATATGTGCTCTCTCAGCAAGGGATGTGACAGACTACCAGCTCGCTGCTAGTGTTAGGAACATGTGCTCTCTATGCAGGTGAATGTGACAGACGCCCGGCTCGCTGTTAGTGTTAGGAACATGTGCTCTCTATGCAAAGGAATGTGACAGACTCTCAGCTCACTGTTAGTGTTAGGAACATGTGCTGTCTATGCAGGAGAATGTGACAGACGCCCAGCTTGCTGTCAGTGTTAGGAACATGTGCTCTCTATGCAGGGGAATGTGACAGACTCCCAGCTCGCTGTTAGTGTTAGGAACATGTGCTCCGTGCAAGGGAATGTGACCGACTCCCAGATCGCTGTTAGTGTTAGGAACATGTGCCATCTATGCAAAGG
Organism: Ambystoma mexicanum; assembly: GCF_040938575.1. Classification (NCBI taxonomy): domain Eukaryota; kingdom Metazoa; phylum Chordata; class Amphibia; order Caudata; family Ambystomatidae; genus Ambystoma; species Ambystoma mexicanum. The sequence continues at coordinate 2,302,017 of NW_027182440.1, forward strand.
AATGTGACAGACTCCCATCTCGCTGTTAGTGTTAGGAACATTTGCTCTCTATGCAGGGGAATGTGACAGACTCACAGCTCACTGATAGTGCTCTCTGTGCAAGGGAATGTGACAGACTCCCAGCTCACTGTTAGGGAATGTGACAGACTCCCAGCTCGCTGTTAGTGTTAGGAACATGTGCTTTCTAGGCAAGAGAATGTGACAGATTCCCAGCACGCTGTTAGTGATAGGAACATGTGCTCTCTATGCAGGGGAATGTGGCAGACTCCCAGCTCACTGTTAGTGTTAGGAACATGTGCTCTCTATGCAGGGGACTATGACAGACAACCAGCTAGCTGTTAGTGTTAGGAACTTGTGCTCTCTATGCAGGGGAATGTGACAGACTCTCAGCTCGCTGTTAGTGTTAGGAACATGTGCTCTCTATGCAAGGGAATGGGACAGACTCCAAGCTCACTGTTAGTGTTAGGAACATGTGCTGTCTATGCAATGGAATGTGACAGACTCCCAGCTCGCTGTTAGTGTTCGGAACTAGTGCTCTCTATGCAAGGGAATGTGAAAGACTCCCAGCTTGCTGTTAGTGATCTCTCTGCCCAGGAATGTGACAGATTCCCATCTCGCTGTTAGTTTTAGGAACATTTGCTCTCTATGCAAGGAAATGCAACAGACTTCCAGCTCCCTGTCAGTGTTAGGAACATGTGCTTTCTATGCAAGGGAATGTGACAGACTCCCAGCTCGCGCTTAGTGTTAGGAACATGTGTTCCTTATGCAGGAGAATGTGACAGACGCACAGCTCCCTGTTAATGTTAGGAATATGTGCTCTCTCTGCAAGGGATGTGACAGACTACCAGCTCGCTGCTAGTGTTAGGAACATGTGCTCTCTATGCAGGTGAATGTTACAGACGCCCAGCTCGCTGTTAGTGTTAGGAACATGTGCTCTCTATGCAAAGGAATGTGACAGACTCTCAGCTCGCTGTTAGTGTTAGGAACATGTGCTGTCTATGCAGGAGAATGTGACAAACTCCCATCCTGCTGTTAGTGTTAGGGACATTTGCTCTCTATGCAGGGGAATGTGACAGACTCCCAGCTCACTGTTAGTGCTCTCTGTGCAAGGGAATGAGACAGACTCCCAGCTCGCTGTTAGGGAATGTGACAGACTCCCAGCTCGCTGTTAGTGTTAGGAACATGTGCTCTCTATGCATTGGAATGTCACAGAATCCCAGCTCACTGTTAGTGTTAGGAACATGTGCTCTCTAGGCAAGGGAATGTGACAGACACCCAGCTCGCTGTTAGTGTTAGGAACATGTGCTCTCTGTGCAAGGGAATGTGGCAGACTCCCAGCTCGCTGTTAGTGTTAGGAGCATGTGCTTTCTATGCAAGGGAATGTGACAGACTCCCAGCTCGCTGTTAGTGTTAGGAACATGTGCACTTGAGGAAAGGGAATGTGACAGACACCCAGCTCGCCGTTAGTGTTAGGAACATGTGCACTTGAGGAAAGGGAATGTGACAGACACCCAGCTCGCCGTTAGTGTTAGGAACATGTGCTCTCTATGCATTGGAATGTCACAGAATCCCAGCTTGCTGTTAGTGTTAGGAACATGTGCTCTCTATGCAAGGGAATGGGACAGACTTCAAGCTCACTGTTAGTGTTAGGAACATGTGCTGTCTATGCAATGGAATGTGACAGACTCCCAGCTCGCTGTTAGTGTTCGGAACTAGTGCTCTCTATGCAAGGGAATGTGAAAGACTCCCAGCTTGCTGTTAGTGATCTCTCTGCCCAGGAATGTGACAGATTCCCATCTCGCTGTTAGTTTTAGGAACATTTGCTCTCTATGCAAGGAAATGCAACAGACTTCCAGCTCCCTGTCAGTGTTAGGAACATGTGCTTTCTATGCAAGGGAATGTGACAGACTCCCAGCTCGCGCTTAGTGTTAAGAACATTTGTTCCTTATGCAGGAGAATGTGACAGACGCACAGCTCGCTGTTAATGTTAGGAATATGTGCTCTCTCTCCAAGGGATGTGACAGACTACCAGCTCGCTGCTAGTGTTAGGAACATGTGCTCTCTATGCAGGGGAATGTGACAGACTCCCAGCTCGCTGTTAGTGTTAGGAACATGTGCTCTCTATGCAGGGGAATGTGACAGACTCCCAGCTCGCTGTTAGTGTTAGGAACATGTGCTCTGTGCAAGGGAATGTGACCGACTCCCAGATCGCTGTTAGTGCTCTCTGTGCAAGGGAATGTGACAGACTCCCAGCTCACTGTTACGGAATGTGACAGACTCCCAGCTCGCTGTTAGTGTTAGGAACATGTGCTCTCTAGGCAAGGGAATGTGACAGATTCCCAGCACGCTGTTAGTGATAGGAACATGTGCTCTCTATGCAGGGGAATGTGGCAGACTCCCAGCTCGCTGTTAGTGTTAAGTGCATGTGCTTTCTATGCAAGGGAATGTGACAGACTCCCATCTCGCTGTTAGTGTTAGGAACATGTGCACTCGAGGAAAGAGAATGTGACAGACACCCAGCTTGCCGTTAGGGTTAGGAACATGTGCTCTCTATGCAAGGGAATGTGACAGACACCCAGCTTGTTGTTAGTGTTAGGAACATCTGCTCTCTATGCATTGGAATGTCACAGAATCCCAGCTCGCTGTTAGTGTTAGGAACATGTGCTCTCTAGGCAAGGGAATGTGACAGACACCCAGCTCGCTGTTAGTGTTAGGAGCATGTGCTCTCTATGCAAAGGAATGTGACAGACTCTCAGCTCGCTGTTAGTGTTAGGAACATGTGCTGTCTATGCAGGAGAATGTGACAAACTCCCATCCTGCTGTTAGTGTAAGGGACATTTGCTCTCTATGCAGAGGAATGTGACAGACTCCCAGCTCGCTGTTAGTGAATGTGACAGACTCCCAGCTTGCTGTTAGTGTTAGGAACATGTGCTCTCTAGGCAAGGGAATGTGACAGATTCCCAGCACGCTGTTAGTGATAGGAACATGTGCTCTCTATGCAGGGGAATGTGGCAGACTCCCAGCTCGCTGTTAGTGTTAGGAGCATATGCTCTCTGTGCAAGGGAATGTGGCAGACTCCCAGCTCACTGTTAGTGTTAGGAGCATATGCTCTCTTTGCAAGGGAATGTGGCAGAGTCCCAGCTCACTGTTTGTGTTAGGAGCATGTGCTCTCTGTGCAAGCGAATGTGGCAGACTCCCAGTTCGCTGTTAGTGTTAGGAACATGTGCTCTCTGTGCAGGGCAGTGTGACAGACTCCCAGCTCGTTGTTAGTGTTAGGAACATGTGCTCTCTGCGTAAGGGAAAATGGCAGACTCCCTGCTCACTGTTAGTGTTAGGAACATGTGCTCTCTAGGCAAGGGAATGTGACAGACTCCCAGCTTGCTGTTAGTGTTAGAAACATGTGCTCTCTAGGCAAGGGAATGTGACAGACACCCAGCTCGCTGTTAGTGTTAGGAACATGTGCTCTCTGTGCAATGAATGTGGCAGACTCCCAGCTCGCTGTTAGTGTTAGGAGCATGTGCTTTCTATGCAAGGGAATGTGACAGACTCCCAGCTCACTCTTAGTGTTAGGAACATGTGCTCTCGAGGAAAGGGAATGTGACAGACACCCGGCTCTCCGTTAGTGTTAGGAACATGTGCTCTCTATGCAAGGGAATGTGACAGACACCCAGCTTGCTGTTAGTGTTAGGAACATGTGCTCTCTATGCATTGGAATGTCACAGAATCCCAGCTCGCTGTTAGTGTTACGTACATGTGCTCTATATGCAAGGGAATGTGACAGACTCCAAGCTCACTGTTAGTGTTAGGAACATGTGCTGTCTATGCAAGGGAATGTGACAGACTCCCAGCTCGCTGTTAGTGTTCGGAACTAGTGCTCTCTATGCAAGGGAATGTGAAAGACTCCCAGCTTGCTGTTAGTGATCTCTGTGCCCAGGAATGTGACAGATTCCCAGCTCGCTGTTAGTTTTAGGAACATTTGCTCTCTATGCAAGGAAATGCAACAGACTTCCAGCTCCCTGTCAGTGTTAGGAACATGTGCTTTCGATGCAAGGGAATGTGAAAGACTCCCAGCTCGCTCTTAGTGTTAGGAACATGTGTTCCTTATGCAGGAGAATGTGACAGACGCACAGTTCGCTGTTAATGTTAGGAATATGTGCTCTCTCTGCAAGGGAATGTGACAGACTACCAGCTCGCTGCTAGTGTTAGGAACATGTGCTCTCTATGCAGGTGAATGTGACAGACGCCCAGCTCGCTGTTAGTGTTAGGAACATGTGCTCTCTATGCAAAGGAATGTGACAGACTCTCAGCTCGCTGTTAGTGTTAGGAACATGTGCTGTCTATGCAGGAGAATGTGACAGATGCCCAGCTCGCTGTTAGTGTTAGGAACATGTGCTCTCTATGCAGGGGAATGTGACAGACTCCAAGCTCGCTGTTAGTGTTAGGAACATGTGCTGTCTATGCAAACGAATGTGACAGACTCCCATCTCGCTGTTAGTGTTAGGGACATTTGCTCTCTATGCAGGGGAATATGACAGACTCCCAGCTCACTGTTAATGCTCTCTGTGCAAGGGAATGTGACAGACTCCCAGCTCGATGTTAGGGAATGTGACAGACTCCCAGCTGCTGTTAGTGTTAGGAACATGTGCTCTCTATGCATGGGAATGTGACAGACGCCCTGCTAGCTGTTAGTGTTAGAAACATGTGCTCTCTATGCAGGGGAATGTGACAGACTCTCAGCTCACTGTTAGTGTTAGGAACATGTGCTCTCTATGCAGGGGAATGTGACAGACGCCCAGCTTGCTGTTAGTGTTAGGAACATGTCCTCTCTATGCAGGGGAATGTGACAGACTCCCAACTCGCTGTTAGTGTTAGGAACATGTTCTCTCTATGCAGGGGAATGTGACAGACTCCCAGCTCGTGGTTAGTGTTAGGAACATGTGCTCTCTGTGCAAGTGTCATGATCTCTGCTTCCAAAAGGTCAGGGTTTTCCCAACTCCCTTGGAAGCAGATCCATAACCCAGGTTCCGAGTGCCAACCAGTCCCAATTGGGACCTTTTGGACCCAGTCCTGGCGCCAGTGGCACCAGGCTCATAAATATGCCCAGTCCCAGCGCTGGAAGCGCCGGGCTCATAATGCTTGGGTGGACTTACCTGCGTGCAGTAAACGACGGACAGCAGTCCTCTGAAGTCAAGAGGCCTGCTCCCCTTATCCAGTGAAGAAACTGGTTACAGCACCCTGCCCCGAGGCAGATGGAGAGCACGGCGTTCACTTACCTAAGGTGAGAGCGTTAACCTTTGGGGTTCTACAGGAGAAGAGAAAGGGAAGAAGAGAGAGACATTCAATAACCCAGTTCATTAATCCCATATTTTCTATCTGCAGACATCTTACCCTTCGAGTCAGACATACAGTGCACAGAGGTCCAGCCCAAAGAGCCAGCCGTGTGTTACACATCACCTTTGAAGATACGATATACGCCCAGTCAAGACCGGCGCCTCTACGGGAATCAGGTGAGCGTTACAGAACGCAAAGCCTACTGCAAAACTCCCGTCCAGGCGCTATGGAAACCTCGGATACCGACCAGCTAGCCCAGTTACTTGGGGAACTAAGGGCAGAAGTGCATGCAGCCCGTCAGGAAACGAACGCTCTAAGAAGGGAACTGATTATTTCCAAGGAGCGAACAGATGATCTCGCTAGACAATTGCTACAGTCACAAGCCGGACAGACCCCGTTACCCGCATCTGGGGGAAATCTTCCTTCTACATCCTCTATGAATCCAGTGCAGATCAACCTACCTGGGAATGTACCTCTGGCTCCGCCCGAACGATTTTCTGGTGACCCAAAGAGGTTTGCAGTATTTATCAATCAGTGCCGGTTGCATTTCTTATGCCGGCCAGCAGCCTTTCCAACTGATCAAGCTAAAGTAGCTTTCGTGCTTTCGTACCTTAGTGGCAATGTGGCAGACTGGTCGATCCCTCTAGTAAATCAAGATGATCCGGTCCTCCATGATTTTCAAGCTTTTCAGCTCAGTATGGAAAAACTGTTCGCAAGACATTCACAGGGGCAGGCCTTGGACAATGAGCTTCTTTCGTTGCGACAAGGTAATCAAGACCTTTTGGCTTATATTGCGTCTTTCAACAGACTGATAGTGGAAACTCAATGGCCTGAGGACAAAAGGATTACGCTGTTTTATAGAGGTCTACGTGGAGAGCTCAAAGATGTGTTAGCCCAAGTAGTGAATCCCCCACAAGATTGTTCGGACTATATAGACTTAATCGTTCAAATAGATCACAGACTGCAGAACAGGAAGGCCGATCGTTCCAAGTTTGATGCTCGAGTATTTTCCAAACCGCCAACTCCTTCCAAAGGAGTAGACTCCGGGGAACCCATGCAAATAGGGGGCCTGAAAGGTCCTCTAACACAAAAGGAGCGAGAAAGGAGAAAACAGTTGCAATTATGCCTCTATTGCGGAAACTCAGGGCACATTCTTCGAGACTGTCCGGTGAAACCTGCCAAGAAGGCAGTAGGAGCTGCAGTTACCAAAGTTACAAACTCTGAGCAGGGAAACTACCTCGCCCGACAAGAATAGAGGTCCTCTTGCCGAGCGTGAAAACCAGTTCCGTGACCTCGCATTTCGTGATACCTATGGTCCTTATTAGCCCTGATAATCCGGATCGATTACATGCAATTGAAGCTTACATCGACAGCGGTGCCATCGGCAATTATGTGGATCATGAAATGGTTTTGAGGATGAATCTAACTCTTTGTCCCAAGGCTGTAAAGGACGTCATTACTACGGTGGATGGTACGGAGATAGCCTCCGGACCAGTAACGCATACCACTCAAGAAGTGACGCTAGTAAGTCAAGATGGACACCATGAGAAGATTGTGTTCGATGTGATCAAGGCCCCTCAGTTTCAGATTATTCTAGGAATACCTTGGTTAGAGAAACACAATCCTCTGATCGATTGGCGAGCAAGAACGGTCCAGTTTCCAGAATGTGTCTCTACTTGTCACCCTCCACCTGGTGTTGCACTGGCAGCAATTTCTTCAGAGACTCCCCAGTTACCTCCCGAATACCTAGAATACCAAGATGTTTTCCGGAAGGATCAGGCTAACTCTCTACCTCCTCATAGGTTTTATGACTGCCAGATAGACCTGATACCTGGATCTGCTCCTCCTTGTAGTAGAATTTATGCCCTCACCGAGCCTGAAAACCTTCACCTTCGACAATACCTGGATCAATACCTGGCAAATGGGTTTATTCGTCCTTCCAAGTCCCCTGCTTCTTCAGCTTTGTTCTTCGTTCCAAAAAAGGAAGGAGACCTTAGAACTTGTATAGATTATCGCTCCCTGAACCAGATCACCGTCAAGAATAGATATCCGGTACCTTTGATCCCTGAACTCCTGGACCAAGTCAGAAAAGCATGCATATATACAAAGCTGGATCTTAGAGGAGCCTACCACTTGGTACGAGTAAAAGAGGGCGATGAATGGAAGACGGCCTTCCGCACCAAATATGGGCTATTTGAATATCAGGTCATGCCCTTCGGACTTTGCAATGCCCCGGCCGCCTTTCAATATTTTATGAACGATGTCCTCAGAGAGCTCATAGATGTGTGTGTTGTTGTTTACATTGACGACATCCTCGTTTATTCTTCATCGGAATCTGAACATCGGAAACACGTGAAAATGGTCCTCGAAAGATTGCGTCAACACAAACTTTTCGCTAAGTTGGAAAAATGTGTTTTCAACGTGACTGAAGTTGAATTCTTGGGATTCATATTATCACCTAGCGGAGTGCGTATGGATTCAAAGAAGGTCGATGCAGTTCTCAAATGGCCATCACCATCCTCCGTAAAAGGTGTGCAAAGCATGTTAGGCTTCGCTAACTTTTACCGCAGGTTTATCCCCGAATTTTCTCGAATAGTTCAGCCCATCACTGCCTTGTTAAAGAAAAACAAACGTTTTGAATGGTCTACCGAGGCGGAACAAGCTTTCCAGGATTTGAAGACTAAATTTATCTCTACACCAATCTTAAAACACCCTCGCCCCGAACTCCCCTACATCGTGGAAACTGATGCTTCAAGCCTTGCCATGGGGGCAGTTCTATCACAAAAGGACCCAGTAACCAATCAGTTGCATCCCGTGGCATTTTGGTCCCGCAAATTCTCGCCTCCTGAAATCAATTACACGATTACTGACAAGGAACTTCTGGCTATCAAGTCTGCCTTTAAGGCTTGGCGGCATTATCTGCTGGGGGCCCGACACACCGTTACTGTGATTACGGATCACCGAAACCTGCAATATTTGAAAACCGCAAAAGCCCAATCCTCTAGACAACTCCGTTGGGCATTATTCTTTGCCGAGTTTGACTTCATAATTACCTATCGACCTGGTACAAAGAACGGTAAAGCTGATGCCCTTTCTCGGATGGGAGTGGAAGAACACTTGATCAACCCTAAACCTGTACCAATCATTCCCGAACAAAGAATTCTGGGTGTAATCGCCACAGAATCCATAGAGGAAGTTAAGGATAAAGCCAGGCAACTTGTAACTCCAGCAGACATACAGAATTGGCATCTGCAGGGAAAGGACTTTGCAGTAAAGGACAACTTATTGTATTTCCAAGAACGATTATACCTGCCCAGCACAGATTTACAGAAAAAAGTAATCTCTTGTTATCACGATTCTTTAATGGAAGGACATCCCGGTATGGCCAAGACCTCAGAAAAGATCAAGCGCTACTTCTGGTGGCCGTCTTGGAAAAAAGATATCAGAGACTTTATAATGTCCTGTGGAGTATGCGCCCAAAACAAGAGTCAAAAGGAAAGACCAGCAGGCCTCTTACGCCCTATTGACATCCCACCTCGCCCTTGGCATATGCTTTCTATGGACTTCATCACCGATCTACCTCCAGGCTCCGGATACAATATACGATTCTAGTAATCGTGGACTTATTCTCCAAGATGGCGCATTTCATTCCGCTCAAAGGCTTGCCAACAGCAGCAACTCTGGCCCGAGAATTTCTCGAAAACATCGTCCGACTGCACGGTTTTCCTTCGGTTCTAATTTCGGATCGAGGTAGTCAATTTATTTCTCATTTTTGGCGAAGTTGCTGTCGGTCGGCTCAAATTGATGTGAGACTATCGACCAGTCACCACCCTCAGACCGACGGACAAACCGAGAGGACCAATCAAACTCTGGAACAGTATTTATGCTGCATGCTGCAACAAACTGAAAAAACTTGGAAAGACATCCTTTGGATAGCCGAATATGCCTACAATAACTCTGTCCATTCGGGAACTGGGAAAACCCTGTTTTTTCTTTTATACGGCAGTCACCCTCGAACCTCGGAGTTGGATCCCCTCCAAGATCTTGAAACACCAGCAGTAGACTACCTGCATTCTACAATCACCCAAGCCTTTAAGGAAGCTGTTTCTCACCTTCAAAGGGCTAAAGAACAATACAAGAAAGGAGCAGATCAACATCGGAAGGAAGCCCCTCAATATCAAGTAGGGGATCAAGTCTGGTTATCCACCAAATATCTACCTCTAAAAGGGCCACGCACATTCAACCCAAGATACCTTGGTCCCTATTCCATCACTACCATAGTAAACTCAGTAGCGGTCAAGTTGGACTTGCCCACGCAAATGAAGATACATCCGGTCTTCCACGTCTCTCTATTAAAACCCGTGCAACCTCAAACCCGACTAACTAAATCTCCAAAACCTATCCTAGTTGATGGAGAACTCGAGTTTGAAGTCAAAAGCATTCTGGACTCCAAGATCTCCAAATCTAAACTATTTTACCTAATTGACTGGAAAGGCTACGGCCCCCAAGAGAGATCCTGGGAACCTGCTGAATATGTCCACGCTCCTCGCCTAATCAAAAGATTTCACTGAACATTTCCTGACAAGCCAAAACCCCCGGAGAAGCCCGGTTTGGGAGGGGCCTTGAGGGGGGGTACTGTCATGATCTCTGCTTCCAAAAGGTCAGGGTTTTCCCAACTCCCTTGGAAGCAGATCCATAACCCAGGTTCCGAGTGCCAACCAGTCCCAATTGGGACCTTTTGGACCCAGTCCTGGCGCCAGTGGCACCAGGCTCATAAATATGCCCAGTCCCAGCGCTGGAAGCGCCAGGCTCATAATGCTTGGGTGGACTTACCTGCAGCAGACCATGCTGCTTACTTGCCTGCCAGTTGAGCCTCTGATCCTCTTCTGTTTGGAACTACTTTTCCTGTTGGGTGGGGCAGGAGCCACTCCCTAGGTTCAGAACACTGGAACTCTTCTGGAAAGCAGGAACTCTTTTCTTACCTAGGCGTGGCTGTGGAAGGAGACACCTAAGCACTACAGGAGGCTATTTAAACCACACCCGATGGATGAATCTTGCTTTGCGTTATTCTGCATCCTCTGCAGCAGAACGCTCATCGTGTCTTCTGCATCTGATCCTGGGCCTAAGGAAAAAGGCTTACCATCCTGAATCCAGTCTTCAGCAACACCTATAAAGACAAGAAAGAACAGGTTAGCATTACGGTCTTCAGTGACAGCGCTTCACTTACCTGGTCCATCGGCTGTCACCAACGCCTCGCGCTGCATTCCGGCACCTGAAAGACAAAGGCTTACCTACTCTTCGTGCGCTACGTAGGCCTTCGGCGCTGCATCCCGCATCTGAAAGACAAAACAAGGTGCGTTTAAAGACATTGGGGAACTTTAATACTCACGTGCCATTACTCCTTTCCACATCTAACCCAGTGGGTATTCCGGCACCCTGCAGCCGCTCCGAACTTGTACCTCCAAAATAAAAAGACAGTTAGAGCGCATTGTGAAGCAGGCAACAAGCGCTTACTTACGTGCTTCCAGGCGCTTCTATTCATCACACGGGCTCCATCTTCAACTCACTTCAGCCCGTCATTCACCATCGCCGGAACCCTGCAAAACAAGAGACATCATTACTAAAGACTTTTAAAGACATTAGAATTACTCGAAACTTACCGAAGTCAAGAGGCCTGCTCCCCTTATCCAGTGAAGAAACTGGTTACAGCACCCTGCCCCGAGGCAGATGGAGAGCACGGCGTTCACTTACCTAAGGTGAGAGCGTTAACCTTTGGGGTTCTACAGGAGAAGAGAAAGGGAAGAAGAGAGAGACATTCAATAACCCAGTTCATTAATCCCATATTTTCTATCTGCAGACATCTTACCCTTCGAGTCAGACATACAGTGCACAGAGGTCCAGCCCAAAGAGCCAGCCGTGTGTTACACATCACCTTTGAAGATACGGTATACGCCCAGTCAAGACCGGCGCCTCTACGGGAATCAGGTGAGCGTTACAGCAAGGGAATGTGGCAGACTCCCAGCTCGCTGTTAGTGTTAGGAGCATGTGCTTTCTATGCAAGGGAATGTGACAGACTCCCTGCTCGCTGTTAGTGTTAGGAACTAGTGCTCTCTATGCAGGGGAATGTGACAGACTCCCAGCTCGCTGTTAGTGCTCTCTGTGCAAAGGAATGTGACAGATTCCCAGCTCGCTGTTAGTTTTAGGAACATTTGCTCTCTATGCAAGGAAATGCAACAGACTTCCAGCTCCCTGTCAGTGTTAGGAACATGTGCTTTCGATGCAAGGGAATGTGAAAGACTCCCAGCTCGCTCTTAGTGTCAGGATCATGTGTTCCTTATGCAGGAGAATGTGACAGATGCACAGCTCGCTGTTAATGTTAGGAATATGTGCTCTCTCTGCAAGGGAATGTGACAGACTACCAGCTCGCTGCTAGTGTTAGGAACATGTGCTCTCTATGCAGGTGAATGTGACAGACTACCAGCTCGCTGTTATTGTTAGGAACATGTGCTGTCTATGCAGGAGAATGTGACAGACGCCCAGCTCGCTGTTAGTGTTAGGAACATGTGCTCTCTATGCAGGGGAATGTGACAGACTCCCAGCTCACTGTTAGTGTTAGGAACATGTGCTCTCTATGCATTGGAATGTCACAGAATCCCAGCTCGCTGTTAGTGTTAGGAACATGTGCTCTCTAGGCAAGGTATTTTGTGAAAGACAACCAGCTCGCTGTTAGTGTTAGGAACATGTGCTCTCTGTGCAAGGGAATGTGGCAGACTCCCAGCTCGCTGTTAGTGTTAGGAGCATGTGCTTTCTATGCAAGGGAATGTGACAGACTCCCAGCTCGCTGTTAGTGTTAGGAACATGTGCACTTGAGGAAAGGGAATGTGACAGACACCCAGCTCGCCGTTAGTGTTAGGAACATGTGCTCTCTATGCAAGGGAATGTGACAGACACCCAGCTTGTTGTTAGTGTTAGGAACATGTGCTCTCTATGCATTGGAATGTCACAGAATCCCAGCTTGCTGTTAGTGTTAGGAACATGTGCTCTCTATGCAAGGGAATGGGACAGACTCCAAGCTCACTGTTAGTGTTAGGAACATGTGCTTTCTATGCAACGGAATGTGACAGATTCCCAGCTCGCTGTTAGTGTTCGGAACTAGTGCTCTCTATGCAAGGGAATGTGAAAGACTCCCAGCTTGCTGTTAGTGATCTCTCTGCCCAGGAATGTGACAGATTCCCATCTCGCTGTTAGTTTTAGGAACATTTGCTCTCTATGCAAGGAAATGCAACAGACTTCCAGCTCCCTGTCAGTGTTAGGAACATGTGCTTTCTATGCAAGGGTATGTGACAGACTCCCAGCTCGCGCTTAGTGTTAGGAACATGTGTTCCTTATGCAGGAGAATGTGACAGACGCACAGCTCGCTGTTAATGTTAGGAATATGTGCTCTCTCTGCAAGGGATGTGACAGACTACCAGCTCGCTGCTAGTGTTAGGAACATGTGCTCTCTATGCAGGTGAATGTGACAGACGCCCAGCTCGCTGTTAGTGTTAGGAACATGTGCTCTCTATGCAAAGGAATGTGACAGACTCTCAGCTCGCTGTTAGTGTTAGGAACATGTGCTGTCTATGCAGGAGAATGTGACAAACTCCCATCCTGCTGTTAGTGTTAGGGACATTTGCTCTCTATGCAGGGGAATGTGACAGACTCCCAGCTCACTGTTAGTGCTCTCTGTGCAAGGGAATGTGACAGACTCCCAGCTCGCTGTTAGGGAATGTGACAGACTCCCAGCTCGCTGTTAGTGTTAGGAACATGTGCTCTCTAGGCAAGGGAATGTGACAGATTCCCAGCACGCTGTTAGTGATAGGAACATGTGCTCTCTATGCAGGGGAATGTGGCAGACTCCCAGCTCACTGTTAGTGTTAGGAGCATATGCTCTCTTTGCAAGGGAATGTGGCAGAGTCCCAGCTCACTGTTTGTGTTAGGAGCATGTGCTCTCTGTGCAAGCGAATGTGGCAGACTCCCAGTTCGCTGTTAGTGTTAGGAACATGTGCTCTCTGTGCAGGGCAGTGTGACAGACTCCCAGCTCGCTGTTAGTGTTAGGAACATGTTCTCTCTGCGTAAGGGAAAATGGCAGATTCCCAGCTCACTGTTAGTGTTAGGAACATGTGCTCTCTAGGCAAGGGAATGTGACAGACTCCCAGCTCGCTGTTAGTGTTAGGAACATGTGCTCTCTAGGCAAGGGAATGTGACAGACACCCAGCTCGCTGTTAGTGTTAGGGACATGTGCTCTCTGTGCAATGAATGTGGCAGACTCCCAGCTCACTGTTAGTGTTAGGAGCATGTGCTTTCTATGCAAGGGAATGTGACAGACTCCCAGCTCGCTCTTAGTGTTAGGAACATGTGCTCTCGAGGAAAGGGAATGTGACAGACACCCGGCTCTCCGTTAGTGTTAGGAACATGTGCTCACTAGGCAAGGGAATGTGACAGACACCCAGCTTGCTGTTAGTGTTAGGAACATGTGCTCTCTATGCATTGGAATGTCACAGAATCCCAGCTCGCTGTTAGTGTTACGTACATGTGCTCTATATGCAAGGGAATGTGACAGACTCCAAGCTCACTGTTAGTGTTAGGAACATGTGCTGTCTATGCAAGGGAATGTGACAGACACCCAGCTCGCTGTTAGTGTTCGGAACTAGTGGAAGGGAATGTGAAAGACTCCCAGCTGCTGTTAGTGATCTCTGTGCCCAGGAATGTGACAGATTCCCAGCTCGCTGTTAGTTTGGAACATTTGCTCTCAATGCAAGGAAATGCAACAGACTTCCAGCTCCCTGTCAGTGTTAGGAACATGTGCTTTCGATGCAAGGGAATGTGAAAGACTCCCAGCTCACTCTTAGTGTTAGGAACATGTGTTCCTTATGCAGGAGAATGTGACAGACGCACAGTTCGCTGTTAATGTTAGGAATATGTGCTCTCTCTGCAAGGGAATGTGACAGACTACCAGCTCGCTGCTAGTGTTAGGAACATGTGCTCTCTATGCAGGTGAATGTGACAGACGCCCAGCTCGCTGTTAGTGTTAGGAACATGTGCTCTCTATGCAAAGGAATGTGACAGACTCTCAGCTCGCTGTAAGTGTTAGGAACATGTGCTGTCTATGCAGGAGAATGTGACAGACGCCCAGCTCGCTGTTAGTGTTAGGAACATGTGCTCTCTATGCAGGGGAATGTGACAGACTCCCAGCTCGCTGTTAGTGTTAGGAACATGTGCTCTGTGCAAGGGAATGTGACTAACTCCCAGCTCGCTGTTAGTGTTAGGAACATGTGCTGTCTATGCAAACGAATGTGACAGACTTCCATCTCGCTGTTAGTGTTAGGGACATTTGCTCTCTATGCAGGGGAATATGACAGACTCCCAGCTCACTGTTAATGCTCTCTGTGCAAGGGAATGTGACAGACTCCCAGCTCGCTGTTAGGGAATGTGACAGACTCCCAGCTGATGTTAGTGTTAGGAACATGTGCTCTCTATGCATGGGAATGTGACAGACGCCCAGCTAGCTGTTATTGTTAGAAACATGTGCTCTCTATGCAGGGGAATGTGACAGACTCTCAGCTCACTGTTAGTGTTAGGAACATGTGCTCTCTATGCAGGGGAATGTGACAGACGCCCAGCTTGCTGTTAGTGTTAGGAACATGTCCTCTCTATGCAAGGGAATGTGACAGACTCCCAACTCGCTGATAGTGTTAGGAACATGTGCTCTCTATGCAGGGGAATGTGACAGACTCCCAGCTCGTGGTTAGTGTTAGGAACATGTGCTCTCTGTGCAAGGGAATGTGACAGACTCCCAGCTCACCGTTGGTGTTAGGAGCATGTGCTGTCTATGCAAGGGAATGTGACAGACTCCCAGCTCGCTGTTAGTGTTAGGAACTAGTGCTCTCTATGCAGGGGAATGTGACAGACTCCCAGCTCGCTGTTAGTGCTCTCTGTGCAAAGGAATGTGACAGATTCCCAGCTCGCTGTTAGTTTTAGGAACATTTGCTCTCTATGCAAGGAAATGCAACAGACTTCCAGCTCCCTGTCAGTGTTGGGAACATGTGCTTTCGATGCAAGGGAATGTGAAAGACTCCCAGCTCGCTCTTAGTGTCAGGAACATGTGTTCCTTATGCAGGAGAATGTGACAGATGCACAGCTCGCTGTTAATGTTAGGAATATGTGCTCTCTCTGCAAGGGAATGTGACAGATTACCAGCTCGCTGCTAGTGTTAGGAACTTGTGCTCTCTATGCAGGTGAATGTGACAGACTACCAGCTCGCTGTTATTGTTAGGAACATGTGCTGTCTATGCAGGAGAATGTGACAGACGCCCAGCTCGCTGTTAGTGTTAGGAACATGTGCTCTCTATGCAGGGGAATGTGACAGACTCCCAGCTCGCTGTTAGTGTTAGGAACATGTGCTCTGTGCAAGGGAATGTAACTAACTCCCAGCTCGCTGTTAGTGTTAGGAACATGTGCTGTCTATGCAAACGAATGTGACAGACTCCCATCTCGCTGTTAGTGTTAGGGACATTTGCTCTCTATGCAGGGGAATGTGACAGACTCCCAGCTCGTGGTTAGTGTTAGGAACATGTGCTCTCTGTGCAAGGGAATGTGGCAGACTCCCAGCTCACCGTTGGTGTTAGGAGCATGTGCTGTCTATGCAAGGGAATGTGACAGACTCCCAGCTCGCTGTTAGTGTTAGGAACATGTCCTCTCTATGCAGGGGAATGTGACAGACTCCCAACTTGCTGTTAGTGTTAGGAACATGTGCTCTCTATGCAGGGGAATGTGACAGACTCAAAGCTCGTGGTTAGTGTTAGGAACATGTGCTCTCTGTGCAAGGGAATGTGGCAGACTCCCAGCTCACCGTTGGTGTTAGGAGCATGTGCTGTCTATGCAAGGGAATGTGACAGACTCCCAGCTCGCTGTTAGTGTTAGGAACTAGTGCTCTCTATGCAGGGGAATGTGACAGACTCCCAGCTCGCTGTTAGTGCTCTCTGTGCAAAGGAATGTGACAGATTCCCAGCTTGCTGTTAGTGTTTGGAACATGTGCTCTCTATGCAAGGGAATGTGACAGACTCCCAGCTCGCTGTTATTGCTCTCTGTGCAAGGGAATGTGACAGACACCCAGCTTGCTGTTAGGGAATGTGACAGACTCCCAGCTCGCTGTTAGTGTTAGGAACATGTGCTCTCTATGCAGGGGAATGTGACAGACAACCAGCTAGCTGTTAGTGTTAGGAACTTGTACTCTCTATGCAGGGGAATGTGACAGACTCTCAGCTCGCTGTTAGTGTTAGGAACATGTGCTCTCTATGCAGGGGAATGTGACAGAGGCCCAGCATGCTGTTAGTGTTAGGAACATGTCCTCTCTATGCAGGGGAATGTGACAGACTCCCAGCTCGCGGTTAGTGTTAGGAACATGCACTCTCTATGCAGGGGAATATGACAAACTCCCAGCTCGCTGGTAGTGTTAGGAACATGTGCTGTCTATGCAGGGGAATGTTACAGACGCCCAGCTCCCTGTTTGTGTTAGGAGCATGTGCTGTCTATGCAGGGGAATGTGGCAGACTCCCAGCTCGCTGTTAGTGTTAGGAGCATATGCTCTCTTTGCAAGGGAATGTGGCAGACTCCCAGCTCGCTGTTAGTGTTATTAGCATGTGCTCTCTGTGCAGGGGAATGTGGCAGACTCCCAGATCGCTGTTAGTGTTAGGAACATGTGCTTTCTATGCAAGGGAATGTGACAGACTCCCAGCTTGCGCTTAGTGTTAGGAACATTGGTTCCTTATGCAGGAGAATGTGACAGACGCACAGCTCGCTGTTAATGTTAGGAATATGTGCTCTCTCAGCAAGGGATGTGACAGACTACCAGCTCGCTGCTAGTGTTAGGAACATGTGCTCTCTATGCAGGTGAATGTGACAGACGCCCGGCTCGCTGTTAGTGTTAGGAACATGTGCTCTCTATGCAAAGGAATGTGACAGACTCTCAGCTCACTGTTAGTGTTAGGAACATGTGCTGTCTATGCAGGAGAATGTGACAGACGCCCAGCTCGCTGTTAGTGTTAGGAACATGTGCTCTCTATGCAGGGGAATGTGACAGACTCCCAGCTCGCTGTTAGTGTTAGGAACATGTGCTCCGTGCAAGGGAATGTGACAGACTCACAGCTCACTGATAGTGCTCTCTGTGCAAGGGAATGTGACAGACTCCCAGCTCGCTGTTAGTGTTAGGAACATGTGCTCTCTAGGCAAGAGAATGTGACAGATTCCCAGCACGCTGTTAGTGATAGGAACATGTGCTCTCTATGCAGGGGAATGTGGCAGACAACCAGCTAGCTGTTAGTGTTAGGAACTTGTGCTCTCTATGCAGGGGAATGTGACAGACTCTCAGCTCGCTGTTAGTGTTAGGAACATGTGCTCTCTATGCAGGGGAATGTGACAGAGGCCCAGCATGCTGTTAGTGTTAGGAACATGTCCTCTCTATGCAGGGGAATGTGACAGACTCCCAATTCGCTGTTAGTGTTAGGAACATGTGCTCTCTATGCAGGGGAATGTGACAGACTCCCAGCTCGCGGTTATTGTTAGGAACATGCGCTCTCTATGCAGGGGAATATGACAAACTCCCAGCTCGCTGGTAGTGTTAGGAACATGTGCTGTCTATGCAGGGGAATGTGACAGACGCCCAGCTCACTGTTTGTGTTAGGAGCATGTGCTCTCTGTGCAAGCGAATGTGGCAGACTCCCAGTTCACTGTTAGTGTTAGGAACATGTGCTCTCTGTGCAGGGCAGTGTGACAGACTCCCAGCTCGCTGTTAGTGTTAGGAACATGTGCTCTCTGCGTAAGGGAAAATGGCAGATTCCCAGCTCACTGTTAGTGTTAGGAACATGTGCTCTCTAGGCAAGGGAATGTGACAGACTCCCAGCTCGCTGTTAGTGTTAGGAACATGTCCTCTCTAGGCAAGGGAATGTGACAGACACCCAGCTCGCTGTTAGTGTTAGGGACATGTGCTCTCTGTGCAATGAATGTGGCAGACTCCCAGCTCGCTGTTAGTGTTAGGAGCATGTGCTTTCTATGCAAGGGAATGTGACAGACTCCCAGCTCGCTCTTAGTGTTAGGAACATGTGCTCTCGAGGAAAGGGAATGTGACAGACACCCGGCTCTCCGTTAGTGTTAGGAACATGTGCTCTCTATGCAAGGGAATGTGACAGACACCCAGCTTGCTGTTAGTGTTAGGAACATGTGCTCTCTATGCATTGGAATGTCACAGAATCCCAGCTCGCTGTTAGTGTTACGTACATGTGCTCTATATGCAAGGGAATGTGACAGACTCCAAGCTCACTGTTAGTGTTAGGAACATGTGCTGTCTATGCAAGGGAATGTGACAGACACCCAGCTCGCTGTTAGTGTTCGGAACTAGTGCTCTCTATGCAAGGGAATGTGAAAGACTCCCAGCTTGCTGTTAGTGATCTCTGTGCCCAGGAATGTGACAGATTCCCAGCTCGCTGTTAGTTTGGAACATTTGCTCTCTATGCAAGGAAATGCAACAGACTTCCAGCTCCCTGTCAGTGTTAGGAACATGTGCTTTCGATGCAAGGGAATGTGACAGACTCCCAGCTCGCTGTTAGTGTTAGGAACAAGTGCTCTGTGCAAGGGAATGTGACTAACTCCCAGCTCGCTGTTAGTGTTAGGAACATGTGCTGTCTATGCAAACGAATGTGACAGACTCCCATCTCGCTGTTAGTGTTAGGGACATTTGCTCTCTATGCAGGGGAATATGACAGACTCCCAGCTCACTGTTAATGCTCTCTGTGCAAGGGAATGTGACAGACTCCCAGCTCGCTGTTAGGGAATGTGACAGACTCCCAGCTGCTGTTAGTGTTAGGAACATGTGCTCTCTATGCATGGGAATGTGACAGACGCCCAGCTAGCTGTTATTGTTAGAAACATGTGCTCTCTATGCAGGGGAATGTGACAGACTCTCAGCTCACTGTTAGTGTTAGGAACATGTGCTCTCTATGCAGGGGAATGTGACAGACGCCCAGCTTGCTGTTAGTGTTAGGAACATGTCCTCTCTATGCAGGGGAATGTGACAGACTCCCAACTCGCTGTTAGTGTTAGGAACATGTGCTCTCTATGCAGGGGAATGTGACAGACTCCCAGCTTGTGGTTAGTGTTAGGAACATGTGCTCTCTGTGCAAGGGAATGTGACAGACTCCCAGCTCACCGTTGGTGTTAGGAGCATGTGCTGTCTATGCAAGGGAATGTGACAGACTCCCAGCTCGCTGTTAGTGTTAGGAACTAGTGCTCTCTATGCAGGGGAATGTGACAGACTCCCAGCTCGCTGTTAGTGCTCTCTGTGCAAAGGAATGTGACAGATTCCCAGCTCGCTGTTAGTTTTAGGAACATTTGCTCTCTATGCAAGGAAATGCAACAGACTTCCAGCTCCCTGTCAGTGTTGGGAACATGTGCTTTCGATGCAAGGGAATGTGAAAGACTCCCAGCTCGCTCTTAGTGTCAGGAACATGTGTTCCTTATGCAGGAGAATGTGACAGATGCACAGCTCGCTGTTAATGTTAGGAATATGTGCTCTCTCTGCAAGGGAATGTGACAGATTACCAGCTCGCTGCTAGTGTTAGGAAAATGTGCTCTCTATGCAGGTGAATGTGACAGACTACCAGCTCGCTGTTATTGTTAGGAACATGTGCTGTCTATGCAGGAGAATGTGACAGACGCCCAGCTCGCTGTTAGTGTTAGGAACATGTGCTCTCTATGCAGGGGAATGTGACAGACTCCCAGCTCGCTGTTAGTGTTAGGAACATGTGCTCTGTGCAAGGGAATGTGACTAACTCCCAGCTCGCTGTTAATGTTAGGAACATGTGCTGTCTATGCAAACGAATGTGACAGACTCCCATCTCGCTGTTAGTGTTAGGGACATTTGCTCTCTATGCAGGGGAATGTGACAGACTCCCAGCTTGTGGTTAGTGTTAGGAACATGTGCTCTCTGTGCAAGGGAATGTGGCAGACTCCCAGCTCACCGTTGGTGTTAGGAGCATGTGCTGTCTATGCAAGGGAATGTGACAGACTCCCAGCTCACTGTTAGTGTTAGGAACATGTCCTCTCTATGCAGGGGAATGTGACAGACTCCCAACTCGCTGTTAGTGTTAGGAACATGTGCTCTCTATGCAGGGGAATGTGACAGACTCAAAGCTTGTGGTTAGTGTTAGGAACATGTGCTCTCTGTGCAAGGGAATGTGGCAGACTCCCAGCTCACCGTTGGTGTTAGGAGCATGTGCTGTCTATGCAAGGGAATGTGACAGACTCCCAGCTCGCTGTTAGTGTTAGGAACTAGTGCTCTCTATGCAGGGGAATGTGACAGACTCCCAGCTCGCTGTTAGTGCTCTCTGTGCAAAGGAATGTGACAGACTCCCAGCTTGCTGTTAGTGTTCGGAACATGTGCTCTCTATGCAAGGGAATGTGACAGACTCCCAGCTCGCAGTTAGTGCTCTCTGTGCAAGGGAATGTGACAGACACCCAGCTTGCTGTTAGGGAATGTGACAGACTCCCAGCTCGCTGTTAGTGTTAGGAACATGTGCTCTCTATGCAGGGGAATGTGACAGACAACCAGCTAGCTGTTACTGTTAGGAACTTGTACTCTCTATGCAGGGGAATGTGACAGACTCTCAGCTCGCTGTTAGTGTTAGGAACATGTGCTCTCTATGCAGGGGAATGTGACAGAGGCCCAGCATGCTGTTAGTGTTAGGAACATGTCCTCTCTATGCAGGGGAATGTGACAGACTCCCAGCTCGCGGTTAGTGTTAGGAACATGCGCTCTCTATGCAGGGGAATATGACAAACTCCCAGCTCGCTGGTAGTGTTAGGAACATGTGCTGTCTATGCAGGGGAATGTGACAGACGCCCAGCTCCCTGTTTGTGTTAGGAGCATGTGCTGTCTATGCAAGGGAATGTGGCAGACTCCCAGCTCGCTGTTAGTGTTAGGAGCATATGCTCTCTTTTCAAGGGAATGTGGCAGACTCCCAGCTCGCTGTTAGTGTTATTAGCATGTGCTCTCTGTGCAGGGGAATGTGGTAGACTCCCAGATCGCTGTTAGTGTTAGGAACATGTGCTTTCTATGCAAGGGAATGTGACAGACTCCCAGCTTGCGCTTAGTGTTAGGAACATTGGTTCCTTATGCAGGAGAATGTGACAGACGCACAGCTCGCTGTTAATGTTAGGAATATGTGCTCTCTCAGCAAGGGATGTGACAGACTACCAGCTCGCTGCTAGTGTTAGGAACATGTACTCTCTATGCAAGGGAATGTGACAGACTCCCAGCTCGCTGTTAGTGTTAGGAACATGTGCACTCGAGGAAAGGGAATGTGACAGACACCCAGCTCACCGTTAGTGTTAGGAACATGTGCTCTCTATGCAAGGGAATGTGACAGACACCCAGCTTGTTGTTAGTGTTAGGAACATGTGCTCTCTATGCAAGGGAATGTGAAAGACTCCCAGCTTGCTGTTAGTGATCTCTCTGCCCAGGAATGTGACAGATTCCCAGCTCGCTGTTAGTTTTAGGAACATTTGCTCTCTATGCAAGGAAATGCAATAGACTTCCAGCTCCCTGTTAGTGTTAGAAACATGTGCTTTCTATGCAAGGGAATGTGACAGACTCCCAGCTCGCGCTTAGTGTTAGGAACATGTGTTCCTTATGCAGAAGAATGTCACAGACGCACAGCTCACTGTTAATGTTAGTAATATGTGCTCTCTCTGCAAGGGATGTGACAGACTACCAGCTCGCTGCTAGTGTTAGGAACATGTGCTCTCTATGCAGGTGAATGTGACAGACGCCCAGCTCGCTGTTAGTGTTAGGAACTTGTGCTCTCTATGCAAAGGAATGTGACAGACTCTCAGCTCGCTGTTAGTGTTAGGAACATGTGCTGTCTATGCAGTAGAATGTGACAAACTCCCATCTTGCTATTAGTGTTAGGGACATTTGCTCTCTATGCAGGGGAATGTGACAGACTCCCAGCTCACTGTTAGTGCTCTCTGTGCAAGGGAATGTGACAGACTCCCAGCTCGCTGTTAGGGAATGTGACAGACTCCCAGCTCGCTGTTAGTGTTAGGAACATGTGCTCTCTAGGCAAGGGAATGTGACAGATTCCCAGCACACTGTTAGTGATAGGAACATGTGCTCTCTATGCAGGGGAATGTGGTAGACTCCCAGCTCGCTCTTAGTGTTAGGAGCATGTGCTCTCTGTGCAAGGGAATGTGGCAGACTCCCAGCTCACCGTTAGTGTTAGGAGCATGTGCTCTCTGTGCAGGTGAATGTGACAGACGCCCAGCTCGCTGTTAGTGTTAGGAACATGTGCTCTCTATGCAAAGGAATGTGACAGACTCTCAGCTCGCTGTTAGTGTTAGGAACATGTGCTGTCTATGCAGGAGAATGTGACAGTCGCACAGTTCGCTGTTAATGTTAGGAATATGTGCTCTCTCTGCAAGGGAATGTGACAGACTACCAGCTCGCTGCTAGTGTTAGGAACATGTGCTCTCTATGCAGGTGAATGTGACAGACGCCCAGCTCGCTGTTAGTGTTAGGAACATGTGCTCTCTATGCAAAGGAATGTGACAGACTCTCAGCTCGCTGTTAGTGTTAGGAACATGTGCTGTCTATGCAGGAGAATGTGACAGACGCCCAGCTCGCTGTTAGTGTTAGGAACATGTGCTCTCTATGTAGGGGAATGTGGCAGACTCCCAGCTCGCTGTTAGTGTTAGGAGCATGTGCTCTGAGTGCAAGGGAATGTGGCAGACTCCCAGCTCGCTGTTAGTGTTAGGAGCATATGGTCTCTTTGCAAGGGAATGTGGCAGATTCCCAGTTCGCTGTTAGTGTTAGGAAGATGTGCTCTCTGTGCAGGGCAGTGTGACAGACTCCCAGCTCGCTGTTAATGTTAGGAACATGTGCTCTCTGCGCAAGGGAATGTGGCAGACTCCCAGCTCACTGTTAGTGTTAGGAACATGTGCTCTCTAGGCAAGGGAATGTGACAGACTCCCAGCTCGCTGTTAGTGTTAGGAACATGTGCTCTCTAGGCAAGGGAATGTGACAGACACCCAGCTCGCTGTTAGTGTTAGGAACATGTGCTCTCTGTGCAAGGGAATATGGCAGACTCCCAGCTCGCTGTTAGTGTTAGGAGCATGTGCTTTCTATGCAAGGGAATGTGACAGTCTCCCAGCTCGCTGTTAGTGTTAGGAGCATATGGTCTCTTTGCAAGGGAATGTGGCAGAGTCCCAGTTCGCTGTTAGTGTTAGGAAGATGTGCTCTCTGTGCAGGGCAGTGTGACAGACTCCCAGCTCGCTGTTAGTGTTAGGAACATGTGCTCTCTGCGCAAGGGAATGTGGCAGACTCCCAGCTCACTGTTAGTGTTAGAAACATGTGCTCTCTAGGCAAGGGAATGTGACAGACTCCCAGCTCGCTGTTAGTGTTAGGAACATGTGCTCTCTAGGCAAGGGAATGTGACAGACACCCAGCTCGCTGTTAGTGTTAGGAACATGTGCTCTCTGTGCAAGGGAATATGGCAGACTCCCAGCTCGCTGTTAGTGTTAGGAACATGTGCTCTCTATGCAAGGGAATGTGAAAGACTCCCAGCTTGCTGTTAGTGATCTCTCTGCCCAGGAATGTGACAGATTCCCAGCTCGCTGTTAGTTTTAGGAACATTTGCTCTCTATGCAAGGAAATGCAATCGACTTCCAGCTCCCTGTCAGTGTTAGGAAGATGTGCTTTCTATGCAAGGGAATGTGACAGACTCCCAGCTCGCGCTTAGTGTTAGGAACATGTGTTCCTTATGCAGGAGAATGTCACAGACGCACAGCTCGCTGTTAATGTTAGTAATATGTGCTCTCTCTGCAAGGGATGTGACAGACTACCAGCTCGCTGCTAGTGTTAGGAACATGTGCTCTCTATGCAGGTGAATGTGACAGACGCCCAGCTCGCTGTTAGTGTTAGGAACATGTGCTCTCTATGCAAAGGAATGTGACAGACTCTCAGCTCGCTGTTAGTGTTAGGAACATGTGCTGTCTATGCAGTAGAATGTGACAAACTCCCATCTTGCTATTAGTGTTAGGGACATTTGCTCTCTATGCAGGGGAATGTGACAGACTCCCAGCTCACTGTTAGTGCTCTCTGTGCAAGGGAATGTGACAGACTCCCAGCTCGCTGTTAGGGAATGTGACAGACTCCCAGCTCGCTGTTAGTGTTAGGAACATGTGCTCTCTAGGCAAGGGAATGTGACAGATTCCCAGCACGCTGTTAGTGATAGGAACATGTGCTCTCTATGCAGGGGAATGTGGTAGACTCCCAGCTCGCTCTTAGTGTTAGGAGCATGTGCTCTCTGTGCAAGGGAATGTGGCAGACTCCCAGCTCACCGTTAGTGTTAGGAGCATGTGCTCTCTATGCAGGTGAATGTGACAGACGCCCAGCTCGCTGTTAGTGTTAGGAACATGTGCTCTCTATGCAAAGGAATGTGACAGACTCTCAGCTCGCTGTTAGTGTTAGGAACATGTGCTGTCTATGCAGGAGAATGTGACAGACGCACAGTTCGCTGTTAATGTTAGGAATATGTGCTCTCTCTGCAAGGGAATGTGACAGACTACCAGCTCGCTGCTAGTGTTAGGAACATGTGCTCTCTATGCAGGTGAATGTGACAGACGCCCAGCTCGCTGTTAGTGTTAGGAACATGTGCTCTCTATGCAAAGGAATGTGACAGACTCTCAGCTCGCTGTTAGTGTTAGGAACATGTGCTGTCTATGCAGGAGAATGTGACAGACGCCCAGCTCGCTGTTAGTGTTAGGAACATGTGCTCTCTATGCAGGGGAATGTGGCAGACTCCCAGCTCGCTGTTAGTGTTAGGAGCATGTGCTCTGAGTGCAAGGGAATGTGGCAGACTCCCAGCTCGCTGTTAGTGTTAGGAGCATATGGTCTCTTTGCAAGGGAATGTGGCAGAGTCCCAGTTCGCT
The DNA here is from genome assembly GCF_040938575.1 of Ambystoma mexicanum. Lineage (NCBI taxonomy): Eukaryota > Metazoa > Chordata > Amphibia > Caudata > Ambystomatidae > Ambystoma > Ambystoma mexicanum. The sequence goes on from NW_027182440.1 coordinate 2,327,370, forward strand.
GTTAGTGTTAGGAAGATGTGCTCTCTGTGCAGGGCAGTGTGACAGACTCCCAGCTCGCTGTTAGTGTTAGGAACATGTGCTCTCTGCGCAAGGGAATGTGGCAGACTCCCAGCTCACTGTTAGTGTTAGGAACATGTGCTCTCTAGGCAAGGGAATGTGACAGACTCCCAGCTCGCTGTTAGTGTTAGGAACATGTGCTCTCTAGGCAAGGGAATGTGACAGACACCCAGCTCGCTGTTAGTGTTAGGAACATGTGCTCTCTGTGCAAGGGAATATGGCAGACTCCCAGCTCGCTGTTAGTGTTAGGAGCATGTGATTTCTATGCAAGGGAATGTGACAGACTCCCAGCTCGCTGTTAGTGTTAGGAACATGTGCTCCTTATACAGGAGAATGTGACAGACGCCCAGCTCGCTGTTAATGTTAGGAATATGTGCTCTCTCTGCAAGGGATGTGACAGACGCCCAGCTTGCTGTTAGTGTTAGGAACATGTGCTCTCTATGCAGGTGAATGTGACAGACGCCCAGCTCGCTGTTAGTGTTAGGAACATGTGCTCTCTATGCAAAGGAATGTGACAAACTCCCATCTTGCTATTAGTGTTAGGGACATTTGCTCTCTATGCAGGGGAATGTGACAGACTCCCAGCTCACTGTTAGTGCTCTCTGTGCAAGGGAATGTGACAGACTCCCAGCTCGCTGTTAGGGAATGTGACAGACTCCCAGCTCGCTGTTAGTGTTAGGAACATGTGCTCTCTAGGCAAGGGAATGTGACAGATTCCCAGCACGCTGTTAGTGATAGGAACATGTGCTCTCTATGCAGGGGAATGTGGTAGACTCCCAGCTCGCTCTTAGTGTTAGGAGCATGTGCTCTCTGTGCAAGGGAATGTGGCAGACTCCCAGCTCACCGTTAGTGTTAGGAGCATGTGCTCTCTATGCAGGTGAATGTGACAGACGCCCAGCTCGCTGTTAGTGTTAGGAACATGTGCTCTCTATGCAAAGGAATGTGACAGACTCTCAGCTCGCTGTTAGTGTTAGGAACATGTGCTGTCTATGCAGGAGAATGTGACAGACGCACAGTTCGCTGTTAATGTTAGGAATATGTGCTCTCTCTGCAAGGGAATGTGACAGACTACCAGCTCGCTGCTAGTGTTAGGAACATGTGCTCTCTATGCAGGTGAATGTGACAAACGCCCAGCTCGCTGTTAGTGTTAGGAACATGTGCTCTCTATGCAAAGGAATGTGACAGACTCTCAGCTCGCTGTTAGTGTTAGGAACATGTGCTGTCTATGCAGGAGAATGTGACAGACGCCCAGCTCGCTGTTAGTGTTAGGAACATGTGCTCTCTATGCAGGGGAATGTGGCAGACTCCCAGCTCGCTGTTAGTGTTAGGAGCATGTGCTCTGAGTGCAAGGGAATGTGGCAGACTCCCAGCTCGCTGTTAGTGTTAGGAGCATATGGTCTCTTTGCAAGGGAATGTGGCAGAGTCCCAGTTCGCTGTTAGTGTTAGGAAGATGTGCTCTCTGTGCAGGGCAGTGTGACAGACTCCCAGCTCGCTGTTAGTGTTAGGAACATGTGCTCTCTGCGCAAGGGAATGTGGCAGACTCCCAGCTCACTGTTAGTGTTAGGAACATGTGCTCTCTAGGCAAGGGAATGTGACAGACTCCCAGCTCGCTGTTAGTGTTAGGAACATGTGCTCTCTAGGCAAGGGAATGTGACAGACACCCAGCTCGCTGTTAGTGTTAGGAACATGTGCTCTCTGTGCAAGGGAATATGGCAGACTCCCAGCTCGCTGTTAGTGTTAGGAGCATGTGCTTTCTATGCAAGGGAATGTGACAGACTCCCAGCTCGCTGTTAGTGTTAGGAACATGTGCACTCGAGGAAAGGGAATGTGACAGACACCCAGCTCGACGTTAGTGTTAGGAACATGTGCTCTCTAGGCAAGGGAATGTGACAGACACCCAGCTCGCTGTTAGTGTTAGGAACATGTGCTCTCTGTGCAATGAATGTGGCAGACTCCCAGCTCGCTGTTAGTGTTAGGAGCATGTGCTTTCTATGCAAGGGAATGTGAAAGACTCCCAGCTCGCTCTTAGTGTTAGGAACATGTGCTCTCGAGGAAAGGGAATGTGACAGACACCCAGCTCTCCGTTAGTGTTAGGAACATGTGCTCTCTATGCAAGGGAATGTGACAGACACCCAGCTTGCTGTTAGTGTTAGGAACATGTGCTCTCTATGCATTGGAATGTCACAGAATCCCAGCTCGCTGTTAGTGTTACGAACATGTGCTCTCTATGCAAGGGAATGTGACAGACTCCAAGCTCACTGTTAGTGTTAGGAACGTGTGCTGTCTATGCAAGGGAATGTGACAGACTCCCAGCTCGCTGTTAGTGTTTGGAACTAGTGCTCTCTATGCAAGGGAATGTGAAAGACTCCCAGCTTGCTGTTAGTGATCTCTGTGCCCAGGAATGTGACAGATTCCCAGCTCGCTGTTAGTTTTAGGAACATTTGCTCTCTATGCAAGGAAATGCAACAGACTTCCAGCTACCTGTCAGTGTTAGGAACATGTGCTTTCGATGCAAGGGAATGTGAAAGACTCCCAGCTCGCTCTTAGTGTTAGGAACATGTGGTCCTTATGCAGGAGAATGTGACAGACGCACAGTTCGCTGTTAATGTTAGGAATATGTGCTCTCTCTGCAAGGGAATGTGACAGACTACCAGCTCGCTGCTAGTGTTAGGAACATGTGCTCTCTATGCAGGTGAATGTGACAGACGCCCAGCTCGCTGTTAGTGTTAGGAACATGTGCTCTCTATGCAAAGGAATGTGACAGACTCTCAGCTCGCTGTTAGTGTTAGGAACATGTGCTGTCTATGCAGTAGAATGTGACAAACTCCCATCTTGCTATTAGTGTTAGGGGCATTTGCTCTCTATGCAGGGGAATGTGACAGACTCCCAGCTCACTGTTAGTGCTCTCTGTGCAAGGGAATGTGACAGACTCCCAGCTCGCTGTTAGGGAATGTGACAGACTCCCAGCTCGCTGTTAGTGTTAGGAACATGTGCTCTCTAGGCAAGGGAATGTGACAGATTCCCAGCACGCTGTTAGTGATAGGAACATGTGCTCTCTATGCAGGGGAATGTGGTAGACTCCCAGCTCGCTCTTAGTGTTAGGAGCATGTGCTCTCTGTGCAAGGGAATGTGGCAGACTCCCAGCTCACCGTTAGTGTTAGGAGCATGTGCTCTCTATGCAGGTGAATGTGACAGACGCCCAGCTCGCTGTTAGTGTTAGGAACATGTGCTCTCTATGCAAAGGAATGTGACAGACTCTCAGCTCGCTGTTAGTGTTAGGAACATGTGCTGTCTATGCAGGAGAATGTGACAGACGCACAGTTCGCTGTTAATGTTAGGAATATGTGCTCTCTCTGCAAGGGAATGTGACAGACTACCAGCTCGCTGCTAGTGTTAGGAACATGTGCTCTCTATGCAGGTGAATGTGACAGACGCCCAGCTCGCTGTTAGTGTTAGGAACATGTGCTCTCTATGCAAAGGAATGTGACAGACTCTCAGCTCGCTGTTAGTGTTAGGAACATGTGCTGTCTATGCAGGAAAATGTGACAGACGCCCAGCTCGCTGTTAGTGTTAGGAACATGTGCTCTCTATGCAGGGGAATGTGGCAGACTCCCAGCTCGCTGTTAGTGTTAGGAGCATGTGCTTTGAGTGCAAGGGAATGTGGCACACTCCCAGCTCGCTGTTAGTGTTAGGAGCATATGGTCTCTTTGCAAGGGAATGTGGCAGAGTCCCAGTTCGCTGTTAGTGTTAGGAAGATGTGCTCTCTGTGCAGGGCAGTGTGACAGACTCCCAGCTCGCTGTTAGTGTTAGGAACATGTGCTCTCTGCGCAAGGGAATGTGGCAGACTCCCAGCTCACTGTTAGTGTTAGGAACATGTGCTCTCTAGGCAAGGGAATGTGACAGACTCCCAGCTCGCTGTTAGTGTTAGGAACATGTGCTCTCTAGGCAAGGGAATGTGACAGACACCCAGCTCGCTGTTAGTGTTAGGAACATGTGCTCTCTGTGCAAGGGAATATGGCAGACTCCCAGCTCGCTGTTAGTGTTAGGAGCATGTGATTTCTATGCAAGGGAATGTGACAGACTCCCAGCTCGCTGTTAGTGTTAGGAACATGTGCTCCTTATACAGGAGAATGTGACAGACGCCCAGCTCGCTGTTAATGTTAGGAATATGTGCTCTCTCTGCAAGGGATGTGACAGACGCCCAGCTTGCTGTTAGTGTTAGGAACATGTGCTCTCTATGCAGGTGAATGTGACAGACGCCCAACTCGCTGTTAGTGTTAGGAACATGTGCTCTCTATGCAAAGGAATGTGACAGACTCTCAGCTCGCTGTTAGTGTTAGGAACATGTGCTGTCTATGCAGTAGAATGTGACAAACTCCCATCTTGCTATTAGTGTTAGGGACATTTGCTCTCTATGCAGGGGAATGTGACAGACTCCCAGCTCACTGTTAGTGCTCTCTGTGCAAGGGAATGTGACAGACTCCCAGCTCGCTGTTAGGGAATGTGACAGACTCCCAGCTCGCTGTTAGTGTTAGGAACATGTGCTCTCTAGGCAAGGGAATGTGACAGATTCCCAGCACGCTGTTAGTGATAGGAACATGTGCTCTCTATGCAGGGGAATGTGGTAGACTCCCAGCTCGCTCTTAGTGTTAGGAGCATGTGCTCTCTGTGCAAGGGAATGTGGCAGACTCCCAGCTCACCATTAGTGTTAGGAGCATGTGCTCTCTATGCAGGTGAATGTGACAGACGCCCAGCTCGCTGTTAGTGTTAGGAACATGTGCTCTCTTTGCAAAGGAATGTGACAGACTCTCAGCTCGCTGTTAGTGTTAGGAACATGTGCTGTCTATGCAGGAGAATGTGACAGACGCACAGTTCGCTGTTAATGTTAGGAATATGTGCTCTCTCTGCAAGGGAATGTGACAGACTACCAGCTCGCTGCTAGTGTTAGGAACATGTGCTCTCTATGCAGGTGAATGTGACAGACGCCCAGCTCGCTGTTAGTGTTAGGAACATGTGCTCTCTATGCAAAGGAATGTGACAGACTCTCAGCTCGCTGTTAGTGTTAGGAACATGTGCTGTCTATGCAGGAGAATGTGACAGACGCCCAGCTCGCTGTTAGTGTTAGGAACATGTGCTCTCTATGCAGGGGAATGTGGCAGACTCCCAGCTCGCTGTTAGTGTTAGGAGCATGTGCTCTGAGTGCAAGGGAATGTGGCAGACTCCCAGCTCGCTGTTAGTGTTAGGAGCATATGGTCTCTTTGCAAGGGAATGTGGCAGAGTCCCAGTTCGCTGTTAGTGTTAGGAAGATGTGCTCTCTGTGCAGGGCAGTGTGACAGACTCCCAGCTCGCTGTTAGTGTTAGGAACATGTGCTCTCTGCGCAAGGGAATGTGGCAGACTCCCAGCTCACTGTTAGTGTTAGGAACATGTGCTCTCTAGGCAAGGGAATGTGACAGACTCCCAGCTCGCTGTTAGTGTTAGGAACATGTGCTCTCTAGGCAAGGGAATGTGACAGACACCCAGCTCGCTGTTAGTGTTAGGAACATGTGCTCTCTGTGCAAGGGAATATGGCAGACTCCCAGCTCGCTGTTAGTGTTAGGAGCATGTGCTTTCTATGCAAGGGAATGTGACAGACTCCCAGCTCGCTGTTAGTGTTAGGAACATGTGCACTCGAGGAAAGGGAATGTGACAGACACCCAGCTCGACGTTAGTGTTAGGAACATGTGCTCTCTATGCAAGGGAATGTGACAGACACCTAGCCTGTTGTTAGGGTTAGGAACATGTGCTCTCTATGCATTGGAATGTCACAGAATCCCAGCTCGCTGTTAGTGTTAGGAACATGTGCTCTCTATGCAAGGGAATGTGACAGACTCCAAGCTCACTGTTAGTGTTAGGAACATGTGCTGTCTATGCAACGGAATGTGACAGACACCCAGCTCGCTGTTAGTGTTCGGAACTAGTGCTCTCTATGCAAGGGAATGTGAAAGACTCTCACCTTGCTGTTAGTGATCTCTCTGCCCAGGAATGTGACAGATTCCCAGCTCGCTGTTAGTTTTAGGAACATTTGCTCTCTATGCAAGGATATGCAACAGACGCACAGCTCGCTGTTAATGTTAGGAATATGTGCTCTCTCAGCAAGGGATGTGACAGACTACCAGCTCGCTGCTAGTGTTAGGAACATGTGCTCTCTATGCAGGTGAATGTGCCAGACGCCCAGCTCGCTGTTAGTGTTAGGAACATGTGCTGTCTATGCAGGAGAATGTGACAAACTCCCATCTTGCTGTTAGTGTTAGGGACATTTGCTCTCTATGCAGGGGAATGTGGCAGACTCCCAGCTCACTGTTAGTGCTCTCTGTGCAAGGGAATGTGACAGACTCCCAGCTCGCTGTTAGGCAATGTGACAGACTCCCAGCTCGCTGTTAGTGTTAGGAACATGTGCTCTCTAGGCAAGGGAATGTGACAGATTCCCAGCACGCTGTTAGTGATAGGAACATGTGCTCTCTATGCAGGGGAATGTGGCAGACTCCCAGCTTGCTGTTAGTGTTAGGAACATGTGCTCTCTGTGCAAGGGAATGTGGCAGACTCCCAGCTCGCTGTTAGTGTTAGGAGCATATGCTCTCTTTGCAAGGGAATGTGGCAGAGTCCCAGCTCACTGTTAGTGTTAGGAGCATGTGCTCTCTGTGCAAGCGAATGTGGCAGACTCCCAGTTCGCTGTTAGTGTTAGGAACATGTGCTCTCTGTGCAGGGCAGTGTGACAGACTCCCAGCTCGCTGTTAGTGTTAGGAACATGTGCCCTCTGCGTAAGGGAAAGTGGCAGACTCCCAGCTCACTGTTAGTGTTAGGAAAATGTGCTCTCTAGGCAAGGGAATGTGACAGACTCCCAGCTCGCTGTTAGTGTTAGGAACATGTGCTCTCTAGGCAAGGGAATGTGACAGACACCTAGCTCGCTGTTAGTGTTAGGAACATGTGCTCTCTGTGCAATGAATGTGGCAGACTCCCAGCTCGCTGTTAGTGTTAGGAGCATGTGCTTTCTATGCAAGGGAATGTGAAAGACTCCCAGCTCGCTCTTAGTGTTAGGAACATGTGCTCTCGAGGAAAGGGAATGTGACAGACACCCAGCTCTCCGTTAGTGTTAGGAACATGTGCTCTCTATGCAAGGGAATGTGACAGACACCCAGCTTGCTGTTAGTGTTAGGAACATGTGCTCTCTATGCATTGGAATGTCACAGAATCCCAGCTCGCTGTTAGTGTTACGAACATGTGCTCTCTATGCAAGGGAATGTGACAGACTCCAAGCTCACTGTTAGTGTTAGGAACATGTGCTGTCTATGCAAGGGAATGTGACAGACTCCCAGCTCGCTGTTAGTGTTTGGAACTAGTGCTCTCTATGCAAGGGAATGTGAAAGACTCCCAGCTTGCTGTTAGTGATCTCTGTGCCCAGGAATGTGACAGATTCCCAGCTCGCTGTTAGTTTTAGGAACATTTGCTCTCTATGCAAGGAAATGCAACAGACCTCCAGCTACCTGTCAGTGTTAGGAACATGTGCTTTCGATGCAAGGGAATGTGAAAGACTCCCAGCTCGCTCTTAGTGTTAGGAACATGTGGTCCTTATGCAGGAGAATGTGACAGACGCACAGTTCGCTGTTAATGTTAGGAATATGTGCTCTCTCTGCAAGGGAATGTGACAGACTACCAGCTCGCTGCTAGTGTTAGGAACATGTGCTCTCTATGCAGGTGAATGTGACAGACGCCCAGCTCGCTGTTAGTGTTAGGAACATGTGCTCTCTATGCAAAGGAATGTGACAGACTCTCAGCTCGCTTTTAGTGTTAGGAACATGTGCTGTCTATGCAGGAGAATGTGACAGACGCCCAGCTCGCTGTTAGTGTTAGGAACATGTGCTCTCTATGCATGGGAATGTGACAGACTCCCAGCTCGCTGTTAGTGTTAGGAACATGTGCTCTGTGCAAGGGAATGTGACTAACTCCCAGCTCGCTGTTAGTGTTAGGAACATGTGCTGTCTATGCAAACGAATGTGACAGACTCCCAGTTCGCTGTTAGTGTTAGGAACATGTGCTCTCTGTGCAGGGCAGTGTGACAGACTCCCAGCTCGCTGTTAGTGTTAGGAACATGTGCTCTCTGCGCAAGGGAATGTGGCAGAATCCCAGCTCACTGTTAGTGTTAGGAACATGTGCTCTCTAGGCAAGGGAATGTGACAGACTCCCAGCTCGCTGTTAGTGTTAGGAACATGTGCTCTCTAGGCAAGGGAATGTGGCAGACTCCCAGTTCGCTGTTAGTGTTAGGAACATGTGCTCTCTGTGCAAGGGAATGTGGCAGACTCCCAGCTCACTGTTAGTGTTAGGAACATGTGCTCTCTAGGCAAGGGAATGTGGCAGACTCCCAGCTCGCTGTTAGTGTTAGGAACATGTGCTCTCTAGGCAAGGGAATGTGACAGACTCCCAGCTCGCTGTTAGTGTTAGGAACATGTGCTCTCTAGGCAAGGGAATGTGGCAGACTCCCAGTTCGCTGTTAGTGTTAGGAACATGTGCTCTCTGCGCAAGGGAATGTGGCAGACTCCCAGCTCACTGTTAGTGTTATTAGCATGTGCTCTCTGTGCAGGGGAATGTGGCAGACTCCCAGATCGCTGTTAGTGTTAGGAGCATGTGCTCTCTGTGCAAGGGAATGTGGCAGACTCCCAGTTCGCTGTTAGTGTTAGGAACATGTGCTCTCTGTGCAGGGCAGTGTGACAGACTCCCAGCTCGCTGTTAGTGTTAGGAACATGTGCTCTCTGCGCAAGGGAATGTGGCAGACTCCCAGCTCACTGTTAGTGTTAGGAACATGTGCTCTCTAGGCAAGGGAATGTGACAGACTCCCAGCTCGCTGTTAGTGTTAGGAACATGTGCTCTCTAGGCAAGGGAATGTGACAGACACCCAGCTCGCTGTTAGTGTTAGGAACATGTGCTCTCTGTGCAAGGGAATTTGACAGACTCCCAGCTCGCTGTTAGTGTTAGGAGCATGTGCTTTCTATGCAAGGGAATGTGACAGACTCCCAGCTCGCTGTTAGTGTTAGGAACATGTGCACTCGAGGAAAGGGAATGTGACAGACACCCAGCTCGCCGTTAGTGTTAGGAACATGTGTTCTCTATGCAAGGGAATGTGACAGACACCCAGCCTGTTGTTAGGGTTAGGAACATGTGCTCTCTATGCATTGGAATGTCACAGAATCCCAGCTCGCTGTTAGTGTTAGGAACATGTGCTCTCTATGCAAGGGAATGTGACAGACTCCAAGCTCACTGTTAGTGTTAGGAACATGTGCTGTCTATGCAACGGAATGTGACAGACACCCAGCTCGCAGTTAGTGTTCGGAACTAGTGCTCTCTATGCAAGGGAATGTGAAAGACTCTTACCTTGCTGTTAGTGATCTATCTGCCCAGGAATGTGACAGATTCCCAGCTCGCTGTTAGTTTTAGGAACATTTGCTCTCTATGCAAGGAAATGCAACAGACGCACAGCTCGCTGTTAATGTTAGGAATATGTGCTCTGTCAGCAAGGGATGTGACAGACTACCAGCTCACTGCTAGTGTTAGGAACATGTGCTCTCTGCGCAAGGGAATGTGGCAGACTCCCAGCTCACTGTTAGTGTTAGGAACATGTGCTCTCTAGGCAACGGAATGTGACAGACTCCCAGCTCGCTGTTAGTGTTAGGAACATGTGCTCTCTAGGCAAGGGAATGTGACAGACTCCCAGCTCGCTGTTAGTGTTAGGAACATGTGCTCTCTAGGCAAGGGAATGTGACAGACTCCCAGCTCGCTGTTAGTGTTAGGAACATGTGCTCTCTAGGCAAGGGAATGTGGCAGACTCCCAGTTCGCTGTTAGTGTTAGGAACATGTGCTCTCTGCGCAAGGGAATGTGGAAGACTCCCAGCTCACTGTTAGTGTTATTAGCATGTGCTCTCTGTGCAGGGGAATGTGGCAGACTCCCAGATCGCTGTTAGTGTTAGGAGCAGGTGCTCTCTGTGCAAGGGAATGTGGCAGACTCCCAGTTTGCTGTTAGTGTTAACAACATGTGCTCTCTGTGCAGGGCAGTGTGACAGACTCCCAGCTCACTGTTAGTGTTAGGAACATGTGCTCTCTAGGCAAGGGAATGTGACAGACTCCCAGCTCGCTGTTAGTGTTAGGAACATGTGCTCTCTAGGCAAGGGAATGTGACAGACACCCAGCTCGCTGTTAGTGTTAGGAACATGTGCTCTCTGTGGAAGGGAATTTGGCAGACTCCCAGCTCGCTGTTAGTGTTAGGAGCATGTGCTTTCTATGCAAGGGAATGTGACAGACTCCCAGCTCGCTGTTAGTGTTAGGAACATGTGCACTCGAGGAAAGGGAATGTGACAGACACCCAGCTCGCCGTTAGTGTTAGGAACATGTGCTCTCTATGCAAGGGAATGTGACAGACACCCAGCCTGTTGTTAGGGTTAGGAACATGTGCTCTCTATGCATTGGAAGGTCACAGAATCCCAGCTCGCTGTTAGTGTTAGGAACATGTGCTCTCTATGCAAGGGAATGTGACAGACTCCAAGCTCACTGTTAGTGTTAGGAACATGTGCTGTCTATGCAACGGAATGTGACAGACACCCAGCTCACTGTTAGTGTTCGGAACTAGTGCTCTCTATGCAAGGGAATGTGAAAGACTCTCACCTTGCTGTTAGTTATCTCTCTGCCCAGGAATGTGACAGATTCCCAGATCGCTGTTAGTTTTAGGAACATTTGCTCTCTATGCAAGGAAATGCAACAGACGCACAGCTCGCTGTTAATGTTAGGAATATGTGCTCTGTCAGCAAGGGATGTGACAGACTACCAGCTCACTGCTAGTGTTAGGAACATGTGCTCTCTATGCAGGTGAATGTGACAGACGCCCAGCTCGCTGTTAGTGTTAGGAACATGTGCTCTCTATGCAAAGGGAATTTGATAGACTCTCAGCTCACTGTTAGTGTTAGGAACATGTGCTGTCTATGCAGGAGAATGTGACAGATGCCCAGCTCGCTGTTAGTGTTAGGAACATGTGCTCTCTATGCAGGGGAATGTGACAGACTCCCAGCTCGCTGTTAGTGTTAGGAACATGTGCTCCGTGCAAGGGAATGTGACCGACTCCCAGATCGCTGTTAGTGTTAGGAACATGTGCTCCGTGCAAGGGAATGTGACAGACTCCCATCTCGCTGTTAGTGTAAGGGACATTTGCTTTCTATGCAGGGGAATGTGACAGACTCCCAGCTCACTGTTAGTGCTCTCTGTGAAAGGGAATGTGACAGACTCTCAGCTCACTGTTACGGAATGTGACAGACTCCCAGCTCGCTGTTAGTGTTAGGAACATGTGCTCTCTAGGCAAGGGAATGTGACAGATTCCCAGCACGCTGTTAGTGATAGGAACATGTGCTCTCTATGCAGGGGAATGTAGCAGACTCCCAGCTCGCTGTTAGTGTTAAGTGCATGTGCTTTCTATGCAAGGGAATGTGACAGACTCCCAGCTCGCTGTTAGTGTTAGGAACATGTGCACTCGAGGAAAGAGAATGTGACAGACACCCAGCTTGCCGTTAGTGTTAGGAACATGTGTCGCTATGCAAGGGAATGTGACAGACACCCAGCTTGTTGTTAGTGTTAGGAACATGTGCTCTCTATGCATTGGAATGTCACAGAATCCCAGCTCGCTGTTAGTGTTAGGAACATGTGCTCTCTAGGCAAGGGAATGTGACAGACACCCAGCTCGCTGTTAGTGTTAGGAACATGTGCTCTCTGTGCAAGGGAATGTGGCAGACTCCCAGCTCGCTGTTAGTGTTAGGAGCATGTGCTTTCTATGCAAGGGAATGTGACAGAATCCCAGCTCGCTGTTAGTGTTAGGAACATGTGCACTCGAGGAAAGGGAATGTGACAGACACCCAGCTCACCGTTAGTGTTAGGAACATGTGCTCTCTATGCAAGGGAATGTGACAGACACCCAGCTTGTTGTTAGTGTTAGGAACATGTGCTCTCTATGCAAGGGAATGTGAAAGACTCCCAGCTTGCTGTTAGTGATCTCTCTGCCCAGGAATGTGACAGATTCCCAGCTCGCTGTTAGTTTTAGGAACATTTGCTCTCTATGCAAGGAAATGCAATAGACTTCCAGCTCCCTGTCAGTGTTAGGAACATGTGCTTTCTATGCAAGGGAATGTGACAGACTCCCAGCTCGCGCTTAGTGTTAGGAACATGTGTTCCTTATGCAGGAGAATGTCACAGACGCACAGCTCGCTGTTAATGTTAGTAATATGTGCTCTCTCTGCAAGGGATGTGACAGACTACCAGCTCGCTGCTAGTGTTAGGAACATGTGCTCTCTATGCAGGTGAATGTGACAGACGCCCAGCTCGCTGTTAGTGTTAGGAACATGTGCTCTCTATGCAAAGGAATGTGACAGACTCTCAGCTCGCTGTTAGTGTTAGGAACATGTTCTGTCTATGCAGTAGAATGTGACAAACTCCCATCTTGCTATTAGTGTTAGGGACATTTGCTCTCTATGCAGGGGAATGTGACAGACTCCCAGCTCACTGTTAGTGCTCTCTGTGCAAGGGAATGTGACAGACTCCCAGCTCGCTGTTAGGGAATGTGACAGACTCCCAGCTCGCTGTTAGTGTTAGGAACATGTGCTCTCTAGGCAAGGGAATGTGACTGATTCCCAGCACGCTGTTAGTGATAGGAACATGTGCTCTCTATGCAGGGGAATGTGGTAGACTCCCAGCTCGCTCTTAGTGTTAGGAGCATGTGCTCTCTGTGCAAGGGAATGTGGCAGACTCCCAGCTCACCGTTAGTGTTAGGAGCATATGCTCTCTTTGCAAGGGAATGTGACAGATTCCCAGCACGCTGTTAGTGTTAGGAACATGTGCTCTCTATGCAGGGGAATGTGACAGACTCCCAATTCGCTGTTAGTGTTAGGAACAGGTGCTCTCTATGCAGGGGAATGTGACAGACTCCCAGCTCGCTGTTAGTGTTAGGAACATGTGCTCTCTATGCAGGGGAATGTGACAAACTCCCAGCTCGCTAGTAGTGTTAGGAACATGTGCTGTCTATGCAGGGGAATGTGACAGACGCCCAGCTCCCTGTTTGTGTTAGGAGCATGTGCTGTCTACACAGGGGAATGTGGCAGACTCCCATCTCGCTGTTAGTGTTAGAAGCATATGCTCTCTTTGCAAGGGAATGTGGCAGACTCCCAGCTCGCTGTTAGTGTTATTAGCATGTGCTCTCTGTGCAGGGGAATGTGGCAGACTCCCAGATCGCTGTTAGTGTTAGGAGCATGTGCTCTCTATGCAAGGGAATGTGGCAGACTCCCAGTTCGCTGTTAGTGTTAGGAACATGTGCTCTCTGTGCAGGGCAGTGTGACAGACTCCCAGCTCGCTGTTAGTGTTAGGAACATGTGCTCTCTGAGCAAGGGAATGTGGCAGACTCCCAGCTCACTGTTAGTGTTAGGAACATGTGCTCTCTAGGCAAGGGAATGTGACAAACTCCCAGCTCGCTGTTAGTGTTAGGAACATGTGCTCTCTAGGCAAGGGAATGTGACAGACACCCAGCTCGCTGTTAGTGTTAGGAACATGTGCTCTCTGTGCAAGGGAATATGGCAGACTCCCAGCTCGCTGTTAGTGTTAGGAGCATGTGCTTTCTATGCAAGGGAATGTGACAGACTCCCAGCTCGCTGTTAGTGTTAGGAACATGTGCACTCGAGGAAAGGGAATGTGACAGACACCCAGCTCGACGTTAGTGTTAGGAACATGTGCTCTCTATGCAAGGGAATGTGACAGACACCCAGCCTGTTGTTAGGGTTAGGAACATGTGCTCTCTATGCATTGGAATGTCACAGAATCCCAGCTCGCTGTTAGTGTTAGGAACATGTGCTCTCTATGCAAGGGAATGTGACAGACTCCAAGCTCACTGTTAGTGTTAGGAACATGTGCTGTTTATGCAACGGAATGTGACAGACACCCAGCTTGCTGTTAGTGTTCGGAACTAGTGCTCTCTATGCAAGGGAATGTGAAAGACTCTCACCTTGCTGTTAGTGATCTCTCTGCCCAGGAATGTGACAGATTCCCAGCTCGCTGTTAGTTTTAGGAACATTTGCTCTCTATGCAAGGAAATGCAACAGACGCACAGCTCGCTGTTAATGTTAGGAATATGTGCTCTCTCAGCAAGGGATGTGACAGACTACCAGCTCGCTGCTAGTGTTAGGAACATGTGCTCTCTATGCAGGTGAATGTGACAGATGCCCAACTCGCTGTTAGTGTTAGGAACATGTGCTCTCGAGGAAAGGGAATGTGACAGACACCCAGCTCTCCGTTAGTGTTAAGAACATGTGCTCTCTATGCAAGGGAATGTGACAGACACCCAGCTTGCTGTTAGTGTTAGGAACATGTGCTCTCTATGCATTGGAATGTCACAGAATCCCAGCTCGCTGTTAGTGTTACGAACATGTGCTCTCTATGCAAGGGAATGTGACAGACTCCAAGCTCACTGTTAGTGTTAGGAACATGTGCTGTCTATGCAAGGGAATGTGACAGACTCCCAGCTCGCTGTTAGTGTTCGGAACTAGTGCTCTCTATGCAAGGGAATGTGAAAGACTCCCAGCTTGCTGTTAGTGATCTCTGTGCCCAGGAATGTGACAGATTCCCAGCTCACTGTTAGTTTTAGGAACATTTGCTCTCTATGCAAGGAAATGCAACAAACTTCCAGCTCCCTGTAAGTGTTAGGAACTTGTGCTTTCGATGCAAGGGAATGTGAAAGACTCCCAGCTTGCTCTTAGTGTTAGGAACATGTGTTCCTTATGCAGGAGAATTTGACAGACGCACAGCTCGCTGTTAATGTTAGGAATATGTGCTCTCTCTGCAAGGGAATGTGACAGACTACCAGCTCGCTGCTAGTGTTAGGAACATGTGCTCCCTATGCAGGTGAATGTGTCAGACGCCCAGCTCGCTGTTAGTGTTAGGAACATGTGCTCTCTTTGCAAAGGAATGTGACAGACTCTCAGCTCGCTGTTAGTGTTAGGAACATGTGCTGTCTATGCAGGAGAATGTGACAGACGCCCAGCTCGCTGTTAGTGTTAGGAACATGTGCTCTCTATGCGGTTGAATGTGACAGACTCCCAGCTCGCTGTTAGTGTTAGGAACATGTGCTCTGTGCAAGGGAATGTGACTAACTCCCAGCTCGCTGTTAGTGTTTGGAACATGTGCTGTCTATGCAAACGAATGTGACAGACTCCCATCTCGCTGTTAGTGTTAGGGACATTTGCTCTCTATGCAGGGGAATATGACAGACTCCCAGCTCACTGTTAGTGCTCTCTGTGCAAGGGAATGTGACAGACTCCCAGCTCGCTGTTAGGGAATGTGACAGACTCCCAGCTGCTGTTAGTGTTAGGAACATGTGCTCTCTAGGCAGCGGAATGTGACAGACGCCCAGCTAGCTGCTAGTGTTAGAAACATGTGCTCTCTATGCAGGGGAATGTGACAGACTCTCAGCTCACTGTTAGTGTTAGGAACATGTGCTCTCTATGCAGGGGAATGTGACAGACGCCCAGCTTGCTGTTAGTGTTAGGAACATGTCCTCTCTATGCAGGGGAATGTGACAGACTCCCAACTCGCTGTTAGTGTTAGGAACATGTGCTCTCTAGGCAGGGGAATGTGACCAACTCCCAGCTCGTGGTTAGTGTTAGGAACATGTGCTCTCTGTGCAAGGGAATGTGGCAGACTCCCAGCTCGCTGTTAGTGTTAGGAGCATGTGCTTTCTATGCAAGGGAATGTGACAGACTCCCAGCTCACCGTTGGTGTTAGGAACATGTGCTGTCAATGCAAGGGAATGTGACAGACTCCCAGCTCGCTGTTAGTGTTAGGAACTAGTGCTCTCTATGCAGGGGAATGTGACAGACTCCCAGCTCGCTGTTAGTGCTCTCTGTGCAAAGGAATGTGACAGATTCCCAGCTCGCTGTTAGTTTTAGGAACATTTGCTCTCTATGCAAGGAAATGCAACAGACTTCCAGCTCCCTGTCAGTGTTAGGAACATGTGCTTTTGATGCAAGGGAATGTGAAAGACTCCCAGCTCGCTCTTAGTGTTAGGAACATGTGTTCCTTATGCAGGAGAATGTGACAGATGCACAGCTCGCTGTTAATGTTAGGAATATGTGCTCTCTCTGCAAGGGAATGTGACAGACTACCAGCTCGCTGCTAGTGTTAGGAACATGTGCTCTCTATGCAGGAGAATGTGACAGACGCACAGTTCGCTGTTAATGTTAGGAATATGTGCTCTCTCTGCAAGGGAATGTGACAGACTACCAGCTCGCTGCTAGTGTTAGGAACATGTGCTCTCTATGCAGGTGAATGTGACAGACGCCCAGCTCGCTGTTAGTGTTAGGAACATGTGCTCTCTATGCAAAGGAATGTGACAGACTCTCAGCTCGCTGTTAGTGTTAGGAACATGTGCTGTCTATGCAGGAGAATGTGACAGACGCCCAGCTCGCTGTTAGTGTTAGGAACATGTGCACTCTATGCAGGGGAATGTGGCAGACTCCCAGCTCGCTGTTAGTGTTAGGAGCATGTGCTCTGAGTGCAAGGGAATGTGGCAGACTCCCAGCTCGCTGTTAGTGTTAGGAGCATATGGTCTCTTTGCAAGGGAATGTGGCAGAGTCCCAGTTCGCTGTTAGTGTTAGGAAGATGTGCTCTCTGTGCAGGGCAGTGTGACAGACTCCCAGCTCGCTGTTAGTGTTAGGAACATGTGCTCTCTGCGCAAGGGAATGTGGCAGACTCCCAGCTCACTGTTAGTGTTAGGAACATGTGCTCTCTAGGCAAGGGAATGTGACAGACTCCCAGCTCGCTGTTAGTGTTAGGAACATGTGCTCTCTAGGCAAGGGAATGTGACAGACACCCAGCTCGCTGTTAGTGTTAGGAACATGTGCTCTCTGTGCAAGGGAATATGGCAGACTCCCAGCTCGCTGTTAGTGTTAGGAGCATGTGCTTTCTATGCAAGGGAATGTGACAGACTCCCAGCTCGCTGTTAGTGTTAGGAACATGCGCTCCTTATACAGGAGAATGTGACAGACGCCCAGCTCGCTGTTAATGTTAGGAATATGTGCTCTCTCTGCAAGGGATGTGACAGACGCCCAGCTTGCTGTTAGTGTTAGGAACATGTGCTCTCTATGCAGGTGAATGTGACAGACGCCCAGCTCGCTGTTAGTGTTAGGAACATGTGCTCTCTATGCAAAGGAATGTGACAGACTTTCAGCTCGCTGTTAGTGTTAGGAACATGTGCTGTCTATGCAGTAGAATGTGACAAACTCCCATCTTGCTATTAGTGTTAGGGACATTTGCTCTCTATGCAGGGGAATGTGACAGACTCCAAGCTCACTGTTAGTGCTCTCTGTGCAAGGGAATGTGACAGACTCCCAGCTCGCTGTTAGGGAATGTGACAGACTCCCAGCTCGCTGTTAGTGTTAGGAACATGTGCTCTCTAGGCAAGGGAATGTGACAGATTCCCAGCACGCTGTTAGTGATAGGAACATGTGCTCTCTATGCAGGGGAATGTGGTAGACTCCCAGCTCGCTCTTAGTGTTAGGAGCATGTGCTCTCTGTGCAAGGGAATGTGGCAGACTCCCAGCTCACCGTTAGTGTTAGGAGCATGTGCTCTCTATGCAGGTGAATGTGACAGACGCCCAGCTCGCTGTTAGTGTTAGGAACATGTGCTCTCTATGCAAAGGAATGTGACAGACTCTCAGCTCGCTGTTAGTGTTAGGAACATGTGCTGTCTATGCAGGAGAATGTGACAGACGCACAGTTCGCTGTTAATGTTAGGAATATGTGCTCTCTCTGCAAGGGAATGTGACAGACTACCAGCTCGCTGCTAGTGTTAGGAACATGTGCTCTCTATGCAGGTGAATGTGACAGACGCCCAGCTCGCTGTTAGTGTTAGGAACATGTGCTCTCTATGCAAAGGAATGTGACAGACTCTCAGCTCGCTGTTAGTGTTAGGAACATGTGCTGTCTATGCAGGAGAATGTGACAGACGCCCAGCTCGCTGTTAGTGTTAGGAACATGTGCTCTCTATGCAGGGGAATGTGGCAGACTCCCAGCTCGCTGTTAGTGTTAGGAGCATGTGCTCTGAGTGCAAGGGAATGTGGCAGACTCCCAGCTCGCTGTTAGTGTTAGGAGCATATGGTCTCTTTGCAAGGGAATGTGGCAGAGTCCCAGTTCGCTGTTAGTGTTAGGAAGATGTGCTCTCTGTGCAGGGCAGTGTGACAGACTCCCAGCTCGCTGTTAGTGTTAGGAACATGTGCTCTCTGCGCAAGGGAATGTGGCAGACTCCCAGCTCACTGTTAGTGTTAGGAACATGTGCTCTCTAGGCAAGGGAATGTGACAGACTCCCAGCTCGCTGTTAGTGTTAGGAACATGTGCTCTCTAGGCAAGGGAATGTGACAGACACCCAGCTCGCTGTTAGTGTTAGGAACATGTGCTCTCTGTGCAAGGGAATATGGCAGACTCCCAGCTCGCTGTTAGTGTTAGGAGCATGTGCTTTCTATGCAAGGGAATGTGACAGACTCCCAGCTCGCTGTTAGTGTTAGGAACATGTGCACTCGAGGAAAGGGAATGTGACAGACACCCAGCTCGACGTTAGTGTTAGGAACATGTGCTCTCTATGCAAGGGAATGTGACAGACACCCAGCCTGTTGTTAGGGTTAGGAACATGTGCTCTCTATGCATTGGAATGTCACAGAATCCCAGCTCACTGTTAGTGTTAGGAACATGTGCTCTCTATGCAAGGGAATGTGACAGACTCCAAGCTCACTGTTAGTGTTAGGAACATGTGCTGTCTATGCAACGGAATGTGACAGACATCCAGCTCGCTGTTAGTGTTCGGAACTAGTGCTCTCTATGCAAGGGAATGTGAAAGACTCTCACCTTGCTGTTAGTGATCTCTCTGCCCAGGAATGTGACAGATTCCCAGCTCGCTGTTAGTTTTAGGAACATTTGCTCTCTATGCAAGGATATGCAACAGACGCACAGCTCGCTGTTAATGTTAGGAATATGTGCTCTCTCAGCAAGGGATGTGACAGACTACCAGCTCGCTGCTAGTGTTAGGAACATGTGCTCTCTATGCAGGTGAATGTGCCAGACGCCCAGCTCGCTGTTAGTGTTAGGAACATGTGCTGTCTATGCAGGAGAATGTGACAAACTCCCATCTTGCTGTTAGTGTTAGGGACATTTGCTCTCTATGCAGGGGAATGTGACAGACTCCCAGCTCACTGTTAGTGCTCTCTGTGCAAGGGAATGTGACAGACTCCCAGCTCGCTGTTAGGCAATGTGACAGACTAACAGCTCGCTGTTAGTGTTAGGAACATGTGCTCTCTAGGCAAGGGAATGTGACAGATTCCCAGCACGCTGTTAGTGATAGGAACATGTGCTCTCTATGCAGGGGAATGTGGCAGACTCCCAGCTTGCTGTTAGTGTTAGGAACATGTGCTCTCTGTGCAAGGGAATGTGGCAGACTCCCAGCTCGCTGTTAGTGTTAGGAGCATATGCTCTCTTTGCAAGGGAATGTGGCAGAGTCCCAGCTCACTGTTAGTGTTAGGAGCATGTGCTCTCTGTGCAAGCGAATGTGGCAGACTCCCAGTTCGCTGTTAGTGTTAGGAACATGTGCTCTCTGTGCAGGGCAGTGTGACAGACTCCCAGCTCGCTGTTAGTGTTAGGAACATGTGCCCTCTGCGTAAGGGAAAGTGGCAGACTCCCAGCTCACTGTTAGTGTTAGGAACATGTGCTCTCTAGGCAAGGGAATGTGACAGACTCCCAGCTCGCTGTTAGTGTTAGGAACATGTGCTCTCTAGGCAAGGGAATGTGACAGACACCCAGTTCGCTGTTAGTGTTAGGAACATGTGCTCTCTGTGCAATGAATGTGGCAGACTCCCAGCTCGCTGTTAGTGTTAGGAGCATGTGCTTTCTATGCAAGGGAATGTGAAAGACTCCCAGCTCGCTCTTAGTGTTAGGAACATGTGCTCTCAAGGAAAGGGAATGTGACAGACACCCAGCTCTCCGTTAGTGTTAGGAACATGTGCTCTCTATGCAAGGGAATGTGACAGACACCCAGCTTGCTGTTAGTGTTAGGAACATGTGCTCTCTATGCATTGGAATGTCACAGAATCCCAGCTCGCTGTTAGTGTTACGAACATGTGCTCTCTATGCAAGGGAATGTGACAGACTCCAAGCTCACTGTTAGTGTTAGGAACATGTGCTGTCTATGCAAGGGAATGTGACAGACTCCCAGCTCGCTGTTAGTGTTTGGAACTAGTGCTCTCTATGCAAGGGAATGTGAAAGACTCCCAGCTTGCTGTTAGTGATCTCTGTGCCCAGGAATGTGACAGATTCCCAGCTCGCTGTTAGTTTTAGGAACATTTGCTCTTTATGCAAGGAAATGCAACAGACTTCCAGCTCCCTGTCAGTGTTAGGAACATGTGCTTTCGATGCAAGGGAATGTGAAAGACTCCCAGCTCACTCTTAGTGTTAGGAACATGTGGTCCTTATGCAGGAGAATGTGACAGACGCACAGTTCCCTGTTAATGTTAGGAATATGTGCTCTCTCTGCAAGGGAATGTGACAGACTACCAGCTCGCTGCTAGTGTTAGGAACATGTGCTCTCTATGCAGGTGAATGTGACAGACGCCCAGCTCGCTGTTAGTGTTAGGAACATGTGCTCGCTATGCAAAGGAATGTGACAGACTCTCAGCTCGCTGTTAGTGTTAGGAACATGTGCTGTCTATGCAGGAGAATGTGACAGACGCCCAGCTCGCTGTTAGTGTTAGGAACATGTGCTCTCTATGCATGGGAATGTGACAGACTCCCAGCTCGCTGTTAGTGTTAGGAACATGTGCTCTGTGCAAGGGAATGTGACTAACTCCCAGCTCGCTGTTAGTTTTAGGAACATGTGCTGTCTATGCAAACGAATGTGACAGACTCCCAGATCGCTGTTAGTGTTAGGAACATGTGCTCTCTGTGCAGGGCAGTGTGACAGACTCCCAGCTCGCTGTTAGTGTTAGGAACATGTGCTCTCTGCGCAAGGGAATGTGGCAGACTCCCAGCTCACTGTTAGTGTTAGGAACATGTGCTCTCTAGGCAAGGGAATGTGACAGACTCCCAGTTCGCTGTTAGTGTTAGGAACATGTGCTCTCTAGGCAAGGGAATGTGGCAGACTCCCAGTTCACTGTTAGTGTCAGGAACATGTGCTCTCTGCGCAAGGGAATGTGGCAGACTCCCAGCTCTCTGTTAGTGTTATTAGCATGTGCTCTCTGTGCAGGGGAATGTGGCAGACTCCCAGATCGCTGTTAGTGTTAGGAGCATGTGCTCTCTGTGCAAGGGAATGTGGCAGACTCCCAGTTCGCTGTTAGTGTTAGGAACATGTGCTCTCTGTGCAGGGCAGTGTGACAGACTCCCAGCTCGCTGTTAGTGTTAGGAACATGTGCTCTCTGCGCAAGGGAATGTGGCAGACTCCCAGCTCACTGTTAGTGTTAGGAACATGTGCTCTCTAGGCAAGGGAATGTGACAGACTCCCAGCTCGCTGTTAGTGTTAGGAACATGTGCTCTCTAGGCAAGGGAATGTGACAGACACCCAGCTCGCTGTTAGTGTTAGGAACATGTGCTCTCTGTGCAAGGGAATTTGGCAGACTCCCAGCTCGCTGTTAGTGTTAGGAGCATGTGCTTTCTATGCAAGGGAATGTGACAGACTCCCAGCTCGCTGTTAGTGTTAGGAACATGTGCACTCGAGGAAAGGGAATGTGACAGACACCCAGCTCACCGTTAGTGTTAGGAACATGTGCTCTCTATGCAAGGGAATGTGACAGACACCCAGCCTGTTGTTAGGGTTAGGAACATGTGCTCTCTATGCATTGGAATGTCACAGAATCCCAGCTCGCTGTTAGTGTTAGGAACATGTGCTCTCTATGCAAGGGAATGTGACAGACTCCAAGCTCACTGTTAGTGTTAGGAACATGTGCTGTCTATGCAACGGAATGTGACAGATACCCAGCTCGCTGTTAGTGTTCGGAACTAGTGCTCTCTATGCAAGGGAATGTGAAAGACTCTCACCTTGCTGTTAGTGATCTATCTGCCCAGGAATGTGACAGATTCCCAGCTCGCTGTTAGTTTTAGGAACATTTGCTCTCTATGCAAGGAAATGCAACAGACGCACAGCTCGCTGTTAATGTTAGGAATATGTGCTCTGTCAGCAAGGGATGTGACAGACTACCAGCTCACTGCTAGTGTTAGGAACATGTGCTCTCTGCGCAAGGGAATGTGGCAGACTCCCAGCTCACTGTTAGTGTTAGGAACATGTGCTCTCTAGGCAAGGGAATGTGACAGACTCCCAGCTCGCTGTTAGTGTTAGGAACATGTGCTCTCTAGGCAAAGGAATGTGACAGACTCTCAGCTCGCTGTTAGTGTTAGGAACATGTGCTGTCTATGCAGTAGAATGTGACAAACTCCCATCTTGCTATTAGTGTTAGGGACATTTGCTCTCTATGCAGGGGAATGTGACAGACTCCCAGCTCACTGTTAGTGCTCTCTGTGCAAGGGAATGTGACAGACTCCCAGCTCGCTGTTAGGGAATGTGACAGACTCCCAGCTCGCTGTTAGTGTTAGGAACATGTGCTCTCTAGGCAAGGGAATGTGACAGATTCCCAGCACGCTGTTAGTGATAGGAACATGTGCTCTCTATGCAGGGGAATGTGGTAGACTCCCAGCTCGCTCTTAGTGTTAGGAGCATGTGCTCTCTGTGCAAGGGAATGTGGCAGACTCCCAGCTCACCGTTAGTGTTAGGAGCATGTGCTCTCTATGCAGGTGAATGTGACAGACGCCCAGCTCGCTGTTAGTGTTAGGAACATGTGCTCTCTATGCAAAGGAATGTGACAGACTCTCAGCTCGCTGTTAGTGTTAGGAACATGTGCTGTCTATGCAGGAGAATGTGACAGACGCACAGTTTGCTGTTAATGTTAGGAATATGTGCTCTCTCTGCAAGGGAATGTGACAGACTACCAGCTCGCTGCTAGTGTTAGGAACATGTGCTCTCTATGCAGGTGAATGTGACAGACGCCCAGCTCGCTGTTAGTGTTAGGAACATGTGCTCTCTATGCAAAGGAATGTGACAGACTCTCAGCTCGCTGTTAGTGTTAGGAACATGTGCTGTCTATGCAGGAGAATGTGACAGACGCCCAGCTCGCTGTTAGTGTTAGGAACATGTGCTCTCTATGCAGGGGAATGTGGCAGACTTCCAGCTCGCTGTTAGTGTTAAGAGCATGTGCTCTGAGTGCAAGGGAATGTGGCAGACTCCCAGCTCGCTGTTAGTGTTAGGAGCATATGGTCTCTTTGCAAGGGAATGTGGCAGAGTCCCAGTTCGCTGTTAGTGTTAGGAAGATGTGCTCTCTGTGCAGGGCAGTGTGACAGACTCCCAGCTCGCTGTTAGTGTTAGGAACATGTGCTCTCTGCGCAAGGGAATGTGGCATTCTCCCAGC
The DNA here is from genome assembly GCF_040938575.1 of Ambystoma mexicanum. Lineage (NCBI taxonomy): Eukaryota > Metazoa > Chordata > Amphibia > Caudata > Ambystomatidae > Ambystoma > Ambystoma mexicanum. The sequence continues at coordinate 2,350,965 of NW_027182440.1, forward strand.
TCACTGTTAGTGTTAGGAACATGTGCTCTCTAGGCAAGGGAATGTGACAGACTCCCAGCTCGCTGTTAGTGTTAGGAACATGTGCTCTCTAGGCAAGGGAATGTGACAGACACCCAGCTCGCTGTTAGTGTTAGGAACATGTGCTCTCTGTGCAAGGGAATATGGCAGACTCCCAGCTCGCTGTTAGTGTTAGGAGCATGTGCTTTCTATGCAAGGGAATGTGACAGACTCCCAGCTCGCTGTTAGTGTTAGGAACATGCGCTCCTTATACAGGAGAATGTGACAGACGCCCAGCTCGCTGTTAATGTTAGGAATATGTGCTCTCTCTGCAAGGGATGTGACAGACGCCCAGCTTGCTGTTAGTGTTAGGAACATGTGCTCTCTATGCAGGTGAATGTGACAGACGCCCAGCTCGCTGTTAGTGTTAGGAACATGTGCTCTCTATGCAAAGGAATGTGACAGACTTTCAGCTCGCTGTTAGTGTTAGGAACATGTGCTGTCTATGCAGTAGAATGTGACAAACTCCCATCTTGCTATTAGTGTTAGGGACATTTGCTCTCTATGCAGGGGAATGTGACAGACTCCCAGCTCACTGTTAGTGCTCTCTGTGCAAGGGAATGTGACAGACTCCCAGCTCGCTGTTAGGGAATGTGACAGACTCCCAGCTCGCTGTTAGTGTTAGGAACATGTGCTCTCTAGGCAAGGGAATGTGACAGATTCCCAGCACGCTGTTAGTGATAGGAACATGTGCTCTCTATGCAGGGGAATGTGGTAGACTCCCAGCTCGCTCTTAGTGTTAGGAGCATGTGCTCTCTGTGCAAGGGAATGTGGCAGACTCCCAGCTCACCGTTAGTGTTAGGAGCATGTGCTCTCTATGCAGGTGAATGTGACAGACGCCCAGCTCGCTGTTAGTGTTAGGAACATGTGCTCTCTATGCAAAGGAATGTGACAGACTCTCAGCTCGCTGTTAGTGTTAGGAACATGTGCTGTCTATGCAGGAGAATGTGACAGACGCACAGTTCGCTGTTAATGTTAGGAATATGTGCTCTCTCTGCAAGGGAATGTGACAGACTACCAGCTCGCTGCTAGTGTTAGGAACATGTGCTCTCTATGCAGGTGAATGTGACAGACGCCCAGCTCGCTGTTAGTGTTAGGAACATGTGCTCTCTATGCAAAGGAATGTGACAGACTCTCAGCTCGCTGTTAGTGTTAGGAACATGTGCTGTCTATGCAGGAGAATGTGACAGACGCCCAGCTCGCTGTTAGTGTTAGGAACATGTGCTCTCTATGCAGGGGAATGTGGCAGACTCCCAGCTCGCTGTTAGTGTTAGGAGCATGTGCTCTGAGTGCAAGGGAATGTGGCAGACTCCCAGCTCGCTGTTAGTGTTAGGAGCATATGGTCTCTTTGCAAGGGAATGTGGCAGAGTCCCAGTTCGCTGTTAGTGTTAGGAAGATGTGCTCTCTGTGCAGGGCAGTGTGACAGACTCCCAGCTCGCTGTTAGTGTTAGGAACATGTGCTCTCTGCGCAAGGGAATGTGGCAGACTCCCAGCTCACTGTTAGTGTTAGGAACATGTGCTCTCTAGGCAAGGGAATGTGACAGACTCCCAGCTCGCTGTTAGTGTTAGGAACATGTGCTCTCTAGGCAAGGGAATGTGACAGACACCCAGCTCGCTGTTAGTGTTAGGAACATGTGCTCTCTGTGCAAGGGAATATGGCAGACTCCCAGCTCGCTGTTAGTGTTAGGAGCATGTGCTTTCTATGCAAGGGAATGTGACAGACTCCCAGCTCGCTGTTAGTGTTAGGAACATGTGCACTCGAGGAAAGGGAATGTGACAGACACCCAGCTCGACGTTAGTGTTAGGAACATGTGCTCTCTATGCAAGGGAATGTGACAGACACCCAGCCTGTTGTTAGGGTTAGGAACATGTGCTCTCTATGCATTGGAATGTCACAGAATCCCAGCTCACTGTTAGTGTTAGGAACATGTGCTCTCTATGCAAGGGAATGTGACAGACTCCAAGCTCACTGTTAGTGTTAGGAACATGTGCTGTCTATGCAACGGAATGTGACAGACACCCAGCTCGCTGTTAGTGTTCGGAACTAGTGCTCTCTATGCAAGGGAATGTGAAAGACTCTCACCTTGCTGTTAGTGATCTCTCTGCCCAGGAATGTGACAGATTCCCAGCTCGCTGTTAGTTTTAGGAACATTTGCTCTCTATGCAAGGATATGCAACAGACGCACAGCTCGCTGTTAATGTTAGGAATATGTGCTCTCTCAGCAAGGGATGTGACAGACTACCAGCTCGCTGCTAGTGTTAGGAACATGTGCTCTCTATGCAGGTGAATGTGCCAGACGCCCAGCTCGCTGTTAGTGTTAGGAACATGTGCTGTCTATGCAGGAGAATGTGACAAACTCCCATCTTGCTGTTAGTGTTAGGGACATTTGCTCTCTATGCAGGGGAATGTGACAGACTCCCAGCTCACTGTTAGTGCTCTCTGTGCAAGGGAATGTGACAGACTCCCAGCTCGCTGTTAGGCAATGTGACAGACTAACAGCTCGCTGTTAGTGTTAGGAACATGTGCTCTCTAGGCAAGGGAATGTGACAGATTCCCAGCACGCTGTTAGTGATAGGAACATGTGCTCTCTATGCAGGGGAATGTGGCAGACTCCCAGCTTGCTGTTAGTGTTAGGAACATGTGCTCTCTGTGCAAGGGAATGTGGCAGACTCCCAGCTCGCTGTTAGTGTTAGGAGCATATGCTCTCTTTGCAAGGGAATGTGGCAGAGTCCCAGCTCACTGTTAGTGTTAGGAGCATGTGCTCTCTGTGCAAGCGAATGTGGCAGACTCCCAGTTCGCTGTTAGTGTTAGGAACATGTGCTCTCTGTGCAGGGCAGTGTGACAGACTCCCAGCTCGCTGTTAGTGTTAGGAACATGTGCCCTCTGCGTAAGGGAAAGTGGCAGACTCCCAGCTCACTGTTAGTGTTAGGAACATGTGCTCTCTAGGCAAGGGAATGTGACAGACTCCCAGCTCGCTGTTAGTGTTAGGAACATGTGCTCTCTAGGCAAGGGAATGTGACAGACACCCAGCTCGCTGTTAGTGTTAGGAACATGTGCTCTCTGTGCAATGAATGTGGCAGACTCCCAGCTCGCTGTTAGTGTTAGGAGCATGTGCTTTCTATGCAAGGGAATGTGAAAGACTCCCAGCTCGCTCTTAGTGTTAGGAACATGTGCTCTCGAGGAAAGGGAATGTGACAGACACCCAGCTCACCGTTAGTGTTAGGAACATGTGCTCTCTATGCAAGGGAATGTGACAGACACCCAGCTTGCTGTTAGTGTTAGGAACATGTGCTCTCTATGCATTGGAATGTCACAGAATCCCAGCTCGCTGTTAGTGTTACGAACATGTGCTCTCTATGCAAGGGAATGTGACAGACTCCAAGCTCACTGTTAGTGTTAGGAACATGTGCTGTCTATGCAAGGGAATGTGACAGACTCCCAGCTCGCTGTTAGTGTTTGGAACTAGTGCTCTCTATGCAAGGGAATGTGAAAGACTCCCAGCTTGCTGTTAGTGATCTCTGTGCCCAGGAATGTGACAGATTCCCAGCTCGCTGTTAGTTTTAGGAACATTTGCTCTTTATGCAAGGAAATGCAACAGACTTCCAGCTCCCTGTCAGTGTTAGGAACATGTGCTTTCGATGCAAGGGAATGTGAAAGACTCCCAGCTCGCTCTTAGTGTTAGGAACATGTGGTCCTTATGCAGGAGAATGTGACAGACGCACAGTTCCCTGTTAATGTTAGGAATATGTGCTCTCTCTGCAAGGGAATGTGACAGACTACCAGCTCGCTGCTAGTGTTAGGAACATGTGCTCTCTATGCAGGTGAATGTGACAGACGCCCAGCTCGCTGTTAGTGTTAGGAACATGTGCTCTCTATGCAAAGGAATGTGACAGACTCTCAGCTCGCTGTTAGTGTTAGGAACATGTGCTGTCTATGCAGGAGAATGTGACAGACGCCCAGCTCGCTGTTAGTGTTAGGAACATGTGCTCTCTATGCATGGGAATGTGACAGACTCCCAGCTCGCTGTTAGTGTTAGGAACATGTGCTCTGTGCAAGGGAATGTGACTAACTCCCAGCTCGCTGTTAGTTTTAGGAACATGTGCTGTCTATGCAAACGAATGTGACAGACTCCCAGATCGCTGTTAGTGTTAGGAACATGTGCTCTCTGTGCAGGGCAGTGTGACAGACTCCCAGCTCGCTGTTAGTGTTAGGAACATGTGCTCTCTGCGCAAGGGAATGTGGCAGACTCCCAGCTCACTGTTAGTGTTAGGAACATGTGCTCTCTAGGCAAGGGAATGTGACAGACTCCCAGTTCGCTGTTAGTGTTAGGAACATGTGCTCTCTAGGCAAGGGAATGTGGCAGACTCCCAGTTCACTGTTAGTGTTAGGAACATGTGCTCTCTGCGCAAGGGAATGTGGCAGACTCCCAGCTCACTGTTAGTGTTATTAGCATGTGCTCTCTGTGCAGGGGAATGTGGCAGACTCCCAGATCGCTGTTAGTGTTAGGAGCATGTGCTCTCTGTGCAAGGGAATGTGGCAGACTCCCAGTTCGCTGTTAGTGTTAGGAACATGTGCTCTCTGTGCAGGGCAGTGTGACAGACTCCCAGCTCGCTGTTAGTGTTAGGAACATGTGCTCTCTGCGCAAGGGAATGTGGCAGACTCCCAGCTCACTGTTAGTGTTAGGAACATGTGCTCTCTAGGCAAGGGAATGTGACAGACTCCCAGCTCGCTGTTAGTGTTAGGAACATGTGCTCTCTAGGCAAGGGAATGTGACAGACACCCAGCTCGCTGTTAGTGTTAGGAACATGTGCTCTCTGTGCAAGGGAATTTGGCAGACTCCCAGCTCGCTGTTAGTGTTAGGAGCATGTGCTTTCTATGCAAGGGAATGTGACAGACTCCCAGCTCGCTGTTAGTGTTAGGAACATGTGCACTCGAGGAAAGGGAATGTGACAGACACCCAGCTCACCGTTAGTGTTAGGAACATGTGCTCTCTATGCAAGGGAATGTGACAGACACCCAGCCTGTTGTTAGGGTTAGGAACATGTGCTCTCTATGCATTGGAATGTCACAGAATCCCAGCTCGCTGTTAGTGTTCGGAACTAGTGCTCTCTATGCAAGGGAATGTGAAAGACTCTCACCTTGCTGTTAGTGATCTATCTGCCCAGGAATGTGACAGATTCCCAGCTCGCTGTTAGTTTTAGGAACATTTGCTCTCTATGCAAGGAAATGCAACAGACGCACAGCTCGCTGTTAATGTTAGGAATATGTGCTCTGTCAGCAAGGGATGTGACAGACTACCAGCTCACTGCTAGTGTTAGGAACATGTGCTCTCTGCGCAAGGGAATGTGGCAGACTCCCAGCTCACTGTTAGTGTTAGGAACATGTGCTCTCTAGGCAAGGGAATGTGACAGACTCCCAGCTCGCTGTTAGTGTTAGGAACATGTGCTCGCTAGGCAAAGGAATGTGACAGACTCTCAGCTCGCTGTTAGTGTTAGTAACATGTGCTGTCTATGCAGTAGAATGTGACAAACTCCCATCTTGCTATTAGTGTTAGGGACATTTGCTCTCTATGCAGGGGAATGTGACAGACTCCCAGCTCACTGTTAGTGCTCTCTGTGCAAGGGAATGTGACAGACTCCCAGCTCGCTGTTAGGGAATGTGACAGACTCCCAGCTCGCTGTTAGTGTTAGGGACATGTGCTCTCTAGGCAAGGGAATGTGACAGATTCCCAGCACGCTGTTAGTGATAGGAACATGTGCTCTCTATGCAGGGGAATGTGGTAGACTCCCAGCTCGCTCTTAGTGTTAGGAGCATGTGCTCTCTGTGCAAGGGAATGTGGCAGACTCCCAGCTCACCGTTAGTGTTAGGAGCATGTGCTCTCTATGCAGGTGAATGTGACAGACGCCCAGCTCGCTGTTAGTGTTAGGAACATGTGCTCTCTATGCAAAGGAATGTGACAGACTCTCAGCTCGCTGTTAGTGTTAGGAACATGTGCTGTCTATGCAGGAGAATGTGACAGACGCACAGTTTGCTGTTAATGTTAGGAATATGTGCTCTCTCTGCAAGGGAATGTGACAGACTACCAGCTCGCTGCTAGTGTTAGGAACATGTGCTCTCTATGCAGGTGAATGTGACAGACGCCCAGCTCGCTGTTAGTGTTAGGAACATGTGCTCTCTATGCAAAGGAATGTGACAGACTCTCAGCTCGCTGTTAGTGTTAGGAACATGTGCTGTCTATGCAGGAGAATGTGACAGACGCCCAGCTCGCTGTTAGTGTTAGGAACATGTGCTCTCTATGCAGGGGAATGTGGCAGACTTCCAGCTCGCTGTTAGTGTTAGGAGCATGTGCTCTGAGTGCAAGGGAATGTGGCAGACTCCCAGCTCGCTGTTAGTGTTAGGAGCATATGGTCTCTTTGCAAGGGAATGTGGCAGAGTCCCAGTTCGCTGTTAGTGTTAGGAAGATGTGCTCTCTGTGCAGGGCAGTGTGACAGACTCCCAGCTCGCTGTTAGTGTTAGGAACATGTGCTCTCTGCGCAAGGGAATGTGGCAGACTCCCAGCTCACTGTTAGTGTTAGGAACATGTGCTCTCTAGGCAAGGGAATGTGACAGACTCCCAGCTCGCTGTTAGTGTTAGGAACATGTGCTCTCTAGGCAAGGGAATGTGACAGACACCCAGCTCGCTGTTAGTGTTAGGAACATGTGCTCTCTGTGCAAGGGAATATGGCAGACTCCCAGCTCGCTGTTAGTGTTAGGAGCATGTGCTTTCTATGCAAGGGAATGTGACAGACTCCCAGCTCGCTGTTAGTGTTAGGAACATGTGCACTCGAGGAAAGGGAATGTGACAGACACCCAGCTCGACGTTAGTGTTAGGAACATGTGCTCTCTATGCAAGGGAATGTGACAGACACCCAGCCTGTTGTTAGGGTTAGGAACATGTGCTCTCTATGCATTGGAATGTCACAGAATCCCAGCTCACTGTTAGTGTTAGGAACATGTGCTCTCTATGCAAGGGAATGTGACAGACTCCAAGCTCACTGTTAGTGTTAGGAACATGTGCTGTCTATGCAACGGAATGTGACAGACACCCAGCTCGCTGTTAGTGTTCGGAACTAGTGCTCTCTATGCAAGGGAATGTGAAAGACTCTCACCTTGCTGTTAGTGATCTCTCTGCCCAGGAATGTGACAGATTCCCAGCTCGCTGTTAGTTTTAGGAACATTTGCTCTCTATGCAAGGATATGCAACAGGCGCACAGCTCGCTGTTAATGTTAGGAATATGTGCTCTCTCAGCAAGGGATGTGACAGACTACCAGCTCGCTGCTAGTGTTAGGAACATGTGCTCTCTATGCAGGTGAATGTGCCAGACGCCCAGCTCGCTGTTAGTGTTAGGAACATGTGCTGTCTATGCAGGAGAATGTGACAAACTCCCATCTTGCTGTTAGTGTTAGGGACATTTGCTCTCTATGCAGGGGAATGTGACAGACTCCCAGCTCACTGTTAGTGCTCTCTGTGCAAGGGAATGTGACAGACTCCCAGCTCGCTGTTAGGCAATGTGACAGACTAACAGCTCGCTGTTAGTGTTAGGAACATGTGCTCTCTAGGCAAGGGAATGTGACAGATTCCCAGCACGCTGTTAGTGATAGGAACATGTGCTCTCTATGCAGGGGAATGTGGCAGACTCCCAGCTTGCTGTTAGTGTTAGGAACATGTGCTCTCTGTGCAAGGGAATGTGGCAGACTCCCAGCTCGCTGTTAGTGTTAGGAGCATATGCTCTCTTTGCAAGGGAATGTGGCAGAGTCCCAGCTCACTGTTAGTGTTAGGAGCATGTGCTCTCTGTGCAAGCGAATGTGGCAGACTCCCAGTTCGCTGTTAGTGTTAGGAACATGTGCTCTCTGTGCAGGGCAGTGTGACAGACTCCCAGCTCGCTGTTAGTGTTAGGAACATGTGCCCTCTGCGTAAGGGAAAGTGGCAGACTCCCAGCTCACTGTTAGTGTTAGGAACATGTGCTCTTTAGGCAAGGGAATGTGACAGACTCCCAGCTCGCTGTTAGTGTTAGGAACATGTGCTCTCTAGGCAAGGGAATGTGACAGACACCCAGCTCGCTGTTAGTGTTAGGAACATGTGCTCTCTGTGCAATGAATGTGGCAGACTCCCAGCTCGCTGTTAGTGTTTGGAGCATGTGCTTTCTATGCAAGGGAATGTGAAAGACTCCCAGCTCGCTCTTAGTGTTAGGAACATGTGCTCTTGAGGAAAGGGAATGTGACAGACACCCAGCTCTCCGTTAGTGTTAGGAACATGTGCTCTCTATGCAAGGGAATGTGACAGACACCCAGCTTGCTGTTAGTGTTAGGAACATGTGCTCTCTATGCATTGGAATGTCACAGAATCCCAGCTCGCTCTTAGTGTTAGGAACATGTGGTCCTTATGCAGGAGAATGTGACAGACGCACAGTTCGCTGTTAATGTTAGGAATATGTGCTCTCTCTGCAAGGGAATGTGACAGACTACCAGCTCGCTGCTAGTGTTAGGAACATGTGCTCTCTATGCAGGTGAATGTGACAGACGCCCAGCTCGCTGTTAGTGTTAGGAACATGTGCTCTCTATGCAAAGGAATGTGACAGACTCTCAGCTCGCTGTTAGTGTTAGGAACATGTGCTGTCTATGCAGGAGAATGTGACAGACGCCCAGCTCGCTGTTAGTGTTAGGAACATGTGCTCTCTATGCATGGGAATGTGACAGACTCCCAGCTCGCTGTTAGTGTTAGGAACATGTGCTCTGTGCAAGGGAATGTGACTAACTCCCAGCTCGCTGTTAGTTTTAGGAACATGTGCTGTCTATGCAAACGAATGTGACAGACTCCCAGTTCGCTGTTAGTGTTAGGAACATGTGCTCTCTGTGCAGGGCAGTGTGACAGACTCCCAGCTCGCTGTTAGTGTTAGGAACATGTGCTCTCTGCGCAAGGGAATGTGGCAGACTCCCAGCTCACTGTTAGTGTTAGGAACATGTGCTCTCTAGGCAAGGGAATGTGACAGACTCCCAGTTCGCTGTTAGTGTTAGGAACATGTGCTCTCTAGGCAAGGGAATGTGGCAGACTCCCAGTTCACTGTTAGTGTTAGGAACATGTGCTCTCTGCGCAAGGGAATGTGGCAGACTCCCAGCTCACTGTTAGTGTTATTAGCATGTGCTCTCTGTGCAGGGGAATGTGGCAGACTCCCAGATCGCTGTTAGTGTTAGGAGCATGTGCTCTCTGTGCAAGGGAATGTGGCAGACTCCCAGTTCGCTGTTAGTGTTAGGAACATGTGCTCTCTGTGCAGGGCAGTGTGACAGACTCCCAGCTCGCTGTTAGTGTTAGGAACATGTGCTCTCTGCGCAAGGGAATGTGGCAGACTCCCAGCTCACTGTTAGTGTTAGGAACATGTGCTCTCTAGGCAAGGGAATGTGACAGACTCCCAGCTCGCTGTTAGTGTTAGGAACATGTGCTCTCTAGGCAAGGGAATGTGACAGACACCCAGCTCGCTGTTAGTTTTAGGAACATGTGCTCTCTGTGCAAGGGAATTTGGCAGACTCCCAGCTCGCTGTTAGTGTTAGGAGCATGTGCTTTCTATGCAAGGGAATGTGACAGACTCCCAGCTCGCTGTTAGTGTTAGGAACATGTGCACTCGAGGAAAGGGAATGTGACAGAAACCCAGCTCGCCGTTAGTGTTAGGAACATGTGCTCTCTATGCAAGGGAATGTGACAGACACCCAGCCTGTTGTTAGGGTTAGGAACATGTGCTCTCTATGCATTGGAATGTCACAGAATCCCAGCTCGCTGTTAGTGTTAGGAACATGTGCTCTCTATGCAAGGGAATGTGACAGACTCCAAGCTCAATGTTAGTGTTAGGAACATGTGCTGTCTATGCAACGGAATGTGACAGATACCCAGCTCGCTGTTAGTGTTCGGAACTAGTGCTCTCTATGCAAGGGAATGTGAAAGACTCTCACCTTGCTGTTAGTGATCTATCTGCCCAGGAATGTGACAGATTCCCAGCTCGCTGTTAGTTTTAGGAACATTTGCTCTCTATGCAAGGAAATGCAACAGACGCACAGCTCGCTGTTAATGTTAGGAATATGTGCTCTGTCAGCAAGGGATGTGACAGACTACCAGCTCACTGCTAGTGTTAGGAACATGTGCTCTCTGCGCAAGGGAATGTGGCAGACTCCCAGCTCACTGTTAGTGTTAGGAACATGTGCTCTCTAGGCAAGGGAATGTGACAGACTCCCAGCTCGCTGTTAGTGTTAGGAACATGTGCTCTCTAGGCAAGGGAATGTGACAGACTCCCAGCTCGCTGTTAGTGTTAGGAACATGTGCTCTCTAGGCAAGGGAATGTGACAGACTCCCAGCTCGCTGTTAGTGTTAGGAACATGTGCTCTCTAGGCAAGGGAATGTGGCAGACTCCCAGTTCGCTGTTAGTGTTAGGAACATGTGCTCTCTGCGCAAGGGAATGTGGCAGACTCCCAGCTCACTGTTAGTGTTATTAGCATGTGCTCTCTGTGCAGGGGAATGTGGCAGACTCCCAGATCGCTGTTAGTGTTAGGAGCATGTGCTCTCTGTGCAAGGGAATGTGGCAGACTCCCAGTTTGCTGTTAGTGTTAGGAACATGTGCTCTCTGTGCAGGGCAGTGTGACAGACTCCCAGCTCACTGTTAGTGTTAGGAACATGTGCTCTCTAGGCAAGGGAATGTGACAGACTCCCAGCTCGCTGTTAGTGTTAGGAACATGTGCTCTCTAGGCAAGGGAATGTGACAGACACCCAGCTCGCTGTTAGTGTTAGGAACATGTGCTCTCTGTGCAAGGGAATTTGGCAGACTCCCAGCTCGCTGTTAGTGTTAGGAGCATGTGCTTTCTATGCAAGGGAATGTGACAGACTCCCAGCTCGCTGTTAGTGTTAGGAACATGTGCACTCGAGTAAAGGGAATGTGACAGACACCCAGCTCGCCGTTAGTGTTAGGAACATGTGCTCTCTATGCAAGGGAATGTGACAGACACCCAGCCTGTTGTTAGGGTTAGGAACATGTGCTCTCTATGCATTGGAAAGTCACAGAATCCCAGCTCGCTGTTAGTGTTAGGAACATGTGCTCTCTATGCAAGGGAATGTGACAGACTCCAAGCTCACTGTTAGTGTTAGGAACATGTGCTGTCTATGCAACGGAATGTGACAGACACCCAGCTCGCTGTTAGTGTTCGGAACTAGTGCTCTCTATGCAAGGGAATGTGAAAGACTCTCACCTTGCTGTTAGTGATCTCTCTGCCCAGAAATGTGACAGATTCCCAGATCGCTGTTAGTTTTAGGAACATTTGCTCTCTATGCAAGGAAATGCAACAGACGCACAGCTCGCTGTTAATGTTAGGAATATGTGCTCTGTCAGCAAGGGATGTGACAGGCTACCAGCTCACTGCTAGTGTTAGGAACATGTGCTCTCTATGCAGGTGAATGTGACAGACGCCCAGCTCGCTGTTAGTGTTAGGAACATGTGCTCTCTATGCAAAGGGAATTTGACAGACTCTCAGCTCACTGTTAGTGTTAGGAACATGTGCTGTCTATGCAGGAAAGTGTGACAGACGCCCAGCTCGCTGTTAGTGTTAGGAACATGTGCTCTCTATGCAGGGGAATGTGACAGACTCCCAGCTCGCTGTTAGTGTTAGGAACATGTGCTCCATGCAGGGGAATGTGACAGACTCCCAGCTCGCTGTTAGTGTTAGGAACATGTGCTGTCTATGCAAAGGAATGTGACAGACTCCCATCTCGCTGTTAGTGTAAGGGACATTTGCTTTCTATGCAGGGGAATGTGACAGACTCCCAGCTCACTGTTAGTGCTCTCTGTGAAAGGGAATGTGACAGACTCTCAGCTCACTGTTACGGAATGTGACAGACTCCCAGCTCGCTGTTAGTGTTAGGAACATGTGCTCTCTAGGCAAGGGAATGTGACAGATTCCCAGCACGCTGTTAGTGATAGGAACATGTGCTCTCTATGCAGGGGAATGTAGCAGACTCCCAGCTCGCTGTTAGTGTTAAGTGCATGTGCTTTCTATGCAAGGGAATGTGACAGACTCCCAGCTCGCTGTTAGTGTTAGGAACATGTGCACTCGAGGAAAGAGAATGTGACAGACACCCAGCTTGCCGTTAGTGTTAGGAACATGTGTCGCTATGCAAGGGAATGTGACAGACACCCAGCTTGTTGTTAGTGTTAGGAACATGTGCTCTCTATGCATTGGAATGTCACAGAATCCCAGCTCGCTGTTAGTGTTAGGAACATGGGCTCTCTAGGCAAGGGAATGTGAAAGACTCCCAGCTTGCTGTTAGTGATCTCTCTGCCCAGGAATGTGACAGATTCCCAGCTCGCTGTTAGTTTTAGGAACATTTGCTCTCTATGCAAGGAAATGCAACAGACTTCCAGCTCCCTGTCAGTGTTAGGAACATGTGCTTTCTATGCAAGGGAATGTGACAGACTCCCAGCTCGCGCTTAGTGTTAGGAACATGTGTTCCTTATGCAGGAGAATGTCACAGACGCACAGCTCGCTGTTAATGTTAGTAATATGTGCTCTCTCTGCAAGGGATGTGACAGACTACCAGCTCGCTGCTAGTGTTAGGAACATGTGCTCTCGATGCAGGTGAATGTGACAGACGCCCAGCTCGCTGTTAGTGTTAGGAACATGTGCTCTCTATGCAAAGGAATGTGACAGACTCTCAGCTCGCTGTTAGTGTTAGGAACATGTTCTGTCTATGCAGTAGAATGTGACAAACTCCCATCTTGCTATTAGTGTTAGGGACATTTGCTCTCTATGCAGGGGAATGTGACAGACTCCCAGCTCACTGTTAGTGCTCTCTGTGCAAGGGAATGTGACAGACTCCCAGCTCGCTGTTAGGGAATGTGACAGACTCCCAGCTCGCTGTTAGTGTTAGGAACATGTGCTCTCTAGGCAAGGGAATGTGACAGATTCCCAGCACGCTGTTAGTGATAGGAACATGTGCTCTCTATGCAGGGGAATGTGGTAGACTCCCAGCTCGCTCTTAGTGTTAGGAGCATGTGCTCTCTGTGCAAGGGAATGTGGCAGACTCCCAGCTCACCGTTAGTGTTAGGAGCATATGCTCTCTTTGCAAGGGAATGTGACAGATTCCCAGCACGCTGTTAGTGTTAGGAACATGTGCTCTCTATGCAGGGGAATGTGACAGAGGCCCAGCATGCTGTTAGTGTTAGGAACATGTCCTCTCTATGCAGGGGAATGTGACAGACTCCCAATTCGCTGTTAGTGTTAGGAACATGTGCTCTCTATGCAGGGGAATGTGACAGACTCCCAGCTCGCGGTTAGTGTTAGGAACATGCGCTCTCTATGCAGGGGAATATGACAAACTCCCAGCTCGCTAGTAGTGTTAGGAACATGTGCTGTCTATGCAGGGGAATGTGACAGACGCCCAGCTCCCTGTTTGTGTTAGGAGCATGTGCTGTCTACACAGGGGAATGTGGCAGACTCCCATCTCGCTGTTAGTGTTAGAAGCATATGCTCTCTTTGCAAGGGAATGTGGCAGACTCCCAGCTCGCTGTTAGTGTTATTAGCATGTGCTCTCTGTGCAGGGGAATGTGGCAGACTCCCAGATCGCTGTTAGTGTTAGGAGCATGTGCTCTCTGTGCAAGGGAATGTGGCAGACTCCCAGTTCGCTGTTAGTGTTAGGAACATGTGCTCTCTGTGCAGGGCAGTGTGACAGACTCCCAGCTCGCTGTTAGTGTTAGGAACATGTGCTCTCTGAGCAAGGGAATGTGGCAGACTCCCAGCTCACTGTTAGTGTTAGGAACATGTGCTCTCTAGGCAAGGGAATGTGACAGACTCCCAGCTCGCTGTTAGTGTTAGGAACATGTGCTCTCTAGGCAAGGGAATGTGACAGACACCCAGCTCGCTGTTAGTGTTACGAACATGTGCTCTCTGTGCAAGGGAATATGGCAGACTCCCAGCTCGCTGTTAGTGTTAGGAGCATGTGCTTTCTATGCAAGGGAATGTGACAGACTCCCAGCTCGCTGTTAGTGTTAGGAACATGTGCACTCGAGGAAAGGGAATGTGACAGACACCCAGCTCGACGTTAGTGTTAGGAACATGTGCTCTCTATGCAAGGGAATGTGACAGACACCCAGCCTGTTGTTAGGGTTAGGAACATGTGCTCTCTATGCATTGGAATGTCACAGAATCCCAGCTCGCTGTTAGTGTTAGGAACATGTGCTCTCTATGCAAGGGAATGTGACAGACTCCAAGCTCACTGTTAGTGTTAGGAACATGTGCTGTTTATGCAACGGAATGTGACAGACACCCAGCTTGCTGTTAGTGTTCGGAACTAGTGCTCTCTATGCAAGGGAATGTGAAAGAATCTCACCTTGCTGTTAGTGATCTCTCTGCCCAGGAATGTGACAGATTCCCAGCTCGCTGTTAGTTTTAGGAACATTTGCTCTCTATGCAAGGAAATGCAACAGACGCACAGCTCGCTGTTAATGTTAGGAATATGTGCTCTCTCAGCAAGGGATGTGACAGACTACCAGCTCGCTGCTAGTGTTAGGAACATGTGCTCTCTATGCAGGTGAATGTGACAGACGCCCAACTCGCTGTTAGTGTTAGGAACATGTGCTCTCGAGGAAAGGGAATGTGACAGACACCCAGCTCTCCGTTAGTGTTAGGAACATGTGCTCTCTATGCAAGGGAATGTGACAGACAGCCAGCTTGCTGTTAGTGTTAGGAACATGTGCTCTCTATGCATTGGAATGTCACAGAATCCCAGCTCGCTGTTAGTGTTACGAACATGTGCTCTCTATGCAAGGGAATGTGACAGACTCCCAGTTCACTGTTAGTGTTAGGAACATGTGCTCTCTGCGCAAGGGAATGTGGCAGACTCCCAGCTCACTGTTAGTGTTATTAGCATGTGCTCTCTGTGCAGGGGAATGTGGCAGACTCCCAGATCACTGTTAGTGTTAGGAGCATGTGCTCTGTGCAAGGGAATGTGACTAACTCCCAGCTCGCTGTTAGTTTTAGGAACATGTGCTGTCTATGCAAACGAATATGACAGACTCCCAGTTCGCTGTTAGTGTTAGGAACATGTGCTCTCTGTGCAGGGCAGTGTGACAGACTCCCAGCTCGCTGTTAGTGTTAGGAACATGTGCTCTCTGCGCAAGGGAATGTGGCAGACTCCCAGCTCACTGTTAGTGTTAGGAACATGTGCTCTCTAGGCAAGGGAATGTGACAGACTCCCAGTTCGCTGTTAGTGTTAGGAACATGTGCTCTCTAGGCAAGGGAATGTGGCAGACTCCCAGTTCACTGTTAGTGTTAGGAACATGTGCTCTCTGCGCAAGGGAATGTGGCAGACTCCCAGCTCACTGTTAGTGTTATTAGCATGTGCTCTCTGTGCAGGGGAATGTGGCAGACTCCCAGATCGCTGTTAGTGTTACGAGCATGTGCTCTCTGTGCAAGGGAATGTGGCAGACTCCCAGTTCGCTGTTAGTGTTAGGAACATGTGCTCTCTGTGCAGGGCAGTGTGACAGACTCCCAGCTCGCTGTTAGTGTTAGGAACATGTGCTCTCTGCGCAAGGGAATGTGGCAGACTCCCAGCTCACTGTTAGTGTTAGGAACATGTGCTCTCTAGGCAAGGTAATGTGACAGACTCCCAGCTCGCTGTTAGTGTTAGGAACATGTGCTCTCTAGGCAAGGGAATGTGACAGACACCCAGCTCGCTGTTAGTGTTAGGAACATGTGCTCTCTGTGCAAGGGAATTTGGCAGACTCCCAGCTCGCTGTTAGTGTTAGGAGCATGTGCTTTCTATGCAAGGGAATGTGACAGACTCCCAGCTCGCTGTTAGTGTTAGGAACATGTGCACTCGAGGAAAGGGAATGTGACAGACACCCAGCTCGCCGTTAGTGTTAGGAACATGTGCTCTCTATGCAAGGGAATGTGACAGACACCCAGCCTGTTGTTAGGGTTAGGAACATGTGCTCTCTATGCATTGGAATGTCACAGAATCCCAGCTCGCTGTTAGTGTTAGGAACATGTGCTCTCTATGCAAGGGAATGTGACAGACTCCAAGCTCACTGTTAGTGTTAGGAACATGTGCTGTCTATGCAACGGAATGTGACAGATACCCAGCTCGCTGTTAGTGTTCGGAACTAGTGCTCTCTATGCAAGGGAATGTGAAAGACTCTCACCTTGCTGTTAGTGATCTATCTGCCCAGGAATGTGACAGATTCCCAGCTCGCTGTTAGTTTTAGGAACATTTGCTCTCTATGCAAGGAAATGCAACAGACGCACAGCTCGCTGTTAATGTTAGGAATATGTGCTCTGTCAGCAAGGGATGTGACAGACTACCAGCTCACTGCTAGTGTTAGGAACATGTGCTCTCTGCGCAAGGGAATGTGGCAGACTCCCAGCTCACTGTTAGTGTTAGGAACATGTGCTCTCTAGGCAAGGGAATGTGACAGACTCCCAGCTCGCTGTTAGTGTTAGGAACATGTGCTCTCTAGGCAAGGGAATGTGACAGACTCCCAGCTCGCTGTTAGTGTTAGGAACATGTGCTCTCTAGGCAAGGGAATGTGACAGACTCCCAGCTCGCTGTTAGTGTTAGGAACATGTGCTCTCTAGGCAAGGGAATGTGGCAGACTCCCAGTTCGCTGTTAGTGTTAGGAACATGTGCTCTCTGCGCAAGGGAATGTGGCAGACTCCCAGCTCACTGTTAGTGTTATTAGCATGTGCTCTCTGTGCAGGGGAATGTGGCAGACTCCCAGATCGCTGTTAGTGTTAGGAGCATGTGCTCTCTGTGCAAGGGAATGTGGCAGACTCCCAGTTTGCTGTTAGTGTTAGGAACATGTGCTCTCTGTGCAGGGCAGTGTGACAGACTCCCAGCTCACTGTTAGTGTTAGGAACATGTGCTCTCTAGGCAAGGGAATGTGACAGACTCCCAGCTCGCTGTTAGTGTTAGGAACATGTGCTCTCTAGGCAAGGGAATGTGACAGACACCCAGCTCGCTGTTAGTGTTAGGAACATGTGCTCTCTGTGCAAGGGAATTTGGCAGACTCCCAGCTCGCTGTTAGTGTTAGGAGCATGTGCTTTCTATGCAAGGGAATGTGACAGACTCCCAGCTCGCTGTTAGTGTTAGGAACATGTGCACTCGAGGAAAGGGAATGTGACAGACACCCAGCTCGCCGTTAGTGTTAGGAACATGTGCTCTCTATGCAAGGGAATGTGACAGACACCCAGCCTGTTGTTAGGGTTAGGAACATGTGCTCTCTATGCATTGGAAAGTCACAGAATCCCAGCTCGCTGTTAGTGTTAGGAACATGTGCTCTCTATGCAAGGGAATGTGACAGACTCCAAGCTCACTGTTAGTGTTAGGAACATGTGCTGTCTATGCAACGGAATGTGACAGACACCCAGCTCGCTGTTAGTGTTCGGAACTAGTGCTCTCTATGCAAGGGAATGTGAAAGACTCTCACCTTGCTGTTAGTGATCTCTCTGCCCAGAAATGTGACAGATTCCCAGATCGCTGTTAGTTTTAGGAACATTTGCTCTCTATGCAAGGAAATGCAACAGACGCACAGCTCGCTGTTAATGTTAGGAATATGTGCTCTGTCAGCAAGGGATGTGACAGACTACCAGCTCACTGCTAGTGTTAGGAACATGTGCTCTCTATGCAGGTGAATGTGACAGACGCCCAGCTCGCTGTTAGTGTTAGGAACATGTGCTCTCTATGCAAAGGGAATTTGACAGACTCTCAGCTCACTGTTAGTGTTAGGAACATGTGCTGTCTATGCAGGAGAATGTGACAGACGACCAGCTCGCTGTTAGTGTTAGGAACATGTGCTCTCTATGCAGGGGAATGTGACAGACTCCCAGCTCGCTGTTAGTGTTAGGAACATGTGCTCCGTGCAAGGGAATGTGACCGACTCCCAGATCGCTGTTAGTGTTAGGAACATGTGCTGTCTATGCAAAGGAATGTGACAGACTCCCATCTCGCTGTTAGTGTAAGGGACATTTGCTTTCTATGCAGGGGAATGTGACAGACTCCCAGCTCACTGTTAGTGCTCTCTGTGAAAGGGAATGTGATAGACTCTCAGCTCACTGTTACAGAATGTGACAGACTCCCAGCTCGCTGTTAGTGTTAGGAACATGTGCTCTCTAGGCAAGGGAATGTGACAGATTCCCAGCACGCTGTTAGTGATAGGAACATGTGCTCTCTATGCAGGGGAATGTAGCAGACTCCCAGCTCGCTGTTAGCGTTAGGAGCATGTGCTTTCTATGCAAGGGAATGTGACAGACTCCCAGCTCGCTGTTAGTGTTAGGAACATGTGCACTCGAGGAAAGAGAATGTGACAGACACCCAGCTTGCCGTTAGTGTTAGGAACATGTGTCGCTATGCAAGGGAATGTGACAGACACCCAGCTTGTTGTTAGTGTTAGGAACATGTGCTCTCTATGCATTGGAATGTCACAGAATCCCAGCTCGCTGTTAGTGTTAGGAACATGTGCTCTCTAGGCAAGGGAATGTGACAGACACCCAGCTCGCTGTTAGTGTTAGGAACATGTGCTCTCTGTGCAAGGGAATGTGGCAGACTCCCAGCTCGCTGTTAGCGTTAGGAGCATGTGCTTTCTATGCAAGGGAATGTGACAGACTCCCAGCTCGCTGTTAGTGTTAGGAACATGTGCACTCGAGGAAAGGGAATGTGACAGACACCCAGCTCACCGTTAGTGTTAGGAACATGTGCTCTCTATGCAAGGGAATGTGACAGACACCCAGCTTGTTGTTAGTGTTAGGAACATGTGCTCTCTATGCAAGGGAATGTGAAAGACTCCCAGCTTGCTGTTAGTGATCTCTCTGCCCAGGAATGTGACAGATTCCCAGCTCGCTGTTAGTTTTAGGAACATTTGCTCTCTATGCAAGGAAATGCAATAGACTTCCAGCTCCCTGTCAGTGTTAGGAACATGTGCTTTCTATGCAAGGGAATGTGACAGACTCCCAGCTCGCGCTTAGTGTTAGGAACATGTGTTCCTTATGCAGGAGAATGTCACAGACGCACAGCTCGCTGTTAATGTTAGTAATATGTGCTCTCTCTGCAAGGGATGTGACAGACTACCAGCTCGCTGCTAGTGTTAGGAACATGTGCTCTCGATGCAGGTGAATGTGACAGACGCCCAGCTCGCTGTTAGTGTTAGGAACATGTGCTCTCTATGCAAAGGAATGTGACAGACTCTCAGCTCGCTGTTAGTGTTAGGAACATGTTCTGTCTATGCAGTAGAATGTGACAAACTCCCATCTTGCTATTAGTGTTAGGGACATTTGCTCTCTATGCAGGGGAATGTGACAGACTCCCAGCTCACTGTTAGTGCTCTCTGTGCAAGGGAATGTGACAGACTCCCAGCTCGCTGTTAGGGAATGTGACAGACTCCCAGCTCGCTGTTAGTGTTAGGAACATGTGCTCTCTAGGCAAGGGAATGTGACAGATTCCCAGCACGCTGTTAGTGATAGGAACATGTGCTCTCTATGCAGGGGAATGTGGTAGACTCCCAGCTCGCTCTTAGTGTTAGGAGCATTTGCTCTCTGTGCAAGGGAATGTGGCAGACTCCCAGCTCACCGTTAGTGTTAGGAGCATATGCTCTCTTTGCAAGGGAATGTGACAGATTCCCAGCACGCTGTTAGTGTTAGGAACATGTGCTCTCTATGCAGGGGAATGTGACAGACTCCCAATTCGCTGTTAGTGTTAGGAACAGGTGCTCTCTATGCAGGGGAATGTGACAGACTCCCAGCTCGCTGTTAGTGTTAGGAACATGTGCTCTCTATGCAGGGGAATGTGACAGAGGCCCAGCATGCTGTTAGTGTTAGGAACATGTCCTCTCTATGCAGGGGAATGTGACAGACTCCCAATTCGCTGTTAGTGTTAGGAACATGTGCTCTCTATGCAGGGGAATGTGACAGACTCCCAGCTCGCGGTTAGTGTTAGGAACATGCGCTCTCTATGCAGGGGAATATGACAAACTCCCAGCTCGCTAGTAGTGTTAGGAACATGTGCTGTCTATGCAGGGGAATGTGACAGACGCCCAGCTCCCTGTTTGTGTTAGGAGCATGTGCTGTCTACACAGGGGAATGTGGCAGACTCCCATCTCGCTGTTAGTGTTAGAAGCATATGCTCTCTTTGCAAGGGAATGTGGCAGACTCCCAGCTCGCTGTTAGTGTTATTAGCATGTGCTCTCTGTGCAGGGGAATGTGGCAGACTCCCAGATCGCTGTTAGTGTTAGGAGCATGTGCTCTCTGTGCAAGGGAATGTGGCAGACTCCCAGTTCGCTGTTAGTGTTAGGAACATGTGCTCTCTGTGCAGGGCAGTGTGACAGACTCCCAGCTCGCTGTTAGTGTTAGGAACATGTGCTCTCTGAGCAAGGGAATGTGGCAGACTCCCAGCTCACTGTTACTGTTAGGAACATGTGCTCTCTAGGCAAGGGAATGTGACAGACTCCCAGCTCGCTGTTAGTGTTAGGAACATGTGCTCTCTAGGCAAGGGAATGTGACAGACACCCAGCTCGCTGTTAGTGTTAGGAACATGTGCTCTCTGTGCAAGGGAATATGGCAGACTCCCAGCTCGCTGTTAGTGTTAGGAGCATGTGCTTTCTATGCAAGGGAATGTGACAGACTCCCAGCTCGCTGTTAGTGTTAGGAACATGTGCACTCGAGGAAAGGGAATGTGACAGACACCCAGCTCGACGTTAGTGTTAGGAACATGTGCTCTCTATGCAAGGGAATGTGACAGACACCCAGCCTGTTGTTAGGGTTAGGAACATGTGCTCTCTATGCATTGGAATGTCACAGAATCCCAGCTCGCTGTTAGTGTTAGGAACATGTGCTCTATATGCAAGGGAATGTGACAGACTCCAAGCTCACTGTTAGTGTTAGGAACATGTGCTGTTTATGCAACGGAATGTGACAGACACCCAGCTTGCTGTTAGTGTTCGGAACTAGTGATCTCTATGCAAGGGAATGTGAAAGACTCTCACCTTGCTGTTAGTGATCTCTCTGCCCAGGAATGTGACAGATTCCCAGCTCGCTGTTAGTTTTAGGAACATTTGCTCTCTATGCAAGGAAATGCAACAGACGCACAGCTCGCTGTTAATGTTAGGAATATGTGCTCTCTCAGCAAGGGATGTGACAGACTACCAGCTCGCTGCTAGTGTTAGGAACATGTGCTCTCTATGCAGGTGAATGTGACAGACGCCCAACTCGCTGTTAGTGTTAGGAACATGTGCTCTCGAGGAAAGGGAATGTGACAGACACCCAGCTCTCCGTTAGTGTTAGGAACATGTGCTCTCTATGCAAGGGAATGTGACAGACACCCAGCTTGCTGTTAGTGTTAGGAACATGTGCTCTCTATGCATTGGAATGTCACAGAATCCCAGCTCGCTGTTAGTGTTACGAACATGTGCTCTCTATGAAAGGGAATGTGACAGACTCCAAGCTCACTGTTAGTGTTAGGAACATGTGCTGTCTATGCAAGGGAATGTGACAGACTCCCAGCTCGCTGTTAGTGTTCGGAACTAGTGCTCTCTATGCAAGGGAATGTGAAAGACTCCCAGCTTGCTGTTAGTGATCTCTGTGCCCAGGAATGTGACAGATTCCCAGCTCACTGTTAGTTTTAGGAACATTTGCTCTCTATGCAAGGAAATGCAACAGACTTCCAGCTCCCTGTAAGTGTTAGGAACTTGTGCTTTCGATGCAAGGGAATGTGAAAGACTCCCAGTTTGCTCTTAGTGTTAGGAACATGTGTTCCTTATGCAGGAGAATTTGACAGACGCACAGCTCGCTGTTAATGTTAGGAATATGTGCTCTCTCTGCAAGGGAATGTGACAGACTACCAGCTCGCTGCTAGTGTTAGGAACATGTGCTCCCTATGCAGGTGAATGTGACAGACGCCCAGCTCGCTGTTAGTGTTAGGAACATGTGCTGTCTATGCAGGAGAATGTGACAGACGCCCAGCTCGCTGTTAGTGTTAGGAACATGTGCTCTCTATGCGGTTGAATGTGACAGACTCCCAGCTCGCTGTTAGTGTTAGGAACATGTGCTCTGTGCAAGGGAATGTGACTAACTCCCAGCTCGCTGTTAGTGTTTGGAACATGTGCTGTCTATGCAAACGAATGTGACAGACTCCCATCTCGCTGTTAGTGTTAGGGACATTTGCTCTCTATGCAGGGGAATATGACAGACTCCCAGCTCACTGTTAGTGCTCTCTGTGCAAGGGAATGTGACAGACTCCAAGCTCGCTGTTAGGGAATGTGACAGACTCCCAGCTGCTGTTAGTGTTAGGAACATGTGCTCTCTAGGCAGCGGAATGTGACAGACGCCCAGCTAGCTGTTAGTGTTAGAAACATGTGCTCTCTATGCAGGGGAATGTGACAGACTCTCAGCTCACTGTTAGTGTTAGGAACATGTGCTCTCTATGCAGGGGAATGTGACAGACGCCCAGCTTGCTGTTAGTGTTAGGAACATGTCCTCTCTATGCAGGGGAATGTGACAGACTCCCAACTCGCTGTTAGTGTTAGGAACATGTGCTCTCTAGGCAGGGGAATGTGACCAACTCCCAGCTCGTGGTTAGTGTTAGGAACATGTGCTCTCTGTGCAAGGGAATGTGGCAGACTCCCAGCTCGCTGTTAGTGTTAGGAGCATGTGCTTTCTATGCAAGGGAATGTGACAGACTCCCAGCTCACCGTTGGTGTTAGGAGCATGTGCTGTCAATGCAAGGGAATGTGACAGACTCCCAGCTCGCTGTTAGTGTTAGGAACTAGTGCTCTCTATACAGGGGAATGTGACAGACTCCCAGCTCGCTGTTAGTGCTCTCTGTGCAAAGGAATGTGACAGATTCCCAGCTCGCTGTTAGTTTTAGGAACATTTGCTCTCTATGCAAGGAAATGCAACAGACTTCCAGATCCCTGTCAGTGTTAGGAACATGTGCTTTTGATGCAAGGGAATGTGAAAGACTCCCAGCTCGCTCTTAGTGTTAGGAACATGTGTTCCTTATGCAGGAGAATGTGACAGATGCACAGCTCGCTGTTAATGTTAGGAATATGTGCTCTCTCTGCAAGGGAATGTGACAGACTACCATCTCGCTGCTAGTGTTAGGAACATGTGCTCTCTATGCAGGTGAATGTGACAGACGCCCAGCTCGCTGTTAGTGTTAGGAACATAAGCTCTCTATGCAAAGGAATGTGACAGACTCTCAGCTCGCTGTTATTGTTAGGAACATGTGCTGTCTATGCAGGAGAATGTGACAGACTCCTAGCTCGCTGTTAGTGTTAGGAACATGTGCTCTCTATGCAGGGGAATGTAACAGACTCCCAGCTCGCTGTTAGTGTTAGGAACATGTGCTCTGTGCAAGGGAATGTGACTAACTCCCAGCTCGCTGTTAGTGTTAGGAACATCTGCTGTCTATGCAAAGAATGTGACAGACTCCCATCTCGCTGTTAGTTTTAGGGACATTTGCTCTCTATGCAGGGGAATATGACAGACTCCCAGCTCACTGTTAGTGCTCTCTGTGCAAGGGAATGTGACAGACTCCCAGCTCGCTGTTATGGAATGTGACAGACTCCCAGCTGCTGTTAGTGTTAGGAACATGTGCTCTCTATGCAGGGGAATGTGACAGACTCCCAACTCGCTGTTAGTGTTAGGAACATGTGCTCTCTATGCAGGGGAATGTGACAGACTCCCAGCTCGTGGTTAGTGTTAGGAACATGTGCTCTCTGTGCAAGGGAATGTGGCAGACTCCCAGCTCGCTGTTAGTGTTAGGAGCATATGCTTTCTATGCAAGGGAATGTGACAGACTCCCAGCTCACCGTTGGTGTTAGGAGCATGTGCTATCTATGCAAGGGAATGTGACAGACTCCCAGCTCGCTGTTAGTGTTAGGAACTAGTGCTCTCTATGCAGGGGAATGTGACAGACTCCCAGCTCGCTGTTAGTGCTCTCTGTGCAAAGGAATGTGACAGACTCCCAGCTTGATGTTAGTGTTCGGAACATGTGCTCTCTATGCAGGGGAATGTGACAGACTCCCAGCTCGCTGTTAGTGCTCTCTGTGCAAGGGAATGTGACAGACACCCAGCTTGCTGTTAGGGAATGTGACAGACTCCCAGCTCGCTGTTAGTGTTAGGAACATGTGCCCTCTATGCAGGGGAATGTGACAGACAACCAGCTAGCTGTTAGTGTTATGAACTTGTGCTCTCTATGCAGGGGAATGTGACAGACTCTCAGCTCGCTGTTAGTGTTAGGAACATGTGCTCTCTATGCAGGGGAATGTGACAGAGGCCCAGCATGCTGTTAGTGTTAGGAACATGTCCTCTCTATGCAGGGGAATGTGACAGACTCCCAATTTGCTGTTAGTGTTAGGAACATGTGCTCTCTATACAGGGGAATGTGACAGAATCCCAGCTTGCGGTTAGTGTTAGGAACATGCGCTCTCTATGCAGGGGAATATGACAAACTCCCAGCTCGCTGGTAGTGTTAGGAACATGTGCTGTCTATGCAGTGTAATGTGACAGACGCCCAGCTCCCTGTTTGTGTTAGGAGCATGTGCTGTCTACGCAGGGGAATGTGGCAGACTCCCATCTCGCTGTTAGTGTTAGGAGCATATGCTCTCTTTGCAAGGGAATGTGGCAGACTCCCAGCTCACTCTTAGTGTTATTAGCATGTGCTCTCTGTGCAGGGGAATGTGGCAGATTCCCAGATCGCTGTTAGTGTTAGGAGCATGTGCTCTCTGTGCAAGGGAATGTGGCAGACTCCCAGTTCGCTGTTAGTGTTAGGAACATGTGCTCTCTAGGCAAGGGAATGTGACAGACTCCCAGCTCGCTGTTAGTGTTAGGAACATGTGCTCTCTAGGCAAGGGAATGTGACAGACACCCAGCTCGCTGTTAGTGTTAGGAACATATGCTCTCTGTGCAAGGGAATTTGGCAGACTCCCAGCTCGCTGTTAGTGTTAGGAGCATGTGCTTTCTATGCAAGGGAATGTGACAGACTCCCAGCTCGCTGTTAGTGTTAGGAACTTGTGCACTCGAGGAAAGGGAATGTGACAGACAACCAGCTCGCTGTTAGTGTTAGGAACATGTGCTCTCTATGCAAGGGAATGTGACAGACACCCAGCCTGTTGTTAGGGTTAGGAACATGTGCTCTCTATGCATTGGAATGTCACAGAATCCCAGCTCGCTGTTAGTGTTAGGAACATGTGCTCTCTATGCAAGGGAATGTGACAGACTCCAAGCTCACTGTTAGTGTTAGGAACATGTGCTGTCTATGCAACGGAATGTGACAGACACCCAGCTCGCTGTTTGTGTTTGGAACTAGTGCTCTCTATGCAAGGGAATGTGAAAGACTCTCACCTTGCTGTTAGTGATCTCTCTGCCCAGGAATGTGACAGATTCCCAGCTCGCTGTTAGTTTTAGGAACATTTGCTCTCTATGCAAGGAAATGCAACAGACGCACAGCTCGCTGTTAATGTTAGGAATATGTGCTCTCTCAGCAAGGGATGTGACAGACTACCAGCTCGCTGCTAGTGTTAGGAACATGTGCTCTCTATGCAGGTGAATGTGACAGACGCCCAGCTCGCTGTTAGTGTTAGGAACATGTGCTCTCTATGCAAAGGGAATTTGACAGACTCTCAGCTCACTGTTAGTGTTAGGAACATGTGCTGTCTATGCAGGAGAATGTGACAGACGCCCAGCTCGCTGTTAGTGTTAGGAACATGTGCTCTCTATGCAGGGGAATGTGACAGACTCCCAGCTCGCTGTTAGTGTTAGGAACATGTGCTCCGTGCAAGGGAATGTGACCGACTCCCAGATCGCTGTTAGTGTTAGGAACATGTGCTGTCTATGCAAAGGAATGTGACAGACTCCCATCCGCTGTTAGTGTAAGGGACATTTGCTCTCTATGCAGGGGAATGTGACAGACTCCCAGCTCACTGTTAGTGCTCTCTGTGAAAGGGAATGTGACAGACTCCCAGCTCACTGTTACGGAATGTGACAGACTCCCAGCTCGCTGTTAGTGTTAGGAACATGTGCTCTCTAGGCAAGGGAATGTGACAGATTCCCAGCACGCTGTTAGTGATAGGAAAATGTGTTCTCTGTGCAAGGGAATGTGGCAGACTCCCAGCTCGCTGTTAGTGTTAGGAGCATGTGCTTTCTATGCAAGGGAATGTGACAGACTCCCAGCTCGCTGTTAGTGTTAGGAACATGTGCACTCGAGGAAAGGGAATGTGACAGACACCCAGCTCACCGTTAGTGTTAGGAACATGTGCTCTCTATGCAAGGGAATGTGACGGACACCCAGCTTGTTGTTAGTGTTAGGAACATGTGCTCTCTA
Source organism: Ambystoma mexicanum (assembly GCF_040938575.1). Classification (NCBI taxonomy): domain Eukaryota; kingdom Metazoa; phylum Chordata; class Amphibia; order Caudata; family Ambystomatidae; genus Ambystoma; species Ambystoma mexicanum. The sequence goes on from NW_027182440.1 coordinate 2,377,403, forward strand.
TGCATTGGAATGTCACAGAATCCCAGCTTGCTGTTAGTGTTAGGAACATGTGCTCTCTATGCAAGGGAATGGGACAGACTCCAAGCTCACTGTTAGTGTTAGGAACATGTGCTGTCTATGCAACGGAATGTTACAGACTCCCAGCTCGCTGTTAGTGTTCAGAACTAGTGCTCTCTATGCAAGGGAATGTGAAAGACTCCCAGCTTGCTGTTAGTGATCTCTCTGCCCAGGAATGTGACAGATTCCCAGCTCGCTGTTAGTTTTAGGAACATTTGCTCTCTATGCAAGGAAATGCAACAGACTTCCAGCTCCCTGTCAGTGTTAGGAACATGTGCTTTCTATGCAAGGGAATGTGACAGACTCCCAGCTCGCGCTTAGTGTTAGGAACATGTGTTCCTTATGCAGGAGAATGTGACAGACGCACAGCTCGCTGTTAATGTTAGGAATATGTGCTCTCTCTGCAAGGGATGTGACAGACTACCAGCTCGCTGCTATTGTTAGGAACATGTGCTCTCTATGCAGGTGAATGTGACAGACGCCCAGCTCGCTGTTAGTGTTAGGAACATGTGCTCTCTATGCAAAGGAATGTGACAGACTCTCAGCTCGCTGTTAGTGTTAGGAACATGTGCTGTCTATGCAGGAGAATGTGACAAACTCCCATCTTGCTGTTAGTGTTAGGGACATTTGCTCTCTATGCAGGGGAATGTGACAGACTCCCAGCTCACTGTTAGTGCTCTCTGTGCAAGGGAATGTGACAGACTCCCAGCTCGCTGTTAGTGTTAGGAACATGTGCTCTCTAGGCAAGGGAATGTGACAGATTCCCAGCTCGCTGTTAGTGTTAGGAGCATGTGCTCTCTGTGCAAGGGAATGTGGCAGACTCCCAGTTCGCTGTTAGTGTTAGGAGCATATGCTCTCTTTGCAAGGGAATGTGACAGATTACCAGCACGCTGTTAGTGTTAGGAACATGTGCTGTCTATGCAGGGGAATGTGACAGACTCACAGCTCGCGGTTAGTGTTAGGAACATGCGCTCTCTATGCAGGGGAATATGACAAACTCCCAGCTCGCTGGTAGTGTTAGGAACATGTGCTGTCTATGCAGGGGAATGTGACAGACGCTCAGCTCCCTGTTAGTGTTAGGAACATGTGCTCTCTAGGCAAGGGAATGTGACAGATTCCCAGCACGCTGTTAGTGATAGGAACATGTGCTCTCTATGCAGGGGAATGTGGTAGACTCCCAGCTCACTGTTAGTGTTAGAAACATGTGCACTCTGTGCAAGGGAATATGGCAGACTCCCAGCTCGCTGTTAGTGTTAGGAACATGTGCACTCGAGGAAAGGGAATGTGACAGACACCCAGCTCGTCGTTAGTGTTAGGAACATGTGCTCTCTATGCAAGGGAATGTGACAGACACCCAGCCTGTTGTTAGGGTTAGGAACATGTGCTCTCTATGCATTGGAATGTCACAGAATCCCAGCTCGCTGTTAGTGTTAGGAACATGTGCTCTCTATGCAAGGGAATGTGACAGACTCCAAGCTCACTGTTAGTGTTAGGAACATGTTCTGTCTATGCAACGGAATGTGACAGACACCCAGCTCGCTGTTAGTGTTCGGAACTAGTGCTCTCTATGCAAGGGAATGTGAAAGACTCTCACCTTGCTGTTAGTCATCTCACTGCCCAGGAATGTGACAGATTCCCAGCTCGCTGTTAGTTTTAGGAACATTTGCTCTCTATGCGAGGAAATGCAACAGACGCACAGCTCGCTGTTAATGTTAGGAATATGTGCTCTCTCAGCAAGGGATGTGACAGACTACCAGCTCGCTGCTAGTGTTAGGAACATGTGCTCTCTATGCAGGTGAATGTGACAGACGCCCAGCTCCCTGTTTGTGTTAGGAGCATGTGCTGTCTACGCAGGGGAATGTGGCAGACTCCCATCTCGCTGTTAGTGTTAGGAGCATATGCTCTCTTTGCAAGGGAATGTGGCAGACTCCCAGCTCGCTGTTGGTGTTATTAGCATGTGCTCTCTGTGCAGGGGAATGTGGCAGACTCCCAGATCGCTGTTAGTGTTAGGAGCATGTGCTCTCTGTGCAAGGGAATGTGGCAGACTCCCAGTTCGCTGTTAGTGTTAGGAACATGTGCTCTCTGTGCAGGGCAGTGTGACAGACTCCCAGCTCGCTGTTAGTGTTAGGAACATGTGCTCTCTGCGCAAGGGAATGTGGCAGACTCCCTGCTCACTGTTAGTGTTAGGAACATGTGCTCTCTAGGCAAGGGAATGTGACAGACTCCCAGCTCGCTGTTAGTGTTAGGAACATGTGCTCTCTAGGCAAGGGAATGTGACAGACACCCAGCTCGCTGTTAGTGTTAGGAACATGTGCTCTCTGTGCAAGGGAATATGGCAGACTCCCAGCTCGCTGTTAGTGTTAGGAGCATGTGCTTTCTATTCAAGGGAATGTGACAGACTCCCAGCTCGCTGTTAGTGTTAGGGACATGTGCACTCGAGGAAAGGGAATGTGACAGACACCCAGCCTGTTGTTAGGGTTAGGAACATGTGCTCTCTATGCATTGGAATGTCACAGAATCCCAGCTCGCTGTTAGTGTTAGGAACATATGCTCTCTATGCAAGGGAATGTGACAGACTCCAAGACCACTGTTAGTGTTAGGAACATGTGCTGTCTATGCAACGGAATGTGACAGACACCCAGCTCGCTGTTAGTGTTCGGAACTAGTGCTCTCTATGCAAGGGAATGTGAAAGACTCTCACCTTGCTGTTAGTGATCTCTCTGCCCAGGAATGTGACAGATTCCCAGCTCGCTGTTAGTTTTAGGAACATTTGCTCTCTATGCAAGGAAATGCAACAGACGCACAGCTCGCTGTTAATGTTAGGAATATGTGCTCTCTCAGCAAGGGATGTGACAGACTACCAGCTCGCTGCTAGTGTTAGGAACATGTGCTCTCTATGCAGGTGAATGTGACAGACGCCCAACTCGCTGTTAGTGTTAGGAACATGTGCTCTCGAGGAAAGGGAATGTGACAGACACCCAGCTCTCCGTTAGTGTTAGGAACATGTGCTCTCTATGCAAGGGAATGTGACAGACACCCAGCTTGCTGTTAGTGTTAGGAACATGTGCTCTCTATGCATTGGAATGTCACAGAATCCCAGCTCGCTGTTAGTGTTACGAACATGTGCTGTCTATGCAAGGGAATGTGACAGACTCCCAGCTCGCTGTTAGTGTTCGGAACTAGTGCTCTCTATGCAAGGGAATGTGAAAGACTCCCAGCTTGGTGTTAGTGATCTCTGTGCCCAGGAATGTGACAGATTCCCAGCTCGCTGTTAGTTTTAGGAACATTTGCTCTCTATGCAAGGAAATGCAACAGACTTCCAGCTCCCTGTAAGTGTTAGGAACTTGTGCTTTCGATGCAAGGGAATGTGAAAGACTCCCAGCTCGCTCTTAGTGTTAGCAACATGTGTTCCTTATGCAGGAGAATGTGACAGACGCACAGCTCGCTGTTAATGTTAGGAATATGTGCTCTCTTTGCAAGGGAATGAGACAGACTATCAGCTCGCTGCTAGTGTTAGGAACATGTGCTCTCTATGCAGGTGAATGTGACAGACGCCCAGCTCGCTGTTAGTGTTAGGAACATGTGCTCTCTATGCAAAGGAATGTGACAGACTCTCAGCTCGCTGTTAGTGTTAGGAACATGTGCTGTCTATGCAGGAGAATGTGACAGACGCCCAGCTCGCTGTTAGTGTTAGGAACATGTGCTCTCTATGCGGTTGAATGTGACAGACTCCCAGCTCGCTGTTAGTGTTAGGAACATGTGCTCTGTGCAAGGGAATGTGACTAACTCCCAGCTCGCTGTTAGTGTTTGGAACATGTGCTGTCTATGCAAACGAATGTGACAGACTCCCATCTCGCTGTTAGTGTTAGGGACATTTGCTCTCTATGCAGGGGAATATGACAGACTCCCAGCTCACTGTTAGTGCTCTCTCTGCAAGGGAATGTGACAGACTCCCAGCTCGCTGTTAGGGAATGTGACAGACTCCCAGCTGCTGTTAGTGTTAGGAACATGTGCTCTCTAGGCAGGGAAATGTGACAGACGCCTAGCTAGCTGTTAGTGTTAGAAACATGTGCTCTCTATGCAGGGGAATGTGACAGACTCTCAGCTCACTGTTAGTGTTAGGAACATGTGCTCTCTATGCAGGGGAATGTGACAGACGCCCAGCTTGCTGTTAGTGTTAGGAACATGTCCTCTCTATGCAGGGGAATGTGACAGACTCCCAACTCGCTGTTAGTGTTAGGAACATGTGCTCTCTAGGCAGGGGAATGTGACCAACTCCCAGCTCATGGTTAGTGTTAGGAACATGTGCTCTCTGTGCAAGGGAATGTGGCAGACTCCCAGCTCGCTGTTAGTTTTAGGAACATTTGCTCTCTATGCAAGGAAATGTGACAGACTCCCAGCTCACTGTTGGTGTTAGGAACATGTGCTGTCTATGCAGGGGAATGTGACAGATTCCCAGCACGCTGTTAGTGATAGGAACATGTGCTCTCTATGCAGGGGAATGTGGTAGACTCCCAGCTCACTGTTAGTGTTAGGAACATGTGCTCTCTGTGCAAGGGAATATGGCAGACTCCCAGCTCGCTGTTAGTGTTAGGAACATGTGCACTCGAGGAAAGGGAATGTGACAGACACCCAGCTCGACGTTAGTGTTAGGAACATGTGCTCTCTATGCAAGGGAATGTGACAGACACCCAGCCTGTTGTTAGTGTTAGGAACATGTGCACTCGAGGAAAGGGAATGTGACAGACTCCAAGCTCACTGTTAGTGTTAGGAACATGTGCTGTCTATGCAACGGAATGTGACAGACACCCAGCTCGCTGTTAGTGTTCGGAACTAGTGCTCTCTATGCAAGGGAATGTGAAAGACTCTCACCTTGCTGTTAGTGATCTCACTGCCCAGGAATGTGACAGATTCCCAGCTCGCTGTTAGTTTTAGGAACATTTGCTCTCTATGCGAGGAAATGCAACAGACGCACAGCTCGCTGTTAATGTTAGGAATATGTGCTCTCTCAGCAAGGGATGTGACAGACTACCAGCTCGCTGCTAGTGTTAGGAACATGTGCTCTCTATGCAGGTGAATGTGACAGACGCCCAGCTCCCTGTTTGTGTTAGGAGCATGTGCTGTCTACGCAGGGGAATGTGGCAGACTCCCATCTGGCTGTTAGTGTTAGGAGCATATGCTCTCTTTGCAAGGGAATGTGGCAGACTCCCAGCTCGCTGTTAGTGTTATTAGCATGTGCTCTCTGTGCAGGGGAATGTGGCAGACTCCCAGATCGCTGTTAGTGTTAGGAGCATGTGCTCTCTGTGCAAGGGAATGTGGCAGACTCCCAGTTCGCTGTTAGTGTTAGGAACATGTGCTCTCTGTGCAGGGCAGTGTGACAGACTCCCAGCTCGCTGTTAGTGTTAGGAACATGTGCTCTCTGCGCAAGGGAATGTGGCAGACTCCCAGCTCACTGTTAGTGTTAGGAACATGTGCTCTCTAGGCAAGGGAATGTGACAGACTCCCAGCTCGCTGTTAGTGTTAGGAACATGTGCTCTCTAGGCAAGGGAATGTGACAGACACCCAGCTCGCTGTTAGTGTTAGGAACATGTGCTCTCTGTGCAAGGGAATATGGCAGACTCCCAGCTCGCTGTTAGTGTTAGGAGCATGTGCTTTCTATTCAAGGGAATGTGACAGACTCCCAGCTCGCTGTTAGTGTAGGGACATGTGCACTCGAGGAAAGGGAATGTGACAGACACCCAGCCTGTTGTTAGGGTTAGGAACATGTGCTCTCTATGCATTGGAATGTCACAGAATCCCAGCTCGCTGTTAGTGTTAGGAACATATGCTCTCTATGCAAGGGAATGTGACAGACTCCAAGCTCACTGTTTGTGTTAGGAACATGTGCTGTCTATGCAACGGAATGTGACAGACACCCAGCTCGCTGTTAGTGTTCGGAACTAGTGCTCTCTATGCAAGGGAATGTGAAAGACTCTCACCTTGCTGTTAGTGATCTCTCTGCCCAGGAATGTGACAGATTCCCAGCTCGCTGTTAGTTTTAGGAACATTTGCTCTCTATGCAAGGAAATGCAACAGACTTCCAGCTCCCTGTCAGTGTTAGGAACATGTGCTTTCTATGCAAGGGAATGTGACAGACTCCCAGCTCGCGCTTAGTGTTAGGAACATGTGTTCCTTATGCAGGAGAATGTGACAGACGCACAGCTCGCTGTTAATGTTAGGAATATGTGCTCTCTCTGCAAGGGATGTGACAGACTACCAGCTCGCTGCTATTGTTAGGAACATGTGCTCTCTATGCAGGTGAATGTGACAGACGCCCAGCTCGCTGTTAGTGTTAGGAACATGTGCTCTCTATGCAAAGGAATGTGACAGACTCTCAGCTCGCTGTTAGTGTTAGGAACATGTGCTGTCTATGCAGGAGAATGTGACAAACTCCCATCTTGCTGTTAGTGTTAGGGACATTTGCTCTCTATGCAGGGGAATGTGACAGACTCCTAGCTCACTGTTAGTGCTCTCTGTGCAAGGGAATGTGACAGACTCCCAGCTCGCTGTTAGTGTTAGGAACATGTGCTCTCTAGGCAAGGGAATGTGACAGATTCCCAGCTCGCTGTTAGTGTTAGGAGCATGTGCTCTCTGTGCAAGGGAATGTGGCAGACTCCCAGTTCGCTGTTAGTGTTAGGAGCATATGCTCTATTTGCAAGGGAATGTGACAGATTACCAGCACGCTGTTAGTGTTAGGAACATGTGCTGTCTATGCAGGGGAATGTGACAGACTCACAGCTCGCGGTTAGTGTTAGGAACATGCGCTCTCTATGCAGGAGAATATGACAAACTCCCAGCTCGCTGGTAGTGTTAGGAACATGTGCTGTCTATGCAGGGGAATGTGACAGACGCTCAGCTCCCTGTTAGTGTTAGGAACATGTGCTCTCTAGGCAAGGGAATGTGACAGATTCCCAGCACGCTGTTAGTGATAGGAACATGTGCTCTCTATGCAGGGGAATGTGGTAGACTCCCAGCTCACTGTTAGTGTTAGGAACATGTGCTCTCTGTGCAAGGGAATATGGCAGACTCCCAGCTCGCTGTTAGTGTTAGGAACATGTGCACTCGAGGAAAGGGAATGTGACAGACACCCAGCTCGACGTTAGTGTTAGGAACATGTGCTCTCTATGCAAGGGAATGTGACAGACACCCATCCTGTTGTTAGGGTTAGGAACATGTGCTCTCTATGCATTGGAATGTCACAGAATCCCAGCTCGCTGTTAGTGTTAGGAACATGTGCTCTCTATGCAAGGGAATGTGACAGACTCCAAGCTCACTGTTAGTGTTAGGAACATGTGCTGTCTATGCAACGGAATGTGACAGACACCCAGCTCGCTGTTAGTGTTCGGAACTAGTGCTCTCTATGCAAGGGAATGTGAAAGACTCTCACCTTGCTGTTAGTCATCTCACTGCCCAGGAATGTGACAGATTCCCAGCTCGCTGTTAGTTTTAGGAACATTTGCTCTCTATGCGAGGAAATGCAACAGACGCACAGCTCGCTGTTAATGTTAGGAATATGTGCTCTCTCAGCAAGGGATGTGACAGACTACCAGCTCGCTGCTAGTGTTAGGAACATGTGCTCTCTATGCAGGTGAATGTGACAGACGCCCAGCTCCCTGTTTGTGTTAGGAGCATGTGCTGTCTACGCAGGGGAATGTGGCAGACTCCCATCTCGCTGTTAGTGTTAGGAGCATATGCTCTCTTTGCAAGGGAATGTGGCAGACTCCCAGCTCGCTGTTAGTGTTATTAGCATGTGCTCTCTGTGCAGGGGAATGTGGCAGACTCCCAGATCGCTGTTAGTGTTAGGAGCATGTGCTCTCTGTGCAAGGGAATGTGGCAGACTCCCAGTTCGCTGTTAGTGTTAGGAACATGTGCTCTCTGTGCAGGGCAGTGTGACAGACTCCCAGCTCTCTGTTAGTGTTAGGAACATGTGCTCTCTGCGCAAGGGAATGTGGCAGACTCCCAGCTCACTGTTAGTGTTAGGAACATGTGCTCTCTAGGCAAGGGAATGTGACAGACTCCCAGCTCGCTGTTAGTGTTAGGAACATGTGCTCTCTAGGCAAGGGAATGTGACAGACACCCAGCTCGCTGTTAGTGTTAGGAACATGTGCTCTCTGTGCAAGGGAATATGGCAGACTCCCAGCTCGCTGTTAGTGTTAGGAGCATGTGCTTTCTATTCAAGGGAATGTGACAGACTCCCAGCTCGCTGTTAGTGTTAGGGACATGTGCACTCGAGGAAAGGGAATGTGACAGACACCCAGCCTGTTGTTAGGGTTAGGAACATGTGCTCTCTATGCATTGGAATGTCACAGAATCCCAGCTCGCTGTTAGTGTTAGGAACATATGCTCTCTATGCAAGGGAATGTGACAGACTCCAAGCTCACTGTTAGTGTTAGGAACATGTGCTGTCTATGCAACAGAATGTGACAGACACCCAGCTCGCTGTTAGTGTTCGGAACTAGTGCTCTCTATGCAAGGGAATGTGAAAGACTCTCACCTTGCTGTTAGTGATCTCTCTGCCCAGGAATGTGACAGATTCCCAGCTCGCTGTTAGTTTTAGGAACATTTGCTCTCTATGCAAGGAAATGCAACAGACGCACAGCTCGCTGTTAATGTTAGGAATATGTGCTCTCTCAGCAAGGGATGTGACAGACTACCAGCTCGCTGCTAGTGTTAGGAACATGTGCTCTCTATGCAGGTGAATGTGACAGACGCCCAACTCGCTGTTAGTGTTAGGAACATGTGCTCTCGAGGAAAGGGAATGTGACAGACACCCAGCTCTCCGTTAGTGTTAGGAACATGTGCTCTCTATGCAAGGGAATGTGACAGACACCCAGCTTGCTGTTAGTGTTAGGAACATGTGCTCTCTATGCATTGGAATGTCACAGAATCCCAGCTCGCTGTTAGTGTTACGAACATGTGCTCTCTATGCAAGGGAATGCGACAGACTCCAAGCTCACTGTTAGTGTTAGGAACATGTGCTGTCTATGCAAGGGAATGTGACAGACTCCCAGCTCGCTGTTAGTGTTCGGAACTAGTGCTCTCTATGCAAGGGAATGTGAAAGACTCCCAGCTTGCTGTTAGTGATCTCTGTGCCCAGGAATGTGACAGATTCCCAGCTCGCTGTTAGTTTTAGGAACATTTGCTCTCTATGCAAGGAAATGCAACAGACTTCCAGCTCCCTGTAAGTGTTAGGAACTTGTGCTTTCGATGCAAGGGAATGTGAAAGACTCCCAGCTCGCTCTTAGTGTTAGCAACATGTGTTCCTTATGCAGGAGAATGTGACAGACGCACAGCTCGCTGTTAATGTTAGGAATATGTGCTCTCTTTGCAAGGGAATGAGACAGACTATCAGCTCGCTGCTAGTGTTAGGAACATGTGCTCTCTATGCAGGTGAATGTGACAGACGCCCAGCTCGCTGTTAGTGTTAGGAACATGTGCTCTCTATGCAAAGGAATGTGACAGACTCTCAGCTCGCTGTTAGTGTTAGGAACATGTGCTGTCTATGCAGGAGAATGTGACAGACGCCCAGCTCGCTGTTAGTGTTAGGAACATGTGCTCTCTATGCGGTTGAATGTGACAGACTCCCAGCTCGCTGTTAGTGTTAGGAACATGTGCTCTGTGCAAGGGAATGTGACTAACTCCCAGCTCGCTGTTAGTGTTTGGAACATGTGCTGTCTATGCAAACGAATGTGACAGACTCCCATCTCGCTGTTAGTGTTAGGGACATTTGCTCTCTATGCAGGGGAATATGACAGACTCCCAGCTCACTGTTAGTGCTCTCTCTGCAAGGGAATGTGACAGACTCCCAGCTCGCTGTTAGGGAATGTGACAGACTCCCAGCTGCTGTTAGTGTTAGGAACATGTGCTCTCTAGGCAGGGAAATGTGACAGACGCCTAGCTAGCTGTTAGTGTTAGAAACATGTGCTCTCTATGCAGGGGAATGTGACAGACTCTCAGCTCACTGTTAGTGTTAGGAACATGTGCTCTCTATGCAGGGGAATGTGACAGATGCCCAGCTTGCTGTTAGTGTTAGGAACATGTCCTCTCTATGCAGGGGAATGTGACAGACTCCCAACTCGCTGTTAGTGTTAGGAACATGTGCTCTCTAGGCAGGGGAATGTGACCAACTCCCAGCTCATGGTTAGTGTTAGGAACATGTGCTCTCTGTGCAAGGGAATGTGGCAGACTCCCAGCTCGCTGTTAGTTTTAGGAACATTTGCTCTCTATGCAAGGAAATGTGACAGACTCCCAGCTCACTGTTGGTGTTAGGAACATGTGCTGTCTATGCAGGGGAATGTGACAGATTCCCAGCACGCTGTTAGTGATAGGAACATGTGCTCTCTATGCAGGGGAATGTGGTAGACTCCCAGCTCACTGTTAGTGTTAGGAACATGTGCTCTCTGTGCAAGGGAATATGGCAGACTCCCAGCTCGCTGTTAGTGTTAGGAACATGTGCACTCGAGGAAAGGGAATGTGACAGACACCCAGCTCGACGTTAGTGTTAGGAACATGTGCTCTCTATGCAAGGGAATGTGACAGACACCCAGCCTGTTGTTAGTGTTAGGAACATGTGCACTCGAGGAAAGGGAATGTGACAGACTCCAAGCTCACTGTTAGTGTTAGGAACATGTGCTGTCTATGCAACGGAATGTGACAGACACCCAGCTCGCTGTTAGTGTTCGGAACTAGTGCTCTCTATGCAAGGGAATGTGAAAGACTCTCACCTTGCTGTTAGTGATCTCACTGCCCAGGAATGTGACAGATTCCCAGCTCGCTGTTAGTTTTAGGAACATTTGCTCTCTATGCGAGGAAATGCAACAGACGCACAGCTCGCTGTTAATGTTAGGAATATGTGTTCTCTCAGCAAGGGATGTGACAGACTACCAGCTCGCTGCTAGTGTTAGGAACATGTGCTCTCTATGCAGGTGAATGTGACAGACGCCCAGCTCCCTGTTTGTGTTAGGAGCATGTGCTGTCTACGCAGGGGAATGTGTCAGACTCCCATCTGGCTGTTAGTGTTAGGAGCATATGCTCTCTTTGCAAGGGAATGTGGCAGACTCCCAGCTCGCTGTTAGTGTTATTAGCATGTGCTCTCTGTGCAGGGGAATGTGGCAGACTCCCAGATCGCTGTTAGTGTTAGGAGCATGTGCTCTCTGTGCAAGGGAATGTGGCAGACTCCCAGCTCGCTGTTAGTGTTAGGAACATGTGCTCTCTGCGCAAGGGAATGTGGCAGACTCCCAGCTCACTGTTAGTGTTAGGAACATGTGCTCTCTAGGCAAGGGAATGTGACAGACTCCCAGCTCGCTGTTAGTGTTAGGAACATGTGCTCTCTAGGCAAGGGAATGTGACAGACACCCAGCTCGCTGTTAGTGTTAGGAACATGTGCTCTCTGTGCAAGGGAATATGGCAGACTCCCAGCTCGCTGTTAGTGTTAGGAGCATGTGCTTTCTATTCAAGGGAATGTGACAGACTCCCAGCTCGCTGTTAGTGTTAGGGACATGTGCACTCAAGGAAAGGGAATGTGACAGACACCCAGCCTGTTGTTAGGGTTAGGAACATGTGCTCTCTATGCATTGGAATGTCACAGAATCCCAGCTCGCTGTTAGTGTTAGGAACATATGCTCTCTATGCAAGGGAATGTGACAGACTCCAAGCTCACTGTTTGTGTTAGGAACATGTGCTGTCTATGCAACGGAATGTGACAGACACCCAGCTCGCTGTTAGTGTTCGGAACTAGTGCTCTCTATGCAAGGGAATGTGAAAGACTCTCACCTTGCTGTTAGTGATCTCTCTGCCCAGGAATGTGACAGATTCCCAGCTCGCTGTTAGTTTTAGGAACATTTGCTCTCTATGCAAGGAAATGCAACAGACGCACAGCTCGCTGTTAATGTTAGGAATATGTGCTCTCTCAGCAAGGGATGTGACAGACTACCAGCTCGCTGCTAGTGTTAGGAACATGTGCTCTCTATGCAGGTGAATGTGACAGACGCCCAACTCGCTGTTAGTGTTAGGAACATGTGCTCTCGAGGAAAGGGAATGTGACAGACACCCAGCTCTCCGTTAGTGTTAGGAACATGTGCTCTCTATGCAAGGGAATGTGACAGACACCCAGCTTGCTGTTAGTGTTAGGAACATGTGCTCTCTATGCATTGGAATGTCACAGAATCCCAGCTCGCTGTTAGTGTTACGAACATGTGCTCTCTATGCAAGGGAATGTGACAGACTCCAAGCTCACTGTTAGTGTTAGGAACATGTGCTGTCTATGCAAGGGAATGTGACAGACTCCCAGCTCGCTGTTAGTGTTCGGAACTGGTGCTCTCTATGCAAGGGAATGTGAAAGACTCCCAGCTTGCTGTTAGTGATCTCTGTGCCCAGGAATGTGACAGATTCCCAGCTCGCTGTTAGTTTTAGGAACATTTGCTCTCTATGCAAGGAAATGCAACAGACTTCCAGCTCCCTGTAAGTGTTAGGAACTTGTGCTTTCGATGCAAGGGAATGTGAAAGAATCCCAGCTCGCTCTTAGTGTTAGCAACATGTGTTCCTTATGCAGGAGAATGTGACAGACGCACAGCTCGCTGTTAATGTTAGGAATATGTGCTCTCTTTGCAAGGGAATGAGACAGACTATCAGCTCGCTGCTAGTGTTAGGAACATGTGCTCTCTATGCAGGTGAATGTGACAGACGCCCAGCTCGCTGTTAGTGTTAGGAACATGTGCTCTCTATGCAAAGGAATGTGACAGACTCTCAGCTCGCTGTTAGTGTTAGGAACATGTGCTGTCTATGCAGGAGAATGTGACAGACGCCCAGCTCGCTGTTAGTGTTAGGAACATGTGCTCTCTATGCGGTTGAATGTGACAGACTCCCAGCTCGCTGTTAGTGTTAGGAACATGTGCTCTGTGCAAGGGAATGTGACTAACTCCCAGCTCGCTGTTAGTGTTTGGAACATGTGCTGTCTATGCAAACGAATGTGACAGACTCCCATCTCGCTGTTAGTGTTAGGGACATTTGCTCTCTATGCAGGGGAATATGACAGACTCCCAGCTCACTGTTAGTGCTCTCTCTGCAAGGGAATGTGATAGACTCCCAGCTCGCTGTTAGGGAATGTGACAGACTCCCAGCTGCTGTTAGTGTTAGGAACATGTGCTCTCTAGGCAGGGAAATGTGACAGACGCCTAGCTAGCTGTTAGTGTTAGAAACATGTGCTCTCTATGCAGGGGAATGTGACAGACTCTCAGCTCACTGTTAGTGTTAGGAACATGTGCTCTCTATGCAGGGGAATGTGACAGACGCCCAGCTTGCTGTTAGTGTTAGGAACATGTCCTCTCTATGCAGGGGAATGTGACAGACTCCCAACTCGCTGTTAGTGTTAGGAGCATGTGCTCTATAGGCAGGGGAATGTGACCAACTCCCAGCTCATGGTTAGTGTTAGGAACATGTGCTCTCTGTGCAAGGGAATGTGGCAGACTCCCAGCTCGCTGTTAGTTTTAGGAACATTTGCTCTCTATGCAAGGAAATGTGACAGACTCCCAGCTCACTGTTGGTGTTAGGAACATGTGCTTTCGATGCAAGGGAATGTGAAAGACTCCCAGCTCGCTCTTAGTGTTAGGAACATGTGTTCCTTATGCAGGAGAATGTGACAGATGCACAGCTCGCTGTTAATGTTAGGAATATGTGCTCTCTCTGCAAGGGAATGTGACAGACTACCAGCTCGCTGCTAGTGTTAGGAACATGTGCTCTCTATGCAGGTGAATGTGACAGACGCCCAGCTCGCTGTTAGTGTTAGGAACATGTGCTCTCTATGCAGGGGAATGTGACAGACTCCCAGCTCGCTGTTAGTGTTAGGAACATGTGCTCTGTGCAAGGGAATGTGACTAACTCCCAGCTCGCTGTTAGTGTTAGGAACATGTGCTGTCTATGCAAAGAATGTGACAGACTCCCATCTTGCTGTTAGTGTTAGTTACATTTGCTCTCTGTGCAAGGGAATGTGACAGACTCCCAGCTCACTGTTAGGGAATGTGACAGACTCCCAGCTCGCTGTTAGTGTTAGGAACATGTGCTCTCTAGGCAAGGGAATGTGACAGATTCCCAGCACGCTGTTAGTGATAGGAAAATGTGCTCTCTATGCAGCAGAATGTGGCAGACTCCCAGCTCGCTGTTAGTGTTAGGAGCATGTGCTCTCTGTACAAGGGAATGTGGCAGACTCCCAGCTCGCTGTTAGTGTTAGGAGCATATGCTCTCTTTGCAAGGGAATGTGACAGATTCCCAGCACGCTGATAGTGATAGGAACATGTGCTCTCTATGCAGGGGAATCTGGCAGACTCCCAGCTCGCTGTTAGTGTTAAGTGCATGTGCTTTCTATGCAAGGGAATGTGACAGACTCCCAGCTCGCTGTTAGTGTTAGGAACATGTGCACTCGAGGAAAGAGAATGTGACAGACACCCAGCTTGCCATTAGTGTTAGGAACATGTGCTCTCTATGCAAGGGAATGTGACAGACACCCAGCTTGTTGTTAGTGTTAGGAACATGTGCTCTCTATGCATTGGAATGTCACAGAATCCCAGCTCGCTGTTAGTGTTAGGAACATGTGCTCTCTAGGCAAGGGAATGTGACAGACACCCAGCTCGCTGTTAGTGTTAGGAACATGTGCTCTCTGTGCAAGGGAATGTGGCAGACTCCCAGCTCGCTGTTAGTGTTTGGAGCATCTGCTTTCTATGCAAGGGAATGTGACAGACTCCCAGCTCGCTGTAAGTGTTAGGAACATGTGCACTCGAGGAAAGGGAATGTGACAGACACACAGCTCGCCGTTAGTGTTAGGAACATGTGCTCTCTATGCAAGGGAATGTGACAGACACCAAGCTTGTTGTTAGTGTTAGGAACATGTGCTCTCTATGCATTGGAATGTCACAGAATCCCAGCTTGCTGTTAGTGTTAGGAACATGTGTTCTCTATGCAAGGGAATGGGACAGACTCCAAGCTCACTGTTAGTGTTAGGAACATGTGCTGTCTATGCAACGGAATGTGACAGACTCCCAGCTCGCTGTTAGTGTTCGGAACTAAAGCTCTCTATGCAAGGGAATGTGAAAGACTCCCAGCTTGCTGTTAGTGATCTCTGTGCCCAGGAATGTGACAGATTCCCAGCTCGCTGTTAGTTTTAGGAACATTTGCTCTCTATGCAAGGAAATGCAACAGACTTCCAGCTCCCTGTCAGTGTTAGGAACATGTGCTTTCTATGCTAGGGAATGTGACAGACTCCCAGCTCACGCTTAGTGTTAGGAACATGTGTTCCTTATGCAGGAGAATGTGACAGACGCACAGCTCGTTGTTAATGTTAGGAATATGTGCTCTCTCTGCAAGGGATGTGACAGACTACCAGCTCGCTGCTAGTGTTAGGAACATGTGCTCTCTATGCAGGTGAATGTGACAGACGCCATGCTCGCTGTTAGTGTTAGGAACATGTGCTCTCTATGCAAAGGAATGTGACAGACTCTCAGCTCGCTGTTAGTGTTAGGAACATGTGCTATCTATGCAGGAGAATGTGACAAACTCCCATCTTGCTGTTAGTGTTAGGGACATTTGCTCTATATGCAGGGGAATGTGACAGACTCCCAGCTCACTGTTAGTGCTCTCTGTGCAAGGGAATGTGACAGACACCGAGCTCGCTGTTAGGGAATGTGACAGACTCCCAGCTCGCTGTTAGTGTTAGGAACATGTGCTCTCTAGGCAATTGAATGTGACAGATTCCCAGCACGCTGTTAGTGATAGGAACATGTGCTCTCTATGCAGGGGAATGTGGCAGACTCCCAGCTCACTGTTAGTGTTAGGAGCATATGCTCTCTTTGCAAGGGAATGTGGCAGAGTCCCAGCTCACTGTTAGTGTTAGGAGCATGTGCTCTCTGTGCAAGCGAATGTGGCAGACTCCCAGTTCACTGTTAGTGTTAGGAACATGTGCTCTCTGTGCAGGGCAGTGTGACAGACTCCCAGCTCGCTGTTAGTGTTAGGAACACGTGCTCTCTGCGTAAGGGAAAGTGGCAGACTCCCAGCTCACTGTTAGTGTTAGGAACATGTGCTCTCTAGGCAAGGGAATATGACAGACACCCAGCTCGCTGTTAGTGTTAGGAACATGTGCTCTCTGTGCAATGAATGTGGCAGACTCCCAGCTCGCTGTTAGTGTTAGGAGCATGTGCTTTCTATGCAAGGGAATGTGACAGACTCCAGGCTCGCTCTTAGTGTTAGGAACATGTGCTCTCGAGGAAAGGGAATGTGACAGACACCCAGCTCTCCATTAGTGTTAGGAACATGTGCTCTCTATGCAAGGGAATGTGACAGACTCCAAGCTCACTGTTAGTGTTAGGAACATGTGCTGTCTATGCAAGGGAATGTGACAGACTCCCAGCTCGCTGTTAGTGTTCGGAACTAGTGCTCTCTATGCAAGGGAATGTGAAAGACTCCCAGCTTGCTGTTAGTAATCTCTGTGCCCAGGAATGTGACAGATTCCCAGCTCGCTGTTAGTTTTAGGAACATTGGCTCTCTATGCAAGGAAATACAACAGACTTCCAGCTCCCTGTCAGTGTTAGGAACATGTGCTTTCGATGCAAGGGAATGTGAAAGACTCCCAGCTCGCTCTTAGTGTTAGGAACATGTGTTCCTTATGCAGGAGAATGTGACAGACGCACAGTTTGCTGTTAATGTTAGGAATATGTACTCTCTCGGCAAGGGAATGTGAGAGACTACCAGCTCGCTGCTAGTGTTAGGAACATGTGCTCTCTATGCAGGTGAATGTGACAGACGCCCAGCTCGCTGTTAGTGTTAGGAACATGTGCTCTCTATGCAAAGGAATGTGACAGACTCTCAGCTCGCTGTTAGTGTTAGGAACATGTGCTGTCTATGCAGGAGAATGTGACAGACGCCCAGCTCGCTGTTAGTGTTAGGAACATGTGCTCTCTATGCATTGGAATGTGACAGACTCCCAACTTGCTGTTAGTGTTAGGAACATGTGCTCTGTGCAAGGGAATGTGACTAACTCCCAGCTCGCTGTTAGTGTTAGGAACATGTGCTGTCTATGCAAACGAATGTGACAGACTCCCATCTCGCTGTTAGTGTTAGGGACATTTGCTCTCTATGCAGGGGAATATGACAGACTCCCAGCTCACTGTTAATGCTCTCTGTGCAAGGGAATGTGACAGACTCCCAGCTCGCTGTTAGGGAATGTGACAGACTCCCAACTGCTGTTAGTGTTAGGAACATGTGCTCTCTATGCAGGGGAATGTGACAGATGCCCAGCTAGCTGTTAGTGTTAGGAACATGTGCTCTCTATGCAGGGGAATGTGACAGACGCCCAGCTTGCTGTTAGTGTTAGGAACATGTCCTCTCTATGCAGGGGAATGTGACAGACTCCCAACTCGCTGTTAGTGTTAGGAACATGTGCTTTCTATGCAGGGGAATGTGACAGACTCCCAGCTCGTTGTTAGTGTTAGGAACATGTGCTCTCTGTGCAAGGGAATGTGGCAGACCCCCAGCTCGATGTTAGTGTTAGGAGCATGTGCTTTCTATGCAAGGGAATGTGACAGACTCCCAGCTCACCGTTTGTGTTAGGAGCATGGGCTGTCTATGCAAGGGAATGTGACAGACTCCCAGCTCGCTGTTAGTGTTAGGAACTAGTGCTCTCTATGCAGGGGAATGTGACAGACTCCCAACTCGCTGTTAGTGCTCTCTGTGCAAAGGAATGTGACAGATTCCCAGCTCGCTGTTAGTTTTAGGAACATTTGCTCTCTATGCAAGGAAATGCAACAGACTTCCAGCTCCCTGTCAGTGTTAGGAACATGTGCTTTCGATGCAAGGGAATGTGAAAGACTCCCAGCTCGCTCTTAGTGTTAGGAACATGTGTTCCTTATGCAGGAGAATGTGACAGATGCACAGCTCGCTGTTAATGTTAGGAATATGTGCTCTCTCTGCAAGGGAATGTGACAGACTACCAGCTCGCTGTTATTGTTAGGAACATGTGCTGTCTATGCAGGAGAATGTGACAGACGCCCAGCTCGCTGTTAGTGTTAGGAACATGTGCTCTCTATGCAGGGGAATGTGACAGACTCCCAGCTCGCTGTTAGTGTTAGGAACATGTGCTCTGTGCAAGGGAATGTGACTAACTCCCAGCTCGCTGTTAGTGTTAGGAACATGTGCTGTCTATGCAAACGAATGTGACAGACTCCCATCTCGCTGTTAGTGTTAGGGACATTTGCTCTCTATGCAGGGGAATATGACAGACTCCCAGCTCACTGTTATTGCTCTCTGTGCAAGGGAATGTGACAGACTCCCAGATCGCTGTTAGGGAATTTGACAGACTCCCAGCTGCTGTTAGTGTTAGGAACATGTGCTCTCTATGCAGAGGAATGTGACAGATGCCCAGCTAGCTGTTAGTGTTAGAAACATGTGCTCTCTATGCAGAGGAATGTGACAGACTCTCAGCTCACTGTTAGTGTTAGGAACATGTGCTCTCTATGCAGGGGAATGTGACAGACGCCCAGCTTGCTGTTAGTGTTAGGAACATGTCCTCTCTATGCAGGGGAATGTGACAGACTCCCAACTCGCTGTTAGTGTTTAGGAACATGTGCTCTCTATGCAGGGGAATGTGACAGACTCCCAGCTCGTGGTTAGTGTTAGGAACATGTGCTCTCTGTGCAAGGGAATGTGGCAGACTCCCAGCTCGCTGTTAGTGTTAGGAGCATGTGCTTTCTATGCAAGGGAATGTGACAGACTCCCAGCTCACCGTTGGTGTTAGGAGCATGTGCTGTCTATGCAAGGGAATGTGACAGACTCCCAGCTCACTGTTAGTGTTAGGAACTAGTGCTCTCTATGCATTGGAATGTGACAGACTCCCAACTTGCTGTTAGTGTTAGGAACATGTGCTCTGTGCAAGGGAATGTGACTAACTCCCAGCTCGCTGTTAGTGTTAGGAACATGTGCTGTCTATGCAAACGAATGTGACAGACTCCCATCTCGCTGTTAGTGTTAGGGACATTTGCTCTCTATGCAGGGGAATATGACAGACTCCCAGCTCACTGTTAATGCTCTCTGTGCAAGGGAATGTGACAGACTCCCAGCTCGCTGTTAGGGAATGTGACAGACTCCCAACTGCTGTTAGTGTTAGGAACATGTGCTCTCTATGCAGGGGAATGTGACAGATGCCCAGCTAGCTGTTAGTGTTAGGAACATGTGCTCTCTATGCAGGGGAATGTGACAGACGCCCAGCTTGCTGTTAGTGTTAGGAACATGTCCTCTCTATGCAGGGGAATGTGACAGACTCCCAACTCGCTGTTAGTGTTAGGAACATGTGCTCTCTATGCAGGGGAATGTGACAGACTCCCAGCTCGCTGTTAGTGTTACGAACATGTGCTCTCTATGCAAGGGAATGCGACAGACTCCAAGCTCACTGTTAGTGTTAGGAACATGTGCTGTCTATGCAAGGGAATGTGACAGACTCCCAGCTCGCTGTTAGTGTTCGGAACTAGTGCTCTCTATGCAAGGGAATGTGAAAGACTCCCAGCTTGCTGTTAGTGATCTCTGTGCCCAGGAATGTGACAGATTCCCAGCTCGCTGTTAGTTTTAGGAACATTTGCTCTCTATGCAAGGAAATGCAACAGACTTCCAGCTCCCTGTAAGTGTTAGGAACTTGTGCTTTCGATGCAAGGGAATGTGAAAGACTCCCAGCTCGCTCTTAGTGTTAGCAACATGTGTTCCTTATGCAGGAGAATGTGACAGACGCACAGCTCGCTGTTAATGTTAGGAATATGTGCTCTCTTTGCAAGGGAATGAGACAGACTATCAGCTCGCTTCTAGTGTTAGGAACATGTGCTCTCTATGCAGGTGAATGTGACAGACGCCAGCTCGCTGTTAGTGTTAGGAACATGTGCTCTCTATGCAAAGGAATGTGACAGACTCTCAGCTCGCTGTTAGTGTTAGGAACATGTGCTGTCTATGCAGGAGAATGTGACAGACGCCCAGCTCGCTGTTAGTGTTAGGAACATGTGATCTCTATGCGGTTGAATGTGACAGACTCCCAGCTCGCTGTTAGTGTTAGGAACATGTGCTCTGTGCAAGGGAATGTGACTAACTCCCAGCTCGCTGTTAGTGTTTGGAACATGTGCTGTCTATGCAAACGAATGTGACAGACTCCCATCTCGCTGTTAGTGTTAGGGACATTTGCTCTCTATGCAGGGGAATATGACAGACTCCCAGCTCACTGTTAGTGTTAGGAACATGTGCTCTCTATGCAGGGGAATGTGACAGACGCCCAGCTTGCTGTTAGTGTTAGGAACATGTCCTCTCTATGCAGGGGAATGTGACAGACTCCCAACTCGCTGTTAGTGTTAGGAACATGTGCTCTCTAGGCAGGGGAATGTGACCAACTCCCAGCTCATGGTTAGTGTTAGGAACATGTGCTCTCTGTGCAAGGGAATGTGGCAGACTCCCAGCTCGCTGTTAGTTTTAGGAACATTTGCTCTCTATGCAAGGAAATGTGACAGACTCCCAGCTCACTGTTGGTGTTAGGAACATGTGCTGTCTATGCAGGGGAATGTGACAGATTCCCAGCACGCTGTTAGTGATAGGAACATGTGCTCTCTATGCAGGGGAATGTGGTAGACTCCCAGCTCACTGTTAGTGTTAGGAACATGTGCTCTCTGTGCAAGGGAATATGGCAGACTCCCAGCTCGCTGTTAGTGTTAGGAACATGTGCACTCGAGGAAAGGGAATGTGACAGACACCCAGCTCGACGTTAGTGTTAGGAACATGTGCTCTCTATGCAAGGGAATGTGACAGACACCCAGCCTGTTGTTAGTGTTAGGAACATGTGCACTCGAGGAAAGGGAATGTGACAGACTCCAAGCTCACTGTTAGTGTTAGGAACATGTGCTGTCTATGCAACGGAATGTGACAGACACCCAGCTCGCTGTTAGTGTTCGGAACTAGTGCTCTCTATGCAAGGGAATGTGAAAGACTCTCACCTTGCTGTTAGTGATCTCACTGCCCAGGAATGTGACAGATTCCCAGCTCGCTGTTAGTTTTAGGAACATTTGCTCTCTATGCGAGGAAATGCAACAGACGCACAGCTCGCTGTTAATGTTAGGAATATGTGCTCTCTCAGCAAGGGATGTGACAGACTACCAGCTCGCTGCTAGTGTTAGGAACATGTGCTCTCTATGCAGGTGAATGTGACAGACGCCCAGCTCCCTGTTTGTGTTAGGAGCATGTGCTGTCTACGCAGGGGAATGTGGCAGACTCCCACCTGGCTGTTAGTGTTAGGAGCATATGCTCTCTTTGCAAGGGAATGTGGCAGACTCCCAGCTCGCTGTTAGTGTTATTAGCATGTGCTCTCTGTGCAGGGGAATGTGGCAGACTCCCAGATCGCTGTTAGTGTTAGGAGCATGTGCTCTCTGTGCAAGGGAATGTGGCAGACTCCCAGTTCGCTGTTAGTGTTAGGAACATGTGCTCTCTGTGCAGGGCAGTGTGACAGACTCCCAGCTCGCTGTTAGTGTTAGGAACATGTGCTCTCTGCGCAAGGGAATGTGGCAGACTCCCAGCTCACTGTTAGTGTTAGGAACATGTGCTCTCTAGGCAAGGGAATGTGACAGACTCCCAGCTCGCTGTTAGTGTTAGGAACATGTGCTCTCTAGGCAAGGGAATGTGACAGACACCCAGCTCGCTGTTAGTGTTAGGAACATGTGCTCTCTGTGCAAGGGAATATGGCAGACTCCTAGCTCGCTGTTAGTGTTAGGAGCATGTGCTTTCTATTCAAGGGAATGTGACAGACTCCCAGCTCGCTGTTAGTGTTAGGGACATGTGCACTCGAGGAAAGGGAATGTGACAGACACCCAGCCTGTTGTTAGGGTTAGGAACATGTGCTCTCTATGCATTGGAATGTCACAGAATCCCAGCTCGCTGTTAGTGTTAGGAACATATGCTCTCTATGCAAGGGAATGTGACAGACTCCAAGCTCACTGTTTGTGTTAGGAACATGTGCTGTCTATGCAACGGAATGTGACAGACACCCAGCTCGCTGTTAGTGTTCGGAACTAGTGCTCTCTATGCAAGGGAATGTGAAAGACTCTCACCTTGCTGTTAGTGATCTCTCTGCGCAGGAATGTGACAGATTCCCAGCTCGCTGTTAGTTTTAGGAACATTTGCTCTCTATGCAAGGAAATGCAACAGACGCACAGCTCACTGTTAATGTTAGGAATATGTGCTCTCTCAGCAAGGGATGTGACAGACTACCAGCTCGCTGCTAGTGTTAGGAACATGTGCTCTCTATGCAGGTGAATGTGACAGACGCCCAACTCGCTTTTAGTGTTAGGAACATGTGCTCTCGAGGAAAGGGAATGTGACAGACACCCAGCTCTCCGTTAGTGTTAGGAACATGTGCTCTCTATGCAAGGGAATGTGACAGACACCCAGCTTGCTGTTAGTGTTAGGAACATGTGCTCTCTATGCATTGGAATGTCACAGAATCCCAGCTCGCTGTTAGTGTTACGAACATGTGCTCTCTATGCAAGGGAATGTGACAGACTCCAAGCTCACTGTTAGTGTTAGGAACATGTGCTGTCTATGCAAGGGAATGTGACAGACTCCCAGCTCGCTGTTAGTGTTCGGAACTAGTGCTCTCTATGCAAGGGAATGTGAAAGACTCCCAGCTTGCTGTTAGTGATCTCTGTGCCCAGGAATGTGACAGATTCCCAGCTCGCTGTTAGTTTTAGGAACATTTGCTCTCTATGCAAGGAAATGCAACAGACTTCCAGCTCCCTGTAAGTGTTAGGAACTTGTGCTTTCGATGCAAGGAAATGTGAAAGACTCCCAGCTCGCTCTTAGTGTTAGCAACATGTGTTCCTTATGCAGGAGAATGTGACAGACGCACAGCTCGCTGTTAATGTTAGGAATATGTGCTCTCTTTGCAAGGGAATGAGACAGACTATCAGCTCGCTGCTAGTGTTAGGAACATGTGCTCTCTATGCAGGTGAATGTGACAGACGCCCAGCTCGCTGTTAGTGTTAGGAACATGTGCTCTCTATGCAAAGGAATGTGACAGACTCTCAGCTCGCTGTTAGTGTTAGGAACATGTGCTGTCTATGCAGGAGAATGTGACAGACGCCCAGCTCGCTGTTAGTGTTAGGAACATGTGCTCTCTATGCGGTTGAATGTGACAGACTCCCAGCTCGCTGTTAGTGTTAGGAACATGTGCTCTGTGCAAGGGAATGTGACTAACTCCCAGCTCGCTGTTAGTGTTTGGAACATGTGCTGTCTATGCAAACGAATGTGACAGACTCCCATCTCGCTGTTAGTGTTAGGGACATTTGCTCTCTATGCAGGGGAATATGACAGACTCCCAGCTCACTGTTAGTGCTCTCTCTGCAAGGGAATGTGACAGACTCCCAGCTCGCTGTTAGGGAATGTGACAGACTCCCAGCTGCTGTTAGTGTTAGGAACATGTGCTCTCTAGGCAGGGAAATGTGACAGACGCCTAGCTAGCTGTTAGTGTTAGAAACATGTGCTCTCTATGCAGGGGAATGTGACAGACTCTCAGCTCACTGTTAGTGTTAGGAACATGTGCTCTCTATGCAGGGGAATGTGACAGACGCCCAGCTTGCTGTTAGTGTTAGGAACATGTCCTCTCTATGCAGGGGAATGTGACAGACTCCCAACTCGCTGTTAGTGTTAGGAACATGTGCTCTCTAGGCAGGGGAATGTGACCAACTCCCAGCTCATGGTTAGTGTTAGGAACATGTGCTCTCTGTGCAAGGGAATGTGGCAGACTCCCAGCTCGCTGTTAGTTTTAGGAACATTTGCTCTCTGTGCAAGGAAATGTGACAGACTCCCAGCTCACTGTTGGTGTTAGGAACATGTGCTTTCGATGCAAGGGAATGTGAAAGACTCCCAGCTCGCTCTTAGTGTTAGGAACATGTGTTCCTTATGCAGGAGAATGTGACAGATGCACAGCTCGCTGTTAATGTTAGGAATATGTGCTCTCTCTGCAAGGGAATGTGACAGACTACCAGCTCGCTGCTAGTGTTAGGAACATGTGCTCTCTATGCAGGTGAATGTGACAGACGCCCAGCTCGCTGTTAGTGTTGGGAACATGTGCTCTCTATGCAAAGGAATGTGACAGACTCTCAGCTCACTGTTATTGTTAGGAACATGTGCTGTCTATGCAGGAGAATGTGACAGACGCCCAGCTCGCTGTTAGTGTTAGGAACATGTGCTCTCTATGCAGGGGAATGTGACAGACTCCCAGCTCGCTGTTAGTGTTAAGAACATGTGCTCTGTGCAAGGGAATGTGACTAACTCCCAGCTCGCTGTTAGTGTTAGGAACATATGCTGTCTATGCAAAGAATGTGACAGACTCCCATCTTGCTGTTAGTGTTAGTTACATTTGCTCTCTGTGCAAGGGAATGTGACAGACTCCCAGCTCACTGTTAGGGAATGTGACAGACTCCCAGCTCGCTGTTAGTGTTAGGAACATGTGCTCTCTAGGCAAGGGAATGTGACAGATTCCCAGCACGCTGTTAGTGATAGGAAAATGTGCTCTCTATGCAGCGGAATGTGGCAGACTCCCAGCTCGCTGTTAGTGTTAGGAGCATGTGCTCTCTGTACAAGGGAATGTGGCAGACTCCCAGCTCGCTGTTAGTGTTAGGAGCATATGCTCTCTTTGCAAGGGAATGTGACAGATTCCCAGCACGCTGATAGTGATAGGAACATGTGCTCTCTATGCAGGGGAATCTGGCAGACTCCCAGCTCGCTGTTAGTGTTAAGTGCATGTGCTTTCTATGCAAGGGAATGTGACAGACTCCCAGCTCGCTGTTAGTGTTAGGAACATGTGCACTCGAGGAAAGAGAATGTGACAGACACCCAGCTTGCCATTAGTGTTAGGAACATGTGCTCTCTATGCAAGGGAATGTGACAGACACCCAGCTTGTTGTTAGTGTTAGGAACATGTGCTCTCTATGCATTGGAATGTCACAGAATCCCAGCTCGCTGTTAGTGTTAGGAACATGTGCTCTCTAGGCAAGGGAATGTGACAGACACCCAGCTCGCTGTTAGTGTTAGGAACATGTGCTCTCTGTGCAGGGAATGTGGCAGACTCCCAGCTCGCTGTTAGTGTTAGGAGCATGTGCTTTCTATGCAAGGGAATGTGACAGACTCCCAGCTCGCTGTAAGTGTTAGGAACATGTGCACTCGAGGAAAGGGAATGTGACAGACACACAGCTCGCCGTTAGTGTTAGGAACATGTGCTCTCTATGCAAGGGAATGTGACAGACACCAAGCTTGTTGTTAGTGTTAGGAACATGTGCTCTCTATGCATTGGAATGTCACAGAATCCCAGCTTGCTGTTAGTGTTAGGAACATGTGTTCTCTATGCAAGGGAATGGGACAGACTCCAAGCTCACTGTTAGTGTTAGGAACATGTGCTGTCTATGCAACGGAATGTGACAGACTCCCAGCTCGCTGTTAGTGTTCGGAACTAAACCTCTCTATGCAAGGGAATGTGAAAGACTCCCAGCTTGCTGTTAGTGATCTCTGTGCCCAGGAATGTGACAGATTCCCAGCTCGCTGTTAGTTTTAGGAACATTTGCTCTCTATGCAAGGAAATGCAACAGACTTCCAGCTCCCTGTCAGTGTTAGGAACATGTGCTTTCTATGCTAGGGAATGTGACAGACTCCCAGCTCACGCTTAGTGTTAGGAACATGTGTTCCTTATGCAGGAGAATGTGACAGACGCACAGCTCGTTGTTAATGTTAGGAATATGTGCTCTCTCTGCAAGGGATGTGACAGACTACCAGCTCGCTGCTAGTGTTAGGAACATGTGCTCTCTATGCAGGTGAATGTGACAGACGCCATGCTCGCTGTTAGTGTTAGGAACATGTGCTCTCTATGCAAAGGAATGTGACAGACTCTCAGCTCGCTGTTAGTGTTAGGAACATGTGCTATCTATGCAGGAGAATGTGACAAACTCCCATCTTGCTGTTAGTGTTAGGGACATTTGCTCTCTATGCAGGGGAATGTGACAGACTCCCAGCTCACTGTTAGTGCTCTCTGTGCAAGGGAATGTGACAGACACCGAGCTCGCTGTTAGGGAATGTGACAGACTCCCAGCTCGCTGTTAGTGTTAGGAACATGTGCTCTCTAGGCAATTGAATGTGACAGATTCCCAGCACGCTGTTAGTGATAGGAACATGTGCTCTCTATGCAGGGGAATGTGGCAGACTCCCAGCTCACTGTTAGTGTTAGGAGCATATGCTCTCTTTGCAAGGGAATGTGGCAGAGTCCCAGCTCACTGTTAGTGTTAGGAGCATGTGCTCTCTGTGCAAGCGAATGTGGCAGACTCCCAGTTCACTGTTAGTGTTAGGAACATGTGCTCTCTGTGCAGGGCAGTGTGACAGACTCCCAGCTCGCTGTTAGTGTTAGGAACACGTGCTCTCTGCGTAAGGGAAAGTGGCAGACTCCCAGCTCACTGTTAGTGTTAGGAACATGTGCTCTCTAGGCAAGGGAATATGACAGACTCCCAGCTCACTGTTAGTGTTAGGAACATGTGCTCTCTAGGCAAGGGAATGTGACAGACACCCAGCTCGCTGTTAGTGTTAGGAACATGTGCTCTCTGTGCAATGAATGTGGCAGACTCCCAGCTCGCTGTTAGTGTTAGGAGCATGTGCTTTCTATGCAAGGGAATGTGACAGACTCCAGGCTCGCTCTTAGTGTTAGGAACATGTGCTCTCGAGGAAAGGGAATGTGACAGACACCCAGCTCTCCATTAGTGTTAGGAACATGTGCTCTCTATGCAAGGGAATGTGACAGACTCCAAGCTCACTGTTAGTGTTAGGAACATGTGCTGTCTATGCAAGGGAATGTGACAGACTCCCAGCTCGCTGTTAGTGTTCGGAACTAGTGCTCTCTATGCAAGGGAATGTGAAAGACTCCCAGCTTGCTGTTAGTAATCTCTGTGCCCAGGAATGTGACAGATTCCCAGCTCGCTGTTAGTTTTAGGAACATTGGCGCTCTATGCAAGGAAATACAACAGACTTCCAGCTCCCTGTCAGTGTTAGGAACATGTGCTTTCGATGCAAGGGAATGTGAAAGACTCCCAGCTCGCTCTTAGTGTTAGGAACATGTGTTCCTTATGCAGGAGAATGTGACAGACGCACAGTTTGCTGTTAATGTTAGGAATATGTACTCTCTCGGCAAGGGAATGTGAGAGACTACCAGCTCGCTGCTAGTGTTAGGAACATGTGCTCTCTATGCAGGTGAATGTGACAGACGCCCAGCTCGCTGTTAGTGTTAGGAACATGTGCTCTCTATGCAAAGGAATGTGACAGACTCTCAGCTCGCTGTTAGTGTTAGGAACATGTGCTGTCTATGCAGGAGAATGTGACAGACGCCCAGCTCGCTGTTAGTGTTAGGAACATGTGCTCTCTATGCATTGGAATGTGACAGACTCCCAACTTGCTGTTAGTGTTAGGAACATGTGCTCTGTGCAAGGGAATGTGACTAACTCCCAGCTCGCTGTTAGTGTTAGGAACATGTGCTGTCTATGCAAACGAATGTGACAGACTCCCATCTCGCTGTTAGTGTTAGGGACATTTGCTCTCTATGCAGGGGAATATGACAGACTCCCAGCTCACTGTTAATGCTCTCTGTGCAAGGGAATGTGACAGACTCCCAGCTCGCTGTTAGGGAATGTGACAGACTCCCAACTGCTGTTAGTGTTAGGAACATGTGCTCTCTATGCAGGGGAATGTGACAGATGCCCAGCTAGCTGTTAGTGTTAGGAACATGTGCTCTCTATGCAGGGGAATGTGACAGACGCCCAGCTTGCTGTTAGTGTTAGGAACATGTCCTCTCTATGCAGGGGAATGTGACAGACTCCCAACTCGCTGTTAGTGTTAGGAACATGTGCTTTCTATGCAGGGGAATGTGACAGACTCCCAGCTCGTTGTTAGTGTTAGGAACATGTGCTCTCTGTGCAAGGGAATGTGGCAGATCCCCAGCTCGATGTTAGTGTTAGGAGCATGTGCTTTCTATGCAAGGGAATGTGACAGACTCCCAGCTCACCGTTGGTGTTAGGAGCATGGGCTGTCTATGCAAGGGAATGTGACAGACTCCCAGCTCGCTGTTAGTGTTAGGAACTAGTGCTCTCTATGCAGGGGAATGTGACAGACTCCCAACTCGCTGTTAGTGCTCTCTGTGCAAAGTAATGTGACAGATTCCCAGCTCGCTGTTAGTTTTAGGAACATTTGCTCTCTATGCAAGGAAATGCAACAGACTTCCAGCTCCCTGTCAGTGTTAGGAACATGTGCTTTCGATGCAAGGGAATGTGAAAGACTCCCAGCTCGCTCTTAGTGTTAGGAACATGTGTTCCTTATGCAGGAGAATGTGACAGATGCACAGCTCGCTGTTAATGTTAGGAATATGTGCTCTCTCTGCAAGGGAATGTGACAGACTACCAGCTCGCTGTTATTGTTAGGAACATGTGCTGTCTATGCAGGAGAATGTGACAGACGCCCAGCTCGCTGTTAGTGTTAGGAACATGTGCTCTCTATGCAGGGGAATGTGACAGACTCCCAGCTCGCTGTTAGTGTTAGGAACATGTGCTCTGTGCAAGGGAATGTGACTAACTCCCAGCTCGCTGTTAGTGTTAGGAACATGTGCTGTCTATGCAAACGAATGTGACAGACTCCCATCTCGCTGTTAGTGTTAGGGACATTTGCTCTCTATGCAGGGGAATATGACAGACTCCCAGCTCACTGTTATTGCTCTCTGTGCAAGGGAATGTGACAGACTCCCAGATCGCTGTTAGGGAATTTGACAGACTCCCAGCTGCTGTTAGTGTTAGGAACATGTGCTCTCTATGCAGAGGAATGTGACAGATGCCCAGCTAGCTGTTAGTGTTAGAAACATGTGCTCTCTATGCAGGGGAATGTGACAGACTCTCAGCTCACTGTTAGTGTTAGGAACATGTGCTCTCTATGCAGGGGAATGTGACAGACGCCCAGCTTGCTGTTAGTGTTAGGAACATGTCCTCTCTATGCAGGGGAATGTGACAGACTCCCAACTCGCTGTTAGTGTTTAGGAACATGTGCTCTCTATGCAGGGGAATGTGACAGACTCCCAGCTCGTGGTTAGTGTTAGGAACATGTGCTCTCTGTGCAAGGGAATGTGGCAGACTCCCAGCTCGCTGTTAGTGTTAGGAGCATGTGCTTTCTATGCAAGGGAATGTGACAGACTCCCAGCTCACCGTTGGTGTTAGGAGCATGTGCTGTCTATGCAAGGGAATGTGACAGACTCCCAGCTCACTGTTAGTGTTAGGAACTAGTGCTCTCTATGCATTGGAATGTGACAGACTCCCAACTTGCTGTTAGTGTTAGGAACATGTGCTCTGTGCAAGGGAATGTGACTAACTCCCAGCTCGCTGTTAGTGTTAGGAACATGTGCTGTCTATGCAAACGAATGTGACAGACTCCCATCTCGCTGTTAGTGTTAGGGACATTTGCTCTCTATGCAGGGGAATATGACAGACTCCCAGCTCACTGTTAATGCTCTCTGTGCAAGGGAATGTGACAGACTCCCAGCTCGCTGTTAGGGAATGTGACAGACTCCCAACTGCTGTTAGTGTTAGGAACATGTGCTCTCTATGCAGGGGAATGTGACAGATGCCCAGCTAGCTGTTAGTGTTAGGAACATGTGCTCTCTATGCAGGGGAATGTGACAGACGCCCAGCTTGCTGTTAGTGTTAGGAACATGTCCTCTCTATGCAGGAGAATGTGACAGACTCCCAACTCGCTGTTAGTGTTAGGAACATGTGCTCTCTATGCAGGGGAATGTGACAGACTCCCAGCTCGTTGTTAGTGTTAGGAACATGTGCTCTCTGTGCAAGGGAATGTGGCAGACCCCCAGCTCGATGTTAGTGTTAGGAGCATGTGCTTTCTATGCAAGGGAATGTGACAGACTCCCAGCTCACCGTTGGTGTTAGGAGCATGGGCTGTCTATACAAGGGAATGTGACAGACTCCCAGCTCGCTGTTAGTGTTAGGAACTAGTGCTCTCTATGCAGGGGAATGTGACAGACTCCCAGCTCGCTGTTAGTGCTCTCTGTGCAAAGGAATGTGACAGATTCCCAGCTCGCTGTTAGTTTTAGGAACATTTGCTCTCTATGCAAGGAAATGCAACAGACTTCCAGCTCCCTGTCATTGTTAGGAACATGTGCTTTCGATGCAAGGGAATGTGAAAGACTCCCAGCTCGCTCTTAGTGTTAGGAACATGTGTTCCTTATGCAGGAGAATGTGACAGATGCACAGCTCGCTGTTAATGTTAGGAATATGTGCTCTCTCTGCAAGGGAATGTGACAGACTACCAGCTCGCTGTTATTGTTAGGAACATGTGCTGTCTATGCAGGAGAATGTGACAGACGCCCAGCTCGCTGTTAGTGTTAGGAACATGTGCTCTCTATGCAGGGGAATGTGACAGACTCCCAGCTCGCTGTTAGTGTTAGGAACATGTGCTCTGTGCAAGGGAATGTGACTAACTCCCAGCTCGCTGTTAGTGTTAGGAACATGTGCTGTCTATGCAAACGAATGTGACAGACTCCCATCTCGCTGTTAGTGTTAGGGACATTTGCTCTCTATGCAGGGGAATATGACAGACTCCCAGCTCACTGTTATTGCTCTCTGTGCAAGGGAATGTGACAGACTCCCAGATCGCTGTTAGGGAATTTGACAGACTCCCAGCTGCTGTTAGTGTTAGGAACATGTGCTCTCTATGCAGAGGAATGTGACAGATGCCCAGCTAGCTGTTAGTGTTAGAAACATGTGCTCTCTATGCAGGGGAATGTGACAGACTCTCAGCTCACTGTTAGTGTTAGGAACATGTGCTCTCTATGCAGGGGAATGTGACAGACGCCCAGCTTGCTGTTAGTGTTAGGAACATGTCCTCTCTATGCAGGGGAATGTGACAGACTCCCAACTCGCTGTTAGTGTTTAGGAACATGTGCTCTCTATGCAGGGGAATGTGACAGACTCCCAGCTCGTGGTTAGTGTTAGGAACATGTGCTCTCTGTGCAAGGGAATGTGGCAGACTCCCAGCTCGCTGTTAGTGTTAGGAGCATGTGCTTTCTATGCAAGGGAATGTGACAGACTCCCAGCTCACCGTTGGTGTTAGGAGCATGTGCTGTCTATGCAAGGGAATGTGACAGACTCCCAGCTCACTGTTAGTGTTAGGAACTAGTGCTCTCTATGCAGGGGGATGTGACAGACTCCCAGCTCGCTGTTAGTGCTCTCTGTGCAAAGGAATGTGACAGACTCCCAGCTTGCTGTTAGTGTTCAGAACATGTGCTCTCTATGCAAGGGAATGTGACAGACTCCCAGCTCGCTGTTAGTGCTCTCTGTGCAAGGGAATGTGACAGACACCCAGCTTGCTGTTAGGGAATGTGACAGACTCCCAGCTCGCTGTTAGTGTTAGGAACATGTGCTCTCTATGCAGGGGAATGTGACAGACAACCAGCTAGCTGTTAGTGTTAGGAACTTGTGCTCTCTATGCAGGGGAATGTGACAGACTCTCAGCTCGCTGTTAGTGTTAGGAACATGTGCTCTCTATGCAGGGGAATGTGACAGAGGCCCAGCATGCTGTTAGTGTTAGGAACATGTCCTCTCTATGCAGGGGAATGTGACAGACTCCCAACTCGCTGTTAGTGTTAGGAACATGTGCTCTCTATGCAGGGGAATGTGACAGACTCCCAGCTCGCGGTTAGTGTTAGGAACATGTGCTGTCTACGCAGGGGAATGTGGCAGACTCCCAGCTCGCTGTTAGTGTTAGGAGCATATGCTCTCTTTGCAAGGGAATGTGGCAGACTCCCAGCTCGCTGTTAGTGTTATTAGCATGTGCTCTCTGTGCAGGGGAATGTGGCAGACTACCAGATCGCTGTTAGTGTTAGGAGCATGTGCTCTCTGTGCAAGGGAATGTGGCAGACTCCCAGTTCGCTGTTAGTGTTGGGAACATGTGCTCTCTGTGCAGGGCAGTGTGACAGACTCCCAGCTCGCTGTTAGTGTTAGGAACATGTGCTCTCTGCACAAGGGAATGTGGCAGACTCCCAGCTCACTTTTAGTGTTAGGAACATGTGCTCTCTAGGCAAGGGAATGTGACAGACTCCCAGCTCGCTGTAAGTGTTAGGAACATGTGCTCTCTAGGCAAGGGAATGTGACAGACACCCAGCTCGCTGTTAGTGTTAGGAACATGTGCTTTCTGTGCAAGGGAATATGGCAGACTCCCAGCTCGCTGTAAGTGTTCGGAACAAGTGCTCTCTATGCAAGGGAATGTGAAAGACTCTCACCTTGCTGTTAGTGATCTCTCTGCCCAGGAAACTGACAGATTCCCAGCTCGCTGCCCGCTGTTAGTTTTAGGAACATTTGCTCTCTATGCAAGGAAATGCAACAGACTTCCAGCTCACTGTCAGTGTTAGGAACATGTGCTTTCTATGCAAGGGAATGTGACAGACACCCAGCCTGTTGTTAGGGTTAGGAACATGTGCTCTCTATGCATTGGAATGTCACAGAATCCCAGCTCGCTGTTAGTGTTAGGAACATGTGCTCTCTATGCAAGGGAATGTGACAGACTCCAAGCTCACTGTTAGTGTTAGGGACATGTGCTGTCTATGCAACGGAATGTGACAGACACCCAGCTCGCTGTTAGTGTTCGGAACTAGTGCTCTCTATGCAAGGGAATGTGAAAGACTCTCACCTTGCTGTTAGTGATCTCTCTGCCCAGGAAACTGACAGATTCCCAGCTCGCTGTTAGTTTTAGGAACATTTGCTCTCTATGCAAGGAAATGCAACAGACTTCCAGCTCCCTGTCAGTGTTAGGAACATGTGCTTTCTATGCAAGGGAATGTGACAGACTCCCAGCTCGCGCTTAGTGTTAGGAACATCTGTTCCTTATGCAGGAGAATGTGACAGACGCACAGCTCGCTGTTAATGTTAGGAATATGTGCTCTCTCAGCAAGGGATGTGACAGACTACCAGCTCACTGCTAGTGTTAGGAACGTGTGCTCTCTGTGCAGGTGAATGTGACAGACGCCCAGCTCGCTGTTAGTGTTAGGAACATGTGCTCTCTATGCAGGGGAATGTGACAGACTCCCAGCTCGCTGTTAGTGTTAGGAACATGTGCTAGGTGCAAGGGAATGTGACTGACTCCCAGATCACTGTTAGTGTTAGGAACATGTGCTGTCTATGCAAAGGAATGTGACAGACTCCCATCTCGCTGTTAGTGTTAGGGACATTTGCTCTCTATGCAGGGGAATGTGACAGACTCACAGCTCACTGTTAGTGCTCTCTGTGCAAGGGAATGTGACAGACTCCCAGCTCACGGTTAGGGAATGTGACAGACTCCCAGCTCGCTGTTAGTGTTAGGAACATGTGCTCTCTAGGCAAGAGAATGTGACAGATTCCCAGCATGCTGTTAGTGATAGGAACATGTGCTCTTTATGCAGGGGAATGTGGCAGACTCCCAGCTCGCTGTTAGTGTTAAGTGCATGTGCTTTCTATGCAAGGGAATGTGACAGACTCCCAGCTCGCTGTTAGTGTTAGGAACATGTGCACTCGAGGAAAGAGAATGTGACAGACACCCAGCTTGCCGTTAGTGTTAGGAACATGTGCTCTCTATGCAAGGGAATGTGACAGACACCCAGCTTGTTGTTAGTGTTAGGAACATGTGCTCTCTATGCATTGGAATGTCACAGAATCCCAGCTCGCTGTTAGTGTTAGGAACATGTGCTCTCTAGGCAAGGGAATGTGACAGACACCCAGCTCGCTGTTAGTGTTAGGAACATGTGCTCGCTGTGCAAGGGAATGCAGCAGACTCCCAGCTCGCTGTTAGTGTTAGGAGCATGTGCTTTCTATGCAAGGGAATGTGACAGACTCCCAGCTCGCTGTTAGTGTTAGCAACATGTGCACTCGAGGAAAGGGAATGTGACAGACACCCAGCTCGCCGTTAGTGTTAGGAACTAGTGCTCTCTATGCAAGGGAATGTGAAAGACTCCCAGCTTGCTGTTAGTGATCTCTCTGCCCAGGAATGTGACAGATTCCCAGCTCGCTGTTAGTTTTAGGAACATTTGCTCTCTATGCCAGGAAATGCAACAGACTTCCAGCTCCCTGTCAGTGTTAGGAACATGTGCTTTCTATGCAAGGGAATGTGACAGACTCCCAGCTCGCGCTTAGTGTTAGGTACATGTGTTCCTTATGCAGGAGAATGTGACAGATGCACAGCTCGCTGTTAATGTTAGGAATATGTGCTCTCTCTGCAAGAGATGTGACAGACTACCAGCTCGCTGCTAGTGTTAGGAACATGTGCTCTCCATGCAGGTGAATGTGACAGACGCCCAGCTCGCTGTTAGTGTTAGGAACATGTGCTCTCTATGCAAAGGAATGTGACAGACTCTCAGCTCGCTGTTAGTGTTAGGAACATGTGCTGTCTATGCAGGAGAATGTGACAGACGGCCAGCTCGCTGTTAGTGTTAGGAACATGTGCTGTCTATGCAGGGGAATGTGACAGACTCCAAGCTCGCTGTTAGTTTTAGGAACATGTGGGTGTGCAAGGGAATGTGACTGACTCCCAGATCGCTGTTAGTGTTAGGAGCATGTGCTCTCTGTGCAAGGGAATGCGGCAGACTCCCAGCTCACTGTTAGTGTTAGGAGCATATGCTCTCTTTGCAAGGGAATGTGGCAGACTCCCAGCTCGCTGTTAGTGTTAGGAGCATGTGCTCTCTGTGCAAGGGAATGTGGCAGACTCCCAGCTCGCTGTTAGTTTTAGGAGCATATGCTCTCTTTGCAAAGGAATGTGACAAACTACTATCTTGCTGTTAGTGTTAGGGACATTTGCTCTCTATGCAGGGGAATGTGACAGACTCCCAGCTCACTGTTAGTGCTCTCTGTGCAAGGGAATGTGACAGACTCCCAGCTCGCTGTTAGGGAATGTGACAGACTCCCAGCTCGCTGTTAGTGTTAGGAACATGTGCTCTCTAGGCAAGGGAATGTGACAGATTCCCAGCAGGCTGTTAGTGATAGGAACATGTGCTCTCTATGCAGGGGAATGTGGCAGACTCCCAGCTCGCTGTTAGTGTTAGGAGCATGTGCTCTCTGTGCAAGGGAATGTGACAGACTCCCAGTTCGCTGTTAGTGTTAGGAACATGTGCTCTCTGTGCAGGGCAGTGTGACAGACTCCCAGCTCGCTGTTAGTGTTAGGAACATGTGTTCTCTGCGTAAGGGAAAGTGGCAGACTCCCAGCTCACTGTTAGTGTTAGGAACATGTGCTCTCTAGGCAAGGGAATGTGACAGACTCCCAGCTCGCTGTTAGTGTTAGGAACATGTGCTCTCTAGGCAAGGGAATGTGACAGAAACCCAGCTCGCTGTTAGTGTTAGGAACATGTGCTCTCTGTGCAATGAATGTGGCAGACTCCCAGCTCGCTGTTAGTGTTAGGAGCATGTGCTTTCTATGCAAGGATAAGTGACAGACTCCCAGCTCGCTCTTAGTATTAGGAACATGTGCTCTCGAGGAAAGGGAATTTGACAGACACCCATTTCTCCGTTAGTGTTAGGAACATGTGCTCTCTATGCAAGGGAATGTGAAAGACACCCAGCTTGCTGTTAGTGTTAGGAACATGTGCTCTCTATGCATTGGAATGTCACAGAATCCCAGCTCGCTGTTAGTGTTACGAACATGTGCTCTCTATGCAAGGGAATGTGACAGACTCCAAGCTCACTGTTAGTGTTAGGAACATGTACTGTCTATGCAAGGGAATGTGACAGACTCCCAGCTCGCTGTTAGTGTTCGGAACTAGTGCTCTCTATGCAAGGGAATGGGAAAGACTCCCAGCTTGCTGTTAGTGATCTCTGTGCCCAGGAATGTGACAGATTCCCAGCTCGCTGTTAGTTTTAGGAACATTTGCTCTCTATTCAAGGAAATGCAACAGACTTCCAGCTCCCTGTCAGTGTTAGGAAAATGTGCTTTCGATGCAAGGGAATGTGAAAGACTCCCAGCTCGCTCTTAGTGTTAGGAACATGTGTTCCTTATGCAGGAGAATGTGACAGATGCACAGCTCGCTGTTAATGTTAGGAATATGTGCTCTCTCTGCAAGGGAATGTGACAGACTACCAGCTCGCTGCTAGTGTTAGGAACATGTGCTCTCTATGCAGGTGAATGTGACAGATGCCCAGCTCGCTGTTAGTGTTAGGAACATGTGCTCTCTATGCAAAGGAATGTGACAGACTCTCAGCTCACTGTTATTGTTAGGAACATGTGTTCCTTATGCAGGAGAATGTGACAGATGCACAGCTCGCTGTTAATGTTAGGAATATGTGCTCTCTCTGCAAGGGAATGTGACAGACTACCAGCTCGCTGCTAGTGTTAGGAACATGTGCTCTCTATGCAGGTGAATGTGACAGATGCCCAGCTCGCTGTTAGTGTTAGGAACATGTGCTCTCTATGCAGGGGAATGTGACAGACTCCCAGCTCGCTGTTAGTGTTAGGAACATATGCTCTGTGCAAGGGAATGTGACTAACTCCCAGCTCGCTGTTAGTGTTATGAACATGTGCTGTCTATGCAAACGAATGTGACAGACTCCCATCTCGCTGTTAGTGTTAGGGACATTTGCTCTCTATGCAGGGGAATATGACAGACTCCCAGCTCACTGTTAGTGCTCTCTGTGCAAGGGAATGTGACAGACTCCCAGCTCACTGTTAGTGCTCTCTGTGCAAGGGAATGTGACAGACTCCCAGCTCACTGTTAGTGCTCTCTGTGCAAAGGAATGTGACTAACTCCCAGCTCGCTGTTAGTGTTAGGAACATGTGCTCTCTATGCTGGGGAATGTGACAGACGCCCAGCTAGCTGTTAGTGTTAGAAACATGTGCTCTCTATGCAGGGGAATGTGACAGACTCTCAGCTCACGGTTAGTGTTAGGAACATGTGCTATCTATGCAGGGGAATGTGACAGACGCCCAGCTTGCTGTTAGTGTTAGGAACATGTCCTCTCTATGCAGGGGAATGTGACAGACTCCCAACTCGCTGTTAGTGTTAGGAACATGTGCTCTCTATGCAAGGGAATGTGACAGACTCCCAGCTCGCTGTTAGTGTTAGGAACTAATGCCCTCTATGCAGGGGAATGTGACAGACTCCCAGCTCGCTGTTAGTGCTCTCTGTGCAAAGGAATGTGACAGACTCCCAGCTTGCTGTTAGTGTTCGGAACATGTGCTCTCTTTACAAGGGAATGTGACAGACTCCCAGCTCGCTGTTAGTGCTCTCTGTGCAAGGGAATGTGACAGACACCCAGCTTGCTGTTAGAGAATGTGACAGACTCGCAGCTCACTGTTAGTGTTAGGAACATGTGCTCTCTATGCAGGGGAATGTGACAGACTCTCAGCTCGCTGTTAGTGTTAGGAACATGTGCTCTCTATGCAGGGGAATGTGACAGAGGCCCAGCATGCTGTTAATGTTAGGAACATGTCCTCTCTATGCAAAGGAATGTGACAGACTCTCAACTCGCTGTTAGTGTTAGGAACATGTGCTCTCTATGCAGGGGAATGAGAGACTCCCAGCTCGCGGTTAGTGTTAGGAACATCCGCTCTCTATGTAGGGGAATATGACAAACTCCCAGCTTGCTGGTAGTGTTAGGAACATGTGCTGTCTATGCAGGGGAATGTGACAGACACCCAGCTCCCTGTTTGTGTTAGGAGCATGTGCTGTCTACGCAGGGGAATGTGGCAGACTTTCAGCTCGCTGTTAGTGTTAGGAGCATATGCTCTCTTTGCAAGGGAATGTGGCAGACTCCCAGCTCGCTGTTAGTGCTCTCTGTGCAAGGGAATGTGACAGACACCCAGCTTGCTGTTAGAGAATGTGACAGACTCGCAGCTCGCTGTTAGTGTTAGGAACATGTGCTCTCTATGCAGGGGAATGTGACAGACTCTCAGCTCGCTGTTAGTGTTAGGAACATGTGCTCTCTATGCAGGGGAATGTGACAGAGGCCCAGCATGCTGTTAGTGTTAGGAACATGTCCTCTCTATGCAAGGGAATGTGACAGACTCCCAACTCGCTGTTAGTGTTAGGAACATGTGCTCTCTATGCAGGGGAATGTGACAGACTCCCAGCTCGCGGTTAGTGTTAGGAACATGCGCTCTCTATGCAGGGGAATATGACAAACTCCCAGCTTGCTGGTAGTGTTAGGAACATGTGCTGTCTATGCAGGGGAATGTGACAGACACCCAGCTCCCTGTTTGTGTTAGGAGCATGTGCTGTCTACGCAGGGGAATGTGGCAGACTCCCAGCTCGCTGTTAGTGTTAGGAGCATATGCTCTCTTTGCAAGGGAATGTGGCAGACTCCCAGCTAGCTGTTAGTGTTATTAGCATGTGCTCTCTGTGCAGGGGAATGTGACAGACTCCCAGCTCGCTGTTAGTGTTAGGAACATGTGCTCTCTGCGCAAGGGAATGTGGCAGACTCCCAGCTCGCTGTTAGTGTTAGGAGCATGTGCTTTCTATGCAAGGGAATGTGACAGACTCCCAGCTCGCTGTTAGTGTTAGGAGCATGTGCTCTCTAAGCAAGGGAATGTGACAGACATCCAGCTCGCTGTTAGTGTTAGGAACATGTGCTCTCTGTGCAAGGGAATATGGCAGACTCCCAGCTCGCTGTTAGTGTTAGGAGCATGTGCTTTCTATGCAAGGGAATGTGACAGACTCCCAGCTCACTGTTAGTGTTAGGAACATGTGCACTCGAGGAAAGGGAATGTGACAGACACCCAGCTCGCTGTTAGTGTTAGGAACATGTGCTCTCTATGCAAGGGAATGTGACAGACACCCAGCCTGTTGTTAGGGTTAGGAACATGTGCTCTCTATGCATTGGAATGTCACAGAATCCCAGCTCGCTGTTAGTGTTAGGAACATGTGCTCTCTATGCAAGGGAATGTGACAGACTCCAAGCTCACTGTTAGTGTTAGGAACATGTGCTGTCTATGCAACTGAATGTGACAGACACCCAGATCGCTGTTAGTGTTCGGAACTAGTGCTCTCTATGCAAGGGAATGTGAAAGACTCTCACCCTGCTGTTAGTGATCTCTCTGCCCAGGAATATGACAGATTCCCAACTCGCTGTTAGTTTTAGGAACATTTGCGCTCTATGCAAGGAAATGCAACAGACTTCCAGCTCCCTGTCAGTGTTAGGAACATGTGCTTTCTATGCAAGGGAATGTGACAGACTCCCATCTCGCTGTTAGTGTTAGGGACATTTGCTCTCTATGCAGGGAAATGTGACAGACTCCCAGCTCACTGTTAGTGCTCTCTGTGCAAGGGAATGTGACAGCCTCCCAGCTCACTGTTAGGGAATGTGACAGACTCCGAGCTCACTGTTAGTGTTAGGAACATGTGCTCTCTAGGCAAGGGAATGTGACAGATTCCCAGCACGCTGTTAGTGATAGGAACATGTGCTCTCTATGCAGGGGAATGTGGCAGACTCCCAGCTCGCTGTTAGTGTTAAGTGCATGTGCTCTCTGTGCAAGGGAATGTGACAGACTCCCAGCTCACTGTTAGGGAATGTGACAGACTCCCAGCTCACTGTTAGTGTTAGGAACATGTGCACTCGAGGAAAGAGAATGTGACAGACACCCAGCTTGCCGTTAGTGTTAGGAACATGTGCTCTCTAAGTAAGGGAATGTGACAGACACCCAGCTTGTTGTTAGTGTTAGGAACATGTGCTCTCTATGCATTGGAATGTCACAGAATCCCAGCTCGCTGTTAGTGTTAGGAACATGTGCTCTCTAGGCAAGGGAATGTGACAGACACCCAGCTCGCTGTTAGTGTTAGGAACATGTGCTCTCTGTGCAAGGGAATGTGGCAGACTCCCAGCTCGCTGTTAGTGTTAGGAGCATGTGCTTTCTATGCAAGGGAATGTGACAGACCCCCAGCTCGCTGTTAGTGTTAGGAACATGTGCACTCGAGGAATGGGAATGTGACAGACACCCAGCTCGCTGTTAGTGTTAGGAACATGTGCTCTCTATGCATTGGAATGTGACAGACACCCAGCTTGTTGTTAGTGTTAGGAACATGTGCTCTCTATACAAGGGAATGGGACAGACTCCAAGCTCACTGTTAGTGTTAGGAACATGTGCTGCCTATGCAATGGAATGTGACAGACTCCCAGCTCGCTGTTAGTGTTCGGAACTAGTGCTCTCTATGCAAGGGAATGTGAAAGACTCCCAGCTTGCTGTTAGTGATCTCTCTGCCCAGGAATGTGACAGACTCTCAGCTCACTGTTAGTGTTAGGAACATGTGCTGTTTATGCAGGAGAATGTGACAGATGCCCAGCTCGCTGTTAGTGTTAGGAACATGTGCTCTCTATGCAGGGGAATGTGACAGACTCCAAGCTCGCTGTTAGTGTTAGGAACATGTGCTCTGTGCAAGGGAATGTGACTGACTCCCGGATCGCTGTTAGTGTTAGGAACATGTGCTGTCTATGCAAAGGAATGTGACAAACTCCCATCTTGCTGTTAGTGTTAGGGACATTTGCTCTCTATGCAGGGAAATGTGACAGACTCCCAGCTCACTGTTTGTGCTCTCTGTGCAAGGGAATGTGAGAGACTCCCAGCTCGCTGTTAGGGAATGTGACAGATTTCCAGCTCGCTGTTAGTGTTAGGAACATGTGCTCTCTAGGCAAGGGAATGTGACAGATTCCCAGCACGCTGTTAGTGATAGGAACATGTGCTCTCTATGCAGGGGAATGTGGCAGACTCCCAGCTCGCTGTTAGTGTTAGGAGCATGTGCTCTCTGTGCAAGGGAATATGGCAGACTCCCAGCTCGCTGTTAGTTTTAGGAGCATATGCTCTCTTTACAAGGGAATGTGGCAGAGTCCCAGCTAACTGTTAGTGTTAGGAGCATGTGCTCTCTGTGCAAGCGAATGTGGCAGACTCCCAGTTCGCTGTTAGTGTTAGGAACATGTGCTCTCTTTGCAGGGCAGTGTGATAGACTCCCAGCTCGCTGTTAGTTTTAGGAACATGTGCTCTCTGCGTAAAGGAACGTGGCAGACTCCCAGCTCACTGTTTGTGCTCTCTGTGCAAGGGAATGGGACAAACTCCCAGCTCGCTGTTAGGGAATGTGACAGATTTCCAGCTCGCTGTTAGTGTTAGGAACATGTGCTCTCTAGGCAAGTGAATGTGACAGACTCCCAGCTCACTGTTAGTGTTAGGAACATGTGCTCTCTGTGCAATGAATGTGGCAAACTCCCAGCTCGCTGTTAGTGTTAGGAGCATGTGCTTTCTATGCAAGGGAATGTGACAGACTCCCAGCTCGCTCTTAGTGTTAGGAACATGTGCTCTCGAGGAAAGGGAATGTGACAGACACCCAGCTCTCAGTTAGTGTTAGGAACATGTGCTCTGTGCAAGGGAATGTGACAGACTCCCAGCTCGCTGTTAGTGTTCGGAACGAGTGCTCTCTATGCAAGGGAATGTGACAGACGCCCAGCTCACCGTTGGTGATAGGAGCATGTGCTGTCTATGCAGGGGAATGTGACAGACTCACAGCTCGCTGTTAGTGTTAGGAACATGTGCTCTGTGCAAGGGAATGTGACAGACTCCCAGATCGCTGTTAGTGTTCGGAACGAGTGCTCTCTCTGCAAGGGAATGTGACAGACGCCCAGCTCGCTGTTAGTGTTAGGAACATGTGCTCTCTATGCAGGGGAATATGACAGACTCCCAGCTTGCTGTTAGTGATCTCTGTGCCCAGGAATGTGACAGATTCCCAGCTTGCTGTTAGTTTTAGGAACATTTGCTCTCTATGCAAGGAAATGCAACAGACTTCCAGCTCTCTGTCAGTGTTAGGAACATGTGCTTTCTATGCAAGGGAATGAGACAGACTCCCAGCTCGCTCTTAGTGTTAGGAACACGTGTTCCTTATGCAGGAGAATGTGACAGATGCCCAGCTCGCTGCTAGTTTTGGGAACATGTGCTCTCTATGCAAAGGATAGTGACAGACTCCCAGCTCGCTGTTAGTGTTAGGAACATGTGCTGTCTATGCAGGAGAATGTTACAGACGCCCAGCTCGCTGTTAGTGTTAGGAACATGTGCTATCTATGCAGGGGAATGTGACAGACTCCCAGCTCGCTGTTAGTGTTAGGAACATGTGCTCTGTGCAAGGGAATGTGACCGACTCCCAGCTCGCTGTTAGTGATAGGAACATGTGCTTTCTATGCAGTGGAATGTGACAGACTCCCAACTCGCTGTTAGTGTTAGGAACATGTGCTCTCTATGCAGGGGAATGTGACAGACTTCCAGCTCATGGTTAGTGTTAGGAACATGTGCTCTCTGTGCAAGGGAATGTGGCAGACTCCCAGCTTGTTGTTAGTGTTAGGAGCATGTGCTTTCTATGCAAGGGAATGTGACAGACTCACAGCTCGCTGTTAGTGTTAGGGACATTTGCTCTCTATGCAGGGGAATATGACAGACTCCCAGCTCACTGTTAGTGCTCTCTGTGCAAGGGAATGTGACAGACTCCCAGCTCGCTGTTAGGGAATGTGACTGACTCCCAGCTGCTGTTAGTGTTAGGAA
Source organism: Ambystoma mexicanum (assembly GCF_040938575.1). Taxonomy (NCBI): domain Eukaryota; kingdom Metazoa; phylum Chordata; class Amphibia; order Caudata; family Ambystomatidae; genus Ambystoma; species Ambystoma mexicanum. The sequence continues at coordinate 2,420,102 of NW_027182440.1, forward strand.
CATGTGCTCTCTATGCAGGGGAATGTGACAGACGTTCAGCTAGCTGTTAGTGTTAGAAACATGTGCTCTCTATGTATGCAGGGGAATGTGACAGACTCTCAGCTTGCTGTTAGTGCTCGGAACTAGTGCTCTCTATGCAAGGGAATGTGAAAGACTCCCAGCTTGCTGTTAGTGCTCTCTGTTCCCAGGAATGTGACAGATTCCCAGCTCGCTGTTAGTTTTAGGAACATTTGCTCTCTATGCAAGGAAATGCAACAGACTTCCAGCTCCCTGTCAGTGTTAGGAACATGTGCTTTCTATGCAAGGGAATGTGACAGATTCCCAGCTCACTCTTAGTGTTATGAACATGAGTTCCTTATGCAGGAGAATGTGACAGATGCCCAGCTCATTGTTAATGTTAGGAATATGTGCTCTCTCTGCAAGGGAATGTGACAGACTACCAGCTCGCTGCTAGTGTTAGGAACATATGCTCTCTATGCAGGTGAATGTGACAGGCGCCCAGCTCGCTGTTAGTGTTAGGAACATGTGCTCTTTATGCAAAGGAATGTGACAGACTCCCAGCTCGCTGTTAGTGTTAGGAACATGTACTGTCTATGCAGTGGAATGTGACAGACGCCCAGCTCGCTGTTAGTGTTAGGAACATGTGCTCTCTATGCAGGGGAATGTGACAGACTCCCAGCTCGCTGTTAGTGTTAGGAACATGTGTGTTGTGCAAGGGAATGTGACCAACTCCCAGCTCACTGTTAGTGTTAGGAACATGTGCTGTCTATGCAAGGGAATGTGACAGACTCCCAGATCGCTGTTAGTGTTAGGAACATGTGCGTTGTGCAAGGGTATGTGACCAACTCCCAGCTCACTGTTAGTGTTAGGAACATTTTCTCTCTATGCAGGGGAATGTGACAGACTCCCAGCTCGCTGTTAGTGTTAGGAACATGTGCTCTCTATGTGGTGAATGTGACAGACGCCCAACTCGCTGTTAGTGTTAGGAACATGTGCTCTCTATGCAAAGGAATGTGACAGACTCCCAGCTTGCTGTTAGTTTTAGGAACATGTGCTCTCTCTGCAAGGGAATGTGACAGACTCCCAGCTCGCTGTTAGTGTTAGGAACATGTGCTCTCTATGTAGGTGAATGTGACAGAAGCCCAGCTCGCTGTTAGTGTCAGGAACATGTGCTCTCTTTGCAGGGGAATGTGACAGACTCCCAGCTCACTGTTAGTGTTACAAACATGTGCTCTCTATGCAAGGGAATGTGACAGACTCCCAGCTCACTGTTAGTGTTAGGAACATGTGTTGTCTATGCAAGGGAATGTTATAGACTCCCAGCTCGCTGTTAGTGCTCTCTGTGCCCGGGAATGTGACAGACTCCCAGCTCTCTGTTAGTTTTAGGAACATTTGCTCTCTATGCAAGGAAATGCAACAGACTTCCTGCTGCTTGTCAGTGTTAGGAACATGTGCTTTCTATGCAAGGGAATGTGACAGACTCCCAGCTCGCTGTTAGTGTTAGGAAGATGTGCTCTCTATGGAAGGGAATGTGACATACTCCCAGCTCGCTGTTAGTGTTAGGAACATGTGCTCCCTATGCAGGGGAATGTGACAGACTCCCAGCTCTCTGTTAATGTTAGAAATATATGCTCTCTCTGCAAGGGAATGTGACACACTCCTAGCTCACTGTTAGTGTTAGTAACAGGTGCTCTCTATTCAGGGGAATGTGACAGATGCCCCAGTCGCTGTTAGTGTTAGGAACATGTGCTGTCTATGCAGGGGAATGCGACAGACGCCCAGCTCGCTGTTAGTGTTAGGAACATGTGGTCTCCATGCAGGGGAATGTGACAGACTACCAGCTCGCTGTTAGTGCTCTCTGTGCAAGGCAATGTGACAGACTCCCAGCTTGCTGTTAGTGTTTGGAACATGTGCTCTCTATGCAAGGGAATATGACAGACTCCCAGCTCACTGTTAGTGTTAGGAACATGTGCTTTCTATGCAGGGGAATGCGACAGGCGCCCAGCTCGCTGTTAGTGTTAGGAACATGTGGTCTCTATGCAGGGGAATGTGACAGACTACCTGCTCGCTGTTAGTGTTAGGAACATGTGCTGTCTATGCAAGGGAATTTGACAGACTCCCAGCTCGCTGTTAGTGTTAGGAACATGTGCTCTCTATGCAGGGGACTGTGACAGACTACCAGATCGCTGTTAGTGCTCTCTGTGCAAGGCAATGTGACAGACTCCCAGCTTGCTGTTAGTGTTAGGAACATGTGCTCTCTATGCAGGGGACTGTGACAGACTACCAGATCGCTGTTAGTGCTCTCTGTGCAAGGGAATGTGACAGACTCCCAGCTCTCTGTTAGTGTTAGGAACATGTGCTCTCTATGCAAGGGAATGTGACAGACTCTGAGCTCGCTTTTAGTGTTAGGAACATGTGCTCCTTATGCAGGAGAATGTGACAGACGCCCAACTCGCTGTTAGTGTTAGGAACATGTGCTCTCTATGCAAAGGAATGTGACAGACTCCCAGCTTGCTGTTAGTTTTAGGAACATGTCCTCTCTCTGCAAGGGAATGTGACAGACTCCCAGCTCGCTGTTAGTGTTAGGAACATGTGCTCTCTATGTAGGTGAATGTGACAGACGCCCAGCTCGCTGTTAGTGTCAGGAACATGTGCTCTCTTTGCAGGGGACTGCGGCAGACTCCCAGCTCTCTGTTAGTGTTAGAAACATGTGCTCTCTATGCAAGGGAATGTGACAGACTCCCAGCTTGCTGTTAGTGTTAGGAACATGTGCTGTCTATGCAAGGGAATGTTATAGACTCCCAGCTCGCTGTTAGTGCTCTCTGTGCCCGGGAATGTGACAGACTCCCAGCTCTCTGTTAGTTTTAGGAACATTTGCTCTCTATGCAAGGAAATGCAACAGACTTCCTGCTGCTTGTCAGTGTTAGGAACATGTGCTTTCTATGCAAGGGAATGTGACAGACTCCCAGCTCGCTGTTAGTGTTAGGAAGATGTGCTCTCTATGGAAGGGAATGTGACATACTCCCAGCTCGCTGTTAGTGTTAGGAACATGTGCTCCCTATGCAGGGGAATGTGACAGACTCCCAGCTCTCTGTTAATGTTAGAATTATATGCTTTCTCTGCAAGGGAATGTGACACACGCCTAGCTCGCTGTTAGTGTTAGTAACAGGTGCTCTCTATTCAGGGGAATGTGACAGACGCCCCGGTCGCTGTTAGTGTTAGGAACATGTGCTGTCTATGCATGGGAATGCGACAGACGCCCAGCTCGCTGTTAGTGTTAGGAACATGTGGTCTCTATGCAGGGGAATGTGACAGACACCCTGCTCGCTGTTAGTGTGAGGAACATGTGCTGTCTTTGCAAGGGAATTTGACAGACTCCCAGCTCACTGTTAGTGTTAGGAACATGTGGTCTCTATGCAGTGGAATGTGCCAGACTCCCTGCTCGCTGTTAGTGTTAGGAACATGTGCTGTCTATGCAAGGGAATTTGACAGACTCCCAGCTCGCTGTTAGTGTTAGGAACATGTGCTCTCTATGCAGGGGAATGTGACAGACTACCAGCTCGCTGTTAGTGCTCTCTGTGCAAGGCAATGTGACAGACTCCCAGCTTGCTGTTAGTGTTCGGAACATGTGCTCTCTATGCAAGGGAATATGACAGACTCCCAGCTCACTGTTAGTGTTAGGAACATGTGCTTTCTATGCAGGGGAATGCGACAGACGCCCAGCTCGCTGTTAGTGTTAGGAACATGTGCTGTCTATGCAAGGGAATTTGACATACTCCCAGCTCGCTGTTAGTGTTAGGAACATGTGCTCTCTATGCAGGGGACTGTGACAGACTACCAGCTCGCTGTTAGTGCTCTCTGTGCAAGGCAATGTGACAGACTCCCAGCTTGCTGTTAGTGTTTGGAACATGTGCTCTCTATTCAACAGAATAGGACAGACTCCCAGCTCACTGTTTGTGCTCTCTGTGTAAGGGAATGTGACAGACTCCCAGCTCGCTGTTAGTTTTAGGAACATTTGCTCTCTATGCAAGGAAATGCGACAGACTCCCAGCTCCCTGTTAGTGTTAGGAACATGTGCTTTCTATACAAGGGAATGTGACAGGCTCCCAGCTCGCTGTTAGTGCTAAGAACTTGTGCTCTCTATGCAAGGGAATGTGACAGACTCCCAGCTCGCTGTTAGTGTTAGGAACATGTGCCCTCTATGAAAGGGAATGTGGCAGACACCCAGCTTGCTGTTAGTGTTAGGAACATGTGCGCTCTATGCATTGGAATTTGACAGAATCCCAGCTCGTTGTTAGTTTTACGAACATATGCTCTCTATGCAAGGGAATGTGACAGACTCCAACCTCACTGTTAGTGTTAAGAACATATGGTGTCTATGCAAGGGAATGTGACAGACTCCCAGCTCGCTGTTAGTGTTAGGAACATGTGCTCTCTATGCAGGGGAATGTGACAGACTCCCAGCTCGCTGTTAGTGCTCTCTGTACAAGGGAAGGTGACAGACTCCCAGCTTGCTGTTAGTGTTCGGAACTAGTGCTCTCTATGCAAGGGAATGTGAAAGACTCCCAGCTTGCTGTTAGTGCTCTCTGTGCCCAGGAATGTGACAGATTCCCAGCTCGCTGTTAGTTTTAGGAATATTTGCTCTCTATGCAAGGAAATGCAACAGACTTCCAGCTCCCTGTCAGTGTTAGGAACATGTGCTTTCTATGCAAGGGAATGTGACAGATTCCCAGCTCGCTCTTAGTGTTATGAACATGAGTTCCTTTTGCAGGAGAATGTGACAGATGCCCAGCTCATTGTTAATGTTAGGAATATGTGCTCTCTCTGCAAGGGAATGTGACAGACTACCAGCTCGCTGCTAGTGTTAGGAACATATGCTCTCTATGCAAGTGAATGTGAAAGATGCCCAGCTCGCTGTTAGTGTTAGGAACATGTGCTCTCTATGCAAAGGAATGTGACAGACTCCCAGCTCGCTGTTAGTGTTAGGAACATGTGCTCTCTATGCAGGGGAATGTGACAGACTCCCAGCTCGCTGTTAGTGTTAGGAACATGTGCTCTCTATGCAAAGGAATGTGACAGACTCCCAGCTTGCTGTTAGTTTTAGGAACATGTGCTCTCTCTGCAAGGGAATGTGACAGACTCCCAGCTCGCTGTTAGTGTTAGGAACATGTGCTCTCTATGTAGGTGAATGTGACAGAAGCCCAGCTCGCTGTTAGTGTCAGGAACATGTGCTCTCTTTGCAGGGGAATGTGACAGACTCCCAGCTCACTGTTAGTGTTACAAACATGTGCTCTCTATGCAAGGGAATGTGACAGACTCCCAGCTCACTGTTAGTGTTAGGAACATGTGTTGTCTATGCAAGGGAATGTTATAGACTCCCAGCTCGCTGTTAGTGCTCTCTGTGCCCGGGAATGTGACAGACTCCCAGCTCTCTGTTAGTTTTAGGAACATTTGCTCTCTATGCAAGGAAATGCAACAGACTTCCTGCTGCTTGTCAGTGTTAGGAACATGTGCTTTCTATGCAAGGGAATGTGACAGACTCCCAGCTCGCTGTTAGTGTTAGGAAGATGTGCTCTCTATGGAAGGGAATGTGACATACTCCCAGCTCTCTGTTAGTGTTAGGAGCATGTGCTCCCTATGCAGGGGAAGTGACAGACTACCAGCTCTCTGTTAATGTTAGAAATATATGCTCTCTCTGCAAGGGAATGTGACACACTCCTAGCTCACTGTTAGTGTTAGTAACAGGTGCTCTCTATTCAGGGGAATGTGACAGATGCCCCAGTCGCTGTTAGTGTTAGGAACATGTGCTGTCTATGCAGGGGAATGCGACAGACGCCCAGCTCGCTGTTAGTGTTAGGAACATGTGGTCTCCATGCAGGGGAATGTGACAGACTACCAGCTCGCTGTTAGTGCTCTCTGTGCAAGGCAATGTGACAGACTCCCAGCTTGCTGTTAGTGTTTGGAACATGTGCTCTCTATGCAAGGGAATATGACAGACTCCCAGCTCACTGTTAGTGTTAGGAACATGTGCTTTCTATGCAGGGGAATGCGACAGGCGCCCAGCTCGCTGTTAGTGTTAGGAACATGTGGTCTCTATGCAGGGGAATGTGACAGACTCCCTGCTCGCTGTTAGTGTTAGGAACATGTGCTGTCTATGCAAGGGAATTTGACAGACTCCCAGCTCGCTGTTAGTTTTAGGAACATGTGCTCTCTATGCAGGGGACTGTGACAGACTACCAGATCGCTGTTAGTGCTCTCTGTGCAAGGCAATGTGACAGACTCCCAGCTTGCTGTTAGTGTTTGGAACATGTGCTCTCTATGCAACTGAATATGACAGACTCCCAGCTCACTGTTCGTGCTCTCTGTGTAAGGGAATGTGACAGACTCCCAGCTCGCTGTTAGTTTTAGGAACATTTGCTCTCTATGCAAGGAAATGCGACAGACTCCCAGCTCCCTGTTAGTGTTAGGAACATGTGCTTTCTATACAAGGGAATGTGACAGGCTCCCAGCTCGCTGTTAGTGCTAAGAACGTGTGCTCTCTATGCAAGGGAATGTGACAGACTCCCAGCTCGCTGTTAGTGATAGGAACATGTGCTCTCTATGCAAGGGAATGTGACAGACACCCAGCTTGCTGTTAGTGTTAGGAACATGTGCGCTCTATGCATTGGAATTTGACAGAATCCCAGCTCGTTGTTAGTTTTACGAACATATGCTCTCTATGCAAGGGAATGTGACAGACTCCAACATCACTGTTAGTGTTAGGAACATATGCTGTCTATGCAAGGGAATGTGACAGACTCCCAGCTCGCTGTTAGTGTTAGGAACATGTGCTGTCTATGCAGGGGAATGTGACAGACTCCCAGCTCTCTGTTAGTGCTCTCTGTGCAAGGGAAGGTGACAGACTCCCGCTTGCTGTTAGTGTTCGGAACTAGTGCTCTCTATGCAAGGGAATGTGAAAGACTCCCAGCTTGCTGTTAGTGCTCTCTGTGCCCAGGAATGTGACAGATTCCCAGCTCACTGTTAGTTTTAGGAACATTTGCTCTCTATGCAAGGAAATGCAACAGACTTCCAGCTCCCTGTCAGTGTTAGGAACATGTGCTTTCTATGCAAGGGAATGTGACAGATTCCCAGCTCGCTCTTAGTGTTATGAACATGAGTTCCTTATGCAGGAAATTGTGACAGATGCCCAGCTCATTGTTAATGTTAGGAATATGTGCTCTCTATGCAAGGGAATGTGACAGACTACCAGCTCGCTGCTAGTGTTAGGAACATATGCTCTCTATGCAGGTGAATGTGACAGACGCCCAGCTCGCTGTTAGTGATAGGAACATGTGCTCTCTATGCAAAGGAATGTGACAGACTCCCAGCTCACTGTTAGTGTTAGGAACATGTACTGTCTATGCAGGGGAATGTGACAGACGCCCAGCTCGCTGTTAGTGTTAGGAACATGTGCTCTCTATGCAGGGGAATGTGACAGACTCCCAGCTCGCTGTTAGTGTTAGGAACATGTGCGTTGTGCAAGGGAATGTGACCAACTCCCAGCTCACTTTTAGTGTTAGGAACATGTGCTGTCTATGCAAGGGAATGTGACAGACTCCCAGCTCGCTGTTAGTGTTAGGAACATGCGCGTTGTGCAAGGGAATGTGACCAACTCCCAGCTCGCTGTTAGTGTTAGGAACATGTGCTCTCTATGCAGCAGAATATCACAGTCTGCCAGCTCGTGGTTAGTGTTAGGAACATGTGCTCTCTATGCAGGGAAATGTGACAGACTCCCAGCTCATTGTTAGTGATCGGATCATGTGCTGTCTATGCAGGTGAATGTGACAGACTCCCAGCTCACCGTTAGTGCTCTCTGTGCAAGGGAATGTGACAGACTCCCAGCTCTCTGTTAGTGATAGGAACATGTGCTCTCTATGCAAGGGAATGTGACAGACTCTGAGCTCGCTTTTAGTGTTAGGAACATGTGCTCCTTATGCAGGAGAATGTGACAGATGCCCAACTCGCTGTTAGTGTTAGGAACATGTGCTCTCTATGCAAAGGAATGTGACAGACTCCCAGCTTGCTGTTAGTTTTAGGAACATGTCCTCTCTCTGCAAGGGAATGTGACAGACTCCCAGCTCGCTGTTAGTGTTAGGAACATGTGCTCTCTATGTAGGTGAATGTGACAGACGCCCAGCTCGCTGTTAGTGTCAGGAACATGTGCTCTCTTTGCAGGGGAATGCGGCAGACTCCCAGCTCACTGTTAGTGTTAGAAACATGTGCTGTCTATGCAAGGGAATGTGACAGACTCCCAGCTCACTGTTAGTGTTAGGAACATGTGCTGTCTATGCAAGGGAATGTTATAGACTCCCAGCTCGCTGTTAGTGCTCTCTGTGCCCGGGAATGTGACAGACTCCCAGCTCTCTGTTAGTTTTAGGAACATTTGCTCTCTATGCAAGGAAATGCAACAGACTTCCTGCTGCTTGTCAGTGTTAGGAACATGTGCTTTCTATGCAAGGGAATGTGACAGACTCCCAGCTCGCTGTTAGTGTTAGGAAGATGTGCTCTCTCTGGAAGGGAATGTGACATACTCCCATCTCGCTGTTAGAGTTAGGAACATGTGCTCCCTATGCAGGGGATGTGACAGACTCCCAGCTCTCTGTTAATGTTAGAATTATATGCTCTCTCTGCAAGGGAATGTGACACACGCCTAGCTCGCTGTTAGTGTTAGTAACAGGTGCTCTCTATTCAGGGGAATGTGACAGAATCCCAGCTCGTTGTTAGTTTTACGAACATATGCTCTCTATGCAAGGGAATGTGACAGACTCCAACCTCACTGTTAGTGTTAGGAACATATGGTGTCTATGCAAGGGAATGTGACAGACTCCCAGCTCGCTGTTAGTGTTAGGAACATGTGCTCTCTATGCAGGGGAATGTGACAGACTCCCAGCTTGCTGTTAGTGTTCGGAACTAGTGCTCTCTATGCAAGGGAATGTGAAAGACACCCAGCTTGCTGTTAGTGCTCTCTGTGCCCAGGAATGTGACAGATTCCCAGCTCGCTGTTAGTTTTAGGAACATTTGCTCTCTATGCAAGGAAATGCAACAGACTTCCAGCTCCCTGTCAGTGTTAGGAAGATGTGCTTTCTATGCAAGGGAATGTGACAGATTCCCAGCTCGCTCTTAGTGTTATTAACATGAGTTCCTTTTGCAGGAGAATGTGACAGATGCCCAGCTCATTGTTAATGTTAGGAATATGTGCTCTCTCTGCAAGGGAATGTGACAGACTACCAGCTCGCTGCTAGTGTTAGGAACATATGCTCTCTATGCAAGTGAATGTGACAGATGCCCAGCTCGCTGTTAGTGTTAGGAACATGTGCTCTCTATGCAAAGGAATGTGACAGACTCCCAGCTCGCTGTTAGTGTTAGGAACATGTGCTCTCTATGTAGGGGAATGTGACAGACTCCCAGCTCGCTGTTAGTGTTAGGAACATGTGCTCTCTATGCAAAGGAATGTGACAGACTCCCAGCTTGCTGTTAGTGTTAGGAACATGTGCTCTCTATGTAGGTGAATGTGACAGACGCCCAGCTCGCTGTTAGTGTCAGGAACATGTGCTCTCTTTGCAGGGGAATGCGACAGACTCCCAGCTCACTGTTAGTGTTAGAAACATGTGCTCTCTATGCAAGGGAATGTGACAGACTCCCAGCTCGCTGTTAGTGCTCTCTGTGCTCAGGAATGTGACAGACTCCCAGCTCTCTGTTATTTTTAGGAACATTTCCTCTCTATGCAAGGAAATGCAACAGACTTCCTGCTGCTTGTCAGTGTTAGGAACATGTGCTTTCTATGCAAGGGAATGTGACAGACTCCCAGCTCGCTGTTAGTGTTAGGAAGATGTGCTCTCTATGGAAGGGAATGTGACATACTCCCAGCTCGCTGTTAGTGTTAGGAACATGTGCTCCCTATGCAGGGGAATGTGACAGACTCCCAGCTCTCTGCTAATGTTAGAAATATATGCTCTCTCTGCAAGGGAATGTGACACACTCCTAGCTCGCTGTTAGTGTTAGTAACAGGTGCTCTCTATTCAGGGGAATGTGACAGACGCCCCGGTCGCTGTTAGTGTTAGGAACATGTGCTGTCTATGCAGGGGAATGCGACAGACGACCATCTCGCTGTTAGTGTTAGGAACATGTGGTCTCTATGCAGGGGAATGTGACAGACACCCTGCTCGCTGTTAGTGTTTGGAACATGTGCTGTCTTTGCAGGGGAATGCGACAGACGACCATCTCGCTGTTAGTGTTAGGAACATGTGGTCTCTATGCAGGGGAATGTGACAGACACCCTGCTCGCTGTTAGTGTTTGGAACATGTGCTGTCTTTGCAAGGGAATTTTACAGACTCCCAGCTCGCTGTTAGTGTTAGGAACATGTGGTCTCTATGCAGTGGATTGTGCCAGACTCCCTGCTCGCTGTTAGTGTTAGGAACATGTGCTGTCTATGCAAGGGAATTTGACAGACTCCCAGCTTGCTGTTAGTGTTAGGAACATGTGCTCTCTATGCAGGGGAATGTGACAGACTACCAGCTCGCTGTTAGTGCTCTCTGTGCAAGGCAATGTGACAGATTCCCAGCTCGCTCTTAGTGTTATGAACATGAGTTCCTTATGCAGGAGAATGTGACAGATTCCCAGCTCATTGTTAATGTTAGGAATATGTGCTCTCTCTGCAAGGGAATGTGACAGACTACCAGCTCGCTGCTAGTGTTAGGAACATTTGCTCTCTATGCAAGTGAATGTGACAGATGCCCAGCTCGCTGTTAGTGTTAGGAACATGTGCTCTCTATGCAAAGGAATGTGACAGACTCCCAGCTCGCTGTTAGTGTTAGGAACATGTGCTCTCTATGCAGGGGAATGTGACAGACTCCCAGCTCGCTGTTAGTGTTAGGAACATGTGCTCTCTATGCAAAGGAATGTGACAGACTCCCGGCTTGCTGTTAGTTTTAGGAACATGTGCTCTCTCTGCAAGGGAATGTGACAGACTCCCAGCTCGCTGTTAGTGTTAGGAACATGTGCTCTCTATGTAGGTGAATGTGACAGACGCCCAGCTCGCTGTTAGTGTCAGGAACATGTGCTCTCTTTGCAGGGGAATGCGACAGACTCCCAGCTCACTGTTAGTGTTAGAAACATGTGCTCTCTATGCAAGGGAATGTGACAGACTCCCAGCTCGCTGTTAGTGCTCTCTGTGCTCAGGAATGTGACAGACGCCCAGCTCGCTGTTAGTGTCAGGAACATGTGCTCTCTTTGCAGGGGAATGCGACAGACTCCCAGCTCACTGTTAGTGTTAGAAACATGTGCTCTCTATTCAGGGGAATGTGACAGACGCCCCGGTCGCTGTTAGTGTTAGGAACATGTGCTGTCTATGCAGGGGAATGCGACAGACGCCCATCTCGCTGTTAGTGTTAGGAACATGTGGTCTCTATGCAGGGGAATGTGACAGACACCCTGCTCGCTGTTAGTGTTAGGAACATGTGCTGTCTTTGCAAGGGAAAGCTCGCTGTTAGTGTTAGGAACATGTGGTCTCTATGCAGTGGAATGTGCCAGACTCCCTGCTCGCTGTTAGTGTTAGGAACATGTGCTGTCTATGCAAGGGAATTTGACAGACTCCCAACTCGCTGTTAGTGTTAGGAACATGTGCTCTCTATGCAGGGGAATGTGACAGACTACCAGCTCGCTGTTAGTGCTCTCTGTGCAAGGCAATGTGACAGACTCCCAGCTTGCTGTTAGTGTTCGGAACATGTGCTCTCTATGCAAGGGAATATGACAGACTCCCAGCTCACTGTTAGTGTTAGGAACATGTGCTTTCTATGTAGGTGAATGTGACAGACGCCCAGCTCGCTGTTAGTGTCAGGAACATTTGCTCTCTTTGCAGGGGAATGCGACAGACTCCCAGCTCACTGTTAGTGTTAGAAACATGTGCTCTCTATGCAAGGGAATGTGACAGACTCCCAGCTCGCTGTTAGTGTTACTAACATGTGCTGTCTATGCAAGGGAATGTTACAGACTCCCAGATCTCTGTTAGTGCTCTCTGTGCCCGGGAATGTGACAGACTCCCAGCTCTCTGTTAGTTTTAGGAACATTTCCTCTCTATGCAAGGAAATTCAACAGACTTCCTGCTGCTTGTCAGTGTTAGGAACATGTGCTTTCTATGCAAGGGAATGTGACAGACTCCCAGCTCGCTGTTAGTGTTAGGAAGATGTGCTCTCTATGGAAGGAAATGTGACATACTCCCAGCTCGCTGTTAGTGTTAGGAACATGTGCTCCCTATGCAGGGGAATGTGACAGACTCCCAGTTCTCTGTTAATGTTAGAAATATATGCTCTCTCTGCAAGGGAATGTGACATACTCCTAGCTCGCTGTTAGTGTTAGTAACAGGTGCTCTCTATTCAGGGGAATGTGACAGACGCCCCGGTCGCTGTTAGTGTTAGGAACATGTGCTGTCTATGCAGGGGAATGCGACAGACGCCCATCTCACTGTTAGTGTTAGGAACATGTGGTCTCTATGCAGGGGAATGTGACAGACACCCTGCTCGCTGTTAGTGTTAGGAACATGTGCTGTCTTTGCAAGGGAAAGCTCGCTGTTAGTGTTAGGAACATGTGGTTTCTATGCAGTGGAATGTGCCAGACTCCCTGCTCGCTGTTAGTGTTAGGAACATGTGCTGTCTATGCAAGGGAATTTGACAGACTCCCAGCTCGCTGTTAGTGTTAGGAACATGTGCTCTCTATGCAGGGGAATGTGACAGACTACCAGCTCGCTGTTAGTGCTCTCTGTGCAAGGCAATGTGACAGACTCCCAGCTTGCTGTTAGTGTTCGGAACATGTGCTCTCTATGCAAGGGAATATGACAGACTACCAGCTCGCTGTTAGTGCTCTCTGTGCAAGGCAATGTGACAGACTCCTAGCTTGCTGTTAGTGTTCGGAACATGTGCTCTCTATGCAAGGGTATGTGACCAACTCCCAGCTCACTGTTAGTGTTAGGAACATGTGCTCTCTTTGCAGGGGAATGCGACAGACTCCCAGCTCGAGTTAGTGTTAGAAACATGTGCTCTCTATGCAAGGGAATGTGACAGACTCCCAGCTCGCTGTTAGTGTTAGGAACATGTGCTGTCTATGCAAGGGAATGTTACAGACTCCCAGCTCGCTGTTAGTGCTCTCTGTGCCCGGGAATGTGACAGACTCCCAGCTCTCTGTTAGTTTTAGGAACATTTCCTCTCTATGCAAGGAAATTCAACAGACTTCCTGCTGCTTGTCAGTGTTAGGAACATGTGCTTTCTATGCAAGGGAATGTGACAGACTCCCAGCTCTCTGTTAGTGTTAGGAAGATGTGCTCTCTATGGAAGGAAATGTGACATACTCCCAGCTCGCTGTTAGTGTTAGGAACATGTGCTCCCTATGCAGGGGAATGTGACAGACTCCCAGCTCTCTGTTAATGTTAGAAATATATGCTCTCTCTGCAAGGGAATGTGACATACTCCTAGCTCGCTGTTAGTGTTAGTAACAGGTGCTCTCTATTCAGGGGAATGTGACAGACGCCCCGGTCGCTGTTAGTGTTAGGAACATGTGCTGTCTATGCAGGGGAATGCGACAGACGCCCATCTCGCTGTTAGTGTTAGGAACATGTAGTCTCTATGCAGGGGAATGTGACAGACACCCTGCTCGCTGTTAGTGTTAGGAACATGTACTGTCTTTGCAAGGGAATTTGACAGTCTCCCAGCTCGCTGTTAGTGTTAGGAACATGTGGTCTCTATGCAGTGGAAGGTGCCAGACTCCCTGCTCGCTGTTAGTGTTAGGAACATGTGCTGTCTATGCAAGGGAATTTGACAGACTCCCAGCTCGCTGTTAGTGTTAGGAACATGTGCTCTCTATGCAGGGGAATGTGACAGACTACCAGCTCGCTGTTAGTGCTCTCTGTGCAAGGCAATGTGACAGACTCCCAGCTTGCTGTTAGTGTTCGGAACATGTGCTCTCTATGCAAGGGAATATGACAGACTCCCAGCTCACTATTAGTGTTAGGAACATGTGCTTTCTATGCAGGGGAATGCGACAGGCGCCCAGCTCGCTGTTAGTGTTAGGAACATGTGGTCTCTATGCAGGGGAATGTGACAAACTCCCTGCTCGCTGTTAGTGTTAGGAACATGTGCTGTCTATGCAAGGGAATTTGACAGACTCCCAGCTCGCTGTTAGTGTTAGGAACATGTGCTCTCTATGCAGGGGACTGTGACAGACTACCAGCTCGCTGTTAGTGCTCTCTGTGCAAGGCAATGTGACAGACTCCCAGCTTGCTGTTAGTGTTTGGAACATGTGCTCTCTATGCAAGGAAATGCGACAGACTCCCAGCTCCCTGTTAGTGTTAGGAACATGTGCTTTCTATACAAGGGAATGTGACAGGCTCCCAGCTCACTGTTAGTGTTAGGAACATGTGCGCTCTATGCATTGGAATTTGACAGAATCCCAGCTCGTTGTTAGTTTTACGAACATATACTCTCTATGCAAGGTAATGTGACAGACTCCAACCTCACTGTTAGTGTTAGGAACATATGCTGTCTATACAAGGGAATGTGAAAGACTCCCAGCTCGCTGTTAGTGTTAGGAACATGTGCTCTCAATGCAGGGGAATGTGACAGACTCCCAGCTCGCTGTTAGTGCTCTCTGTACAAGGGAAGGTGACAGACTCCCAGCTTGCTGTTAGTGCTCGGAACTAGTGCTCTCTATGCAAGGGAATGTGAAAGACTCCCAGCTTGCTGTTAGTGCTCTCTGTTCCCAGGAATGTGACAGATTCCCAGCTCGCTGTTAGTTTTAGGAACATTTGCTCTCTATGCAAGGAAATGCAACAGACTTCCAGCTCCCTGTCAGTGTTAGGAACATGTGCTTTCTATGCAAGGGAATGTGACAGATTCCCAGCTCACTCTTAGTGTTATGAACATGAGTTCCTTATGCAGGAGAATGTGACAGATGCCCAGCTCATTGTTAATGTTAGGAATATGTGCTCTCTCTGCAAGGGAATGTGACAGACTACCAGCTCGCTGCTAGTGTTAGGAACATATGCTCTCTATGCAGGTGAATGTGACAGGCGCCCAGCTCGCTGTTAGTGTTAGGAACATGTGCTCTTTATGCAAAGGAATGTGACAGACTCCCAGCTCGCTGTTAGTGTTAGGAACATGTACTGTCTATGCAGTGGAATGTGACAGACGCCCAGCTCGCTGTTAGTGTTAGGAACATGTGCTCTCTATGCAGGGGAATGTGACAGACTCCCAGCTCGCTGTTAGTGTTAGGAACATGTGTGTTGTGCAAGGGAATGTGACCAACTCCCAGCTCACTGTTAGTGTTAGGAACATGTGCTGTCTATGCAAGGGAATGTGACAGACTCCCAGCTCGCTGTTAGTGTTAGGAACATGTGCGTTGTGCAAGGGTATGTGACCAACTCCCAGCTCACTGTTAGTGTTAGGAACATTTTCTCTCTATGCAGGGGAATGTGACAGACTCCCAGCTCGCTGTTAGTGTTAGGAACATGTGCTCTCTATGTGGTGAATGTGACAGACGCCCAACTCGCTGTTAGTGTTAGGAACATGTGCTCTCTATGCAAAGGAATGTGACAGACTCCCAGCTTGCTGTTAGTTTTAGGAACATGTGCTCTCTCTGCAAGGGAATGTGACAGACTCCCAGCTCGCTGTTAGTGTTAGGAACATGTGCTCTCTATGTAGGTGAATGTGACAGAAGCCCAGCTCGCTGTTAGTGTCAGGAACATGTGCTCTCTTTGCAGGGGAATGTGACAGACTCCCAGCTCACTGTTAGTGTTACAAACATGTGCTCTCTATGCAAGGGAATGTGACAGACTCCCAGCTCACTGTTAGTGTTAGGAACATGTGTTGTCTATGCAAGGGAATGTTATAGACTCCCAGCTCGCTGTTAGTGCTCTCTGTGCCCGGGAATGTGACAGACTCCCAGCTCTCTGTTAGTTTTAGGAACATTTGCTCTCTATGCAAGGAAATGCAACAGACTTCCTGCTGCTTGTCAGTGTTAGGAACATGTGCTTTCTATGCAAGGGAATGTGACAGACTCCCAGCTCGCTGTTAGTGTTAGGAAGATGTGCTCTCTATGGAAGGGAATGTGACATACTCCCAGCTCGCTGTTAGTGTTAGGAACATGTGCTCCCTATGCAGGGGAATGTGACAGACTCCCAGCTCTCTGTTAATGTTAGAAATATATGCTCTCTCTGCAAGGGAATGTGACACACTCCTAGCTCACTGTTAGTGTTAGTAACAGGTGCTCTCTATTCAGGGGAATGTGACAGATGCCCCAGTCGCTGTTAGTGTTAGGAACATGTGCTGTCTATGCAGGGGAATGCGACAGACGCCCAGCTCGCTGTTAGTGTTAGGAACATGTGGTCTCCATGCAGGGGAATGTGACAGACTACCAGCTCGCTGTTAGTGCTCTCTGTGCAAGGCAATGTGACAGACTCCCAGCTTGCTGTTAGTGTTTGGAACATGTGCTCTCTATGCAAGGGAATATGACAGACTCCCAGCTCACTGTTAGTGTTAGGAACATGTGCTTTCTATGCAGGGGAATGCGACAGGCGCCCAGCTCGCTGTTAGTGTTAGGAACATGTGGTCTCTATGCAGGGGAATGTGACAGACTCCCTGCTCGCTGTTAGTGTTAGGAACATGTGCTGTCTATGCAAGGGAATTTGACAGACTCCCAGCTCGCTGTTAGTGTTAGGAACATGTGCTCTCTATGCAGGGGACTGTGACAGACTACCAGATCGCTGTTAGTGCTCTCTGTGCAAGGCAATGTGACAGACTCCCAGCTTGCTGTTAGTGTTTGGAACATGTGCTCTCTATGCAACTGAATATGACAGACTCCCAGCTCACTGTTCGTGCTCTCTGTGTAAGGGAATGTGACAGACTCCCAGCTCGCTGTTAGTTTTAGGAACATTTGCTCTCTATGCAAGGAAATGCGACAGACTCCCAGCTCCCTGTTAGTGTTAGGAACATGTGCTTTCTATACAAGGGAATGTGACAGGCTCCCAGCTCGCTGTTAGTGCTAAGAACTTGTGCTCTCTATGCAAGGGAATGTGACAGACTCCCAGCTCGCTGTTAGTGATAGGAACATGTGCTCTCTATGCAAGGGAATGTGACAGACACCCAGCTTGCTGTTAGTGTTAGGAACATGTGCGCTCTATGCATTGGAATTTGACAGAATCCCAGCTCGTTGTTAGTTTTACGAACATATGCTCTCTATGCAAGGGAATGTGACAGACTCCAACATCACTGTTAGTGTTAGGAACATATGCTGTCTATGCAAGGGAATGTGACAGACTCCCAGCTCGCTGTTAGTGTTAGGAACATGTGCTCTCTATGCAGGGGAATGTGACAGACTCCCAGCTCTCTGTTAGTGCTCTCTGTGCAAGGGAAGGTGACAGACTCCCGCTTGCTGTTAGTGTTCGGAACTAGTGCTCTCTATGCAAGGGAATGTGAAAGACTCCCAGCTTGCTGTTAGTGCTCTCTGTGCACAGGAATGTAACAGATTCCCAGCTCACTGTTAGTTTTAGGAACATTTGCTCTCTATGCAAGGAAATGCAACAGACTTCCAGCTCCCTGTCAGTGTTAGGAACATGTGCTTTCTATGCAAGGGAATGTGACAGATTCCCAGCTCGCTCTTAGTGTTATGAACATGAGTTCCTTATGCAGGAGAATGTGACAGATGCCCAGCTCATTGTTAATGTTAGGAATATGTGCTCTCTCTGCAAGGGAATGTGACAGACTACCAGCTCGCTGCTAGTGTTAGGAACATATGCTCTCTATGCAGGTGAATGTGACAGACGCCCAGCTCGCTGTTAGTGTTAGGAACATGTGCTCTCTATGCAAAGGAATGTGACAGACTCCCAGCTCACTGTTAGTGTTAGGAACATGTACTGTCTATGCAGGGGAATGTGACAGACGCCCAGCTCGCTGTTAGTGTTAGGAACATGTGCTCTCTATGCAGGGGAATGTGACAGACTCCCAGCTCGCTGTTAGTGTTAGGAACATGTGCGTTGTGCAAGGGAATGTGACCAACTCCCAGCTCACTTTTAGTGTTAGGAACATGTGCTGTCTATGCAAGGGAATGTGACAGACTCCCAGCTCGCTGTTAGTGTTAGGAACATGTGCGTTGTGCAAGGGAATGTGACCAACTCCCAGCTCGCTGTTAGTGTTAGGAACATGTGCTCTCTATGCAGCAGAATATCACAGTCTGCCAGCTCGTGGTTAGTGTTAGGAACATATGCTCTCTATGCAGGGAAATGTGACAGACTCCCAGCTCATTGTTAGTGATCGGATCATGTGCTGTCTATGCAGGTGAATGTGACAGACTCCCAGCTCACCATTAGTGCTCTCTGTGCAAGGGAATGTGACAGACTCCCAGCTCTCTGTTAGTGTTAGGAACATGTGCTCTCTATGCAAGGGAATGTGACAGACTCTGAGCTCGCTTTTAGTGTTAGGAACATGTGCTCCTTATGCAGGAGAATGTGACAGACGCCCAACTCGCTGTTAGTGTTAGGAACATGTGCTCTCTATGCAAAGGAATGTGACAGACTCCCAGCTTGCTGTTAGTTTTAGGAACATGTCCTCTCTCTGCAAGGGAATGTGACAGACTCCCAGCTCGCTGTTAGTGTTAGGAACATGTGCTCTCTATGTAGGTGAATGTGACAGACGCCCAGCTCGCTGTTAGTGTCAGGAACATGTGCTCTCTTTGCAGGGGACTGCGGCAGACTCCCAGCTCTCTGTTAGTGTTAGAAACATGTGCTCTCTATGCAAGGGAATGTGACAGACTCCCAGCTCGCTGTTAGTGTTAGGAACATGTGCTGTCTATGCAAGGGAATGTTATAGACTCCCAGCTCGCTGTTAGTGCTCTCTGTGCCCGGGAATGTGACAGACTCCCAGCTCTCTGTTAGTTTTAGGAACATTTGCTCTCTATGCAAGGAAATGCAACAGACTTCCTGCTGCTTGTCAGTGTTAGGAACATGTGCTTTCTATGCAAGGGAATGTGACAGACTCCCAGCTCGCTGTTAGTGTTAGGAAGATGTGCTCTCTATGGAAGGGAATGTGACATACTCCCAGCTCGCTGTTAGTGTTAGGAACATGTGCTCCCTATGCAGGGGAATGTGACAGACTCCCAGCTCTCTGTTAATGTTAGAATTATATGCTTTCTCTGCAAGGGAATGTGACACACGCCTAGCTCGCTGTTAGTGTTAGTAACAGGTGCTCTCTATTCAGGGGAATGTGACAGACGCCCCGGTCGCTGTTAGTGTTAGGAACATGTGCTGTCTATGCATGGGAATGCGACAGACGCCCAGCTCGCTGTTAGTGTTAGGAACATGTGGTCTCTATGCAGGGGAATGTGACAGACACCCTGCTCGCTGTTAGTGTGAGGAACATGTGCTGTCTTTGCAAGGGAATTTGACAGACTCCCAGCTCACTGTTAGTGTTAGGAACATGTGGTCTCTATGCAGTGGAATGTGCCAGACTCCCTGCTCGCTGTTAGTGTTAGGAACATGTGCTGTCTATGCAAGGGAATTTGACAGACTCCCAGCTCGCTGTTAGTGTTAGGAACATGTGCTCTCTATGCAGGGGAATGTGACAGACTACCAGCTCGCTGTTAGTGCTCTCTGTGCAAGGCAATGTGACAGACTCCCAGCTTGCTGTTAGTGTTCGGAACATGTGCTCTCTATGCAAGGGAATATGACAGACTCCCAGCTCACTGTTAGTGTTAGGAACATGTGCTTTCTATGCAGGGGAATGCGACAGACGCCCAGCTCGCTGTTAGTGTTAGGAACATGTGCTGTCTATGCAAGGGAATTTGACATACTCCCAGCTCGCTGTTAGTGTTAGGAACATGTGCTCTCTATGCAGGGGACTGTGACAGACTACCAGCTCGCTGTTAGTGCTCTCTGTGCAAGGCAATGTGACAGACTCCCAGCTTGCTGTTAGTGTTTGGAACATGTGCTCTCTATTCAACAGAATAGGACAGACTCCCAGCTCACTGTTTGTGCTCTCTGTGTAAGGGAATGTGACAGACTCCCAGCTCGCTGTTAGTTTTAGGAACATTTGCTCTCTATGCAAGGAAATGCGACAGACTCCCAGCTCCCTGTTAGTGTTAGGAACATGTGCTTTCTATACAAGGGAATGTGACAGGCTCCCAGCTCGCTGTTAGTGCTAAGAACTTGTGCTCTCTATGCAAGGGAATGTGACAGACTCCCAGCTCGCTGTTAGTGTTAGGAACATGTGCCCTCTATGAAAGGGAATGTGGCAGACACCCAGCTTGCTGTTAGTGTTAGGAACATGTGCGCTCTATGCATTGGAATTTGACAGAATCCCAGCTCGTTGTTAGTTTTACGAACATATGCTCTCTATGCAAGGGAATGTGACAGACTCCAACCTCACTGTTAGTGTTAAGAACATATGGTGTCTATGCAAGGGAATGTGACAGACTCCCAGCTCGCTGTTAGTGTTAGGAACATGTGCTCTCTATGCAGGGGAATGTGACAGACTCCCAGCTCGCTGTTAGTGCTCTCTGTACAAGGGAAGGTGACAGACTCCCAGCTTGCTGTTAGTGTTCGGAACTAGTGCTCTCTATGCAAGGGAATGTGAAAGACTCCCAGCTTGCTGTTAGTGCTCTCTGTGCCCAGGAATGTGACAGATTCCCAGCTCGCTGTTAGTTTTAGGAATATTTGCTCTCTATGCAAGGAAATGCAACAGACTTCCAGCTCCCTGTCAGTGTTAGGAACATGTGCTTTCTATGCAAGGGAATGTGACAGATTCCCAGCTCGCTCTTAGTGTTATGAACATGAGTTCCTTTTGCAGGAGAATGTGACAGATGCCCAGCTCATTGTTAATGTTAGGAATATGTGCTCTCTCTGCAAGGGAATGTGACAGACTACCAGCTCGCTGCTAGTGTTAGGAACATATGCTCTCTATGCAAGTGAATGTGACAGATGCCCAGCTCGCTGTTAGTGTTAGGAACATGTGCTCTCTATGCAAAGGAATGTGACAGACTCCCAGCTCGCTGTTAGTGTTAGGAACATGTGCTCTCTATGCAGGGGAATGTGACAGACTCCCAGCTCGCTGTTAGTGTTAGGAACATGTGCTCTCTATGCAAAGGAATGTGACAGACTCCCAGCTTGCTGTTAGTTTTAGGAACATGTGCTCTCTCTGCAAGGGAATGTGACAGACTCCCAGCTCGCTGTTAGTGTTAGGAACATGTGCTCTCTATGTAGGTGAATGTGACAGAAGCCCAGCTCGCTCTTAGTGTCAGGAACATGTGCTCTCTTTGCAGGGGAATGTGACAGACTCCCAGCTCACTGTTAGTGTTACAAACATGTGCTCTCTATGCAAGGGAATGTGACAGACTCCCAGCTCACTGTTAGTGTTAGGAACATGTGTTGTCTATGCAAGGGAATGTTATAGACTCCCAGCTCGCTGTTAGTGCTCTCTGTGCCCGGGAATGTGACAGACTCCCAGCTCTCTGTTAGTTTTAGGAACATTTGCTCTCTATGCAAGGAAATGCAACAGACTTCCTGCTGCTTGTCAGTGTTAGGAACATGTGCTTTCTATGCAAGGGAATGTGACAGACTCCCAGCTCGCTGTTAGTGTTAGGAAGATGTGCTCTCTATGGAAGGGAATGTGACATACTCCCAGCTCGCTGTTAGTGTTAGGAACATGTGCTCCCTATGCAGGGGAATGTGACAGACTCCCAGCTCTCTGTTAATGTTAGAAATATATGCTCTCTCTGCAAGGGAATGTGACACACTCCTAGCTCACTGTTAGTGTTAGTAACAGGTGCTCTCTATTCAGGGGAATGTGACAGATGCCCCAGTCGCTGTTAGTGTTAGGAACATGTGCTGTCTATGCAGGGGAATGCGACAGACGCCCAGCTCGCTGTTAGTGTTAGGAACATGTGGTCTCCATGCAGGGGAATGTGACAGACTACCAGCTCGCTGTTAGTGCTCTCTGTGCAAGGCAATGTGACAGACTCCCAGCTTGCTGTTAGTGTTTGGAACATGTGCTCTCTATGCAAGGGAATATGACAGACTCCCAGCTCACTGTTAGTGTTAGGAACATGTGCTTTCTATGCAGGGGAATGCGACAGGCGCCCAGCTCGCTGTTAGTGTTAGGAACATGTGGTCTCTATGCAGGGGAATGTGACAGACTCCCTGCTCGCTGTTAGTGTTAGGAACATGTGCTGTCTATGCAAGGGAATTTGACAGACTCCCAGCTCGCTGTTAGTTTTAGGAACATGTGCTCTCTATGCAGGGGACTGTGACAGACTACCAGATCGCTGTTAGTGCTCTCTGTGCAAGGCAATGTGACAGACTCCCAGCTTGCTGTTAGTGTTTGGAACATGTGCTCTCTATGCAACTGAATATGACAGACTCCCAGCTCACTGTTCGTGCTCTCTGTGTAAGGGAATGTGACAGACTCCCAGCTCGCTGTTAGTTTTAGGAACATTTGCTCTCTATGCAAGGAAATGCGACAGACTCCCAGCTCCCTGTTAGTGTTAGGAACATGTGCTTTCTATACAAGGGAATGTGACAGGCTCCCAGCTCGCTGTTAGTGCTAAGAACGTGTGCTCTCTATGCAAGGGAATGTGACAGACTCCCAGCTCGCTGTTAGTGATAGGAACATGTGCTCTCTATGCAAGGGAATGTGACAGACACCCAGCTTGCTGTTAGTGTTAGGAACATGTGCGCTCTATGCATTGGAATTTGACAGAATCCCAGCTCGTTGTTAGTTTTACGAACATATGCTCTCTATGCAAGGGAATGTGACAGACTCCAACATCACTGTTAGTGTTAGGAACATATGCTGTCTATGCAAGGGAATGTGACAGACTCCCAGCTCGCTGTTAGTGTTAGGAACATGTGCTGTCTATGCAGGGGAATGTGACAGACTCCCAGCTCTCTGTTAGTGCTCTCTGTGCAAGGGAAGGTGACAGACTCCCGCTTGCTGTTAGTGTTCGGAACTAGTGCTCTCTATGCAAGGGAATGTGAAAGACTCCCAGCTTGCTGTTAGTGCTCTCTGTGCCCAGGAATGTGACAGATTCCCAGCTCACTGTTAGTTTTAGGAACATTTGCTCTCTATGCAAGGAAATGCAACAGACTTCCAGCTCCCTGTCAGTGTTAGGAACATGTGCTTTCTATGCAAGGGAATGTGACAGATTCCCAGCTCGCTCTTAGTGTTATGAACATGAGTTCCTTATGCAGGAGAATGTGACAGATGCCCAGCTCATTGTTAATGTTAGGAATATGTGCTCTCTATGCAAGGGAATGTGACAGACTACCAGCTCGCTGCTAGTGTTAGGAACATATGCTCTCTATGCAGGTGAATGTGACAGACGCCCAGCTCGCTGTTAGTGATAGGAACATGTGCTCTCTATGCAAAGGAATGTGACAGACTCCCAGCTCACTGTTAGTGTTAGGAACATGTACTGTCTATGCAGGGGAATGTGACAGACGCCCAGCTCGCTGTTAGTGTTAGGAACATGTGCTCTCTATGCAGGGGAATGTGACAGACTCCCAGCTCGCTGTTAGTGTTAGGAACATGTGCGTTGTGCAAGGGAATGTGACCAACTCCCAGCTCACTTTTAGTGTTAGGAACATGTGCTGTCTATGCAAGGGAATGTGACAGACTCCCAGCTCGCTGTTAGTGTTAGGAACATGTGCGTTGTGCAAGGGAATGTGACCAACTCCCAGCTCGCTGTTAGTGTTAGGAACATGTGCTCTCTATGCAGCAGAATATCACAGTCTGCCAGCTCGTGGTTAGTGTTAGGAACATGTGCTCTCTATGCAGGGAAATGTGACAGACTCCCAGCTCATTGTTAGTGATCGGATCATGTGCTGTCTATGCAGGTGAATGTGACAGACTCCCAGCTCACCGTTAGTGCTCTCTGTGCAAGGGAATGTGACAGACTCCCAGCTCTCTGTTAGTGTTAGGAACATGTGCTCTCTATGCAAGGGAATGTGACAGACTCTGAGCTCGCTTTTAGTGTTAGGAACATGTGCTCCTTATGCAGGAGAATGTGACAGACGCCCAACTCGCTGTTAGTGTTAGGAACATGTGCTCTCTATGCAAAGGAATGTGACAGACTCCCAGCTTGCTGTTAGTTTTAGCAACATGTCCTCTCTCTGCAAGGGAATGTGAAAGACTCCCAGCTCGCTGTTAGTGTTAGGAACATGTGCTCTCTATGTAGGTGAATGTGACAGACGCCCAGCTCGCTGTTAGTGTCAGGAACATGTGCTCTCTTTGCAGGGGAATGCGACAGACTCCCAGCTCACTGTTAGTGTTAGAAACATGTGCTCTCTATGCAAGGGAATGTGACAGACTCCCAGCTCGCTGTTAGTGTTAGGAACATGTGCTGTCTATGCAAGGGAATGTTATAGACTCCCAGCTCGCTGTTAGTGCTCTCTGTGCCCGGGAATGTGACAGACTCCCAGCTCTCTGTTAGTTTTAGGAACATTTGCTCTCTATGCAAGGAAATGCAACAGACTTCCTGCTGCTTGTCAGTGTTAGGAACATGTGCTTTCTATGCAAGGGAATGTGACAGACTCCCAGCTCGCTGTTAGTGTTAGGAAGATGTGCTCTCTATGGAAGTGAATGTGACATACTCCCAGCTCGCTGTTAGTGTTAGGAACATGTGCTCCCTATGCAGGGGAATGTGACAGACTCCCAGCTCTCTGTTAATGTTAGAATTATATGCTTTCTCTGCAAGGGAATGTGACAAACGCCTAGCTCGCTGTTAGTGTTAGTAACAGGTGCTCTCTATTCAGGGGAATGTGACAGACGCCCCGGTCACTGTTAGTGTTAGGAACATGTGCTGTCTATGCATGGGAATGCGACAGACGCCCAGCTCGCTGTTAGTGTTAGGAACATGTGGTCTCTATGCAGTGGAATGTGCCAGACTCCCTGCTCGCTGTTAGTGTTAGGAACATGTGCTGTCTATGCAAGGGAATTTGACAGACTCCCAGCTCGCTGTTAGTGTTAGGAACATGTGCTCTCTATGCAGGGGAATGTGACAGACTACCAGCTCGCTGTTAGTGCTCTCTGTGCAAGGCAATGTGACAGGCTCCCAGCTTGCTGTTAGTGTTCGGAACATGTGCTCTCTATGCAAGGGAATATGACAGACTCCCAGCTCACTGTTAGTGTTAGGAACATGTGCTTTCTATGCAGGGGAATGCGACAGACGCCCAGCTCGCTGTTAGTGTTAGGAACATGTGCTGTCTATGCAAGGGAATTTGACATACTCCCAGCTCGCTGTTAGTGTTAGGAACATGTGCTCTCTATGCAGGGGACTGTGACAGACTACCAGCTCGCTGTTAGTGCTCTCTGTGCAAGGCAATGTGACAGACTCCCAGCTTGCTGTTAGTGTTTGGAACATGTGCTCTCTATTCAACAGAATAGGACAGACTCCCAGCTCACTGTTTGTGCTCTCTGTGTAAGGGAATGTGACAGACTCCCAGCTCGCTGTTAGTTTTAGGAACATTTGCTCTCTATGCAAGGAAATGCGACAGACTCCCAGCTCCCTGTTAGTGTTAGGAACATGTGCTTTCTATACAAGGGAATGTGACAGGCTCCCAGCTCGCTGTTAGTGCTAAGAACTTGTGCTCTCTATGCAAGGGAATGTGACAGACTCCCAGCTCGCTGTTAGTGTTAGGAACATGTGCCCTCTATGAAAGGGAATGTGGCAGACACCCAGCTTGCTGTTAGTGTTAGGAACATGTGCGCTCTATGCATTGGAATTTGACAGAATCCCAGCTCGTTGTTAGTTTTACGAACATATGCTCTCTATGCAAGGGAATGTGACAGACTCCAACCTCACTGTTAGTGTTAAGAACATATGGTGTCTATGCAAGGGAATGTGACAGACTCCCAGCTCGCTGTTAGTGTTAGGAACATGTGCTCTCTATGCAGGGGAATGTGACAGACTCCCAGCTCGCTGTTAGTGCTCTCTGTACAAGGGAAGGTGACAGACTCCCAGCTTGCTGTTAGTGTTCGGAACTAGTGCTCTCTATGCAAGGGAATGTGAAAGACTCCCAGCTTGCTGTTAGTGCTCTCTGTGCCCAGGAATGTGACAGATTCCCAGCTCGCTGTTAGTTTTAGGAACATTTGCTCTCTATGCAAGGAAATGCAACAGACTTCCAGCTCCCTGTCAGTGTTAGGATCATGTGCTTTCTATGCAAGGGAATGTGACAGATTCCCAGCTCGCTCTTAGTGTTATGAACATGAGTTCCTTTTGCAGGAGAATGTGACAGATGCCCAGCTCATTGTTAATGTTAGGAATATGTGCTCTCTCTGCAAGGGAATGTGACAGACTACCAGCTCGCTGCTAGTGTTAGGAACATATGCTCTCTATGCAAGTGAATGTGACAGATGCCCAGCTCGCTGTTAGTGTTAGGAACATGTGCTCTCTATGCAAAGGAATGTGACAGACTCCCAGCTCGCTGTTAGTGTTAGGAACATGTGCTCTCTATGCAGGGGAATGTGACAGACTCCCAGCTCGCTGTTAGTGTTAGGAACATGTGCTCTCTATGCAAAGGAATGTGACAGACTCCCAGCTTGCTGTTAGTTTTAGGAACATGTGCTCTCTCTGCAAGGGAATGTGACAGACTCCCAGCTCGCTGTTAGTGTTAGGAACATGTGCTCTCTATGTAGGTGAATGTGACAGACGCCCAGCTCGCTGTTAGTGTCAGGAACATGTGCTCTCTTTGCAGGGGAATGCGACAGACTCCCAGCTGACTATTAGTGTTAGAAACATGTGCTCTCTATGCAAGGGAATGTGACAGACTCCCAGCTTGCTGTTAGTGCTCTCTGTGCTCAGGAATGTGACAGACTCCCAGCTCTCTGTTATTTTTAGGAACATTTCCTCTCTATGCAAGGAAATGCAACACTCTTCCTGCTGCTTGTCAGTGTTAGGAACATGTGCTTTCTATGCAAGGGAATGTGACAGACTCCCAGCTCGCTGTTAGTGTTAGGAAGATGTGCTCTCTATGGAAGGGAATGTGACATTCTCCCAGCTCGCTGTTAGTGTTAGGAACATGTGCTCCCTATGCAGGGGAATGTGACAGACTCCCAGCTCTCTGTTAATGTTAGAAATATATGCTCTCTCTGCAAGGGAATGTGACACACTCCTAGCTCGCTGTTAGTGTTAGTAACATGTGCTCTCTATTCAGGGGAATGTGACAGACGCCCCGGTCGCTGTTAGTGTTAGGAACATGTGCTGTCTATGCAGGGGAATGCGACAGACGCCCATCTCGCTGTTAGTGTTAGGAACATGTGGTCTCTATGCAGGGGAATGTGACAGACACCCTGCTCGCTGTTAGTGTTAGGAACATGTGCTGTCTTTGCAAGGGAATTGTACAGACTCCCAGCTCGCTGTTAGTGTTAGGAACATGTGGTCTCTATGCAGTGGATTGTGCCAGACTCCCTGCTCGCTGTTAGTGTTAGGAACATGTGCTGTCTATGCAAGGGAATTTGACAGACTCCCAGCTCGCTGTTAGTGTTAGGAACATGTGCTCTCTATGCAGGGGAATGTGACAGACTACCAGCTCGCTGTTAGTGCTATCTGTGCAAGGCAATGTGACAGATTCCCAGGTCGCTCTTAGTGTTATGAACATGAGTTCCTTATGCAGGAGAATGTGACAGATGCCCAGCTCATTGTTAATGTTAGGAATATGTGCTCTCTCTGCAAGGGAATGTGACAGACTACCAGCTCGCTGCTAGTGTTAGGAACATATGCTCTCTATGCAAGTGAATGTGACAGATGCCCAGCTCGCTGTTAGTGTTAGGAACATGTGCTCTCTATGCAAAGGAATGTGACAGACTCCCAGCTCGCTGTTAGTGTTAGGAACATGTGCCCTCTATGCAGGGGAATGTGACAGACTCCCAGCTCGCTGTTAGTGTTAGGAACATGTGCTCTCTATGCAAAGGAATGTGACAGACTCCCGGCTTGCTGTTAGTTTTAGGAACATGTGCTCTCTCTGCAAGGGAATGTGACAGACTCCCAGCTCGCTGTTAGTGTTAGGAACATGTGCTCTCTATGTAGGTGAATGTGACAGACGCCCAGCTCGCTGTTAGTGTCAGGAACATGTGCTCTCTTTGCAGGGGAATGCGACAGACTCCCAGCTCACTGTTAGTGTTAGAAACATGTGCTCTCTATGCAAGGGACTGTGACAGACTCCCAGCTCGCTGTTAGTGCTCTCTGTGCTCAGGAATGTGACAGACTCCCAGCTCTCTGTTATTTTTAGGAACATTTCCTCTCTATGCAAGGAAATGCAACAGACTTCCTGCTGCTTGTCAGTGTTAGGAACATGTGCTTTCTATGCATGGGAATGTGACAGACTCCCAGCTCGCTGTTAGTGTTAGGAAGATGTGCTCTCTATGGAAGGGAATGTGACATACTCCCAGCTCGCTGTTAGTGTTAGGAACATGTGCTCCCTATGCAGGGGAATGTGACAGACTCCCAGCTCTGTGTTAATGTTAGAAATATATGCTCTCTCTGCAAGGGAATGTGACACACTCCTAGCTCACTGTTAGTGTTAGTAACAGGTGCTCTCTATTCAGGGGAATGTGACAGACGCCCCAGTCGCTGTTAGTGTTAGGAACATGTGCTGTCTATGCAGGGGAATGCAACAGACGCCCAGCTCGCTGTTAGTGTTAGGAACATGTGGTCTCCATGCAGGGGAATGTAACAGACACCCTGCTCGCTGTTAGTGTTAGGAACATGTGCTGTCTATGCAAGGGAATTTGACAGACTCCCAGCTCGCTGTTAGTGTTAGGAACATGTGGTCTCTATGCAGTGGAATGTGCCAGACTCCCTGCTCGCTGTTAGTGTTAGGAACATGTGCTGTCTATGCAAGGGAATTTGACAGACTCCCAGCTCGCTGTTAGTGTTAGGAACATGTGCTCTCTATGCAGGGGAATGTGACAGACTACCAGCTCGCTGTTAGTGCTCTCTGTGCAAGGCAATGTGACAGACTCCCAGCTTGCTGTTAGTGTTCGGAACATGTGCTCTCTATGCAAGGGAATATGACAGACTCCCAGCTCACTGTTAGTGTTAGGAACATGTGCTTTCTATGCAGGGGAATGCGACAGGCGCCCAGCTCGCTGTTAGTGTTAGGAACATGTGGTCTCTATGCAGGGGAATGTGACAGACTCCCAGCTCGCTGTTAGTGTTAGGAACATGTGCTCTCTATGCAGGGGACTGTGACAGACTACCAGATCGCTGTTAGTGCTCTCTGTGCAAGGCAATGTGACAGACTCCCAGCTTGCTGTTAGTGTTTGGAACATGTGCTCTCTATGCAACAGAATATGACAGACTCCCAGCTCACTGTCCGTGCTCTCTGTGTAAGGGAATGTGACAGACTCCCAGCTCGCTGTTAGTTTTAGGAACATTTGCTCTCTATGCAACAGACTCCCAGCTCCCTGTTAGTGTTAGGAACATGTGCTTTCTATACAAGGGAATGTGACAGGCTCCCAGCTCGCTGTTAGTGCTAAGAACTTGTGCTCTCTATGCAAGGGAATGTGACAGACTCCCAGCTCGCTGTTAGTGATAGGAACATGTGCTCTCTATGCAAGGGAATGTGACAGACACCCAGCTTGCTGTTAGTGTGAGGAACATGTGCGCTCTATGCATTGGAATTTGACAGAATCCCAGCTCGTTGTTAGTTTTACGAACATATGCTCTCTATGCAAGGGAATGTGACAGATTCCCAGCTCGCTGTTAGTATTAGGAACATGTGCTCTCTATGCAGGGGAATGTGACAGACTCCCAGCTCTCTGTTCGTGCTCTCTGTACAAGGGAAGGTGACAGACTCCCAGCTTGCTGTTAGTGTTCGGAACTAGTGCTTTCTATGCAAGGGAATGTGAAAGACTCCCAGCTTGCTGTTAGTGTTCTCTGTGCCCAGGAATGTGACAGATTCCCAGCTCGCTGTTAGTTTTAGGAACATCTGCTCTCTATGCAAGGAAATGCAACAGACTTCCAGCTCCCTGTCAGTGTTAGGAACATGTGCTTTCTATGCAAGGGAATGTGACAGATTCCCAGCTCGCTCTTAGTGTTATGAACATGAGTTCCTTATGCAGGAGAATGTGACAGATGCCCAGCTCATTGTTAATGTTAGGAATATGTGCTCTCTCTGCAAGGGAATGTGACAGACTACCAGCTCGCTGCTAGTGTTAGGAACATATGCTCTCTATGCAGGTGAATGTGACAGACGCCCAGCTCGCTGTTAGTGTTAGGAACATGTGCTCTCTATGCAGGGGAATGTGACAGACTCCCAGCTCGCTGTTAGTGTTAGGAACATGTGCGTTGTGCAAGGGAATGTGACCAACTCCCAGCTCACTTTTAGTGTTAGGAACATGTGCTGTCTATGCAAGGGAATGTGACAGACTCCCAGCTCGCTGTTAGTGTTAGGAACATGTGCTCTCTATGCAAAGGAATGTGACAGACTCCCAGCTCGCTGTTAGTGTTAGGAACATGTACTGTCTATGCAGGGGAATGTGACAGACGCCCAGCTCGCTGTTAGTGTTAGGAACATGTGCTCTCTATGCAGGGGAATGTGACAGACTCCCAGCTCGCTGTTAGTGTTAGGAACATGTGCGTCGTGCAAGGGAATGTGACCAACTCCCAGCTCGCTGTTAGTGTTAGGAACATGTGCTCTCTATGCAGCAGAATATCACAGTCTGCCAGCTCGTGGTTAGTGTTAGTAACATGTGCTCTCTATGCAGGGAAATGTGACAGACTCCCAGCTCATTGTTAGTGATCGGATCATGTGCTGTCTATGCAGGTGAATGTGACAGACTCCCAGCTCACCGTTAGTGCTCTCTGTGCAAGGGAATGTGACAGACTCCCAGCTCTCTGTTAGTGTTAGGAACATGTGCTCTCTATGCAAGGGAATGTGGCAGACTCTGAGCTTGCTTTTAGTGTTAGGAACATGTGCTCCTTATGCAGGAGAATGTGACAGACGCCCAACTCGCTGTTAGTGTTAGGAACATGTGCTCTCTATGCAAAGGAATGTGACAGACTCCCAGCTTGCTGTTAGTTTTAGGAACATGTCCTCTCTCTGCAAGGGAATGTGACAGACTCCCAGCTCGCTGTTAGTGTTAGGAACATGTGCTCTCTATGTAGGTGAATGTGACAGACGCCCAGCTCGCTGTTAGTGTCAGGAACATGTGCTCTCTTTGCAGGGGAATGCGGCAGACTCCCAGCTCACTGTTAGTGTTAGAAACATGTGCTCTCTATGCAAGGGAATGTGACAGACTCCCAGCTCGCTGTTAGTGTTAGGAACATGTGCTGTCTATGCAAGGGAATGTTATAGACTCCCAGCTCGCTGTTAGTGCTCTCTGTGCCCGGGAATGTGACAGACTCCCAGCTCTCTGTTAGTTTTAGGAACATTTCCTCTCTATGCAAGGAAATGCAACAGACTTCCTGCTGCTTGTCAGTGTTAGGAACATGTGCTTTCTATGCAAGGGAATGTGACAGACTCCCAGCTCGCTGTTAGTGTTAGGAAGATGTGCTCTCTATGGAAGGGAATGTGACATACTCCCAGCTCGCTGTTAGTGTTAGGAACATGTGCTCCCTATGCAGGGGAATGTGACAGACTCCCAGCTCTCTGTTAATGTTAGAATTATATGCTTTTTCTGCAAGGGAATGTGACACACGCCTAGCTCGCTGTTAGTGTTAGTAACAGGTGCTCTCTATTCAGGGGAATGTGACAGACGCCCCGGTCGCTGTTAGTGTTAGGAACATGTGCTGTCTATGCATGGGAATGCGACAGACGCCCAGCTCGCTGTTAGTGTTAGGAACATGTGGTCTCTATGCAGGGGAATGTGACAGGCACCCTGCTCGCTGTTAGTGTGAGGAACATGTGCTGTCTTTGCAAGGGAATTTGACAGACTCCCAGCTCGCTGTTAGTGTTAGGAACATGTGGTCTCTATGCAGTGGAATGTGCCAGACTCCCTGCTCGCTGTTAGTGTTAGGAACATGTGCTGTCTATGCAAGGGAATTTGACAGACTCCCAGCTCGCTGTTAGTGTTAGGAACATGTGCTCTCTATGCAGGGGAATGTGACAGACTACCAGCTCGCTGTTAGTGCTCTCTGTGCAAGGCAATGTGACAGACTCCCAGCTTGCTGTTAGTGTTCGGAACATCTGCTCTCTATGCAAGGGAATATGACAGACTCCCAGCTCACTGTTAGTGTTAGGAACATGTGCTTTCTATGCAGGGGAATGCGACAGACGCCCAGCTCGCTGTTAGTGTTAGGAACATGTGCTGTCTATGCTAGGGAATTTGACATACTCCCAGCTCGCTGTTAGTGTTAGGAACATGTGCTCTCTATGCAGGGGACTGTGACAGACTACCAGCTCGCTGTTAGTGCTCTCTGTGCAAGGCAATGTGACAGACTCCCAGCTTGCTGTTAGTGTTTGGAACATGTGCTCTCTATTCAACAGAATATGACAGACTCCCAGCTCACTGTTTGTGCTCTCTGTGTAAGGGAATGTGACAGACTCCCAGCTCGCTGTTAGTTTTAGGAACATTTGCTCTCTATGCAAGGAAATGCTACAGACTCCCAGCTCCCTGTTAGTGTTAGGAACATGTGCTTTCTATACAAGGGAATGTGACAGGCTCCCAGCTCGCTGTTAGTGCTAAGAACTTGTGCTCTCTATGCAAGGGAATGTGACAGACTCCCAGCTTGCTGTTAGTGTTAGGAACGTGTGCCCTCTATGCAAGGGAATGTGACAGACACCCAGCTTGCTGTTATTGTTAGGAACATGTGCGCTCTATGCATTGGAATTTGACAGAATCCCAGCTCGTTGTTAGTTTTACGAACATATGCTCTCTATGCAAGGGAATGTGACAGACTCCAACCTCACTGTTAGTGTTAGGAACATATGGTGTCTATGCAAGGGAATGTGACAGACTCCCAGCTCGCTGTTAGTGTTAGGAACATGTGCTCTCTATGCAGGGGAATGTGACAGACTCCCAGCTCGCTGTTAGTGCTCTCTGTACAAGGGAAGGTGACAGACTCCCAGCTTGCTGTTAGTGTTCGGAACTAGTGCTCTCTATGCAAGGGAATGTGAAAGACTCCCAGCTTGCTGTTAGTGCTCTCTGTGCCCAGGAATGTGACAGATTCCCAGCTCGCTGTTAGTTTTAGGAACATTTGCTCTCTATGCAAGGAAATGCAACAGACTTCCAGCTCCCTGTCAGTGTTAGGAACATGTGCTTTCTATGCAAGGGAATGTGACAGACTCCCAGCTCGCTGTTAGTGTTAGGAAGATGTGCTCTCTATGGAAGGGAATGTGACATACTCCCAGCTCGCTGTTAGTGTTAGGAACATGTGCTCCCTATGCAGGGGAATGTGACAGACTCCCAGCTCTCTGCTAATGTTAGAAATATATGCTCTCTCTGCAAGGGAATGTGACACACTCCTAGCTCGCTGTTAGTGTTAGTAACAGGTGCTCTCTATTCAGGGGAATGTGACAGACGCCCCGGTCGCTGTTAGTGTTAGGAACATGTGCTGTCTATGCAGGGGAATGCGACAGACGACCATCTCGCTGTTAGTGTTAGGAACATGTGGTCTCTATGCAGGGGAATGTGACAGACACCCTGCTCGCTGTTAGTGTTTGGAACATGTGCTGTCTTTGCAAGGGAATTTTACAGACTCCCAGCTCGCTGTTAGTGTTAGGAACATGTGGTCTCTATGCAGTGGATTGTGCCAGACTCCCTGCTCGCTGTTAGTGTTAGGAACATGTGCTGTCTATGCAAGGGAATTTGACAGACTCCCAGCTCGCTGTTAGTGTTAGGAACATGTGCTCTCTATGCAGGGGAATGTGACAGACTACCAGCTAGCTGTTAGTGCTCTCTGTGCAAGGCAATGTGACAGATTCCCAGCTCGCTCTTAGTGTTATGAACATGAGTTCCTTATGCAGGAGAATGTGACAGATTCCCAGCTCATTGTTAATGTTAGGAATATGTGCTCTCTCTGCAAGGGAATGTGACAGACTACCAGCTCGCTGCTAGTGTTAGGAACATTTGCTCTCTATGCAAGTGAATGTGACAGATGCCCAGCTCGCTGTTAGTGTTAGGAACATGTGCTCTCTATGCAAAGGAATGTGACAGACTCCCAGCTCGCTGTTAGTGTTAGGAACATGTGCTCTCTATGCAGGGGAATGTGACAGACTCCCAGCTCGCTGTTAGTGTTAGGAAAATGTGCTCTCTATGCAAAGGAATGTGACAGACTCCCGGCTTGCTGTTAGTTTTAGGAACATGTGCTCTCTCTGCAAGGGAATGTGACAGACTCCCAGCTCGCTGTTAGTGTTAGGAACATGTGCTCTCTATGTAGGTGAATGTGACAGACGCCCAGCTCGCTGTTAGTGTCAGGAACATGTGCTCTCTTTGCAGGGGAATGCGACAGACTCCCAGCTCACTGTTAGTGTTAGAAACATGTGCTCTCTATGCAAGGGAATGTGACAGACTCCCAGCTCGCTGTTAGTGCTCTCTGTGCTCAGGAATGTGACAGACTCCCAGCTCTCTGTTATTTTTAGGAACATTTCCTCTCTATGCAAGGAAATGCAACAGACTTCCTGCTGCTTGTCAGTGTTAGGAAAATGTGCTTTCTATGCAAGGGAATGTGACAGACTCCCAGCTCGCTGTTAGTGTTAGGAAGATGTGCTCTCTATGGAAGGGAATGTGACATACTCCCAGCTCGCTGTTAGGGTTAGGAACATGTGCTCCCTATGCAGGGGAATGTGACAGACTCCCAGCTCTCTGTTAATGTTAGAAATATATGCTCTCTCTGCAAGGGAATGTGACACACTCCTAGCTCGCTGTTAGTGTTAGTAACAGGTGCTCTCTATTCAGGGGAATGTGACAGACGCCCCGGTCGCTGTTAGTGTTAGGAACATGTGCTGTCTATGCAGGGGAATGCGACAGACGCCCATCTCGCTGTTAGTGTTAGGAACATGTGGTCTCTATGCAGGGGAATGTGACAGACACCCTGCTCGCTGTTAGTGTTAGGAACATGTGCTGTCTTTGCAAGGGAAAGCTCGCTGTTAGTGTTAGGAACATGTGGTCTCTATGCAGTGGAATGTGCCAGACTCCCTGCTCGCTGTTAGTGTTAGGAACATGTGCTGTCTATGCAAGGGAATTTGACAGACTCCCAACTCGCTGTTAGTGTTAGGAACATGTGCTCTCTATGCAGGGGAATGTGACAGACTACCAGCTCGCTGTTAGTGCTCTCTGTGCAAGGCAATGTGACAGACTCCCAGCTTGCTGTTAGTGTTCGGAACATGTGCTCTCTATGCAAGGGAATATGACAGACTCCCAGCTCACTGTTAGTGTTAGGAACATGTGCTTTCTATGTAGGTGAATGTGACAGACGCCCAGCTCGCTGTTAGTGTCAGGAACATTTGCTCTCTTTGCAGGGGAATGCGACAGACTCCCAGCTCACTGTTAGTGTTAGAAACATGTGCTCTCTATGCAAGGGAATGTGACAGACTCCCAGCTCGCTGTTAGTGTTACTAACATGTGCTGTCTATGCAAGGGAATGTTACAGACTCCCAGCTCTCTGTTAGTGCTCTCTGTGCCCGGTAATGTGACAGACTCCCAGCTCTCTGTTAGTTTTAGGAACATTTCCTCTCTATGCAAGGAAATTCAACAGACTTCCTGCTGCTTGTCAGTGTTAGGAACATGTGCTTTCTATGCAAGGGAATGTGACAGACTCCCAGCTCGCTGTTAGTGTTAGGAAGATGTGCTCTCTATGGAAGGAAATGTGACATACTCCCAGCTCGCTGTTAGTGTTAGGAACATGTGCTCCCTATGCAGGGGAATGCGACAGACTCCCAGTTCTCTGTTAGTGTTAGGAACATGTGGTCTCTATGCAGGGGAATGTGACAGACACCCTGCTCGCTGTTAGTGTTAGGAACATGTGCTGTCTTTGCAAGGGAAAGCTTGCTGTTAGTGTTAGGAACATGTGGTTTCTATGCAGTGGAATGTGCCAGACTCCCTGCTCGCTGTTAGTGTTAGGAACATGTGCTGTCTATGCAAGGGAATTTGACAGACTCCCAGCTCGCTGTTAGTGTTAGGAACATGTGCTCTCTATGCAGGGGAATGTGACAGACTACCAGCTCGCTGTTAGTGCTCTCTGTGCAAGGCAATGTGACAGACTCCCAGCTTGCTGTTAGTGTTCGGAACATGTGCTCTCTACGCAAGGGAATATGACAGACTACCAGCTCGCTGTTAGTGCTCTCTGTGCAAGGCAATGTGACAGACTCCTAGCTTGCTGTTAGTGTTCGGAACATGTGCTCTCTATGCAAGGGTATGTGACCAACTCCCAGCTCACTGTTAGTGTTAGGAACATGTGCTCTCTTTGCAGGGGAATGCGACAGACTCCCAGCTCGAGTTAGTGTTAGAAACATGTGCTCTCTATGCAAGGGAATGTGACAGACTCCCAGCTCGCTGTTAGTGTTAGGAACATGTGCTGTCTATGCAAGGGAATGTTACAGACTCCCAGCTCGCTGTTAGTGCTCTCTGTGCCCGGGAATGTGACAGACTCCCAGCTCTCTGTTAGTTTTAGGAACATTTCCTCTCTATGCAAGGAAATTCAACAGACTTCCTGCTGCTTGTCAGTGTTAGGAACATGTGCTTTCTATGCAAGGGAATGTGACAGACTCCCAGCTCTCTGTTAGTGTTAGGAAGATGTGCTCTCTATGGAAGGAAATGTGACATACTCCCAGCTCGCTGTTAGTGTTTGGAACATGTGCTCCCTATGCAGGGGAATGTGACAGACTCCCAGCTCTCTGTTAATGTTAGAAATATATGCTCTCTCTGCAAGGGAATGTGACATACTCCTAGCTCGCTGTTAGTGTTAGTAACAGGTGCTCTCTATTCAGGGGAATGTGACAGACGCCCCGGTCGCTGTTAGTGTTAGGAACATGTGCTGTCTATGCAGGGGAATGCGACAGACGCCCATCTCGCTGTTAGTGTTAGGAACATGTAGTCTCTATGCAGGGGAATGTGACAGACACCCTGCTCGCTGTTAGTGTTAGGAACATGTACTGTCTTTGCAAGGGAATTTGACAGTCTCCCAGCTCGCTGTTAGTGTTAGGAACATGTGGTCTCTATGCAGTGGAAGGTGCCAGACTCCCTGCTCGCTGTTAGTGTTAGGAACATGTGCTGTCTATGCAAGGGAATTTGACAGACTCCCAGCTCGCTGTTAGTGTTAGGAACATGTGCTCTCTATGCAGGGGAATGTGACAGACTACCAGCTCGCTGTTAGTGCTCTCTGTGCAAGGCAATGTGACA
Source organism: Ambystoma mexicanum (assembly GCF_040938575.1). Taxonomy (NCBI): domain Eukaryota; kingdom Metazoa; phylum Chordata; class Amphibia; order Caudata; family Ambystomatidae; genus Ambystoma; species Ambystoma mexicanum. The sequence goes on from NW_027182440.1 coordinate 2,457,452, forward strand.
GACTCCCAGCTTGCTGTTAGTGTTCGGAACATGTGCTCTCTATGCAAGGGAATATGACAGACTCCCAGCTCACTATTAGTGTTAGGAACATGTGCTTTCTATGCAGGGGAATGCGACAGACGCCCAGCTCGCTGTTAGTGTTAGGAACATGTGGTCTCTATGCAGGGGAATGTGACAAACTCCCTGCTCGCTGTTAGTGTTAGGAACATGTGCTGTCTATGCAAGGGAATTTGACAGACTCCCAGCTCGCTGTTAGTGTTAGGAACATGTGCTCTCTATGCAGGGGACTGTGACAGACTACCAGCTCGCTGTTAGTGCTCTCTGTGCAAGGCAATGTGACAGACTCCCAGCTTGCTGTTAGTGTTTGGAACATGTGCTCTCTATGCAAGGAAATGCGACAGACTCCCAGCTCCCTGTTAGTGTTAGGAACATGTGCTTTCTATACAAGGGAATGTGACAGGCTCCCAGCTCACTGTTAGTGTTAGGAACATGTGCGCTCTATGCATTGGAATTTGACAGAATCCCAGCTCGTTGTTAGTTTTACGAACATATACTCTCTATGCAAGGTAATGTGACAGACTCCAACCTCACTGTTAGTGTTAGGAACATATGCTGTCTATACAAGGGAATGTGACAGACTCCCAGCTCGCTGTTAGTGTTAGGAACATGTGCTCTCAATGCAGGGGAATGTGACAGACTCCCAGCTCGCTGTTAGTGCTCTCTGTACAAGGGAAGGTGACAGACTCCCAGCTTGCTGTTAGTGCTCGGAACTAGTGCTCTCTATGCAAGGGAATGTGAAAGACTCCCAGCTTGTTGTTAGTGCTCTCTGTTCCCAGGAATGTGACAGATTCCCAGCTCGCTGTTAGTTTTAGGAACATTTGCTCTCTATGCAAGGAAATGCAACAGACTTCCAGCTCCCTGTCAGTGTTAGGAACATGTGCTTTCTATGCAAGGGAATGTGACAGATTCCCAGCTCACTCTTAGTGTTATGAACATGAGTTCCTTATGCAGGAGAATGTGACAGATGCCCAGCTCATTGTTAATGTTAGGAATATGTGCTCTCTCTGCAAGGGAATGTGACAGACTACCAGCTCGCTGCTAGTGTTAGGAACATATGCTCTCTATGCAGGTGAATGTGACAGGCGCCCAGCTCGCTGTTAGTGTTAGGAACATGTGCTCTTTATGCAAAGGAATGTGACAGACTCCCAGCTCGCTGTTAGTGTTAGGAACATGTACTGTCTATGCAGTGGAATGTGACAGACGCCCAGCTCGCTGTTAGTGTTAGGAACATGTGCTCTCTATGCAGGGGAATGTGACAGACTCCCAGCTCGCTGTTAGTGTTAGGAACATGTGCGTTGTGCAAGGGTATGTGACCAACTCCCAGCTCACTGTTAGTGTTAGGAACATTTTCTCTCTATGCAGGGGAATGTGACAGACTCCCAGCTCGCTGTTAGTGTTAGGAACATGTGCTCTCTATGTGGTGAATGTGACAGACGCCCAACTCGCTGTTAGTGTTAGGAACATGTGCTCTCTATGCAAAGGAATGTGACAGACTCCCAGCTTGCTGTTAGTTTTAGGAACATGTGCTCTCTCTGCAAGGGAATGTGACAGACTCCCAGCTCGCTGTTAGTGTTAGGAACATGTGCTCTCTATGTAGGTGAATGTGACAGAAGCCCAGCTCGCTGTTAGTGTCAGGAACATGTGCTCTCTTTGCAGGGGAATGTGACAGACTCCCAGCTCACTGTTAGTGTTACAAACATGTGCTCTCTATGCAAGGGAATGTGACAGACTCCCAGCTCACTGTTAGTGTTAGGAACATGTGTTGTCTATGCAAGGGAATGTTATAGACTCCCAGCTCGCTGTTAGTGCTCTCTGTGCCCGGGAATGTGACAGACTCCCAGCTCTCTGTTAGTTTTAGGAACATTTGCTCTCTATGCAAGGAAATGCAACAGACTTCCTGCTGCTTGTCAGTGTTAGGAACATGTGCTTTCTATGCAAGGGAATGTGACAGACTCCCAGCTCGCTGTTAGTGTTAGGAAGATGTGCTCTCTATGGAAGGGAATGTGACATACTCCCAGCTCGCTGTTAGTGTTAGGAACATGTGCTCCCTATGCAGGGGAATGTGACAGACTCCCAGCTCTCTGTTAATGTTAGAAATATATGCTCTCTCTGCAAGGGAATGTGACACACTCCTAGCTCACTGTTAGTGTTAGTAACAGGTGCTCTCTATTCAGGGGAATGTGACAGATGCCCCAGTCGCTGTTAGTGTTAGGAACATGTGCTGTCTATGCAAGGGAATGTGACAGACTCCCAGCTCGCTGTTAGTGTTAGGAAGATGTGCTCTCTATGGAAGGAAATGTGACATACTCCCAGCTCGCTGTTAGTGTTAGGAACATGTGCTCCCTATGCAGGGGAATGTGACAGACTCCCAGTTCTCTGTTAATGTTAGAAATATATGCTCTCTCTGCAAGGGAATGTGACATACTCCTAGCTCGCTGTTAGTGTTAGTAACAGGTGCTCTCTATTCAGGGGAATGTGACAGACGCCCCGGTCGCTGTTAGTGTTAGGAACATGTGCTGTCTATGCAGGGGAATGCGACAGACGCCCATCTCACTGTTAGTGTTAGGAACATGTGGTCTCTATGCAGGGGAATGTGACAGACACCCTGCTCGCTGTTAGTGTTAGGAACATGTGCTGTCTTTGCAAGGGAAAGCTCGCTGTTAGTGTTAGGAACATGTGGTTTCTATGCAGTGGAATGTGCCAGACTCCCTGCTCGCTGTTAGTGTTAGGAACATGTGCTGTCTATGCAAGGGAATTTGACAGACTCCCAGCTCGCTGTTAGTGTTAGGAACATGTGCTCTCTATGCAGGGGAATGTGACAGACTACCAGCTCGCTGTTAGTGCTCTCTGTGCAAGGCAATGTGACAGACTCCCAGCTTGCTGTTAGTGTTCGGAACATGTGCTCTCTACGCAAGGGAATATGACAGACTACCAGCTCGCTGTTAGTGCTCTCTGTGCAAGGCAATGTGACAGACTCCTAGCTTGCTGTTAGTGTTCGGAACATGTGCTCTCTATGCAAGGGTATGTGACCAACTCCCAGCTCACTGTTAGTGTTAGGAACATGTGCTCTCTTTGCAGGGGAATGCGACAGACTCCCAGCTCGAGTTAGTGTTAGAAACATGTGCTCTCTATGCAAGGGAATGTGACAGACTCCCAGCTCGCTGTTAGTGTTAGGAACATGTGCTGTCTATGCAAGGGAATGTTACAGACTCCCAGCTCGCTGTTAGTGCTCTCTGTGCCCGGGAATGTGACAGACTCCCAGCTCTCTGTTAGTTTTAGGAACATTTCCTCTCTATGCAAGGAAATTCAACAGACTTCCTGCTGCTTGTCAGTGTTAGGAACATGTGCTTTCTATGCAAGGGAATGTGACAGACTCCCAGCTCTCTGTTAGTGTTAGGAAGATGTGCTCTCTATGGAAGGAAATGTGACATACTCCCAGCTCGCTGTTAGTGTTTGGAACATGTGCTCCCTATGCAGGGGAATGTGACAGACTCCCAGCTCTCTGTTAATGTTAGAAATATATGCTCTCTCTGCAAGGGAATGTGACATACTCCTAGCTCGCTGTTAGTGTTAGTAACAGGTGCTCTCTATTCAGGGGAATGTGACAGACGCCCCGGTCGCTGTTAGTGTTAGGAACATGTGCTGTCTATGCAGGGGAATGCGACAGACGCCCATCTCGCTGTTAGTGTTAGGAACATGTAGTCTCTATGCAGGGGAATGTGACAGACACCCTGCTCGCTGTTAGTGTTAGGAACATGTACTGTCTTTGCAAGGGAATTTGACAGTCTCCCAGCTCGCTGTTAGTGTTAGGAACATGTGGTCTCTATGCAGTGGAAGGTGCCAGACTCCCTGCTCGCTGTTAGTGTTAGGAACATGTGCTGTCTATGCAAGGGAATTTGACAGACTCCCAGCTCGCTGTTAGTGTTAGGAACATGTGCTCTCTATGCAGGGGAATGTGACAGACTACCAGGTCGCTGTTAGTGCTCTCTGTGCAAGGCAATGTGACAGACTCCCAGCTTGCTGTTAGTGTTCGGAACATGTGCTCTCTATGCAAGGGAATATGACAGACTCCCAGCTCACTATTAGTGTTAGGAACATGTGCTTTCTATGCAGGGGAATGCGACAGACGCCCAGCTCGCTGTTAGTGTTAGGAACATGTGGTCTCTATGCAGGGGAATGTGACAAACTCCCTGCTCGCTGTTAGTGTTAGGAACATGTGCTGTCTATGCAAGGGAATTTGACAGACTCCCAGCTCGCTGTTAGTGTTAGGAACATGTGCTCTCTATGCAGGGGACTGTGACAGACTACCAGCTCGCTGTTAGTGCTCTCTGTGCAAGGCAATGTGACAGACTCCCAGCTTGCTGTTAGTGTTTGGAACATGTGCTCTCTATGCAAGGAAATGCGACAGACTCCCAGCTCCCTGTTAGTGTTAGGAACATGTGCTTTCTATACAAGGGAATGTGACAGGCTCCCAGCTCACTGTTAGTGTTAGGAACATGTGCGCTCTATGCATTGGAATTTGACAGAATCCCAGCTCGTTGTTAGTTTTACGAACATATACTCTCTATGCAAGGTAATGTGACAGACTCCAACCTCACTGTTAGTGTTAGGAACATATGCTGTCTATACAAGGGAATGTGACAGACTCCCAGCTCGCTGTTAGTGTTAGGAACATGTGCTCTCAATGCAGGGGAATGTGACAGACTCCCAGCTCGCTGTTAGTGCTCTCTGTACAAGGGAAGGTGACAGACTCCCAGCTTGCTGTTAGTGCTCGGAACTAGTGCTCTCTATGCAAGGGAATGTGAAAGACTCCCAGCTTGTTGTTAGTGCTCTCTGTTCCCAGGAATGTGACAGATTCCCAGCTCGCTGTTAGTTTTAGGAACATTTGCTCTCTATGCAAGGAAATGCAACAGACTTCCAGCTCCCTGTCAGTGTTAGGAACATGTGCTTTCTATGCAAGGGAATGTGACAGATTCCCAGCTCACTCTTAGTGTTATGAACATGAGTTCCTTATGCAGGAGAATGTGACAGATGCCCAGCTCATTGTTAATGTTAGGAATATGTGCTCTCTCTGCAAGGGAATGTGACAGACTACCAGCTCGCTGCTAGTGTTAGGAACATATGCTCTCTATGCAGGTGAATGTGACAGGCGCCCAGCTCGCTGTTAGTGTTAGGAACATGTGCTCTTTATGCAAAGGAATGTGACAGACTCCCAGCTCGCTGTTAGTGTTAGGAACATGTACTGTCTATGCAGTGGAATGTGACAGACGCCCAGCTCGCTGTTAGTGTTAGGAACATGTGCTCTCTATGCAGGGGAATGTGACAGACTCCCAGCTCGCTGTTAGTGTTAGGAACATGTGCGTTGTGCAAGGGTATGTGACCAACTCCCAGCTCACTGTTAGTGTTAGGAACATTTTCTCTCTATGCAGGGGAATGTGACAGACTCCCAGCTCGCTGTTAGTGTTAGGAACATGTGCTCTCTATGTGGTGAATGTGACAGACGCCCAACTCGCTGTTAGTGTTAGGAACATGTGCTCTCTATGCAAAGGAATGTGACAGACTCCCAGCTTGCTGTTAGTTTTAGGAACATGTGCTCTCTCTGCAAGGGAATGTGACAGACTCCCAGCTCGCTGTTAGTGTTAGGAACATGTGCTCTCTATGTAGGTGAATGTGACAGAAGCCCAGCTCGCTGTTAGTGTCAGGAACATGTGCTCTCTTTGCAGGGGAATGTGACAGACTCCCAGCTCACTGTTAGTGTTACAAACATGTGCTCTCTATGCAAGGGAATGTGACAGACTCCCAGCTCACTGTTAGTGTTAGGAACATGTGTTGTCTATGCAAGGGAATGTTATAGACTCCCAGCTCGCTGTTAGTGCTCTCTGTGCCCGGGAATGTGACAGACTCCCAGCTCTCTGTTAGTTTTAGGAACATTTGCTCTCTATGCAAGGAAATGCAACAGACTTCCTGCTGCTTGTCAGTGTTAGGAACATGTGCTTTCTATGCAAGGGAATGTGACAGACTCCCAGCTCGCTGTTAGTGTTAGGAAGATGTGCTCTCTATGGAAGGGAATGTGACATACTCCCAGCTCGCTGTTAGTGTTAGGAACATGTGCTCCCTATGCAGGGGAATGTGACAGACTCCCAGCTCTCTGTTAATGTTAGAAATATATGCTCTCTCTGCAAGGGAATGTGACACACTCCTAGCTCACTGTTAGTGTTAGTAACAGGTGCTCTCTATTCAGGGGAATGTGACAGATGCCCCAGTCGCTGTTAGTGTTAGGAACATGTGCTGTCTATGCAGGGGAATGCGACAGACGCCCAGCTCGCTGTTAGTGTTAGGAACATGTGGTCTCCATGCAGGGGAATGTGACAGACTACCAGCTCACTGTTAGTGCTCTCTGTGCAAGGCAATGTGACAGACTCCCAGCTTGCTGTTAGTGTTTGGAACATGTGCTCTCTATGCAAGGGAATATGACAGACTCCCAGCTCACTGTTAGTGTTAGGAACATGTGCTTTCTATGCAGGGGAATGCGACAGGCGCCCAGCTCGCTGTTAGTGTTAGGAACATGTGGTCTCTATGCAGGGGAATGTGACAGACTCCCTGCTCGCTGTTAGTGTTAGGAACATGTGCTCTCTATGCAAGGGAATTTGACAGACTCCCAGCTCGCTGTTAGTGTTAGGAACATGTGCTCTCTATGCAGGGGACTGTGACAGACTACCAGGTCGCTGTTAGTGCTCTCTGTGCAAGGCAATGTGTCAGACTCCCAGCTTGCTGTTAGTGTTTGGAACATGTGCTCTCTATGCAACTGAATATGACAGACTCCCAGCTCACTGTCCGTGCTCTCTGTGTAAGGGAATGTGACAGACTCCCAGCTCGCTGTTAGTTTTAGGAACATTTGCTCTCTATGCAAGGAAATGCGACAGACTCCCAGCTCCCTGTTAGTGTTAGGAACATGTGCTTTCTATACAAGGGAATGTGACAGGCTCCCAGCTCGCTGTTAGTGCTAAGAACTTGTGCTCTCTATGCAAGGGAATGTGACAGACTCCCAGCTCGCTGTTAGTGATAGGAACATGTGCTCTCTATGCAAGGGAATGTGACAGACACCCAGCTTGCTGTTAGTGTTAGGAACATGTGCGCTCTATGCATTGGAATTTGACAGAATCCCAGCTCGTTGTTAGTTTTACGAACATATGCTCTCTATGCAAGGGAATGTGACAGACTCCAACATCACTGTTAGTGTTAGGAACATATGCTGTCTATGCAAGGGAATGTGACAGACTCCCAGCTCGCTGTTAGTGTTAGGAACATGTGCTCTCTATGCAGGGGAATGTGACAGACTCCCAGCTCTCTGTTAGTGCTCTCTGTGCAAGGGAAGGTGACAGACTCCCGCTTGCTGTTAGTGTTCGGAACTAGTGCTCTCTATGCAAGGGAATGTGAAAGACTCCCAGCTTGCTGTTAGTGCTCTCTGTGCCCAGGAATGTGACAGATTCCCAGCTCACTGTTAGTTTTAGGAACATTTGCTCTCTATGCAAGGAAATGCAACAGACTTCCAGCTCCCTGTCAGTGTTAGGAACATGTGCTTTCTATGCAAGGGAATGTGACAGATTCCCAGCTCGCTCTTAGTGTTATGAACATGAGTTCCTTATGCAGGAGAATGTGACAGATGCCCAGCTCATTGTTAATGTTAGGAATATGTGCTCTCTCTGCAAGGGAATGTGACAGACTACCAGCTCGCTGCTAATGTTAGGAACATATGCTCTCTATGCAGGTGAATGTGACAGACGCCCAGCTCGCTGTTAGTGTTAGGAACATGTGCTCTCTATGCAAAGGAATGTGACAGACTCCCAGCTCACTGTTAGTGTTAGGAACATGTACTGTCTATGCAGGGGAATGTGACAGACGCCCAGCTCGCTGTTAGTGTTAGGAACATGTGCTCTCTATGCAGGGGAATGTGACAGACTCCCAGCTCGCTGTTAGTGTTAGGAACATGTGCGTTGTGCAAGGGAATGTGACCAACTCCCAGCTCACTTTTAGTGTTAGGAACATGTGCTGTCTATGCAAGGGAATGTGACAGACTCCCAGCTCGCTGCTAGTGTTAGGAACATGTGCGTTGTGCAAGGGAATGTGACCAACTCCCAGCTCGCTGTTAGTGTTAGGAACATGTGCTCTCTATGCAGCAGAATATCACAGTCTGCCAGCTCGTGGTTAGTGTTAGGAACATATGCTCTCTATGCAGGGAAATGTGACAGACTCCCAGCTCATTGTTAGTGATCGGATCATGTGCTGTCTATGCAGGTGAATGTGACAGACTCCCAGCTCACCGTTAGTGCTCTCTGTGCAAGGGAATGTGACAGACTCCCAGCTCTCTGTTAGTGTTAGGAACATGTGCTCTCTATGCAAGGGAATGTGACAGACTCTGAGCTCGCTTTTAGTGTTAGGAACATGTGCTCCTTATGCAGGAGAATGTGACAGACGCCCAACTCGCTGTTAGTGTTAGGAACATGTGCTCTCTATGCAAAGGAATGTGACAGACTCCCAGCTTGCTGTTAGTTTTAGGAACATGTCCTCTCTCTGCAAGGGAATGTGACAGACTCCCAGCTCGCTGTTAGTGTTAGGAACATGTGCTCTCTATGTAGGTGAATGTGACAGACGCCCAGCTCGCTGTTAGTGTCAGGAACATGTGCTCTCTTTGCAGGGGACTGCGGCAGACTCCCAGCTCACTGTTAGTGTTAGAAACATGTGCTCTCTATGCAAGGGAATGTGACAGACTCCCAGCTCGCTGTTAGTGTTAGGAACATGTGCTGTCTATGCAAGGGAATGTTATAGACTCCCAGCTCGCTGTTAGTGCTCTCTGTGCCCGGGAATGTGACAGACTCCCAGCTCTCTGTTAGTTTTAGGAACATTTGCTCTCTATGCAAGGAAATGCAACAGACTTCCTGCTGCTTGTCAGTGTTAGGAACATGTGCTTTCTATGCAAGGGAATGTGACAGACTCCCAGCTCGCTGTTAGTGTTAGGAAGATGTGCTCTCTATGGAAGGGAATGTGACATACTCCCAGCTCGCTGTTAGTGTTAGGAACATGTGCTCCCTATGCAGGGGAATGTGACAGACTCCCAGCTCTCTGTTAATGTTAGAATTATATGCTTTCTCTGCAAGGGAATGTGACACACGCCTAGCTCGCTGTTAGTGTTAGTAACAGGTGCTCTCTATTCAGGGGAATGTGACAGACGCCCCGGTCGCTGTTAGTGTTAGGAACATGTGCTGTCTATGCATGGGAATGCGACAGACGCCCAGCTCGCTGTTAGTGTTAGGAACATGTGGTCTCTATGCAGGGGAATGTGACAGACACCCTGCTCGCTGTTAGTGTGAGGAACATGTGCTGTCTTTGCAAGGGAATTTGACAGACTCCCAGCTCGCTGTTAGTGTTAGGAACATGTGGTCTCTATGCAGTGGAATGTGCCAGACTCCCTGCTCGCTGTTAGTGTTAGGAACATGTGCTGTCTATGCAAGGGAATTTGACAGACTCCCAGCTCGCTGTTAGTGTTAGGAACATGTGCTCTCTATGCAGGGGAATGTGACAGACTACCAGCTCGCTGTTAGTGCTCTCTGTGCAAGGCAATATGACAGACTCCCAGCTTGCTGTTAGTGTTCGGAACATGTGCTCTCTATGCAAGGGAATATGACAGACTCCCAGCTCACTGTTAGTGTTAGGAACATGTGCTTTCTATGCAGGGGAATGCGACAGACGCCCAGCTCGCTGTTAGTGTTAGGAACATGTGCTGTCTATGCAAGGGAATTTGACATACTCCCAGCTCGCTGTTAGTGTTAGGAACATGTGCTCTCTATGCAGGGGACTGTGACAGACTACCAGCTCGCTGTTAGTGCTCTCTGTGCAAGGCAATGTGACAGACTCCCAGCTTGCTGTTAGTGTTTGGAACATGTGCTCTCTATTCAACAGAATAGGACAGACTCCCAGCTCACTGTTTGTGCTCTCTGTGTAAGGGAATGTGACAGACTCCCAGCTCGCTGTTAGTTTTAGGAACATTTGCTCTCTATGCAAGGAAATGCGACAGACTCCCAGCTCCCTGTTAGTGTTAGGAACATGTGCTTTCTATACAAGGGAATGTGACAGGCTCCCAGCTCGCTGTTAGTGCTAAGAACTTGTGCTCTCTATGCAAGGGAATGTGACAGACTCCCAGCTCGCTGTTAGTGTTAGGAACATGTGCCCTCTATGAAAGGGAATGTGGCAGACACCCAGCTTGCTGTTAGTGTTAGGAACATGTGCGCTCTATGCATTGGAATTTGACAGAATCCCAGCTCGTTGTTAGTTTTACGAACATATGCTCTCTATGCAAGGGAATGTGACAGACTCCAACCTCACTGTTAGTGTTAAGAACATATGGTGTATATGCAAGGGAATGTGACAGACTCCCAGCTCGCTGTTAGTGTTAGGAACATGTGCTCTCTATGCAGGGGAATGTGACAGACTCCCAGCTCGAAGTTAGTGCTCTCTGTACAAGGGAAGGTGACAGACTCCCAGCTTGCTGTTAGTGTTCGGAACTAGTGCTCTCTATGCAAGGGAATGTGAAAGACTCCCAGCTTGCTGTTAGTGCTCTCTGTGCCCAGGAATGTGACAGATTCCCAGCTCGCTGTTAGTTTTAGGAACATTTGCTCTCTATGCAAGGAAATGCAACAGACTTCCAGCTCCCTGTCAGTGTTAGGAACATGTGCTTTCTATGCAAGGGAATGTGACAGATTCCCAGCTCGCTCTTAGTGTTATGAACATGAGTTCCTTTTGCAGGAGAATGTGACAGATGCCCAGCTCATTGTTAATGTTAGGAATATGTGCTCTCTCTGCAAGGGAATGTGACAGACTACCAGCTCGCTGCTAGTGTTAGGAACATATGCTCTCTATGCAAGTGAATGTGACAGATGCCCAGCTCGCTGTTAGTGTTAGGAACATGTGCTCTCTATGCAAAGGAATGTGACAGACTCCCAGCTCGCTGTTAGTGTTAGGAACATGTGCTCTCTATGCAGGGGAATGTGACAGACTCCCAGCTCGCTGTTAGTGTTAGGAACATGTGCTCTCTATGCAAAGGAATGTGACAGACTCCCAGCTTGCTGTTAGTTTTAGGAACATGTGCTCTCTCTGCAAGGGAATGTGACAGACTCCCAGCTCGCTGTTAGTGTTAGGAACATGTGCTCTCTATGTAGGTGAATGTGACAGAAGCCCAGCTCGCTGTTATTGTCAGGAACATGTGCTCTCTTTGCAGGGGAATGTGACAGACTCCCAGCTCACTGTTAGTGTTACAAACATGTGCTCTCTATGCAAGGGAATGTGACAGACTCCCAGCTCACTGTTAGTGTTAGGAACATGTGTTGTCTATGCAAGGGAATGTTATAGACTCCCAGCTCGCTGTTAGTGCTCTCTGTGCCCGGGAATGTGACAGACTCCCAGCTCTCTGTTAGTTTTAGGAACATTTGCTCTCTATGCAAGGAAATGCAACAGACTTCCTGCTGCTTGTCAGTGTTAGGAACATGTGCTTTCTATGCAAGGGAATGTGACAGACTCCCAGCTCGCTGTTAGTGTTAGGAAGATGTGCTCTCTATGGAAGGGAATGTGACATTCTCCCAGCTCGCTGTTAGTGTTAGGAACATGTGCTCCCTATGCAGGGGAATGTGACAGACTCCCAGCTCTCTGTTAATGTTAGAAATATATGCTCTCTCTGCAAGGGAATGTGACACACTCCTAGCTCACTGTTAGTGTTAGTAACAGGTGCTCTCTATTCAGGGGAATGTGACAGATGCCCCAGTCGCTGTTAGTGTTAGGAACATGTGCTGTCTATGCAGGGGAATGCGACAGACGCCCAGCTCGCTGTTAGTGTTAGGAACATGTGGTCTCCATGCAGGGGAATGTGACAGACTACCAGCTCGCTGTTAGTGCTCTCTGTGCAAGGCAATGTGACAGACTCCCAGCTTGCTGTTAGTGTTTGGAACATGTGCTCTCTATGCAAGGGAATATGACAGACTCCCAGCTCACTGTTAGTGTTAGGAACATGTGGTCTCTATGCAGGGGAATGTGACAGACTCCCTGCTCGCTGTTAGTGTTAGGAACATGTGCTGTCTATGCAAGGGAATTTGACAGACTCCCAGCTCGCTGTTAGTTTTAGGAACATGTGCTCTCTATGCAGGGGACTGTGACAGACTACCAGATCGCTGTTAGTGCTCTCTGTGCAAGGCAATGTGACAGACTCCCAGCTTGCTGTTAGTGTTTGGAACATGTGCTCTCTATGCAACTGAATATGACAGACTCCCAGCTCACTGTTCGTGCTCTCTGTGTAAGGGAATGTGACAGACTCCCAGCTCGCTGTTAGTTTTAGGAACATTTGCTCTCTATGTAAGGAAATGCGACAGACTCCCAGCTCCCTGTTAGTGTTAGGAACATGTGCTTTCTATACAAGGGAATGTGACAGGCTCCCAGCTCGCTGTTAGTGCTAAGAACGTGTGCTCTCTATGCAAGGGAATGTGACAGACTCCCAGCTCGCTGTTAGTGATAGGAACATGTGCTCTCTATGCAAGGGAATGTGACAGACACCCAGCTTGCTGTTAGTGTTAGGAACATGTGCGCTCTATGCATTGGAATTTGACAGAATCCCAGCTCGTTGTTAGTTTTACGAACATATGCTCTCTATGCAAGGGAATGTGACAGACTCCAACATCACTGTTAGTGTTAGGAACATATGCTGTCTATGCAAGGGAATGTGACAGACTCCCAGCTCGCTGTTAGTGTTAGGAACATGTGCTGTCTATGCAGGGGAATGTGACAGACTCCCAGCTCTCTGTTAGTGCTCTCTGTGCAAGGGAAGGTGACAGACTCCCGCTTGCTGTTAGTGTTCGGAACTAGTGCTCTCTATGCAAGGGAATGTGAAAGACTCCCAGCTTGCTGTTAGTGCTCTCTGTGCCCAGGAATGTGACAGATTCCCAGCTCACTGTTAGTTTTAGGAACATTTGCTCTCTATGCAAGGAAATGCAACAGACTTCCAGCTCCCTGTCAGTGTTAGGAACATGTGCTTTCTATGCAAGGGAATGTGACAGATTCCCAGCTCGCTCTTAGTGTTATGAACATGAGTTCCTTATGCAGGAGAATGTGACAGATGCCCAGCTCATTGTTAATGTTAGGAATATGTGCTCTCTATGCAAGGGAATGTGACAGACTACCAGCTCGCTGCTAGTGTTAGGAACATATGCTCTCTATGCAGGTGAATGTGACAGACGCCCAGCTCGCTGTTAGTGATAGGAACATGTGCTCTCTATGCAAAGGAATGTGACAGACTCCCAGCTCACTGTTAGTGTTAGGAACATGTACTGTCTATGCAGGGGAATGTGACAGACGCCCAGCTCGCTGTTAGTGTTAGGAACATGTGCTCTCTATGCAGGGGAATGTGACAGACTCCCAGCTCGCTGTTAGTGTTAGGAACATGTGCGTTGTGCAAGGGAATGTGACCAACTCCCAGCTCACTTTTAGTGTTAGGAACATGTGCTGTCTATGCAAGGGAATGTGACAGACTCCCAGCTCGCTGTTAGTGTTAGGAACATGTGCGTTGTGCAAGGGAATGTGACCAACTCCCAGCTCGCTGTTAGTGTTAGGAACATGTGCTCTCTATGCAGCAGAATATCACAGTCTGCCAGCTCGTGGTTAGTGTTAGGAACATGTGCTCTCTATGCAGGGAAATGTGACAGACTCCCAGCTCATTGTTAGTGATCGGATCATGTGCTGTCTATGCAGGTGAATGTGACAGACTCCCAGCTCACCGTTAGTGCTCTCTGTGCAAGGGAATGTGACAGACTCCCAGCTCTCTGTTAGTGTTAGGAACATGTGCTCTCTATGCAAGGGAATGTGACAGACTCTGAGCTCGCTTTTAGTGTTAGGAACATGTGCTCCTTATGCAGGAGAATGTGACAGACGCCCAACTCGCTGTTAGTGTTAGGAACATGTGCTCTCTATGCAAAGGAATGTGACAGACTCCCAGCTTGCTGTTAGTTTTAGGAACATGTCCTCTCTCTGCAAGGGAATGTGACAGACTCCCAGCTCGCTGTTAGTGTTAGGAACATGTGCTCTCTATGTAGGTGAATGTGACAGACGCCCAGCTCGCTGTTAGTGTCAGGAACATGTGCTCTCTTTGCAGGGGAATGCGGCAGACTCCCAGCTCACTGTTAGTGTTAGAAACATGTGCTCTCTATGCAAGGGAATGTGACAGACTCCCAGCTCGCTGTTAGTGTTAGGAACATGTGCTGTCTATGCAAGGGAATGTTATAGACTCCCAGCTCGCTGTTAGTGCTCTCTGTGCCCGGGAATGTGACAGACTCCCAGCTCTCTGTTAGTTTTAGGAACATTTGCTCTCTATGCAAGGAAATGCAACAGACTTCCTGCTGCTTGTCAGTGTTAGGAACATGTGCTTTCTATGCAAGGGAATGTGACAGACTCCCAGCTCGCTGTTAGTGTTAGGAAGATGTGCTCTCTATGGAAGTGAATGTGACATACTCCCAGCTCGCTGTTAGTGTTAGGAACATGTGCTCCCTATGCAGGGGAATGTGACAGACTCCCAGCTCTCTGTTAATGTTAGAATTATATGCTTTCTCTGCAAGGGAATGTGACAAACGCCTAGCTCGCTGTTAGTGTTAGTAACAGGTGCTCTCTATTCAGGGGAATGTGACAGACGCCCCGGTCGCTGTTAGTGTTAGGAACATGTGCTGTCTATGCATGGGAATGCGACAGACGCCCAGCTCGCTGTTAGTGTTAGGAACATGTGGTCTCTATGCAGTGGAATGTGCCAGACTCCCTGCTCGCTGTTAGTGTTAGGAACATGTGCTGTCTATGCAAGGGAATTTGACAGACTCCCAGCTCGCTGTTAGTGTTAGGAACATGTGCTCTCTATGCAGGGGAATGTGACAGACTACCAGCTCGCTGTTAGTGCTCTCTGTGCAAGGCAATGTGACAGACTCCCAGCTTGCTGTTAGTGTTCGGAACATGTGCTCTCTATGCAAGGGAATATGACAGACTCCCAGCTCACTGTTAGTGTTAGGAACATGTGCTTTCTATGCAGGGGAATGCGACAGACGCCCAGCTCGCTGTTAGTGTTAGGAACATGTGCTGTCTATGCAAGGGAATTTGACATACTCCCAGCTCGCTGTTAGTGTTAGGAACATGTGCTCTCTATGCAGGGGACTGTGACAGACTACCAGCTCGCTGTTAGTGCTCTCTGTGCAAGGCAATGTGACAGACTCCCAGCTTGCTGTTAGTGTTTGGAACATGTGCTCCCTATGCAGGGGAATGTGACAGACTCCCAGCTCTCTGTTAATGTTAGAATTATATGCTTTCTCTGCAAGGGAATGTGACAAACGCCTAGCTCGCTGTTAGTGTTAGTAACAGGTGCTCTCTATTCAGGGGAATGTGACAGACGCCCCGGTCGCTGTTAGTGTTAGGAACATGTGCTGTCTATGCATGGGAATGCGACAGACGCCCAGCTCGCTGTTAGTGTTAGGAACATGTGGTCTCTATGCAGTGGAATGTGCCAGACTCCCTGCTCGCTGTTAGTGTTAGGAACATGTGCTGTCTATGCAAGGGAATTTGACAGACTCCCAGCTCGCTGTTAGTGTTAGGAACATGTGCTCTCTATGCAGGGGAATGTGACAGACTACCAGCTCGCTGTTAGTGCTCTCTGTGCAAGGCAATGTGACAGACTCCCAGCTTGCTGTTAGTGTTCGGAACATGTGCTCTCTATGCAAGGGAATAGGACAGACTCCCAGCTCACTGTTAGTGTTAGGAACATGTGCTTTCTATGCAGGGGAATGCGACAGACGCCCAGCTCGCTGTTAGTGTTAGGAACATGTGCTGTCTATGCAAGGGAATTTGACATACTCCCAGCTCGCTGTTAGTGTTAGGAACATGTGCTCTCTATGCAGGGGACTGTGACAGACTACCAGCTCGCTGTTAGTGCTCTCTGTGCAAGGCAATGTGACAGACTCCCAGCTTGCTGTTAGTGTTTGGAACATGTGCTCTCTATTCAACAGAATAGGACAGACTCCCAGCTCACTGTTTGTGCTCTCTGTGTAAGGGAATGTGACAGACTCCCAGCTCGCTGTTAGTTTTAGGAACATTTGCTCTCTATGCAAGGAAATGCAACAGACTCCCAGCTCCCTGTTAGTGTTAGGAACATGTGCTTTCTATACAAGGGAATGTGACAGGCTCCCAGCTCGCTGTTAGTGCTAAGAACTTGTGCTCTCTATGCAAGGGAATGTGACAGACTCCCAGCTCGCTGTTAGTGTTAGGAACATGTGCCCTCTATGAAAGGGAATGTGGCAGACACCCAGCTTGCTGTTAGTGTTAGGAACATGTGCGCTCTATGCATTGGAATTTGACAGAATCCCAGCTCGTTGTTAGTTTTACGAACATATGCTCTCTATGCAAGGGAATGTGACAGACTCCAACCTCACTGTTAGTGTTAAGAACATATGGTGTCTATGCAAGGGAATGTGACAGACTCCCAGCTCGCTGTTAGTGTTAGGAACATGTGCTCTCTATGCAGGGGAATGTGACAGACTCCCAGCTCGCTGTTAGTGCTCTCTGTACAAGGGAAGGTGACAGACTCCCAGCTTGCTGTTAGTGTTCGGAACTAGTGCTCTCTATGCAAGGGAATGTGAAAGACTCCCAGCTTGCTGTTAGTGCTCTCTGTGCCCAGGAATGTGACAGATTCCCAGCTCGCTGTTAGTTTTAGGAACATTTGCTCTCTATGCAAGGAAATGCAACAGACTTCCAGCTCCCTGTCAGTGTTAGGAACATGTGCTTTCTATGCAAGGGAATGTGACAGATTCCCAGCTCGCTCTTAGTGTTATGAACATGAGTTCCTTTTGCAGGAGAATGTGACAGATGCCCAGCTCATTGTTAATGTTAGGAATATGTGCTCTCTCTGCAAGGGAATGTGACAGACTACCAGCTCGCTGCTAGTGTTAGGAACATATGCTCTCTATGCAAGTGAATGTGACAGATGCCCAGCTCGCTGTTAGTGTTAGGAACATGTGCTCTCTATGCAAAGGAATGTGACAGACTCCCAGCTCGCTGTTAGTGTTAGGAACATGTGCTCTCTATGCAGGGGAATGTGACAGACTCCCAGCTCGCTGTTAGTGTTAGGAACATGTGCTCTCTATGCAAAGGAATGTGACAGACTCCCAGCTTGCTGTTAGTTTTAGGAACATGTGCTCTCTCTGCAAGGGAATGTGACAGACTCCCAGCTCGCTGTTAGTGTTAGGAACATGTGCTCTCTATGTAGGTGAATGTGACAGACGCCCAGCTCGCTGTTAGTGTCAGGAACATGTGCTCTCTTTGCAGGGGAATGCGACAGACTCCCAGCTGACTGTTAGTGTTAGAAACATGTGCTCTCTATGCAAGGGAATGTGACAGACTCCCAGCTTGCTGTTAGTGCTCTCTGTGCTCAGGAATGTGACAGACTCCCAGCTCTCTGTTATTTTTAGGAACATTTCCTCTCTATGCAAGGAAATGCAACACTCTTCCTGCTGCTTGTCAGTGTTAGGAACATGTGCTTTCTATGCAAGGGAATGTGACAGACTCCCAGCTCGCTGTTAGTGTTAGGAAGATGTGCTCTCTATGGAAGGGAATGTGACATACTCCCAGCTCGCTGTTAGTGTTAGGAACATGTGCTCCCTATGCAGGGGAATGTGACAGACTCCCAGCTCTCTGTTAATGTTAGAAATATATGCTCTCTCTGCAAGGGAATGTGACACACTCCTAGCTCGCTGTTAGTGTTAGTAACATGTGCTCTCTATTCAGGGGAATGTGACAGACGCCCCGGTCGCTGTTAGTGTTAGGAACATGTGCTGTCTATGCAGGGGAATGCGACAGACGCCCATCTCGCTGTTAGTGTTAGGAACATGTGGTCTCTATGCAGGGGAATGTGACAGACACCCTGCTCGCTGTTAGTGTTAGGAACATGTGCTGTCTTTGCAAGGGAATTGTACAGACTCCCAGCTCGCTGTTAGTGTTAGGAACATGTGGTCTCTATGCAGTGGATTGTGCCAGACTCCCTGCTCGCTGTTAGTGTTAGGAACATGTGCTGTCTATGCAAGGGAATTTGACAGACTCCCAGCTCGCTGTTAGTGTTAGGAACATGTGCTCTCTATGCAGGGGAATGTGACAGACTACCAGCTCGCTGTTAGTGCTATCTGTGCAAGGCAATGTGACAGATTCCCAGGTCGCTCTTAGTGTTATGAACATGAGTTCCTTATGCAGGAGAATGTGACAGATGCCCAGCTCATTGTTAATGTTAGGAATATGTGCTCTCTCTGCAAGGGAATGTGACAGACTACTAGCTCGCTGCTAGTGTTAGGAACATATGCTCTCTATGCAAGTGAATGTGACAGATGCCCAGCTCGCTGTTAGTGTTAGGAACATGTGCTCTCTATGCAAAGGAATGTGACAGACTCCCAGCTCGCTGTTAGTGTTAGGAACATGTGCTCTCTATGCAGGGGAATGTGACAGACTCCCAGCTCGCTGTTAGTGTTAGGAACATGTGCTCTCTATGCAAAGGAATGTGACAGACTCCCGGCTTGCTGTTAGTTTTAGGAACATGTGCTCTCTCTGCAAGGGAATGTGACAGACTCCCAGCTCGCTGTTAGTGTTAGGAACATGTGCTCTCTATGTAGGTGAATGTGACAGACGCCCAGCTCGCTGTTAGTGTCAGGAACATGTGCTCTCTTTGCAGGGGAATGCGACAGACTCCCAGCTCACTGTTAGTGTTAGAAACATGTGCTCTCTATGCAAGGGACTGTGACAGACTCCCAGCTCGCTGTTAGTGCTCTCTGTGCTCAGGAATGTGACAGACTCCCAGCTCTCTGTTATTTTTAGGAACATTTCCTCTCTATGCAAGGAAATGCAACAGACTTCCTGCTGCTTGTCAGTGTTAGGAACATGTGCTTTCTATGCATGGGAATGTGACAGACTCCCAGCTCGCTGTTAGTGTTAGGAAGATGTGCTCTCTATGGAAGGGAATGTGACATACTCCCAGCTCGCTGTTAGTGTTAGGAACATGTGCTCCCTATGCAGGGGAATGTGACAGACTCCCAGCTCTGTGTTAATGTTAGAAATATATGCTCTCTCTGCAAGGGAATGTGACACACTCCTAGCTCACTGTTAGTGTTAGTAACAGGTGCTCTCTATTCAGGGGAATGTGACAGACGCCCCAGTCGCTGTTAGTGTTAGGAACATGTGCTGTCTATGCAGGGGAATGCAACAGACGCCCAGCTCGCTGTTAGTGTTAGGAACATGTGGTCTCCATGCAGGGGAATGTAACAGACACCCTGCTCGCTGTTAGTGTTAGGAACATGTGCTGTCTATGCAAGGGAATTTGACAGACTCCCAGCTCGCTGTTAGTGTTAGGAACATGTGGTCTCTATGCAGTGGAATGTGCCAGACTCCCTGCTCGCTGTTAGTGTTAGGAACATGTGCTGTCTATGCAAGGGAATTTGACAGACTCCCAGCTCGCTGTTAGTGTTAGGAACATGTGCTCTCTATGCAGGGGAATGTGACAGACTACCAGCTCGCTGTTAGTGCTCTCTGTGCAAGGCAATGTGACAGACTCCCAGCTTGCTGTTAGTGTTCGGAACATGTGCTCTCTATGCAAGGGAATATGACAGACTCCCAGCTCACTGTTAGTGTTAGGAACATGTGCTTTCTATGCAGGGGAATGCGACAGGCGCCCAGCTCGCTGTTAGTGTTAGGAACATGTGGTCTCTATGCAGGGGAATGTGACAGACTCCCTGCTCGCTGTTAGTGTTAGGAACATGTGCTGTCTATGCAAGGGAATTTGACAGACTCCCAGCTCGCTGTTAGTGTTAGGAACATGTGCTCTCTATGCAGGGGACTGTGACAGACTACCAGATTGCTGTTAGTGCTCTCTGTGCAAGGCAATGTGACAGACTCCCAGCTTGCTGTTAGTGTTTGGAACATGTGCTCTCTATGCAACAGAATGTGACAGACTCCCAGCTCGCTGTTAGTTTTAGGAACATTTGCTCTCTATGCAACAGACTCCCAGCTCCCTGTTAGTGTTAGGAACATGTGCTTTCTATACAAGGGAATGTGACAGGCTCCCAGCTCGCTGTTAGTGCTAAGAACTTGTGCTCTCTATGCAAGGGAATGTGACAGACACCTAGCTTGCTGTTAGTGTGAGGAACATGTGCGCTCTATGCATTGGAATTTGACAGAATCCCAGCTCGTTGTTAGTTTTACGAACATATGCTCTCTATGCAAGGGAATGTGACAGATTCCCAGCTCGCTGTTAGTATTAGGAACATGTGCTCTCTATGCAGGGGAATGTGACAGACTCCCAGCTCTCTGTTCGTGCTCTCTGTACAAGGGAAGGTGACAGACTCCCAGCTTGCTGTTAGTGTTCGGAACTAGTGCTCTCTATGCAAGGGAATGTGAAAGACTCCCAGCTTGCTGTTAGTGTTCTCTGTGCCCAGGAATGTGACAGATTCCCAGCTCGCTGTTAGTTTTAGGAACATCTGCTCTCTATGCAAGGAAATGCAACAGACTTCCAGCTCCCTGTCAGTGTTAGGAACATGTGCTTTCTATGCAAGGGAATGTGACAGATTCCCAGCTCGCTCTTAGTGTTATGAACATGAGTTCCTTATGCAGGAGAATGTGACAGATGCCCAGCTCATTGTTAATGTTAGGAATATGTGCTCTCTCTGCAAGGGAATGTGACAGACTACCAGCTCGCTGCTAGTGTTAGGAACATATGCTCTCTATGCAGGTGAATGTGACAGACGCCCA
This sequence comes from Ambystoma mexicanum, assembly GCF_040938575.1. Taxonomy (NCBI): domain Eukaryota; kingdom Metazoa; phylum Chordata; class Amphibia; order Caudata; family Ambystomatidae; genus Ambystoma; species Ambystoma mexicanum. The sequence goes on from NW_027182440.1 coordinate 2,478,356, forward strand.
GCTCGCTGTTAGTGTTAGGAACATGTGCTCTCTATGCAAAGGAATGTGACAGACTCCCAGCTCGCTGTTAGTGTTAGGAACATGTACTGTCTATGCAGGGGAATGTGACAGACGCCCAGCTCGCTGTTAGTGTTAGGAACATGTGCTCTCTATGCAGGGGAATGTGACAGACTCCCAGCTCGCTGTTAGTGTTAGGAACATGTGCGTTGTGCAAGGGAATGTGACCAACTCCCAGCTCACTTTTAGTGTTAGGAACATGTGCTGTCTATGCAAGGGAATGTGACAGACTCCCAGCTCGCTGTTAGTGTTAGGAAAATGTGCTCTCTATGCAAAGGAATGTGACAGACTCCCAGCTCGCTGTTAGTGTTAGGAACATGTACTGTCTATGCAGGGGAATGTGACAGACGCCCAGCTCGCTGTTAGTGTTAGGAACATGTGCTCTCTATGCAGGGGAATGTGACAGACTGCCAGCTCGCTGTTAGTGTTAGGAACATGTGCGTCGTGCAAGGGCATGTGACCAACTCCCAGCTCGCTGTTAGTGTTAGGAACATGTGCTCTCTATTCAGCAGAATATCACAGTCTGCCAGCTCGTGGTTAGTGTTAGGAACATGTGCTCTCTATGCAGGGAAATGTGACAGACTCCCAGCTCATTGTTAGTGATCGGATCATGTGCTGTCTATGCAGGTGAATGTGACAGACTCCCAGCTCACCGTTAGTGCTCTCTGTGCAAGGGAATGTGACAGACTCCCAGCTCTCTGTTAGTGTTAGGAACATGTGCTCTCTATGCAAGGGAATGTGGCAGACTCTGAGCTTGCTTTTAGTGTTAGGAACATGTGCTCCTTATGCAGGAGAATGTGACAGACGCCCAACTCGCTGTTAGTGTTAGGAACATGTGCTCTCTATGCAAAGGAATGTGACAGACTCCCAGCTTGCTGTTAGTTTTAGGAACATGTCCTCTCTCTGCAAGGGAATGTGACAGACTCCCAGCTCGCTGTTAGTGTTAGGAACATGTGCTCTCTATGTAGGTGAATGTGACAGACGCCCAGCTCGCTGTTAGTGTCAGGAACATGTGCTCTCTTTGCAGGGGAATGCGGCAGACTCCCAGCTCACTGTTAGTGTTAGAAACATGTGCTCTCTATGCAAGGGAATGTGACAGACTCCCAGCTCGCTGTTAGTGTTAGGAACATGTGCTGTCTATGCAAGGGAATGTTATAGACTCCCAGCTCGCTGTTAGTGCTCTCTGTGCCCGGGAATGTGACAGACTCCCAGCTCTCTGTTAGTTTTAAAAACATTTCCTCTCTATGCAAGGAAATGCAACAGACTTCCTGCTGCTTGTCAGTGTTAGGAACATGTGCTTTCTATGCAAGGGAATGTGACAGACTCCCAGCTCGCTGTTAGTGTTAGGAAGATGTGCTCTCTATGGAAGGGAATGTGACATACTCCCAGCTCGCTGTTAGTGTTAGGAACATGTGCTCCCTATGCAGGGGAATGTGACAGACTCCCAGCTCTCTGTTAATGTTAGAATTATATGCTTTTTCTGCAAGGGAATGTGACACACGCCTAGCTCGCTGTTAGTGTTAGTAACAGGTGCTCTCTATTCAGGGGAATGTGACAGACGCCCCGGTCGCTGTTAGTGTTAGGAACATGTGCTGTCTATGCATGGGAATGCGACAGATGCCCAGCTCGCTGTTAGTGTTAGGAACATGTGGTCTCTATGCAGGGGAATGTGACAGGCACCCTGCTCGCTGTTAGTGTGAGGAACATGTGCTGTCTTTGCAAGGGAATTTGACAGACTCCCAGCTCGCTGTTAGTGTTAGGAACATGTGGTCTCTATGCAGTGGAATGTGCCAGACTCCCTGCTCGCTGTTAGTGTTAGGAACATGTGCTGTCTATGCAAGGGAATTTGACAGACTCCCAGCTCGCTGTTAGTGTTAGGAACATGTGCTCTCTATGCAGGGGAATGTGACAGACTACCAGCTCGCTGTTAGTGCTCTCTGTGCAAGGCAATGTGACAGACTCCCAGCTTGCTGTTAGTGTTCGGAACATCTGCTCTCTATGCAAGGGAATATGACAGACTCCCAGCTCACTGTTAGTGTTAGGAACATGTGCTTTCTATGCAGGGGAATGCGACAGACGCCCAGCTCGCTGTTAGTGTTAGGAACATGTGCTGTCTATGCAAGGGAATTTGACATACTCCCAGCTCGCTGTTAGTGTTAGGAACATGTGCTCTCTATGCAGGGGACTGTGACAGACTACCAGCTCGCTGTTAGTGCTCTCTGTGCAAGGCAATGTGACAGACTCCCAGCTTGCTGTTAGTGTTTGGAACATGTGCTCTCTATTCAACAGAATATGACAGACTCCCAGCTCACTGTTTGTGCTCTCTGTGTAAGGGAATGTGACAGACTCCCAGCTCGCTGTTAGTTTTAGGAACATTTGCTCTCTATGCAAGGAAATGCTACAGACTCCCAGCTCCCTGTTAGTGTTAGGAACATGTGCTTTCTATACAAGGGAATGTGACAGGCTCCCAGCTCGCTGTTAGTGCTAAGAACTTGTGCTCTCTATGCAAGGGAATGTGACAGACTCCCAGCTTGCTGTTAGTGTTAGGAACGTGTGCCCTCTATGCAAGGGAATGTGACAGACACCCAGCTTGCTGTTATTGTTAGGAACATGTGCGCTCTATGCATTGGAATTTGACAGAATCCCAGCTCGTTGTTAGTTTTACGAACATATGCTCTCTATGCAAGGGAATGTGACAGACTCCAACCTCACTGTTAGTGTTAGGAACATATGGTGTCTATGCAAGGGAATGTGACAGACTCCCAGCTCGCTGTTAGTGTTAGGAACATGTGCTCTCTATGCAGGGGAATGTGACAGACTCCCAGCTCGCTGTTAGTGCTCTCTGTACAAGGGAAGGTGACAGACTCCCAGCTTGCTGTTAGTGTTCGGAACTAGTGCTCTCTATGCAAGGGAATGTGAAAGACTCCCAGCTTGCTGTTAGTGCTCTCTGTGCCCAGGAATGTGACAGATTCCCAGCTCGCTGTTAGTTTTAGGAACATTTGCTCTCTATGCAAGGAAATGCAACAGACTTCCAGCTCCCTGTCAGTGTTAGGAACATGTGCTTTCTATGCAAGGGAATGTGACAGATTCCCAGCTCGCTCTTAGTGTTATGAACATGAGTTCCTTTTGCAGGAGAATGTGACAGATGCCCAGCTCATTGTTAATGTTAGGAATATGTGCTCTCTCTGCAAGGGAATGTGACAGACTACCAGCTCGCTGCTAGTGTTAGGAACATATGCTCTCTATGCAAGTAAATGTGACAGATGCCCAGCTCGCTGTTAGTGTTAGGAACATGTGCTCTCTATGCAAAGGAATGTGACAGACTCCCAGCTCGCTGTTAGTGTTAGGAACATGTGCTCTCTATGCAGGGGAATGTGACAGACTCCCAGCTCGCTGTTAGTGTTAGGAACATGTGCTCTCTATGCAAAGGAATGTGACAGACTCCCAGCTTGCTGTTAGTTTTAGGAACATGTGCTCTCTCTGCAAGGGAATGTGACAGACTCCCAGCTCGCTGTTAGTGTTAGGAACATGTGCTCTCTATGTAGGTGAATGTGACAGACGCCCAGCTCGCTGTTAGTGTCAGGAACATGTGCTCTCTTTGCAGGGGAATGCGACAGACTCCCAGCTCACTGTTAGTGCTCTCTGTGCTCAGGAATGTGACAGACTCCCAGCTCTCTGTTATTTTTAGGAACATTTCCTCTCTATGCAAGGAAATGCAACAGACTTCCTGCTGCTAGTCAGTGTTAGGAACATGTGCTTTGTATGCAAGGGAATGTGACAGACTCCCAGCTCGCTGTTAGTGTTAGGAAGATGTGCTCTCTATGGAAGGGAATGTGACATACTCCCAGCTCGCTGTTAGTGTTAGGAACATGTGCTCCCTATGCAGGGGAATGTGACAGACTCCCAGCTCTCTGTTAATGTTAGAAATATATGCTCTCTCTGCAAGGGAATGTGACACACTCCTAGCTCGCTGTTAGTGTTAGTAACAGGTGCTCTCTATTCAGGGGAATGTGACAGACGCCCCGGTCGCTGTTAGTGTTAGGAACATGTGCTGTCTATGCAGGGGAATGCGACAGACGCCCATCTCGCTGTTAGTGTTAGGAACATGTTGTCTCTATGCAGGGGAATGTGACAGACACCCTGCTCGCTGTTAGTGTTAGGAACATGTGCTGTCTTTGCAAAGGAATTTTACAGACTCCCAGCTCGCTGTTAGTGTTAGGAACATGTGGTCTCTATGCAGTGGATTGTGCCAGACTCCCTGCTCGCTGTTAGTGTTAGGAACATGTGCTGTCTATGCAAGGGAATTTGACAGACTCCCAGCTCGCTGTTAGTGTTAGGAACATGTGCTCTCTATGCAGGGGAATGTGACAGACTCCCAGCTCGCTGTTAGTGTTAGGAACATGTGCTGTCTATGCAGGGGAATGCGACAGACGCCCATCTCGCTGTTAGTGTTAGGAACATGTTGTCTCTATGCAGGGGAATGTGACAGACACCCTGCTCGCTGTTAGTGTTAGGAACATGTGCTGTCTTTGCAAAGGAATTTTACAGACTCCCAGCTCGCTGTTAGTGTTAGGAACATGTGGTCTCTATGCAGTGGATTGTGCCAGACTCCCTGCTCGCTGTTAGTGTTAGGAACATGTGCTGTCTATGCAAGGGAATTTGACAGACTACCAGCTCGCTGCTAGTGTTAGGAACATATGCTCTCTATGCAGGTGAATGTGACAGACGCCCAGCTCGCTGTTAGTGTTAGGAACATGTGCTCTCTATGCAAAGGAATGTGACAGACTCCCAGCTCGCTGTTAGTGTTAGGAACATGTACTGTCTATGCAGGGGAATGTGACAGACGCCCAGCTCGCTGTTAGTGTTAGGAACATGTGCTCTCTATGCAGGGGAATGTGACAGACTCCCAGCTCGCTGTTAGTGTTAGGAACATGTGCGTTGTGCAAGGGAATGTGACCAACTCCCAGCTCACTTTTAGTGTTAGGAACATGTGCTGTCTATGCAAGGGAATGTGACAGACTCCCAGCTCGCTGTTAGTGTTAGGAAAATGTGCTCTCTATGCAAAGGAATGTGACAGACTCCCAGCTCGCTGTTAGTGTTAGGAACATGTACTGTCTATGCAGGGGAATGTGACAGACGCCCAGCTCGCTGTTAGTGTTAGGAACATGTGCTCTCTATGCAGGGGAATGTGACAGACTGCCAGCTCGCTGTTAGTGTTAGGAACATGTGCGTCGTGCAAGGGCATGTGACCAACTCCCAGCTCGCTGTTAGTGTTAGGAACATGTGCTCTCTATTCAGCAGAATATCACAGTCTGCCAGCTCGTGGTTAGTGTTAGGAACATGTGCTCTCTATGCAGGGAAATGTGACAGACTCCCAGCTCATTGTTAGTGATCGGATCATGTGCTGTCTATGCAGGTGAATGTGACAGACTCCCAGCTCACCGTTAGTGCTCTCTGTGCAAGGGAATGTGACAGACTCCCAGCTCTCTGTTAGTGTTAGGAACATGTGCTCTCTATGCAAGGGAATGTGGCAGACTCTGAGCTTGCTTTTAGTGTTAGGAACATGTGCTCCTTATGCAGGAGAATGTGACAGACGCCCAACTCGCTGTTAGTGTTAGGAACATGTGCTCTCTATGCAAAGGAATGTGACAGACTCCCAGCTTGCTGTTAGTTTTAGGAACATGTCCTCTCTCTGCAAGGGAATGTGACAGACTCCCAGCTCGCTGTTAGTGTTAGGAACATGTGCTCTCTATGTAGGTGAATGTGACAGACGCCCAGCTCGCTGTTAGTGTCAGGAACATGTGCTCTCTTTGCAGGGGAATGCGGCAGACTCCCAGCTCACTGTTAGTGTTAGAAACATGTGCTCTCTATGCAAGGGAATGTGACAGACTCCCAGCTCGCTGTTAGTGTTAGGAACATGTGCTGTCTATGCAAGGGAATGTTATAGACTCCCAGCTCGCTGTTAGTGCTCTCTGTGCCCGGGAATGTGACAGACTCCCAGCTCTCTGTTAGTTTTAAAAACATTTCCTCTCTATGCAAGGAAATGCAACAGACTTCCTGCTGCTTGTCAGTGTTAGGAACATGTGCTTTCTATGCAAGGGAATGTGACAGACTCCCAGCTCGCTGTTAGTGTTAGGAAGATGTGCTCTCTATGGAAGGGAATGTGACATACTCCCAGCTCGCTGTTAGTGTTAGGAACATGTGCTCCCTATGCAGGGGAATGTGACAGACTCCCAGCTCTCTGTTAATGTTAGAATTATATGCTTTTTCTGCAAGGGAATGTGACACACGCCTAGCTCGCTGTTAGTGTTAGTAACAGGTGCTCTCTATTCAGGGGAATGTGACAGACGCCCCGGTCGCTGTTAGTGTTAGGAACATGTGCTGTCTATGCATGGGAATGCGACAGATGCCCAGCTCGCTGTTAGTGTTAGGAACATGTGGTCTCTATGCAGGGGAATGTGACAGGCACCCTGCTCGCTGTTAGTGTGAGGAACATGTGCTGTCTTTGCAAGGGAATTTGACAGACTCCCAGCTCGCTGTTAGTGTTAGGAACATGTGGTCTCTATGCAGTGGAATGTGCCAGACTCCCTGCTCGCTGTTAGTGTTAGGAACATGTGCTGTCTATGCAAGGGAATTTGACAGACTCCCAGCTCGCTGTTAGTGTTAGGAACATGTGCTCTCTATGCAGGGGAATGTGACAGACTACCAGCTCGCTGTTAGTGCTCTCTGTGCAAGGCAATGTGACAGACTCCCAGCTTGCTGTTAGTGTTCGGAACATCTGCTCTCTATGCAAGGGAATATGACAGACTCCCAGCTCACTGTTAGTGTTAGGAACATGTGCTTTCTATGCAGGGGAATGCGACAGACGCCCAGCTCGCTGTTAGTGTTAGGAACATGTGCTGTCTATGCAAGGGAATTTGACATACTCCCAGCTCGCTGTTAGTGTTAGGAACATGTGCTCTCTATGCAGGGGACTGTGACAGACTACCAGCTCGCTGTTAGTGCTCTCTGTGCAAGGCAATGTGACAGACTCCCAGCTTGCTGTTAGTGTTTGGAACATGTGCTCTCTATTCAACAGAATATGACAGACTCCCAGCTCACTGTTTGTGCTCTCTGTGTAAGGGAATGTGACAGACTCCCAGCTCGCTGTTAGTTTTAGGAACATTTGCTCTCTATGCAAGGAAATGCTACAGACTCCCAGCTCCCTGTTAGTGTTAGGAACATGTGCTTTCTATACAAGGGAATGTGACAGGCTCCCAGCTCGCTGTTAGTGCTAAGAACTTGTGCTCTCTATGCAAGGGAATGTGACAGACTCCCAGCTTGCTGTTAGTGTTAGGAACGTGTGCCCTCTATGCAAGGGAATGTGACAGACACCCAGCTTGCTGTTATTGTTAGGAACATGTGCGCTCTATGCATTGGAATTTGACAGAATCCCAGCTCGTTGTTAGTTTTACGAACATATGCTCTCTATGCAAGGGAATGTGACAGACTCCAACCTCACTGTTAGTGTTAGGAACATATGGTGTCTATGCAAGGGAATGTGACAGACTCCCAGCTCGCTGTTAGTGTTAGGAACATGTGCTCTCTATGCAGGGGAATGTGACAGACTCCCAGCTCGCTGTTAGTGCTCTCTGTACAAGGGAAGGTGACAGACTCCCAGCTTGCTGTTAGTGTTCGGAACTAGTGCTCTCTATGCAAGGGAATGTGAAAGACTCCCAGCTTGCTGTTAGTGCTCTCTGTGCCCAGGAATGTGACAGATTCCCAGCTCGCTGTTAGTTTTAGGAACATTTGCTCTCTATGCAAGGAAATGCAACAGACTTCCAGCTCCCTGTCAGTGTTAGGAACATGTGCTTTCTATGCAAGGGAATGTGACAGATTCCCAGCTCGCTCTTAGTGTTATGAACATGAGTTCCTTTTGCAGGAGAATGTGACAGATGCCCAGCTCATTGTTAATGTTAGGAATATGTGCTCTCTCTGCAAGGGAATGTGACAGACTACCAGCTCGCTGCTAGTGTTAGGAACATATGCTCTCTATGCAAGTAAATGTGACAGATGCCCAGCTCGCTGTTAGTGTTAGGAACATGTGCTCTCTATGCAAAGGAATGTGACAGACTCCCAGCTCGCTGTTAGTGTTAGGAACATGTGCTCTCTATGCAGGGGAATGTGACAGACTCCCAGCTCGCTGTTAGTGTTAGGAACATGTGCTCTCTATGCAAAGGAATGTGACAGACTCCCAGCTTGCTGTTAGTTTTAGGAACATGTGCTCTCTCTGCAAGGGAATGTGACAGACTCCCAGCTCGCTGTTAGTGTTAGGAACATGTGCTCTCTATGTAGGTGAATGTGACAGACGCCCAGCTCGCTGTTAGTGTCAGGAACATGTGCTCTCTTTGCAGGGGAATGCGACAGACTCCCAGCTCACTGTTAGTGCTCTCTGTGCTCAGGAATGTGACAGACTCCCAGCTCTCTGTTATTTTTAGGAACATTTCCTCTCTATGCAAGGAAATGCAACAGACTTCCTGCTGCTAGTCAGTGTTAGGAACATGTGCTTTGTATGCAAGGGAATGTGACAGACTCCCAGCTCGCTGTTAGTGTTAGGAAGATGTGCTCTCTATGGAAGGGAATGTGACATACTCCCAGCTCGCTGTTAGTGTTAGGAACATGTGCTCCCTATGCAGGGGAATGTGACAGACTCCCAGCTCTCTGTTAATGTTAGAAATATATGCTCTCTCTGCAAGGGAATGTGACACACTCCTAGCTCGCTGTTAGTGTTAGTAACAGGTGCTCTCTATTCAGGGGAATGTGACAGACGCCCCGGTCGCTGTTAGTGTTAGGAACATGTGCTGTCTATGCAGGGGAATGCGACAGACGCCCATCTCGCTGTTAGTGTTAGGAACATGTTGTCTCTATGCAGGGGAATGTGACAGACACCCTGCTCGCTGTTAGTGTTAGGAACATGTGCTGTCTTTGCAAAGGAATTTTACAGACTCCCAGCTCGCTGTTAGTGTTAGGAACATGTGGTCTCTATGCAGTGGATTGTGCCAGACTCCCTGCTCGCTGTTAGTGTTAGGAACATGTGCTGTCTATGCAAGGGAATTTGACAGACTCCCAGCTCGCTGTTAGTGTTAGGAACATGTGCTCTCTATGCAGGGGAATGTGACAGACTACCAGCTCGCTGTTAGTGCTCTCTGTGCAAGGCAATGTGACAGATTCCCAGCTCGCTCTTAGTGTTATGAACATGAGTTCCTTATGCAGGAGAATGTGACAGATGCCCAGCTCATTGTTAATGTTAGGAATATGTGCTCTCTCTGCAAGGGAATGTGACAGACTACCAGCTCGCTGCTAGTGTTAGGAACATATGCTCTCTATGCAAGTGAATGTGACAGATGCCCAGCTCACTGTTAGTGTTAGGAACATGTGCTCTCTATGCAAAGGAATGTGACAGACTCCCAGCTCGCTGTTAGTGTTAGGAACATGTGCTCTCTATGCAGGGGAATGTGACAGACTCCCAGCTCGCTGTTAGTGTTAGGAAAATGTGCTCTCTATGCAAAGGAATGTGACAGACTCCCGGCTTGCTGTTAGTTTTAGGAACATGTGCTCTCTCTGCAAGGGAATGTGACAGACTCCCAGCTCGCTGTTAGTGTTAGGGACATGTGCTCTCTATGTAGGTGAATGTGACAGACGCCCAGCTCACTGTTAGTGTCAGGAACATGTGCTCTCTTTGCAGGGGAATGCGACAGACTCCCAGCTCACTGTTAGTGTTAGAAACATGTGCTCTCTATGCAAGGGAATGTGACAGACTCCCAGCTCGCTGTTAGTGCTCTCTGTGCTCAGGAATGTGACAGACTCCCAGCTCTCTGTTATTTTTAGGAACATTTCCTCTCTATGCAAGGAAATGCAACAGACTTCCTGCTGCTTGTCAGTGTTAGGAACATGTGCTTTCTATGCAAGGGAATGTGACAGATTCCCAGCTCGCTCTTAGTGTTATGAACATGAGTTCCTTTTGCAGGAGAATGTGACAGATGCCCAGCTCATTGTTAATGTTAGGAACATGTGCTGTCTTTGCAAGGGAATTTTACAGACTCCCAGCTCGCTGTTAGTGTTAGGAACATGTGGTCTCTATGCAGTGGAATGTGCCAGACTCCCTGCTCGCTGTTAGTGTTAGGAACATGTGCTGTCTATGCAAGGGAATTTGACAGACTCCCAGCTCGCTGTTAGTGTTAGGAACATGTGCTCTCTATGCAGGGGAATGTGACAGACTACCAGCTCGCTGTTAGTGCTCTCTGTGCAAGGCAATGTGACAGACTCCCAGCTTGCTGTTAGTGTTCGGAACATGTGCTCTCTATGCAAGGGAATATGACAGACTCCCAGCTCACTGTTAGTGTTAGGAACATGTGCTTTCTATGTAGGTGAATGTGACAGATGCCCAGCTCGCTGTTAGTGTCAGGAACATGTGCTCTCTTTGCAGGGGAATGCGACAGACTCCCAGCTCACTGTTAATGTTAGAAATATATGCTCTCTCTGCAAGGGAATGTGACACACTCCTAGCTCGCTGTTAGTGTTAGTAACAGGTGCTCTCTATTCAGGGGAATGTGACAGACGCCCCGGTCGCTGTTAGTGTTAGGAACATGTGCTGTCTATGCAGGGGAATGCGACAGACGCCCATCTCGCTGTTAGTGTTAGGAACATGTGGTCTCTATGCAGGGGAATGTGACAGACACCCTGCTCGCTGTTAGTGTTAGGAACATGTACTGTCTTTGCAAGGGAATTTGACAGACTCCCAGCTCGCTGTTAGTGTTAGGAACATGTGGTCTCTATGCAGTGGAAGGTGCCAGACTCCCTGCTCGCTGTTAGTGTTAGGAACATGTGCTGTCTATGCAAGGGAATTTGACAGACTCCCAGCTCGCTGTTAGTGTTAGGAACAAGTGCTCTCTATGCAGGGGAATGTGACAGACTACCAGCTCGCTGTTAGTGCTCTCTGTGCAAGGCAACGTGACAGACTCCCAGCTTGCTGTTAGTGTTCGGAACATGTGCTCTCTATGCAAGGGAATATGACAGACTCCCAGCTCACTATTAGTGTTAGGAACATGTGCTTTCTATGCAGGGGAATGCGACAGACGCCCAGCTCGCTGTTAGTGTTAGGAACATGTGGTCTCTATGCAGAGGAATGTGACAAACTCCCTGCTCGCTGTTAGTGTTAGGAACATGTGCTGTGTATGCAAGGGAATTTGACAGACTCCCAGCTCGCTGTTAGTGTTAGGAACATGTGCTCTCTATGCAGGGGACTGTGACAGACTACCAGCTCACTGTTAGTGCTGTCTGTGCAAGGCAATGTGACAGACTCCCAGCTTGCTGTTAGTGTTTGGAACATGTGCTCTCTATGCAAGGAAATGCGACAGGCTCCCAGCTCACTGTTAGTGTTAGGAACATGTGCGCTCTATGCATTGGAATTTGACAGAATCCCAGCTCGTTGTTATTTTTACGAACATATACTCTCTATGCAAGGTAATGTGACAGACTCCAACCTCACTTTTAGTGTTAGGAACATATGCTGTCTATGCAAGGGAATGTGACAGACTCCCAGCTCGCTGTTAGTGTTAGGAACATGTGCTCTCTATGCAGGGGAATGTGACAGACTCCCAGCTCGCTGTTAGTGCTCTCTGTACAAGGGAAGGTGACAGACTCCCAGCTTGCTGTTAGTGTTCGGAACTAGGGCTCTCTATGCAAGGGAATGTGAAAGACTCCCAGCTTGCTGTTAGTGCTCTCTGTTCCCAGGAATGTGACAGATTCCCAGCTCGCTGTTAGTTTTAGGAACATTTGCTCTCTATGCAAGGAAATGCAACAGACTTCCAGCTCCCTGTCAGTGTTATGAACATGTGCTTTCTATGCAAGGGAATGTGACAGATTCCCAGCTCACTCTTAGTGTTATGAACATGAGTTCCTTATGCAGGAGAATGTGACAGATGCCCAGCTCATTGTTAATGTTAGGAATATGTGCTCTCTCTGCAAGGGAATGTGACAGACTACCAGCTCGCTGCTAGTGTTAGGAACATATGCTCTCTATGCAGGTGAATGTGACAGGCGCCCAGCTCGCTGTTAGTGTTAGGAACATGTGCTCTTTATGCAAAGGAATGTGACAGACTCCCAGCTCGCTGTTAGTGTTAGGAACATGTACTGTCTATGCAGGGGAATGTGACAGACGCCCAGCTCGCTGTTAGTGTTAGGAACATGTGCTCTCTATGCAGGGGAATGTGACAGACTCCCAGCTCGCTGTTAGTGTTAGGAACATGTGTGTTGTGCAAGGGAATGTGACCAACTCCCAGCTCACTGTTAGTGTTAGGAACATGTGCTGTCTATGCAAGGGAATGTGACAGACTCCCAGCTCGCTGTTAGTGTTAGGAACATGTGCGTTGTGCAAGGGTATGTGACCAACTCCCAGCTCACTGTTAGTGTTAGGAACATTTGCTCTCTATGCAGGGGAATGTGACAGACTCCCAGCTCGCTGTTAGTGTTAGGAACATGTGCTCTCTATGTGGTGAATGTGACAGACGCCCAACTCGCTGTTAGTGTTAGGAACATGTGCTCTCTATGCAAAGGAATGTGACAGACTCCCAGCTTGCTGTTAGTTTTAGGAACATGTGCTCTCTCTGCAAGGGAATGTGACAGACTCCCAGCTCGCTGTTAGTGTTAGGATCATGTGCTCTCTATGTAGGTGAATGTGACAGAAGCCCAGCTCGCTGTTAGTGTCAGGAACATGTGCTCTCTTTGCAGGGGAATGTGACAGACTCCCAGCTCACTGTTAGTGTTAGAAACATGTGCTCTCTATGCAAGGGAATGTGACAGACTCCCAGCTCGCTGTTAGTGTTAGGAACATGTGTTGTCTATGCAAGGGAATGTTATAGACTCCCAGCTCGCTGTTAGTGCTCTCTGTGCCCGGGAATGTGACAGACTCCCAGCTCTCTGTTAGTTTTAGGAACATTTGCTCTCTATGCAAGGAAATGCAACAGACTTCCTGCTGCTTGTCAGTGTTAGGAACATGTGCTTTCTATGCAAGGGAATGTGACAGACTCCCAGCTCGCTGTTAGTGTTAGGAAGATGTGCTCTCTATGGAAGGGAATGTGACATACTCCCAGCTCGCTGTTAGTGTTAGGAACATGTGCTCCCTATGCAGGGGAATGTGACAGACTCCCAGCTCTGTGTTAATGTTAGAAATATATGCTCTCTCTGCAAGGGAATGTGACACACTCCTAGCTCACTGTTAGTGTTAGTAACAGGTGCTCTCTATTCAGGGGAATGTGACAGACGCCCCGGTCGCTGTTAGTGTTAGGAACATGTGCTGTCTATGCAGGGGAATGCGACAGACGCCCAGCTCGCTGTTAGTGTTAGGAACATGTGGTCTCCATGCAGGGGAATGTGACAGACACCCTGCTCGCTGTTAGTGTTAGGAACATGTGCTGTCTATGCGAGGGAATTTGACAGACTCCCAGCTCGCTGTTAGTGTTAGGAACATGTGGTCTCTATGCAGTGGAATGTGCCAGACTCCCTGCTCGCTGTTAGTGTTAGGAACATGTGCTGTCTATGCAACGGAATTTGACAGACTCCCAGCTCGCTGTTAGTGTTAGGAACATGTGCTCTCTATGCAGGGGAATGTGACAGACTACCAGCTAGCTGTTAGTGCTCGCTGTGCAAGGCAATGTGACAGACTCCCAGCTTGCTGTTAGTGTTCGGAACATGTGCTCTCTATGCAAGGGAATATGACAGACTCCCAGCTCACTGTTAGTGTTAGGAACATGTGCTTTCTATGCAGGGGAATGCGACAGACGCCCAGCTCGCTGTTAGTGTTAGGAACATGTGGTCTCTATGCAGGGGAATGTGACAGACTCCCTGCTCGCTGTTAGTTTTAGGAACATGTGCTGTCTATGCAAGGGAATTTGACAGACTCCCAGCTCGCTGTTAGTGTTAGGAACATGTGCTCTCTATGCAGGGGACTGTGACAGACTACCAGATCGCTGTTAGTGCTCTCTGTGCAAGGCAATGTGACAGACTCCCAGCTTGCTGTTAGTGTTCGGAACATGTGCTCTCTATGCAACAGAATATGACAGACTCCCAGCTCACTGTTCGTGCTCTCTGTGTAAGGGAATGTGACAGACTCCCAGCTCGCTGTTAGTTTTAGGAACATTTGCTCTCTATGCAAGGAAATGCGGCAGACTCCCAGCTCCCTGTTAGTGTTAGGAACATGTGCTTTCTCTACAAGGGAATGTGCCAGACACCCAGCTTGCTGTTAGTGTTAGGAACATGTGCGCTCTATGCATTGGAATTTGACAGAATCCCAGCTCGCTGTTAGTGTTAGGAACATATGCTCTCTATGCAAAGGAATGTGACAGACTCCCAGCTAGCTGTTAGTGTTAGGAACATGTACTGTCTATGCAGGGGAATGTGACAGACGCCCAGCTCGCTGTTAGTGTTAGGAACATGTGCTCTCTATGCAGGGGAATGTGACAGACTCCCAGCTCGCTGTTAGTGTTAGGAACATGTGCGTTGTGCAAGGGAATGTGACCAACTCCCAGCTCACTTTTAGTGTTAGCAACATGTGCTGTCTATGCAAGGGAATGTGACAGACTCCCAGCTCGCTGTTAGTGTTAGGAACATGTGCGTTGTGCAAGGGAATGTGACCAACTCCCAGCTCGCTGTTAGTGTTAGGAACATGTGCTCTCTATGCAGCAGAATATCACAGTCTGCCAGCTCGTGGTTAGTGTTAGGAACATGTGCTCTCTATGCAGGGAAATGTGACAGACTCCCAGCTCATTGTTAGTGATCGGATCATGTGCTGTCTATGCAGGTGAATGTGACAGACTCCCAGCTCACCGTTAGTGCTCTCTGTGCAAGGGAATGTGACAGACTCCCAGCTCTCTGTTAGTGTTAGGAACATGTGCTCTCTATGCAAGGGAATGTGACAGACTCTGAGCTCGCTTTTAGTGTTAGGAACATGTGCTCCTTATGCAGGAGAATGTGACAGACGCCCAACTCGCTGTTAGTGTTAGGAACATGTGCTCTCTATGCAAAGGAATGTGACAGACTCCCAGCTTGCTGTTAGTTTTAGGAACATGTCCTCTCTCTGCAAGGGAATGTGACAGACTCCCAGCTCGCTGTTAGTGTTAGGAACATGTGCTCTCTATGTAGGTGAATGTGACAGACGCCCAGCTCGCTGTTAGTGTCAGGAACATGTGCTCTCTTTGCAGGGGAATGCGGCAGACTCCCAGCTCACTGTTAGTGTTAGAAACATGTGCTCTCTATGCAAGGGAATGTGACAGACTCCCAGCTCGCTGTTAGTGTTAGGAACATGTGCTGTCTATGCAAGGGAATGTTATAGACTCCCAGCTCGCTGTTAGTGCTCTCTGTGCCCGGGAATGTGACAGACTCCCAGCTCTCTGTTAGTTTTAGGAACATTTGCTCTCTATGCAAGGAAATGCAACAGACTTCCTGCTGCTTGTCAGTGTTAGGAACATGTGCTTTCTATGCAAGGGAATGTGACAGACTCCCAGCTCGCTGTTAGTGTTAGGAAGATGTGCTCTCTATGGAAGGGAATGTGACATACTCCCAGCTCGCTGTTAGTGTTAGGAACATGTGCTCCCTATGCAGGGGAATGTGACAGACTCCCAGCTCTCTGTTAATGTTAGAATTATATGCTCTCTCTGCAAGGGAATGTGACACACGCCTAGCTCGCTGTTAGTGTTAGTAACAGGTGCTCTCTATTCAGGGGAATGTGACAGACGCCCCGGTCGCTGTTAGTGTTAGGAACATGTGCTGTCTATGCATGGGAATGCGACAGACGCTCAGCTCGCTGTTAGTGTTAGGAACATGTGGTCTCTATGCAGGGGAATGTGACAGACACCCTGCTCGCTGTTAGTGTGAGGAACATGTGCTGTCTTTGCAAGGGAATTTGACAGACTCCCAGCTCGCTGTTAGTGTTAGGAACATGTGGTCTCTATGCAGTGGAATGTGCCAGACTCCCTGCTCGCTGTTAGTGTTAGGAACATGTGCTGTCTATGCAAGGGAATTTGACAGACTCCCAGCTCGCTGTTAGTGTTAGGAACATGTGCTCTCTATGCAGGGGAATGTGACAGACTACCAGCTCGTTGTTAGTGCTCTCTGTGCAAGGCAACGTGACAGACTCCCAGCTTGCTGTTAATGTTCAGAACATTTGCTCTCTATGCAAGGAAATGCGACAGACTCCCAGCTCCCTGTTAGTGTTAGGAACATGTGCTTTCTATACAAGGGAATGTGATAGGCTCCCAGCTTGCTGTTAGTGCTAAGAACTTGTGCTCTCTATGCAAGGGAATGTGACAGACTCCCAGCTCGCTGTTAGTGTTAGGAACATGTGCCCTCTAGGCAAGGGAATGTGACAGACACCCAGCTTGCTGTTAGTGTTAGGAACATGTGCGCTCTATGCATTTGAATTTGACAGAATCCTAGCTCGTTGTTAGTTTTACGAACATATGCTCTCTATGTAAGGGAATGTGACAGACTCCAACCTCACTGTTAGTGTTAGGAACATATGGTGTCTATGCAAGGGAATGTGACAGACTCCCAGCTCGCTGTTAGTGTTAGGAACATGTGCTCTCTATGCAGGGGAATGTGACAGACTCCCAGCTCGCTGTTAGTGCTCTCTGTACAAGGGAAGGTGACAGACTCCCAGCTTGCTGTTAGTGTTCGGAACTAGTGCTCTCTATGCAAGGGAATGTGAAAGACTCCCAGCTTGCTGTTAGTGCTCTCTGTGCCCAGGAATGTGACAGATTCCCAGCTCGCTGTTAGTTTTAGGAACATTTGCTCTCTATGCAAGGAAATGCAACAGACTTCCAGCTCCCTGTCAGTGTTAGGAACATGTGCTTTCTATGCAAGGGAATGTGACAGATTCCCAGCTCGCTCTTAGTGTTATGAACATGAGTTCCTTTTGCAGGAGAATGTGACAGATGCCAGCTCATTGTTAATGTTAGGAATATGTGCTCTCTCTGCAAGGGAATGTGACAGACTACCAGCTCGCTGCTAGTGTTAGGAACCTATGCTCTCTATGCAAGTGAATGTGACAGATGCCCAGCTCGCTGTTAGTGTTAGGAACATGTGCTCTCTATGCAAAGGAATGTGACAGACTCCCAGCTCGCTGTTAGTGTTAGCAACATGTGCTCTCTATGCAGGGGAATGTGACAGACTCCCAGCTTGCTGTTAGTTTTAGGAACATGTTATCTCTCTGCAAGGGAATGTGACAGACTCCCAGCTCACTGTTAGTGTTAGGAAGATGTGCTCTCTATGGAAGGGAATGTGACATACTCCCAGCTCGCTGTTAGTGTTAGGAACATGTGCTCCCTATGCAGGGGAATGTGACAGACTCCCAGCTCTCTGTTAATGTTAGAAAAATATGCTCTCTCTGCAAGGGAATGTGACACACTCCTAGCTCGCTGTTAGTGTTAGTAACAGGTGCTCTCTGTTCAGGGGAATGTGACAGACGCCCCGGTCGCTGTTAGTGTTAGGAACATGTGCTGTCTATGCAGGGGAATGCGACAGACGCCCATCTCGCTGTTAGTGTTAGGAACATGTGGTCTCTATGCAGGGGAATGTGACAGACACCCTGCTCGCTGTTAGTGTTAGGAACATGTGATGTCTTTGCAAGGGAATTTTACAGACTCCCAGCTCGCTGTTAGTGTTAGGAACATGTGGTCTCTATGCAGTGGATTGTGCCAGACTCCCTGCTCGCTGTTAGTGTTAGGAACATGTGCTCTCTATGCAGGGGAATGTGACAGACTACCAGCTCGCTGTTAGTGCTCTCTGTGCAAGGCAATGTGACAGATTCCCAGCTCGCTCTTAGTGTTATGAACATGAGTTCCTTATGCAGGAGAATGTGACAGATGCCCAGCTCATTGTTAATGTTAGGAATATGTGCTCTCTCTGCAAGGGAATGTGACAGACTACCAGCTCGCTGCTAGTGTTAGGAACATATGCTCTCTATGCAAGTGAATGTGACAGATGCCCAGCTCGCTGTTAGTGTTAGGAACATGTGCTCTCTATGCAAAGGAATGTGACAGACTCCCAGCTCGCTGTTAGTATTAGGAACATGTGCTCTCTATGCAGGGGAATGTGACAGACTCCCAGCTCGCTGTTAGTTTTAGGAACATGTGCTCTCTCTGCAAGGGAATGTGACAGACTCCCAGCTCGCTGTTAGTGTTAGGAACATGTGCTCTCTATGTAGGTGAATGTGACAGACGCCCAGCTCGCTGTTAGTGTCAGGAACATGTGCTCTCTTTGCAGGGGAATGCGACAGACTCCCAGCTCACTGTTAGTGTTAGAAACATGTGCTCTCTATGCAAGGGAATGTGACAGACTCCCAGCTCGCTGTTAGTGCTCTCTGTGCTCAGGAATGTGACAGACTCCCAGCTCTCTGTTATTTTTAGAAACATTTCCTCTCTATGCAAGGAAATGCAACAGACTTCCTGCTGCTTGTCAGTGTTAGGAACATGTGCTTTCTATGCAAGCGAATGTGACAGACTCCCAGCTCGCCGTTAGTGTTAGGAAGATGTGCTATCTATGGAAGGAAATGTGACATACTCCCAGCTCGCTGTTAGTGTTAGGAACATGTGCTCCCTATGCAGGGGAATGTGACAGACTCCCAGCTCTCTGTTAATGTTAGAAATATATGCTCTCTCTGCAAGGGAATGTGACACACTCCTAGCTCGCTGTTAGTGTTAGTAACAGGTGCTCTCTATTCAGGGGAATGTGACAGATGCCCCGGTCGCTGTTAGTGTTAGGAACATGTGCTGTCTATGCAGGGGAATGCGACAGACGCCCATCTCGCTGTTAGTGTTAGGAACATGTGGTCTCTATGCAGGGGAATGTGACAGACACCCTGCTCGCTGTTAGTGTTAGGAACATGTGCTGTCTTTGCAAGGGAATTTTACAGACTCCCAGCTCGCTGTTAGTGTTAGGAACATGTGGTCTCTATGCAGTGGAATGTGCCAGACTCCCTGCTCGCTGTTAGTGTTAGGAACATGTGCTGTCTATGCAAGGGAATTTGACAGACTCCCAGCTCGCTGTTAGTGTTAGGAACATGTGCTCTCTTTGCAGGGGAATGCGACAGACTCCCAGCTCACTGTTAGTGTTAGAAACATGTGCTCTTTATGCAAGGGAATGTGACAGACTCCCAGCTCGCTGTTAGTGTTAGGAACATGTGCTGTCTATGCAAAGGAATGTTACAGACTCCCAGCTCGCTGTTAGTGCTCTCTGTGCCCGGGAATGTGACAGACTACCAGCTCTCTGTTAGTTTTAGGAACATTTCCTCTCTATGCAAGGAAATGTGACATACTCCCAGCTCGCTGTTAGTGTTAGGAACATGTGCTCCCTATGCAGGGGAATGTGACAGACTCCCAGCTCTCTGTTAATGTTAGAAATATATGCTCTCTCTGCAAGGAAATGTGACATACTCCTAGCTCGCTGTTAGTGTTAGTAACAGGTGCTCTCTATTCACGGGAATGTGACAGACGCCCCGGTCGCTGTTAGTGTTAGGAACATGTGCTGTTTATGCAGGGGAATGCGACAGACGCCCATCTCGCTGTTAGTGTTAGGAACATGTGGTCTCTATGCAGGGGAATGTGACAGACACCCTGCTCGCTGTTAGTGTTAGGAACATGTACTGTCTTTGCAAGGGAATTTGACAGACTCCCAGCTCGCTGTTAGTGTTAGGAACATGTGGTCTCTATACAGTGGAAGGTGCCAGACTCCCTGCTCGCTGTTAGTGTTAGGAACATGTGCTGTCTATGCAAGGGAATTTGACAGACTCCCAGCTCGCTGTTAGTGTTAGGAACATGTGCTCTCTATGCAGGGGAATGTGACAGACTACCAGCTCGCTGTTAGTGCTCTCTGTGCAAGGCAATGTGACAGACTCCCAGCTTGCTGTTAGTGTTCGGAACATGTGCTCTCTATGCAAGGGAATATGACAGACTCCCAGCTCACTATTAGTGTTAGGAACATGTGCTTTCTATGCAGGGGAATGCGACAGACGCCCAGCTCGCTGTTAGTGTTAGGAACATGTGGTCTCTATGCAGGGGAATGTGACAAACTCCCTGCTCGCTGTTAGTGTTAGGAACATGTGCTGTCTATGCAAGGGAATTTGACAGACTCCCAGCTCGCTGTTAGTGTTAGGAACATGTGCTCTCTATGCAGGGGACTGTGACAGACTACCAGCTCGCTGTTAGTGCTCTCTGTGCAAGGCAATGTGACAGACTCCCAGCTTGCTGTTAGTGTTTGGAACATGTGCTCTCTATGCAAGGAAATGCAACAGACTCCCAGCTCCCTGTTAGTGTTAGGAACATGTGCTTTCTATACAAGGGAATGTGACAGGCTCCCAGCTTGCTGTTAGTGTTAGGAACATGTGCGCTCTATGCATTGGAATTTGACAGAATCCCAGCTCGTTGTTAGTTTTACGAACATATAATCTCTATGCAAGGTAATGTGACAGACTCCAACCTCACTGTTAGTGTAAGGAACATATGCTGTCTATGCAAGGGAATGTGACAGACTCCCAGCTCGCTGTTAGTGTTAGGAACATGTGCTCTCTATGCAGGGGAATGTGACAGACTCCCAGCTCGCTGTTAGTGCTCTCTGTACAAGGGAAGGTGACAGACTCCCAGCTTGCTTTTAGTGTTCGGAACTAGTGCTCTCTATGCAAGGGAATGTGAAAGACTCCCAGCTTGCTGTTAGTGCTCTCTGTTCCCAGGAATGTGACAGATTCCCAGCTCGCTGTTAGTTTTAGGAACATTTGCTCTCTATGCAAGGAAATGCAACAGATTTCCAGCTCCCTGTCAGTGTTAGGAACATGTGCTGTCTTTGCAAGGGAATTTTACAGACTCCCAGCTCGCTGTTAGTGTTAGGAACATGTGGTCTCTATGCAGTGGAATGTGCCAGACTCCCTGCTCGCTGTTAGTGTTAGGAACATGTGCTGTCTATGCAAGGGAATTTGACAGACTCCCAGCTCGCTGTTAGTGTTAGGAACATGTGCTCTCTATGCAGGGGAATGTGACAGACTACCAGCTCGCTGTTAGTGCTCTCTGTGCAAGGCAATGTGACAGACTCCCAGCTTGCTGTTAGTGTTCGGAACATGTGCTCTCTATGCAAGGGAATATGACAGACTCCCAGCTCACTGTTAGTGTTAGGAACATGTGCTCTCTATGCAAGGGAATGTGACAGACTCCCAGCTCGCTGTTAGTGTTAGGAACATGTGCTGTCTATGCAAGGGAATGTTACAGACTCCCAGCTCGCTGTTAGTGCTCTCTGTGCCCGGGAATGTGACAGACTCCCAGCTCTCTGTTAGTTTTAGGAACATTTCCTCTCTATGCAAGGAAATGCAACAGACTTCCTGCTGCTTGTCAGTGTTAGGAACATGTGCTTTCTATGCAAGGGAATGTGACAGACTCCCAGCTCGCTGTTAGTGTTAGGAAGATGTGCTCTCTATGGAAGGAAATGTGACATACTCCCAGCTCGCTGTTAGTGTTAGGAACATGTGCTCCCTATGCAGGGGAATGTGACAGACTCCCAGCTCTCTGTTAATGTTAGAAATATATGCTCTCTCTGCAAGGGAATGTGACATACTCCTAGCTCGCTGTTAGTGTTAGTAACAGGTGCTCTCTATTCAGGGGAATGTGACAGACGCCCCGGTCGCTGTTAGTGTTAGGAACATGTGGTCTCTATGCAGGGGAATGTGACAGACACCCTGCTCGCTGTTAGTGTTAGAAACTTGTAATGTCTTTGCAAGGGAATTTGACAGACTCACAGCTCACTCTTAGTGTTATGAACATGAGTTCCTTATGCAGGAGAATGTGACAGATGCCCAGCTCATTGTTAATGTTAGGAATATGTGCTCTCTCTGCAAGGGAATGTGACAGACTACCAGCTCGCTGCTAGTGTTAGGAACATATGCTCTCTATGCAGGTGAATGTGACAGGCGCCCAGCTCGCTGTTAGTGTTAGGAACATGTGCTCTTTATGCAAAGGAATGTGACAGACTCCCAGCTCGCTGTTAGTGTTAGGAACATGTACTGTCTATGCAGGGGAATGTGACAGACGCCCAGCTCGCTGTTAGTGTTAGGAACATGTGCTCTCTATGCAGGGGAATGTGACAGACTCCCAGCTCGCTGTTAGTGTTAGGAACATGTGTGTTGTGCAAGGGAATGTGACCAACTCCCAGCTCACTGTTAGTGTTAGGAACATGTGCTGTCTATGCAAGGGAATGTGACAGACTCCCAGCTCGCTGTTAGTGTTAGGAACATGTGCGTTGTGCAAGGGTATGTGACCAACTCCCAGCTCACTGCTAGTGTTAGGAACATTTGCTCTCTATGCAGGGGAATGTGACAGACTCCCAGCTCGCTGTTAGTGCTCTCTGTGCAAAGAAATGTGACAGACTCCCAGCTTGCTGTTAGTGTTCGGAACATGTGCTCTCTATGCAAGGGAATGTGACAGACTCCCAGCTCGCTGTTAGTGCTCTCTGTGCAAGGGAATGTGACAGACACCCAGCTCGCTGTTAGGGAATGTGACAGACTCCCAGCTTGCTGTTAGTGTTACGAACATGTGCTCTCTATTCAGGGGAATGTGACAGATGCCCAGCTAGCTGTTAGTGTTAGGAACCTGTGCTCTCTATGCAGGGGAATGTGACAGAATCTCAGCGCGCTGTTAGTGTTAGGAACATGTGCTCTCTATGCAGGGGAAGGTGACAGAGGCCCAGCTTGCTGTTAGTGTTAGGAACATGTCCTCTCTATGCAGGGGAATGTGACAGACTCCCAACTCGCTGTTAGTGTTAGGAACATGTGCTGACTATGCAGGGGATCGTGACAGACGCCCAGCTTGCTGTTAGTGTTAGGAACATTTGCTTTCTATGCAGGAGAATTTGACAGACTCCCAGCTCGCTGTTAGCATTCGGAACATGTACTCTCTATGCAGGGAAATGTGACAGACTCCCAGCTCGCTGTTAGTATTAGGAACATTTGCTTTCTATGCAGGAGAATGTGACAGAATCCCAGCTCGCTGTTAGTGTTAGGAACATGTGCTGTCTATGCAAGGGAACGTGACAGACTCCCAGCTTGCTGTTAGTGTTAGGAACATGTGCTCTCTGTGCAAGGGAATGTGACAGACTCCCAGCTCGCTGTTAGTGTTAGGAACATGTGCTCTCTATGCAGCAGAATATCACAGACTGCCAGCTCGTGGTTAGTGTTAGGAACATGTGCTCTCTATGCAGGGAAATGTGACAGACTCCCAGCACGCTGTTAGTGTTAGGAACATGTGCTGACTATGCAGTGGATTGTGACCGACACCCAGCTTGCTGTTAGTGTTAGGAACATTTGCTGTCTATGCAGGGGAATGTGACAGACTCCTAGCTCGCTGTTTGTATTAGGAACATTTGCTTTCTATGCAGGCGAATGTGACAGACTCCCAGCTCGCTGTTAGTGTTAGGAACATGTGCTCTCTATGCAAAGGAATGTGACAGACTCCCAGCTCGCTGTTAGTGTTAGGAACATGTGCTTTGAGCAAGGGAATGTGACAGACTCCCAGCTCGCTGTTAGTGTTAGGAACATTTGCTCTCTATGGAGGGGAATGTGACAGACTCCCAGCTCGCTGTTAGTTATCTCTGTGCAAGGGATTGTGACAGACTCCCAGCTCGCTGTTAGTGTTAGGAACAAGTGCTCTCTATGCAAGGGAATGTGACAGACTCCCAGCTTGCTGTTAGTGTTAGGAACATGTGCTGTCTATGCAAGGGAATGTGACAGACTCCCAGCTCATTGTTAGTGATCGGATCATGTGCTGTCTATGCAGGTGAATGTGACAGACTCCCAGCTCACTGTTAGTGCTCTCTGTGCAAGGGAATGTGACAGACTCCCAGCTCTCTGTTAGTGGTAGGAACATGTGCTCTCTATGCAAGGGAATGTGACAGACTCTGAGCTTGCTTTTAGTGTTAGGAACATGTGCTCCTTATGCAGGAGAATGTGACAGACGCCCAACTCGCTGTTAGTGTTAGGAACATGTGCTCTCTATGCAAAGGAATGTGACAGACTCCCAGCTTGCTGTTAGTTTTAGGAATATGTGCTCTCTCTGCAAGGGAATGTGACAGACTCCCAGCTCGCTGTTAGTGTTAGGAACATGTGCTCTCTATGTAGGTGAATGTGACAGAAGCCCAGCTCGCTGTTAGTGTTAGAAACATGTGCTCTCTATGCAAGGGAATGTGACAGACTCCCAGCTCGCTGTTAGTGTTAGGAACATGTGCTGTCTATGCAAGGGAATGTTATAGACTCCCAGCTCGCTGTTAGTGCTCTCTGTGCCCGGGAATGTGACAGACTCCCAGCTCTCTGTTAGTTTTAGGAACATTTGCTCTCTATGCAAGGAAATGCAACAGACTTCCTGCTGCTTGTCAGTGTTAGGAACATGTGCTTTCTATGCAAGGGAATTTGACAGACTCCCAGCTCGCTGTTAGTGTTAGGAACATGTGCTCTCTATGCAGGGGACTGTGACAGACTACCAGCTCGCTGTTAGTGCTCTCTGTGCAAGGCAATGTGACAGACTCCCAGCTTGCTGTTAGTGTTTGGAACATGTGCTCTCTATGCAAGGAAATGCGACAGACTCCCAGCTCCCTGTTAGTGTTAGGAACATGTGCTTTCTATACAAGGGAATGTGACAGGCTCCCAGCTTGCTGTTAGTGTTAGGAACATGTGCGCTCTATGCATTGGAATTTGACAGAATCCCAGCTCGTTGTTAGTTTTACGAACATATACTCTCTATGCAAGGTAATGTGACAGACTCCAACCTCACTATTAGTGTTAGGAACATATGCTGTCTATGCAAGGGAATGTGACAGACTCCCAGCTCGCTGTTAGTGTTAGGAACATGTGCTCTCTATGCAGGGGAATGTGACAGACTCCCAGCTCGCTGTTAGTGCTCTCTGTACAAGGGAAGGTGACAGACTCCCAGCTTGCTGTTAGTGTTCGGAACTAGTGCTCTCTATGCAAGGGAATGTGAAAGACTCCCAGCTTGCTGTTAGTGCTCTCTGTTCCCAGGAATGTGACAGATTCCCAGCTCGCTGTTAGTTTTAGGAACATTTGCTCTCTATGCAAGGAAATGCAACAGATTTCCAGCTCCCTGTCAGTGTTAGGAACATGTGCTTTCTATGCAAGGGAATGTGACAGATTCCCAGCTCACTCTTAGTGTTATGAACATGAGTTCCTTATGCAGGAGAATGTGACAGATGCCCAGCTCATTGTTAATGTTAGGAATATGTGCTCTCTCTGCAAGGGAATGTGACAGACTACCAGCTCGCTGCTAGTGTTAGGAACATATGCTCTCTATGCAGGTGAATGTGACAGGCGCCCAGCTCGCTGTTAGTGTTAGGAACATGTGCTCTTTATGCAAAGGAATGTGACAGACTCCCAGCTCGCTGTTAGTGTTAGGAACATGTACTGTCTATGCAGGGGAATGTGACAGACGCCCAGCTCGCTGTTAGTGTTAGGAACATTTGCTCTCTATGCAGGGTAATGTGACAGACTCCCAGCACGCTGTTAGTGTTAGGAACATGTGTGTTGTGCAAGGGAATGTGACCAACTCCCAGCTCACTGTTAGTGTTAGGAACATGTGCTGTCTATGCAAGGGAATGTGACAGACTCCCAGCTCGCTGTTAGTGTTAGGAACATGTGCGTTGTGCAAGGGTATGTGACCAACTCCCAGCTCACTGTTAGTGTTAGGAACATTTGCTCTCTATGCAGGGGAATGTGACAGACTCCCAGCTCGCTGTTAGTGTTAGGAACATGTGCTCTCTATGCAGGGGAATGTGACAGACTCCCAGATCGCTGTTAGTGTTAGGAACATGTGCTCTCTATGCAAAGGAATGTGACAGACTCCCAGCTTGCTGTTAGTTTTAGGAACATGTGCTCTCTCTGCAAGGGAATGTAACAGACTCCCAGTTCGCTGTTAGTGTTAGGAACATGTGCTCTCTATGCAAGTGAATGTGACAGATGCCCAGCTCGCTGTTAGTGTTAGGAACATGTGCTCTCTATGCAAAGGAATGTGACAGACTCCCAGCTCGCTGTTAGTGTTAGGAACATGTGCTCTCTATGCAGGGGAATGTGACAGACTCCCAGCTCGCTGTTAGTGTTAGGAACATGTGCTCTCTATGCAAAGGAATGTGACAGACTCCCAGCTTGCTGTTAGTTTTAGGAACATGTGCTCTCTCTGCAAGGGAATGTGACAGACTCCCAGCTCGCTGTTAGTGTTAGGAACATGTGCTCGCTATGTAGGTGAATGTGACAGGCGCCCAGCTCGCTGTTAGTGTCAGGAACATGTGCTCTCTTTGCAGGGGAATGCAGACTCCCAGCTCACTGTTAGTGTTAGAAACATGTGCTCTCTATGGAAGGGAATGTGACAGACTCCCAGCTCACTGTTAGTGTTAGGAACATGTGCTGTCTATGCAAGGGAATGTTATAGACTCCCAGCTCGCTGTTAGTGCCCTCTGTGCTCAGGAATGTGACAGACTCCCAGCTCTCTGTTATTTTTAGGAACATTTCCTCTCTATGCAAGGAAATGCAACAGACTTCCTGCTGCTTGTCAGTGTTAGGAACATGTGCTTTCTATGCAAGGGAATGTGACAGACTCCCAGCTCGCTGTTAGTGTTAGGAAGATGTGCTCTCTTTGGAAGGGAATGTGACATACTCCCAGCTCTCTGTTAGTGTTAGGAACATGTGCTCCCTATGCAGGGGAATGTGACAGACTTCCAGCTCTCTGTTAATGTTAGAAATATATGCTCTCTCTGCAAGGTAATGTGACACACTCCTAGCTCGCTGTTAGTGTTAGTAACAGGTGCTCTCTATTCAGGGGAATGTGACAGACGCCCCGGTCGCTGTTAGTGTTAGGAACATGTAATGTCTTTGCAAGGGAATTTGACAGACTCACAGCTCGCTGTTAGTGTTAGGAACATGTGGTCTCTATGCAGTGGAAGGTGCCAGACTCCCTGCTCGCTGTTAGTGTTAGGAACATGTGCTGTCTATGCAAGGGAATTTGACAGACTCCCAGCTCGCTGTTAGTGTTAGGAACATGTGGTCTCTATGCAGTGGAATGTGCCAGACTCCCTGCTCGCTGTTAGTGCTCTCTGTGCAAGGCAATGTGACAGACTCCCAGCTTGCTGTTAGTGTTCGGAACATGTGCTCTCTATGCAAGGGAATATGACAGACTCCCAGCTCACTATTAGTGTTAGGAACATGTGCTTTCTATGCAGGGGAATGCGACAGACGCCCAGCTCGCTGTTAGTGTTAGGAACATGTGGTCTCTATGCAGGGGAATGTGACAGACGCCCAGCTCGCTGTTAGTGTTAGGAACATGTGCTCTCTATGCAGGGGAATGTGACAGACTCCCAGCTCGCTGTTAGTGTTAGGAACATGTGTGTTGTGCAAGGGAATGTGACCAACTCCCAGCTCAATGTTAGTGTTAGGAACATGTGCTGTCTATGCAAGGGAATGTGACAGACTCCCAGCTCGCTGTTAGTGTTAGGAACATGTGCGTTGTGCAAGGGTATGTGACCAACTCCCAGCTCGCTGTTAGTGTTAGGAACATGTGCTCTCTATGCAGGGGAATGTGACAGACTCCCAGATCGCTGTTAGTGTTAGGAACATGTGCTCTCTATGCAAAGGAATGTGACAGACGCCCAGCTCGCTGTTAGTGTCAGGAACATGTGCTCTCTTTGCAGGGGAATGCCGACTCCCAGCTCACTGTTAGTGTTAGAAACATGTGCTCTCTATGGAAGGGAATGTGACAGACTCCCAGCTCACTGTTAGTGTTAGGAACATGTGCTGTCTATGCAAGGGAATGTTATAGACTCCCAGCTCGCTGTTAGTGCCCTCTGTGCTCAGGAATGTGACAGACTCCCAGCTCTCTGTTATTTTTAGGAACATTTCCTCTCTATGCAAGGAAATGCAACAGACTTCCTGCTGCTTGTCAGTGTTAGGAACATGTGCTTTCTATGCAAGGGAATGTGACAGACTCCCAGCTCGCTGTTAGTGTTAGGAAGATGTGCTCTCTTTGCAAGGGAATGTGACATACTCCCAGCTCGCTGTTAGTGTTAGGAACATGTGCTCCCTATGCAGGGGAATGTGACAGACTTCCAGCTCTCTGTTAATGTTAGAAATATATGCTCTCTCTGCAAGGGAATGTGACACACTCCTAGCTCGCTGTTAGTGTTAGTAACAGGTGCTCTCTATTCAGGGGAATGTGACAGACGCCCCGGTCGCTGTTAGTGTTAGGAACATGTGCTGTCTATGCAGGGGAATGCGACAGACGCCCATCTCGCTGTTAGTGTTAGGAACATGTGGTCTCTATGCAGGGGAATGTGACAGACACCCTGCTCGCTGTTAGTGTTAGGAACATGTGCTGTCTTTGCAAGGGAATTTTACAGACTCCCAGCTCGCTGTTAGTGTTAGGAACATGTGGTCTCTATGCAGTGGAATGTGCCAGACTCCCTGCTCGCTGTTAGTGTTAGGAACATGTGCTGTCTATGCAAGGGAATTTGACAGACTCCCAGCTCGCTGTTAGTGTTAGGAACATGTGCTCTCTATGCAGGGGAATGTGACAGACTACCAGCTCGCTGTTAGTGCTCTCTGTGCAAGGTAATGTGACAGACTCCCAGCTTGCTGTTAGTGTTCGGAACATGTGCTCTCTATGCAAGGGAATATGACAGACTCCCAGCTCACTGTTAGTGTTAGGAACATGTGCTCTCTATGCAAGGGAATGTGACAGACTCCCAGCTCGCTGTTAGTGTTAGGAACATGTGCTGTCTATGCAAGGGAATGTTACAGACTCCCAGCTCGCTGTTAGTGCTCTCTGTGCCCGGGAATGTGACAGACTCCCAGCTCTCTGTTAGTTTTAGGAACATTTCCTCTCTATGCAAGGAAATGCAACAGACTTCCTGCTGCTTGTCAGTGTTAGGAACATGTGCTTTCTATGCAAGGGAATGTGACAGACTCCCAGCTCGCTGTTAGTGTTAGGAAGATGTGCTCTCTATGGAAGGAAATGTGACATACTCCCACCTCGCTGTTAGTGTTAGGAACATGTGCTCCCTATGCAGGGGAATGTGACAGACTCCCAGCTCTCTGTTAATGTTAGAAATATATGCTCTCTCTGCAAGGGAATGTGACATACTCCTAGCTCGCTGTTAGTGTTAGTAACAGGTGCTCTCTATTCAGGGGAATGTGACAGACGCCCCGGTCGCTGTTAGTGTTAGGAACATGTGGTCTCTATGCAGGGGAATGTGACAGACACCCTGCTCGCTGTTAGTGTTAGAAACTTGTAATGTCTTTGCAAGGGAATTTGACAGACACACAGCTCGCTGTTAGTGTTAGGAACATGTGGTCTCTATGCAGTGGAAGGTGCCAGACTCCCTGCTCGCTGTTAGTGTTAGGAACATGTGCTGTCTATGCAAGGGAATTTGACAGACTCTCAGCTCGCTGTTAGTGTTAGGAACATGTGCTCTCTATGCAGGGGAATGTGACAGACTACCAGCTCGCTGTTAGTGCTCTCTGTGCAAGGCAATGTGACAGACTCCCAGCTTGCTGTTAGTGTTCGGAACATGTGCTCTCTATGCAAGGGAATATGACAGACTCCCAGCTCACTATTAGTGTTAGGAACATGTGCTGTCTATGCAAGGGAATGTGACAGACTCCCAGCTCGCTGTTAGTGTTAGGAACATGTGCGTTGTGCAAGGGTATGTGACCAACTCCCAGCTCACTGCTAGTGTTAGGAACATTTGCTCTCTATGCAGGGGAATGTGACAGACTCCCAGCTCGCTGTTAGTGCTCTCTGTGCAAAGGAATGTGACAGACTCCCAGCTCGCTGTTAGTGTTACGAAGATGTGCTCTCTATGGAAGGAAATGTGACATACTCCCACCTCGCTGTTAGTGTTAGGAACATGTGCTCCCTATGCAGGGGAATGTGACAGACTCCCAGCTCTCTGTTAATGTTAGAAATATATGCTCTCTCTGCAAGGGAATGTGACATACTCCTAGCTCGCTGTTAGTGTTAGTAACAGGTGCTCTCTATTCAGGGGAATGTGACAGACGCCCCGGTCGCTGTTAGTGTTAGGAACATGTGGTCTCTATGCAGGGGAATGTGACAGACACCCTGCTCGCTGTTAGTGTTAGAAACTTGTAATGTCTTTGCAAGGGAATTTGACAGACACACAGCTCGCTGTTAGTGTTAGGAACATGTGGTCTCTATGCAGTGGAAGGTGCCAGACTCCCTGCTCGCTGTTAGTGTTAGGAACATGTGCTGTCTATGCAAGGGAATTTGACAGACTCTCAGCTCGCTGTTAGTGTTAGGAACATGTGCTCTCTATGCAGGGGAATGTGACAGACTACCAGCTCACTGTTAGTGCTCTCTGTGCAAGGCAATGTGACAGACTCCCAGCTTGCTGTTAGTGTTCGGAACATGTGCTCTCTATGCAAGGGAATATGACAGACTCCCAGCTCACTATTAGTGTTAGGAACATGTGCTGTCTATGCAAGGGAATGTGACAGACTCCCAGCTCGCTGTTAGTGTTAGGAACATGTGCGTTGTGCAAGGGTATGTGACCAACTCCCAGCTCACTGCTAGTGTTAGGAACATTTGCTCTCTATGCAGGGGAATGTGACAGACACCCAGCTCGCTGTTAGGGAATGTGACAGACTCCCAGCTTGCTGTTAGTGTTACGAACATGTGCTCTCTATGCAGGGGAATGTGACAGATGCCCAGCTAGCTGTTAGTGTTAGGAACCTGTGCTCTCTATGCAGGGGAATGTGACAGAATCTCAGCGCGCTGTTAGTGTTAGGAACATGTGCTCTCTATGCAGGGGAAGGTGACAGAGGCCCAGCTTGCTGTTAGTGTTAGGAACATGTCCTCTCTATGCAGGGGAATGTGACAGACTCCCAACTCGCTGTTAGTGTTAGGAACATGTGCTGACTATGCAGGGGATCGTGACAGACGCCCAGCTTGCTGTTAGTGTTAGGAACATTTGCTTTCTATGCAGGAGAATTTGACAGACTCCCAGCTCGCTGTTAGTATTAGGAACATGTGCTCTCTATGCAGGGAAATGTGACAGACTCCCAGCTCGCTGTTAGTATTAGGAACATTTGCTTTCTATGCAGGAGAATGTGACAGAATCCCAGCTCGCTGTTAGTGTTAGGAACATGTGCTGTCTATGCAAGGGAACGTGACAGACTCCCAGCTTGCTGTTAGTGTTAGGAACATGTGCTCTCTGTGCAAGGGAATGTGACAGACTCCCAGCTCGCTGTTAGTGTTAGGAACATGTGCTCTCTATGCAGCAGAATATCACAGACTGCCAGCTCGTGGTTAGTGTTAGGAACATGTGCTCTCTATGCAGGGAAATGTGACAGACTCCCAGCACGCTGTTAGTGTTAGGAACATGTGCTGACTATGCAGTGGATTGTGACCGACACCCACCTTGCTGTTAGTGTTAGGAACATTTGCTGTCTATGCAGGGGAATGTGACAGACTCCTAGCTCGCTGTTTGTATTAGGAACATTTGCTTTCTATGCAGGCGAATGTGACAGACTCCCAGCTCGCTGTTAGTGTTAGGAACATGTGCTCTCTATGCAAAGGAATGTGACAGACTCCCAGCTCGCTGTTAGTGTTAGGAACATGTGCTTTGAGCAAGGGAATGTGACAGACTCCCAGCTCGCTGTTAGTGTTAGGAACATTTGCTCTCTATGGAGGGGAATGTGACAGACTCCCAGCTCGCTGTTAGTGCTCTTTGTGCAAAGGAATGTGACAGACTCCCAGCTGGCTGTTAGTGTTTGGAACATGCACTCTCTATGCAAGAGAATGTGACAGACTCCCAGCTCGCTGTTAGTGCACTCTGTGCAAGGGATTGTGACAGACTCCCAGCTTGCTGTTAGGGAATGTGACAGACTCCCAGCTCGCTGTTAGTGTTAGGAACAAGTGCTCTCTATGCAAGGGAATGTGACAGACTCCCAGCTCGCTGTTAGTGTTAGGAACATGTGCTGTCTATGCAAGGGAATGTGACAGACTCCCAGCTCATTGTTAGTGATCGGATCATGTGCTGTCTATGCAGGTGAATGTGACAGACTCCCAGCTCACTGTTAGTGCTCTCTGTGCAAGGGAATGTGACAGACTCCCTGCTCTCTGTTAGTGGTAGGAACATGTGCTCTCTATGCAAGGGAATGTGACAGACTCTGAGCTTGCTTTTAGTGTTAGGAACATGTGCTACTTATGCAGGAGAATGTGACAGACGCCCAACTCGCTGTTAGTGTTAGGAACATGTGCTCTCTATGCAAAGGAATGTGACAGACTCCCAGCTTGCTGTTAGTTTTAGGAATATGTGCTCTCTCTGCAAGGGAATGTGACAGACTCCCAGCTCGCTGTTAGTGTTAGGAACATGTGCTCTCTATGTAGGTGAATGTGACAGAAGCCCAGCTCGCTGTTAGTGTCAGGAACATGTGCTCTCTTTGCAGGGGAATGCGACAGACTCCCAGCTCACTGTTAGTGTTAGAAACATGTGCTCTCTATGCAAGGGAATGTGACAGACTCCCAGCTCGCTGTTAGTGTTAGGAACATGTGCTGTCTATGCAAGGGAATGTTATAGACTCCCAGCTCGCTGTTAGTGCTCTCTGTGCCCGGGAATGTGACAGACTCCCAGCTCTCTGTTAGTTTTAGGAACATTTGCTCTCTATGCAAGGAAATGCAACAGACTTCCTGCTGCTTGTCAGTGTTAGGAACATGTGCTTTCTATGCAAGGGAATTTGACAGACTCCCAGCTCGCTGTTAGTGTTAGGAACATGTGCTCTCTATGCAGGGGACTGTGACAGACTACCAGCTCGCTGTTAGTGCTCTCTGTGCAAGGCAATGTGACAGACTCCCAGCTTGCTGTTAGTGTTTGGAACATGTGCTCTCTATGCAAGGAAATGCGACAGACTCCCAGCTCCCTGTTAGTGTTAGGAACATGTGCTTTCTATACAAGGGAATGTGACAGGCTCCCAGCTTGCTGTTAGTGTTAAGAACATGTGCGCTCTATGCATTGGAATTTGACAGAATCCCAGCTCGTTGTTAGTTTTACGAACATATACTCTCTATGCAAGGTAATGTGACAGACTCCAACCTCACTGTTAGTGTTAGGAACATATGCTGTCTATGCAAGGGAATGTGACAGACTCCCAGCTCGCTGTTAGTGTTAGGAACATGTGCTCTCTATGCAGGGGAATGTGACAGACTCCCAGATCGCTGTTAGTGCTCTCTGTACAAGGGAAGGTGACAGACTCCCAGCTTGCTGTTAGTGTTTGGAACTAGTGCTCTCTATGCAAGGGAATGTGAAAGACTCCCAGCTTGCTGTTAGTGCTCTCTGTTCCCAGGAATGTGACAGATTCCCAGCTCGCTGTTAGTTTTAGGAACATTTGCTCTCTATGCAAGGAAATGCAACAGATTTCCAGCTCCCTGTCAGTGTTAGGAACATGTGCTTTCTATGCAAGGGAATGTGACAGATTCCCAGCTCACTCTTAGTGTTATGAACATGAGTTCCTTATGCAGGAGAATGTGACAGATGCCCAGCTCATTGTTAATGTTAGGAATATGTGCTCTCTCTGCAAGGGAATGTGACAGACTACCAGCTCGCTGCTAGTGTTAGGAACATATGCTCTCTATGCAGGTGAATGTGATAGGCGCCCAGCTCGCTGTTAGTGTTAGGAACATGTGCTCTTTATGCAAAGGAATGTGACAGACAACCAGCTCGCTGTTAGTGTTAGGAACATGTACTGTCTATGCAGGGGAATGTGACAGACGCCCAGCTCGCTGTTAGTGTTAGGAACATTTGCTCTCTATGCAGGGTAATGTGACAGACTCCCAGCACGCTGTTAGTGTTAGGAACATGTGTGTTGTGCAAGGGAATGTGACCAACTCCCAGCTCACTGTTAGTGTTAGGAACATGTGCTGTCTATGCAAGGGAATGTGACAGACTCCCAGCTCGCTGTTAGTGTTAGGAACATGTGCGTTGTGCAAGGGTATGTGACCAACTCCCAGCTCACTGTTAGTGTTAGGAACATTTGCTCTCTATGCAGGGGAATGTGACAGACTCCCAGCTCGCTGTTAGTGTTAGGAACATGTGCTCTCTATGCAGGGGAATGTGACAGACTCCCAGATCGCTGTTAGTGTTAGGAACATGTGCTCTCTATGCAAAGGAATGTGACAGACTCCCAGCTTGCTGTTAGTTTTAGGAACATGTGCTCTCTCTGCAAGGGAATGTGACAGACTCCCAGTTCGCTGTTAGTGTTAGGAACATGTGCTCTCTATGCAAAGGAATGTGACAGACTCCCAGCTCGCTGTTAGTGTTAGGAACATGTGCTCTCTATGCAGGGGAATGTGACAGACTCCCAGCTCGCTGTTAGTGTTAGGAACATGTGCTCTCTATGCAAAGGAATGTGACAGACTCCCAGCTCGCTGTTAGTGTTAGGAACATGTGCTCTCTATGCAGGGGAATGTGACAGACTCCCAGCTCGCTGTTAGTGTTAGGAACATGTGCTCTCTATGCAAAGGAATGTGACAGACTCCCAGCTTGCTGTTAGTTTTAGGAACATGTGCTCTCTCTGCAAGGGAATGTGACAGACTCCCAGCTCGCTGTTAGTGTTAGGAACATGTGCTCTCTATGTAGGTGAATGTGACAGGCGCCCAGCTCGCTGTTAGTGTCAGGAACATGTGCTCTCTTTGCAGGGGAATGCAGACTCCCAGCTCACTGTTAGTGTTAGAAACATGTGCTCTCTATGGAAGGGAATGTGACAGACTCCCAGCTCACTGTTAGTGTTAGGAACATGTGCTGTCTATGCAAGGGAATGTTATAGACTCCCAGCTCGCTGTTAGTGCCCTCTGTGCTCAGGAATGTGACAGACTCCCAGCTCTCTGTTATTTTTAGGAACATTTCCTCTCTATGCAAGGAAATGCAACAGACTTCCTGCTGCTTGTCAGTGTTAGGAACATGTGCTTTCTATGCAAGGGAATGTGACAGACTCCCAGCTCGCTGTTAGTGTTAGGAAGATGTGCTCTCTTTGGAAGGGAATGTGACATACTCCCAGCTCGCTGTTAGTGTTAGGAACATGTGCTCCCTATGCAGGGGAATGTGACAGACTTCCAGCTCTCTGTTAATGTTAGAAATATATGCTCTCTCTGCAAGGTAATGTGACACACTCCTAGCTCGCTGTTAGTGTTAGTAACAGGTGCTCTCTATTCAGGGGAATGTGACAGACGCCCCGGTCGCTGTTAGTGTTAGGAACATGTAATGTCTTTGCAAGGGAATTTGACAGACTCACAGCTCGCTGTTAGTGTTAGGAACATGTGGTCTCTATGCAGTGGAAGGTGCCAGACTCCCTGCTCGCTGTTAGTGTTAGGAACATGTGCTGTCTATGCAAGGGAATTTGACAGACTCCCAGCTCGCTGTTAGTGTTAGGAACATGTGGTCTCTATGCAGTGGAATGTGCCAGACTCCCTGCTCGCTGTTAGTGCTCTCTGTGCAAGGCAATGTGACAGACTCCCAGCTTGCTGTTAGTGTTCGGAACATGTGCTCTCTATGCAAGGGAATATGACAGACTCCCAGCTCACTATTAGTGTTAGGAACATGTGCTTTCTATGCAGGGGAATGCGACAGACGCCCAGCTCGCTGTTAGTGTTAGGAACATGTGGTCTCTATGCAGGGGAATGTGACAGACGCCCAGCTCGCTGTTAGTGTTAGGAACATGTGCTCTCTATGCAGGGGAATGTGACAGACTCCCAGCTCGCTGTTAGTGTTAGGAACATGTGTGTTGTGCAAGGGAATGTGACCAACTCCCAGCTCAATGTTAGTGTTAGGAACATGTGCTGTCTATGCAAGGGAATGTGACAGACTCCCAGCTCGCTGTTAGTGTTAGGAACATGTGCGTTGTGCAAGGGTATGTGACCAACTCCCAGCTCACTGTTAGTGTTAGGAACATTTGCTCTCTATGCAGGGGAATGTGACAGACTCCCAGCTCGCTGTTAGTGTTAGGAACATGTGCTCTCTATGCAGGGGAATGTGACAGACTCCCAGATCGCTGTTAGTGTTAGGAACATGTGCTCTCTATGCAAAGGAATGTGACAGACGCCCAGCTCGCTGTTAGTGTCAGGAACATGTGCTCTCTTTGCAGGGGAATGCAGATTCCCAGCTCACTGTTAGTGTTAGAAACATGTGCTCTCTATGGAAGGGAATGTGACAGACTCCCAGCTCACTGTTAGTGTTAGGAACATGTGCTGTCTATGCAAGGGAATGTTATAGACTCCCAGCTCGCTGTTAGTGCCCTCTGTGCTCAGGAATGTGACAGACTCCCAGCTCTCTGTTATTTTTAGGAACATTTCCTCTCTATGCAAGGAAATGCAACAGACTTCCTGCTGCTTGTCAGTGTTAGGAACATGTGCTTTCTATGCAAGGGAATGTGACAGACTCCCAGCTCGCTGTTAGTTTTAGGAAGATGTGCTCTCTTTGGAAGGGAATGTGACATACTCCCAGCTCGCTGTTAGTGTTAGGAACATGTGCTCCCTATGCAGGGGAATGTGACAGACTTCCAGCTCTCTGTTAATGTTAGAAATATATGCTCTCTCTGCAAGGGAATGTGACACACTCCTAGCTCGCTGTTAGTGTTAGTAACAGGTGCTCTCTATTCAGGGGAATGTGACAGACGCCCCGGTCGCTGTTAGTGTTAGGAACATGTGCTGTCTATGCAGGGGAATGCGACAGACACCCATCTCGCTGTTAGTGTTAGGAACATGTGGTCTCTATGCAGGGGAATGTGACAGACACCCTGCTCGCTGTTAGTGTTAGGAACATGTGCTGTCTTTGCAAGGGAATTTTACAGACTCCCAGCTCGCTGTTAGTGTTAGGAACATGTGGTCTCTATGCAGTGGAATGTGCCAGACTCCCTGCTCGCTGTTAGTGTTAGGAACATGTGCTGTCTATGCAAGGGAATTTGACAGACTCCCAGCTCGCTGTTAGTGTTAGGAACATGTGCTCTCTATGCAGGGGAATGTGACAGACTACCAGCTCGCTGTTAGTGCTCTCTGTGCAAGGCAATGTGACAGACTCCCAGCTTGCTGTTAGTGTTCGGAGCATGTGCTCTCTATGCAAGGGAATATGACAGACTCCCAGCTCACTGTTAGTGTTAGGAACATGTGCTCTCTATGCAAGGGAAAGTGACAGACTCCCAGCTCGCTGTTAGTGTTAGGAACATGTGCTGTCTATGCAAGGGAATGTTACAGACTCCCAGCTCGCTGTTAGTGCTCTCTGTGCCCGGGAATGTGACAGACTCCCAGCTCTCTGTTAGTTTTAGGAACATTTCCTCTCTATGCAAGGAAATGCAACAGACTTCCTGCTGCTTGTCAGTGTTAGGAACATGTGCTTTCTATGCAAGGGAATGTGACAGACTCCCAGCTCGCTGTTAGTGTTAGGAAGATGTGCTCTCTATGGAAGGAAATGTGACATACTCCCACCTCGCTGTTAGTGTTAGGAACATGTGCTCCCTATGCAGGGGAATGTGACAGAATCTCAGCGCGCTGTTAGTGTTAGGAACATGTGCTCTCTATGCAGGGGAAGGTGACAGAGGCCCAGCTTGCTGTTAGTGTTAGGAACATGTCCTCTCTATGCAGGGGAATGTGACAGACTCCCAACTCGCTGTTAGTGTTAGGAACATGTGCTGACTATGCAGGGGATCGTGACAGACGCCCAGCTTGCTGTTAGTGTTAGGAACATTTGCTTTCTATGCAGGAGAATTTGACAGACTCCCAGCTCGCTGTTAGTATTAGGAACATGTGCTCTCTATGCAGGGAAATGTGACAGACTCCCAGCTCGCTGTTAGTATTAGGAACATTTGCTTTCTATGCAGGAGAATGTGACAGAATCCCAGCTCGCTGTTAGTGTTAGGAACATGTGCTGTCTATGCAAGGGAACGTGACAGACTCCCAGCTTGCTGTTAGTGTTAGGAA
Source organism: Ambystoma mexicanum (assembly GCF_040938575.1). Classification (NCBI taxonomy): domain Eukaryota; kingdom Metazoa; phylum Chordata; class Amphibia; order Caudata; family Ambystomatidae; genus Ambystoma; species Ambystoma mexicanum. The sequence goes on from NW_027182440.1 coordinate 2,516,455, forward strand.
CATGTGCTCTCTGTGCAAGGGAATGTGACAGACTCCCAGCTCGCTGTTAGTGTTAGGAACATGTGCTCTCTATGCAGCAGAATATCACAGACTGCCAGCTCGTGGTTAGTGTTAGGAACATGTGCTCTCTATGCAGGGAAATGTGACAGACTCCCAGCACGCTGTTAGTGTTAGGAACATGTGCTGACTATGCAGTGGATTGTGACCGACACCCAGCTTGCTGTTAGTGTTAGGAACATTTGCTGTCTATGCAGGGGAATGTGACAGACTCCTAGCTCGCTGTTTGTATTAGGAACATTTGCTTTCTATGCAGGCGAATGTGACAGACTCCCAGCTCGCTGTTAGTGTTAGGAACATGTGCTCTCTATGCAAAGGAATGTGACAGACTCCCAGCTCGCTGTTAGTGTTAGGAACATGTGCTTTGAGCAAGGGAATGTGACAGACTCCCAGCTCGCTGTTAGTGTTAGGAACATTTGCTCTCTATGGAGGGGAATGTGACAGACTCCCAGCTCGCTGTTAGTGCTCTTTGTGCAAAGGAATGTGACAGACTCCCAGCTGGCTGTTAGTGTTTGGAACATGCACTCTCTATGCAAGAGAATGTGACAGACTCCCAGCTCGCTGTTAGTGCTCTCTGTGCAAGGGATTGTGACAGACTCCCAGCTTGCTGTTAGGGAATGTGACAGACTCCCAGCTCGCTGTTAGTGTTAGGAACAAGTGCTCTCTATGCAAGGGAATGTGACAGACTCCCAGCTCGCTGTTAGTGTTAGGAACATGTGCTGTCTATGCAAGGGAATGTGACAGACTCCCAGCTCATTGTTAGTGATCGGATCATGTGCTGTCTATGCAGGTGAATGTGAAAGACTCCCAGCTCACTGTTAGTGCTCTCTGTGCAAGGGAATGTGACAGACTCCCAGCTCTCTGTTAGTGGTAGGAACATGTGCTCTCTATGCAAGGGAATGTGACAGACTCTGAGCTTGCTTTTAGTGTTAGGAACATGTGCTCCTTATACAGGAGAATGTGACAGACGCCCAACTTGCTGTTAGTGTTAGGAACATGTGCTCTCTATGCAAAGGAATGTGACAGACTCCCAGCTTGCTGTTAGTTTTAGGAATATGTGCTCTCTCTGCAAGGGAATGTGACAGACTCCCAGCTCGCTGTTAGTGTTAGGAACATGTGCTCTCTATGCAGGGAAATGTGACAGACTCCCAGCACGCTGTTAGTGTTAGGAACATGTGCTGACTATGCAGTGGATTGTGACCGACACCCAGCTTGCGGTTAGTGTTAGGAACATTTGCTGTCTATGCAGGGGAATGTGACAGACTCCTAGCTCGCTGTTTGTATTAGGAACATTTGCTTTCTATGCAGGCGAATGTGACAGACTCCCAGCTCGCTGTTAGTGTTAGGAACATGTGCTCTCTATGCAAAGGAATGTGACAGACTCCCAGCTCGCTGTTAGTGTTAGGAACATGTGCTTTGAGCAAGGGAATGTGACAGACTCCCAGCTCGCTGTTAGTGTTAGGAACATTTGCTCTCTATGGAGGGGAATGTGACAGACTCCCAGCTCGCTGTTAGTGCTCTTTGTGCAAAGGAATGTGACAGACTCCCAGCTGGCTGTTAGTGTTTGGAACATGCACTCTCTATGCAAGAGAATGTGACAGACTCCCAGCTCGCTGTTAGTGCTCTCTGTGCAAGGGATTGTGACAGACTCCCAGCTTGCTGTTAGGGAATGTGACAGACTCCCAGCTCGCTGTTAGTGTTAGGAACAAGTGCTCTCTATGCAAGGGAATGTGACAGACTCCCAGCTCGCTGTTAGTGTTAGGAACATGTGCTGTCTATGCAAGGGAATGTGACAGACTCCCAGCTCATTGTTAGTGATCGGATCATGTGCTGTCTATGCAGGTGAATGTGACAGACTCCCAGCTCACTGTTAGTGCTCTCTGTGCAAGGGAATGTGACAGACTCCCAGCTCTCTGTTAGTGGTAGGAACATGTGCTCTCTATGCAAGGGAATGTGACAGACTCTGAGCTTGCTTTTAGTGTTAGGAACATGTGCTCCTTATGCAGGAGAATGTGACAGACGCCCAACTCGCTGTTAGTGTTAGGAACATGTGCTCTCTATGCAAAGGAATGTGACAGACTCCCAGCTTGCTGTTAGTTTTAGGAATATGTGCTCTCTCTGCAAGGGAATGTGACAGACTCCCAGCTCGCTGTTAGTGTTAGGAACATGGGCTCTCTATGTAGGTGAATGTGACAGAAGCCCAGCTCGCTGTTAGTGTCAGGAACATGTGCTCTCTTTGCAGGGGAATGCGACAGACTCCCAGCTCACTGTTAGTGTTAGAAACATGTGCTCTCTATGCAAGGGAATGTGACAGACTCCCAGCTCGCTGTTAGTGTTAGGAACATGTGCTGTCTATGCAAGGGAATGTTATAGACTCCCAGCTCGCTGTTAGTGCTCTCTGTGCCCGGGAATGTGACAGACTCCCAGCTCTCTGTTAGTTTTAGGAACATTTGCTCTCTATGCAAGGAAATGCAACAGACTTCCTGCTGCTTGTCAGTGTTAGGAACATGTGCTTTCTATGCAAGGGAATTTGACAGACTCCCAGCTCGCTGTTAGTGTTAGGAACATGTGCTCTCTATGCAGGGGACTGTGACAGACTACCAGCTCGCTGTTAGTGCTCTCTGTGCAAGGCAATGTGACAGACTCCCAGCTTGCTGTTAGTGTTTGGAACATGTGCTCTCTATGCAAGGAAATGCGAGAGACTCCCAGCTCCCTGTTAGTGTTAGGAACATGTGCTTTCTATACAAGGGAATGTGACAGGCTCCCAGCTTGCTGTTAGTGTTAGGAACATGTGCGCTCTATGCATTGGAATTTGACAGAATCCCAGCTCGCTGTTAGTGTTAGGAACATGTGCTCTCTATGCAAAGGAATGTGACAGACTCCCAGCTTGCTGTTAGTTTTAGGAACATGTGCTCTCTCTGCAAGGGAATGTGACAGACTCCCAGCTCGCTGTTAGTGTTAGGAACATGTGCTCTCTATGTAGGTGAATGTGACAGGCGCCCAGCTCGCTGTTAGTGTCAGGAACATGTGCTCTCTTTGCAGGGGAATGCAGACTCCCAGCTCACTGTTAGTGTTAGAAACATGTGCTCTCTATGGAAGGGAATGTGACAGACTCCCAGCTCACTGTTAGTGTTAGGAACATGTGCTGTCTATGCAAGGGAATGTTATAGACTCCCAGCTCGCTGTTAGTGCCCTCTGTGCTCAGGAATGTGACAGACTCCCAGCTCTCTGTTATTTTTAGGAACATTTCCTCTCTATGCAAGGAAATGCAACAGACTTCCTGCTGCTTGTCAGTGTTAGGAACATGTGCTTTCTATGCAAGGGAATGTGACAGACTCCCAGCTCGCTGTTAGTGTTAGGAAGATGTGCTCTCTTTGGAAGGGAATGTGACATACTCCCAGCTCGCTGTTAGTGTTAGGAACATGTGCTCCCTATGCAGGGGAATGTGACAGACTTCCAGCTCTCTGTTAATGTTAGAAATATATGCTCTCTCTGCAAGGTAATGTGACACACTCCTAGCTCGCTGTTAGTGTTAGTAACAGGTGCTCTCTATTCAGGGGAATGTGACAGACGCCCCGGTCGCTGTTAGTGTTAGGAACATGTAATGTCTTTGCAAGGGAATTTGACAGACTCACAGCTCGCTGTTAGTGTTAGGAACATGTGGTCTCTATGCAGTGGAAGGTGCCAGACTCCCTGCTCGCTGTTAGTGTTAGGAACATGTGCTGTCTATGCAAGGGAATTTGACAGACTCCCAGCTCGCTGTTAGTGTTAGGAACATGTGGTCTCTATGCAGTGGAATGTGCCAGACTCCCTGCTCGCTGTTAGTGCTCTCTGTGCAAAGCAATGTGACAGACTCCCAGCTTGCTGTTAGTGTTCGGAACATGTGCTCTCTATGCAAGGGAATATGACAGACTCCCAGCTCACTATTAGTGTTAGGAACATGTGCTTTCTATGCAGGGGAATGCGACAGACGCCCAGCTCGCTGTTAGTGTTAGGAACATGTGGTCTCTATGCAGGGGAATGTGACAGACGCCCAGCTCGCTGTTAGTGTTAGGAACATGTGCTCTCTATGCAGGGGAATGTGACAGACTCCCAGCTCGCTGTTAGTGTTAGGAACATGTGTGTTGTGCAAGGGAATGTGACCAACTCCCAGCTCAATGTTAGTGTTAGGAACATGTGCTGTCTATGCAAGGGAATGTGACAGACTCCCAGCTCGCTGTTAGTGTTAGGAACATGTGCGTTGTGCAAGGGTATGTGACCAACTCCCAGCTCACTGTTAGTGTTAGGAACATTTGCTCTCTATGCAGGGGAATGTGACAGACTCCCAGCTCGCTGTTAGTGTTAGGAACATGTGCTCTCTATGCAGGGGAATGTGACAGACTCCCAGATCGCTGTTAGTGTTAGGAACATGTGCTCTCTATGCAAAGGAATGTGACAGACGCCCAGCTCGCTGTTAGTGTCAGGAACATGTGCTCTCTTTGCAGGGGAATGCAGATTCCCAGCTCACTGTTAGTGTTAGAAACATGTGCTCTCTATGGAAGGGAATGTGACAGACTCCCAGCTCACTGTTAGTGTTAGGAACATGTGCTGTCTATGCAAGGGAATGTTATAGACTCCCAGCTCGCTGTTAGTGCCCTCTGTGCTCAGGAATGTGACAGACTCCCAGCTCTCTGTTATTTTTAGGAACATTTCCTCTCTATGCAAGGAAATGCAACAGACTTCCTGCTGCTTGTCAGTGTTAGGAACATGTGCTTTCTATGCAAGGGAATGTGACAGACTCCCAGCTCGCTGTTAGTGTTAGGAAGATGTGCTCTCTTTGGAAGGGAATGTGACATACTCCCAGCTCGCTGTTAGTGTTAGGAACATGTGCTCCCTATGCAGGGGAATGTGACAGACTTCCAGCTCTCTGTTAATGTTAGAAATATATGCTCTCTCTGCAAGGGAATGTGACACACTCCTAGCTCGCTGTTAGTGTTAGTAACAGGTGCTCTCTATTCAGGGGAATGTGACAGACGCCCCGGTCGCTGTTAGTGTTAGGAACATGTGCTGTCTATGCAGGGGAATGCGACAGACACCCATCTCGCTGTTAGTGTTAGGAACATGTGGTCTCTATGCAGGGGAATGTGACAGACACCCTGCTCGCTGTTAGTGTTAGGAACATGTGCTGTCTTTGCAAGGGAATTTTACAGACTCCCAGCTCGCTGTTAGTGTTAGGAACATGTGGTCTCTATGCAGTGGAATGTGCCAGACTCCCTGCTCGCTGTTAGTGTTAGGAACATGTGCTGTCTATGCAAGGGAATTTGACAGACTCCCAGCTCGCTGTTAGTGTTAGGAACATGTGCTCTCTATGCAGGGGAATGTGACAGACTACCAGCTCGCTGTTAGTGCTCTCTGTGCAAGGCAATGTGACAGACTCCCAGCTTGCTGTTAGTGTTCGGAGCATGTGCTCTCTATGCAAGGGAATATGACAGACTCCCAGCTCACTGTTAGTGTTAGGAACATGTGCTCTCTATGCAAGGGAAAGTGACAGACTCCCAGCTCGCTGTTAGTGTTAGGAACATGTGCTGTCTATGCAAGGGAATGTTACAGACTCCCAGCTCGCTGTTAGTGCTCTCTGTGCCCGGGAATGTGACAGACTCCCAGCTCTCTGTTAGTTTTAGGAACATTTCCTCTCTATGCAAGGAAATGCAACAGACTTCCTGCTGCTTGTCAGTGTTAGGAACATGTGCTTTCTATGCAAGGGAATGTGACAGACTCCCAGCTCGCTGTTAGTGTTAGGAAGATGTGCTCTCTATGGAAGGAAATGTGACATACTCCCACCTCGCTGTTAGTGTTAGGAACATGTGCTCCCTATGCAGGGGAATGTGACAGACTCCCAGCTCTCTGTTAATGTTAGAAATATATGCTCTCTCTGCAAGGGAATGTGACATACTCCTAGCTCGCTGTTAGTGTTAGTAACAGGTGCTCTCTATTCAGGGGAATGTGACAGACGCCCCGGTCGCTGTTAGTGTTAGGAACATGTGGTCTCTATGCAGGGGAATGTGACAGACACCCTGCTCGCTGTTAGTGTTAGAAACTTGTAATGTCTTTGCAAGGGAATTTGACAGACTCACAGCTCGCTGTTAGTGTTAGGAACATGTGGTCTCTATGCAGTGGAAGGTGCCAGACTCCCTGCTCGCTGTTAGTGTTAGGAACATGTGCTGTCTATGCAAGGGAATTTGACAGACTCCCAGCTCGCTGTTAGTGTTAGGAACATGTGCTCTCTATGCAGGGGAATGTGACAGACTACCAGCTCGCTGTTAGTGCTCTCTGTGCAAGGCAATGTGACAGACTCCCAGCTTGCTGTTAGTGTTCGGAACATGTGCTCTCTATGCAAGGGAATATGACAGACTCCCAGCTCACTATTAGTGTTAGGAACATGTGCTGTCTATGCAAGGGAATGTGACAGACTCCCAGCTCGCTGTTAGTGTTAGGAACATGTGCGTTGTGCAAGGGTATGTGACCAACTCCCAGCTCACTGCTAGTGTTAGGAACATTTGCTCTCTATGCAGGGGAATGTGACAGACTCCCAGCTCGCTGTTAGTGCTCTCTGTGCAAAGGAATGTGACAGACTCCCAGCTTGCTGTTAGTGTTCGGAACATGTGCTCTCTATGCAAGGGAATGTGACAGACTCCCAGCTCGCTGTTAGTGCTCTCTGTGCAAGGGAATGTGACAGACACCCAGCTCGCTGTTAGGGAATGTGACAGACTCCCAGCTTGCTGTTAGTGTTACGAACATGTGCTCTCTATGCAGGGGAATGTGACAGATGCCCAGCTAGCTGTTAGTGTTAGGAACCTGTGCTCTCTATGCAGGGGAATGTGACAGAATCTCAGCGCGCTGTTAGTGTTAGGAACATGTGCTCTCTATGCAGGGGAAGGTGACAGAGGCCCAGCTTGCTGTTAGTGTTAGGAACATGTCCTCTCTATGCAGGGGAATGTGACAGACTCCCAACTCGCTGTTAGTGTTAGGAACATGTGCTGACTATGCAGGGGATCGTGACAGACGCCCAGCTTGCTGTTAGTGTTAGGAACATTTGCTTTCTATGCAGGAGAATTTGACAGACTCCCAGCTCGCTGTTAGTATTAGGAACATGTGCTCTCTATGCAGGGAAATGTGACAGACTCCCAGCTCGCTGTTAGTATTAGGAACATTTGCTTTCTATGCAGGAGAATGTGACAGAATCCCAGCTCGCTGTTAGTGTTAGGAACATGTGCTGTCTATGCAAGGGAACGTGACAGACTCCCAGCTTGCTGTTAGTGTTAGGAACATGTGCTCTCTGTGCAAGGGAATGTGACAGACTCCCAGCTCGCTGTTAGTGTTAGGAACATGTGCTCTCTATGCAGCAGAATATCACAGACTGCCAGCTCGTGGTTAGTGTTAGGAACATGTGCTCTCTATGCAGGGAAATGTGACAGACTCCCAGCACGCTGTTAGTGTTAGGAACATGTGCTGACTATGCAGTGGATTGTGACCGACACCCAGCTTGCTGTTAGTGTTAGGAACATTTGCTGTCTATGCAGGGGAATGTGACAGACTCCTAGCTCGCTGTTTGTATTAGGAACATTTGCTTTCTATGCAGGCGAATGTGACAGACTCCCAGCTCGCTGTTAGTGTTAGGAACATGTGCTCTCTATGCAAAGGAATGTGACAGACTCCCAGCTCGCTGTTAGTGTTAGGAACATGTGCTTTGAGCAAGGGAATGTGACAGACTCCCAGCTCGCTGTTAGTGTTAGGAACATTTGCTCTCTATGGAGGGGAATGTGACAGACTCCCAGCTCGCTGTTAGTGCTCTTTGTGCAAAGGAATGTGACAGACTCCCAGCTGGCTGTTAGTGTTTGGAACATGCACTCTCTATGCAAGAGAATGTGACAGACTCCCAGCTCGCTGTTAGTGCTCTCTGTGCAAGGGATTGTGACAGACTCCCAGCTTGCTGTTAGGGAATGTGACAGACTCCCAGCTCGCTGTTAGTGTTAGGAACAAGTGCTCTCTATGCAAGGGAATGTGACAGACTCCCAGCTCGCTGTTAGTGTTAGGAACATGTGCTGTCTATGCAAGGGAATGTGACAGACTCCCAGCTCATTGTTAGTGATCGGATCATGTGCTGTCTATGCAGGTGAATGTGAAAGACTCCCAGCTCACTGTTAGTGCTCTCTGTGCAAGGGAATGTGACAGACTCCCAGCTCTCTGTTAGTGGTAGGAACATGTGCTCTCTATGCAAGGGAATGTGACAGACTCTGAGCTTGCTTTTAGTGTTAGGAACATGTGCTCCTTATACAGGAGAATGTGACAGACGCCCAACTCGCTGTTAGTGTTAGGAACATGTGCTCTCTATGCAAAGGAATGTGACAGACTCCCAGCTTGCTGTTAGTTTTAGGAATATGTGCTCTCTCTGCAAGGGAATGTGACAGACTCCCAGCTCGCTGTTAGTGTTAGGAACATGTGCTCTCTATGCAGGGAAATGTGACAGACTCCCAGCACGCTGTTAGTGTTAGGAACATGTGCTGACTATGCAGTGGATTGTGACCGACACCCAGCTTGCTGTTAGTGTTAGGAACATTTGCTGTCTATGCAGGGGAATGTGACAGACTCCTAGCTCGCTGTTTGTATTAGGAACATTTGCTTTCTATGCAGGCGAATGTGACAGACTCCCAGCTCGCTGTTAGTGTTAGGAACATGTGCTCTCTATGCAAAGGAATGTGACAGACTCCCAGCTCGCTGTTAGTGTTAGGAACATGTGCTTTGAGCAAGGGAATGTGACAGACTCCCAGCTCGCTGTTAGTGTTAGGAACATTTGCTCTCTATGGAGGGGAATGTGACAGACTCCCAGCTCGCTGTTAGTGCTCTTTGTGCAAAGGAATGTGACAGACTCCCAGCTGGCTGTTAGTGTTTGGAACATGCACTCTCTATGCAAGAGAATGTGACAGACTCCCAGCTCGCTGTTAGTGCTCTCTGTGCAAGGGATTGTGACAGACTCCCAGCTTGCTGTTAGGGAATGTGACAGACTCCCAGCTCGCTGTTAGTGTTAGGAACAAGTGCTCTCTATGCAAGGGAATGTGACAGACTCCCAGCTCGCTGTTAGTGTTAGGAACATGTGCTGTCTATGCAAGGGAATGTGACAGACTCCCAGCTCATTGTTAGTGATCGGATCATGTGCTGTCTATGCAGGTGAATGTGACAGACTCCCAGCTCACTGTTAGTGCTCTCTGTGCAAGGGAATGTGACAGACTCCCAGCTCTCTGTTAGTGGTAGGAACATGTGCTCTCTATGCAAGGGAATGTGACAGACTCTGAGCTTGCTTTTAGTGTTAGGAACATGTGCTCCTTATGCAGGAGAATGTGACAGACGCCCAACTCGCTGTTAGTGTTAGGAACATGTGCTCTCTATGCAAAGGAATGTGACAGACTCCCAGCTTGCTGTTAGTTTTAGGAATATGTGCTCTCTCTGCAAGGGAATGTGACAGACTCCCAGCTCGCTGTTAGTGTTAGGAACATGGGCTCTCTATGTAGGTGAATGTGACAGAAGCCCAGCTCGCTGTTAGTGTCAGGAACATGTGCTCTCTTTGCAGGGGAATGCGACAGACTCCCAGCTCACTGTTAGTGTTAGAAACATGTGCTCTCTATGCAAGGGAATGTGACAGACTCCCAGCTCGCTGTTAGTGTTAGGAACATGTGCTGTCTATGCAAGGGAATGTTATAGACTCCCAGCTCGCTGTTAGTGCTCTCTGTGCCCGGGAATGTGACAGACTCCCAGCTCTCTGTTAGTTTTAGGAACATTTGCTCTCTATGCAAGGAAATGCAACAGACTTCCTGCTGCTTGTCAGTGTTAGGAACATGTGCTTTCTATGCAAGGGAATTTGACAGACTCCCAGCTCGCTGTTAGTGTTAGGAACATGTGCTCTCTATGCAGGGGACTGTGACAGACTACCAGCTCGCTGTTAGTGCTCTCTGTGCAAGGCAATGTGACAGACTCCCAGCTTGCTGTTAGTGTTTGGAACATGTGCTCTCTATGCAAGGAAATGCGAGAGACTCCCAGCTCCCTGTTAGTGTTAGGAACATGTGCTTTCTATACAAGGGAATGTGACAGGCTCCCAGCTTGCTGTTAGTGTTAGGAACATGTGCGCTCTATGCATTGGAATTTGACAGAATCCCAGCTCGTTGTTAGTTTTACGAACATATACTCTCTATGCAAGGTAATGTGACAGACTCCAACCTCACTGTTAGTGTTAGGAACATATGCTGTCTATGCAAGGGAATGTGACAGACTCCCAGCTCGCTGTTAGTGTTAGGAACATGTGCTCTCTATGCAGGGGAATGTGACAGACTCCCAGCTCGCTGTTAGTGCTCTCTGTACAAGGGAAGGTGACAGACTCCCAGCTTGCTGTTAGTGTTCAGAACTAGTGCTCTCTATGCAAGGGAATGTGAAAGACTCCCAGCTTGCTGTTAGTGCTCTCTGTTCCCAGGAATGTGACAGATTCCCAGCTCGCTGTTAGTTTTAGGAACATTTGCTCTCTATGCAAGGAAATGCAACAGATTTCCAGCTCCCTGTCAGTGTTAGGAACATGTGCTTTCTATGCAAGGGAATGTGACAGATTCCCAGCTCACTCTTAGTGTTATGAACATGAGTTCCTTATGCAGGAGAATGTGACAGATGCCCAGCTCATTGTTAATGTTAGGAATATGTGCTCTCTCTGCAAGGGAATGTGACAGACTACCAGCTCGCTGCTAGTGTTAGGAACATATGCTCTCTATGCAAAGGAATGTGACAGACTCCCAGCTCGCTGTTAGTGTTAGGAACATGTACTGTCTATGCAGGGGAATGTGACAGACGCCCAGCTCGCTGTTAGTGTTAGGAACATTTGCTCTCTATGCAGGGTAATGTGACAGACTCCCAGCACGCTGTTAGTGTTAGGAACATGTGTGTTGTGCAAGGGAATGTGACCAACTCCCAGCTCACTGTTAGTGTTAGGAACATGTGCTGTCTATGCAAGGGAATGTGACAGACTCCCAGCTCGCTGTTAGTGTTAGGAACATGTGCTCTCTATGCAGGGGAATGTGACAGACTCCCAGATCGCTGTTAGTGTTAGGAACATGTGCTCTCTATGCAAAGGAATGTGACAGACTCCCAGCTTGCTGTTAGTTTTAGGAACATGTGCTCTCTCTGCAAGGGAATGTGACAGACTCCCAGTTCGCTGTTAGTGTTAGGAACATGTGCTCTCTATGCAAGTGAATGTGACAGATGCCCATCTCGCTGTTAGTGTTAGGAACATGTGCTCTCTATGCAAAGGAATGTGACAGACTCCCAGCTCGCTGTTAGTGTTAGGAACATGTGCTCTCTATGTAGGTGAATGTGACAGGCGCCCAGCTCGCTGTTAGTGTCAGGAACATGTGCTCTCTTTGCAGGGGAATGCAGACTCCCAGCTCACTGTTAGTGTTAGAAACATGTGCTCTCTATGGAAGGGAATGTGACAGACTCCCAGCTCACTGTTAGTGTTAGGAACATGTGCTGTCTATGCAAGGGAATGTTATAGACTCCCAGCTCGCTGTTAGTGCCCTCTGTGCTCAGGAATGTGACAGACTCCCAGCTCTCTGTTATTTTTAGGAACATTTCCTCTCTATGCAAGGAAATGCAACAGACTTCCTGCTGCTTGTCAGTGTTAGGAACATGTGCTTTCTATGCAAGGGAATGTGACAGACTCCCAGCTCGCTGTTAGTGTTAGGAAGATGTGCTCTCTTTGGAAGGGAATGTGACATACTCCCAGCTCGCTGTTAGTGTTAGGAACATGTGCTCCCTATGCAGGGGAATGTGACAGACTTCCAGCTCTCTGTTAATGTTAGAAATATATGCTCTCTCTGCAAGGTAATGTGACACACTCCTAGCTCGCTGTTAGTGTTAGTAACAGGTGCTCTCTATTCAGGGGAATGTGACAGACGCCCCGGTCGCTGTTAGTGTTAGGAACATGTAATGTCTTTGCAAGGGAATTTGACAGACTCCCAGCTCGCTGTTAGTGTTAGGAACATGTGGTCTCTATGCAGTGGAATGTGCCAGACTCCCTGCTCGCTGTTAGTGCTCTCTGTGCAAGGCAATGTGACAGACTCCCAGCTTGCTGTTAGTGTTCGGAACATGTGCTCTCTATGCAAGGGAATATGACAGACTCCCAGCTCACTATTAGTGTTAGGAACATGTGCTTTCTATGCAGGGGAATGCGACAGACGCCCAGCTCGCTGTTAGTGTTAGGAACATGTGGTCTCTATGCAGGGGAATGTGACAGACGCCCAGCTCGCTGTTAGTGTTAGGAACATGTGCTCTCTATGCAGGGGAATGTGACAGACTCCCAGCTCGCTGTTAGTGTTAGGAACATGTGTGTTGTGCAAGGGAATGTGACCAACTCCCAGCTCAATGTTAGTGTTAGGAACATGTGCTGTCTATGCAAGGGAATGTGACAGACTCCCAGCTCGCTGTTAGTGTTAGGAACATGTGCGTTGTGCAAGGGTATGTGACCAACTCCCAGCTCACTGTTAGTGTTAGGAACATTTGCTCTCTATGCAGGGGAATGTGACAGACTCCCAGCTCGCTGTTAGTGTTAGGAACATGTGCTCTCTATGCAGGGGAATGTGACAGACTCCCAGATCGCTGTTAGTGTTAGGAACATGTGCTCTCTATGCAAAGGAATGTGACAGACGCCCAGCTCGCTGTTAGTGTCAGGAACATGTGCTCTCTTTGCAGGGGAATGCAGACTCCCAGCTCACTGTTAGTGTTAGAAACATGTGCTCTCTATGGAAGGGAATGTGACAGACTCCCAGCTCACTGTTAGTGTTAGGAACATGTGCTGTCTATGCAAGGGAATGTTATAGACTCCCAGCTCGCTGTTAGTGCCCTCTGTGCTCAGGAATGTGACAGACTCCCAGCTCTCTGTTATTTTTAGGAACATTTCCTCTCTATGCAAGGAAATGCAACAGACTTCCTGCTGCTTGTCAGTGTTAGGAACATGTGCTTTCTATGCAAGGGAATGTGACAGACTCCCAGCTCGCTGTTAGTGTTAGGAAGATGTGCTCTCTTTGGAAGGGAATGTGACATACTCCCAGCTCGCTGTTAGTGTTAGGAACATGTGCTCCCTATGCAGGGGAATGTGACAGACTTCCAGCTCTCTGTTAATGTTAGAAATATATGCTCTCTCTGCAAGGGAATGTGACACACTCCTAGCTCGCTGTTAGTGTTAGTAACAGGTGCTCTCTATTCAGGGGAATGTGACAGACGCCCCGGTCGCTGTTAGTGTTAGGAACATGTGCTGTCTATGCAGGGGAATGCGACAGACGCCCATCTCGCTGTTAGTGTTAGGAACATGTGGTCTCTATGCAGGGGAATGTGACAGACACCCTGCTCGCTGTTAGTGTTAGGAACATGTGCTGTCTTTGCAAGGGAATTTTACAGACTCCCAGCTCGCTGTTAGTGTTAGGAACATGTGGTCTCTATGCAGTGGAATGTGCCAGACTCCCTGCTCGCTGTTAGTGTTAGGAACATGTGCTGTCTATGCAAGGGAATTTGACAGACTCCCAGCTCGCTGTTAGTGTTATGAACATGTGCTCTCTATGCAGGGGAATGTGACAGACTACCAGCTCGCTGTTAGTGCTCTCTGTGCAAGGCAATGTGACAGACTCCCAGCTTGCTGTTAGTGTTCGGAACATGTGCTCTCTATGCAAGGGAATATGACAGACTCCCAGCTCACTGTTAGTGTTAGGAACATGTGCTCTCTATGCCAGGGAATGTGACAGACTCCCAGCTCGCTGTTAGTGTTAGGAACATGTGCTGTCTATGCAAGGGAATGTTACAGACTCCCAGCTCGCTGTTAGTGCTCTCTGTGCCCGGGAATGTGACAGACTCCCAGCTCTCTGTTAGTTTTAGGAACATTTCCTCTCTATGCAAGGAAATGCAACAGACTTCCTGCTGCTTGTCAGTGTTAGGAACATGTGCTTTCTATGCAAGGGAATGTGACAGACTCCCAGCTCGCTGTTAGTGTTAGGAAGATGTGCTCTCTATGGAAGGAAATGTGACATACTCCCACCTCGCTGTTAGTGTTAGGGACATGTGCTCCCTATGCAGGGGAATGTGACAGACTCCCAGCTCTCTGTTAATGTTAGAAATATATGCTCTCTCTGCAAGGGAATGTGACATACTCCTAGCTCGCTGTTAGTGTTAGTAACAGGTGCTCTCTATTCAGGGGAATGTGACAGACGCCCCGGTCGCTGTTAGTGTTAGGAACATGTGGTCTCTATGCAGGGGAATGTGACAGACACCCTGCTCGCTGTTAGTGTTAGAAACTTGTAATGTCTTTGCAAGGGAATTTGACAGACTCACAGCTCGCTGTTAGTGTTAGGAACATGTGGTCTCTATGCAGTGGAAGGTGCCAGACTCCCTGCTCGCTGTTAGTGTTAGGAACATGTGCTGTCTATGCAAGGGAATTTGACAGACTCCCAGCTCGCTGTTAGTGTTAGGAACATGTGCTCTCTATGCAGGGGAATGTGACAGACTACCAGCTCGCTGTTAGTGCTCTCTGTGCAAGGCAATGTGACAGACTCCCAGCTTGCTGTTAGTGTTCGGAACATGTGCTCTCTATGCAAGGGAATATGACAGACTCCCAGCTCACTATTAGTGTTAGGAACATGTGCTTTCTATGCAGGGGAATGCGACAGATGCCCAGCTCGCTGTTAGTGTTAGGAACATGTGGTCTCTATGCAGGGGAATGTGACAGACTCCCTGCTCGCTGTTAGTGTTAGGAACATGTGCTGTCTATGCAAGGGAATTTGACAGACTCCCAGCTCGCTGTTAGTGTTAGGAACATGTGCTCTCTATGCAGGGGACTGTGACAGACTACCAGCTCGCTGTTAGTGCTCTCTGTGCAAGGCAATGTGACAGACTCCCAGTTTGCTGTTAGTGTTTGGAACATGTGCTCTCTATGCAAGGAAATGCGACAGACTCCCAGCTCCCTGTTAGTGTTAGGAACATGTGCTTTCTATACAAGGGAATGTGACAGGCTCCCAGCTTGCTGTTAGTGTTAGGAACATGTGCGCTCTATGCATTGGAATTTGACAGAATCCCAGCTCGTTGTTAGTTTTACGAACATTTGCTCTCTATGCAAGGGAATGTGACAGACTTCAACCTCACTGTTAGTGTTAGGAACATATGCTGTCTATGCAAGGGAATGTGACAGACTCCCAGCTCGCTGTTAGTGTTAGGAACATGTGCTCTCTAAGCAGGGGAATGTGACAGACTCCCAGCTCGCAGTTAGTGCTCTCTGTACAAGGGAAGGTGACAGACTCCCAGCTTGCTGTTAGTGTTCGGAACTAATGCTCTCTATGCAGGGGAATGTGAAAGACTCCCAGCTTGTTGTTAGTGCTCTCTGTTCCCAGGAATGTGACAGATTCCCAGCTCGCTGTTAGTTTTAGGAACATTTGCTCTCTATGCAAGGAAATGCAACAGACTTCCAGCTCCCTGTCAGTGTTAGGAACATTTGCTTTCTATGCAAGGGAATGTGACAGATTCCCAGCTCACTCTTAGTGTTATGAACATGAGTTCCTTATGCAGGAGAATGTGACAGATGCCCAGCTCATTGTTAATGTTAGGAATATGTGCTCTCTCTGCAAGGGAATGTGACAGACTACCAGCTCGCTGCTAGTGTTAGGAACATATGCTCTCTATGCAGGTGAATGTGACAGGCGCCCAGCTCGCTGTTAGTGTTAGGAACATGTGCTCTTTATGCAAAGGAATGTGACAGACTCCCAGCTCGCTGTTAGTGTTAGGAACATGTACTGTCTATGCAGGGGAATGTGACAGACGCCCAGCTCGCTGTTAGTGTTAGGAACATGTGCTCTCTATGCAGGGGAATGTGACAGACTCCCAGCTCGCTGTTAGTGTTAGGAACATGTGTGTTGTGCAAGGGAATGTGACCAACTCCCAGCTCACTGTTAGTGTTAGGAACATGTGCTGTCTATGCAAGGGAATGTGACAGACTCACAGCTCGCTGTTAGTGTTAGGAACATGTGCGTTGTGCAAGGGTATGTGACCAACTCCCAGCTCACTGCTAGTGTTAGGAACATTTGCTCTCTATGGAGGGGAATGTGACAGACTCCCAGCTCGCTGTTAGTGCTCTCTGTGCAAAGGAATGTGACAGACTCCCAGCTTGCTGTTAGTGTTCGGAACATGTGCTCTCTATGCAAGGGAATGTGACAGACTCCCAGCTCGCTGTTAGTGCTCTCTGTGCAAGGGAATGTGACAGACACCCAGCTCGCTGTTAGGGAATGTGACAGACTCCCAGCTTGCTGTTAGTGTTACGAACATGTGCTCTCTATGCAGGGGAATGTGACAGATGCCCAGCTAGCTGTTAGTGTTAGGAACCTGTGCTCTCTATGCAGGGGAATGTGACAGAATCTCAGCGCGCTGTTAGTGTTAGGAACATGTGCTCTCTATGCAGGGGAAGGTGACAGAGGCCCAGCTTGCTGTTAGTGTTAGGAACATGTCCTCTCTATGCAGGGGAATGTGACAGACTCCCAACTCGCTGTTAGTGTTAGGAACATGTGCTGACTATGCAGGGGATCGTGACAGACGCCCAGCTTGCTGTTAGTGTTAGGAACATTTGCTTTCTATGCAGGAGAATTTGACAGACTCCCAGCTCGCTGTTAGTATTAGGAACATGTGCTCTCTATGCAGGGAAATGTGACAGACTCCCAGCTCGCTGTTAGTATTAGGAACATTTGCTTTCTATGCAGGAGAATGTGACAGAATCCCAGCTCGCTGTTAGTGTTAGGAACATGTGCTGTCTATGCAAGGGAACGTGACAGACTCCCAGCTTGCTGTTAGTGTTAGGAACATGTGCTCTCTGTGCAAGGGAATGTGACAGACTCCCAGCTCGCTGTTAGTGTTAGGAACATGTGCTCTCTATGCAGCAGAATATCACAGACTGCCAGCTCGTGGTTAGTGTTAGGAACATGTGCTCTCTATGCAGGGAAATGTGACAGACTCCCAGCACGCTGTTAGTGTTAGGAACATGTGCTGACTATGCAGTGGATTGTGACCGACACCCAGCTTGCTGTTAGAGTTAGGAACATTTGCTGTCTATGCAGGGGAATGTGACAGACTCCTAGCTCGCTGTTTGTATTAGGAACATTTGCTTTCTATGCAGGCGAATGTGACAGACTCCCAGCTCGCTGTTAGTGTTAGGAACATGTGCTCTCTATGCAAAGGAATGTGACAGACTCCCAGCTCACTGTTAGTGTTAGGAACTTGTGCTCCTTATGCAAGGGAATTTGACAGACTCCCAGCTCGCTGTTAGTGTTAGGAACATGTGCTTTGAGCAAGGGAATGTGACAGACTCCCAGCTCGTTGTTAGTGTTAGGAACATTTGCTCTCTATGGAGGGGAATGTGACAGACTCCCAGCTCGCTGTTAGTGCTCTTTGTGCAAAGGAATGTGACAGACTCCCAGCTGGCTGTTAGTGTTTGGAACATGCACTCTCTATGCAAGAGAATGTGACAGACTCCCAGCTCGCTGTTAGTGCTCTCTGTGCAAGGGATTGTGACAGACTCCCAGCTTGCTGTTAGGGAATGTGACAGACTCCCAGCTCGCTGTTAGTGTTTGGAACAAGTGCTCTCTATGCAAGGGAATGTGACAGACTCCCAGCTCGCTGTTAGTGTTAGGAACATGTGCTGTCTATGCAAGGGAATGTGACAGACTCCCAGCTCATTGTTAGTGATCGGATCATGTGCTGTCTATGCAGGTGAATGTGACAGACTCCCAGCTCACTGTTAGTGCTCTCTGTGCAAGGGAATGTGACAGACTCCCAGCTCTCTGTTAGTGGTAGGAACATGTGCTCTCTATGCAAGGGAATGTGACAGACTCTGAGCTTGCTTTTAGTGTTAGGAACATGTGCTCCTTATGCAGGAGAATGTGACAGACGCCCAACTCGCTGTTAGTGTTAGGAACATGTGCTCTCTATGCAAAGGAATGTGACAGACTCCCAGCTTGCTGTTAGTTTTAGGAATATGTGCTCTCTCTGCAAGGGAATGTGACAGACTCCCAGCTCGCTGTTAGTGTTAGGAACATGTGCTCTCTATGTAGGTGAATGTGACAGAAGCCCAGCTCGCTGTTAGTGTCAGGAACATGTGCTCTCTTTGCAGGGGAATGCGACAGACTCCCAGCTCACTGTTAGTGTTAGAAACATGTGCTCTCTATGCAAGGGAATGTGACAGACTCCCAGCTCGCTGTTAGTGTTAGGAACATGTGCTGTCTATGCAAGGGAATGTTATAGACTCCCAGCTTGCTGTTAGTGCTCTCTGTGCCCGGGAATGTGACAGACTCCCAGCTCTCTGTTAGTTTTAGGAACATTTGCTCTCTATGCAAGGAAATGCAACAGACTTCCTGCTGCTTGTCAGTGTTAGGAACATGTGCTTTCTATGCAAGGGAATGTGACAGACTCCCAGCTCGCTGTTAGTGTTAGGAAGATGTGCTCTCTATGGAAGGGAATGTGACATACTCCCAGCTCGCTGTTAGTGTTAGGAACATGTGCTCCTTATGCAGGGGAATGTGACAGACTCCCAGCTCTGTGTTAATGATAGAAATATATGCTCTCTCTGCAAGGGAATGTGACACACTCCTAGCTCGCTGTTAGTGTTAGTAACAGGTGCTCTCTATTCAGGGGAATGTGACAGACGGCCCGGTCGCTGTTAGTGTTAGGAACATGTGCTGTCTATGCAGGGGAATGCGACAGACGCCCAGCTCGCTGTTAGTGTTAGGAACATGTGGTCTCCATGCAGGGGAATGTGACAGACACCCTGCTCGCTGTTAGTGTTAGGAACATGTGCTGTCTATGCAAGGGAATTTGACAGACTCCCAGCTCGCTGTTAGTGTTAGGAACATGTGGTCTCTATGCAGTGGAATGTGCCAGACTCCCTGCTCGCTGTTAGTGTTAGGAACATGTGCTGTCTAAGCAAGGGAATTTGACAGACTCCCAGCTCGCTGTTAGTGTTAGGAACATGTGCTCTCTATGCAGGGGAATGTGACAGACTACCAGCTCGCTGTTAGTGTTAGGAACATGTGCTGTCTATGCAAGGGAATGTTACAGACTCCCAGCTTGCTGTTAGTTTTAGGAACATGTGCTCTCTCTGCAAGGGAATGTGACAGACTCCCAGCTCGCTGTTAGTGTTAGGAACATGTGCTCTCTATGTAGGTGAATGTGACAGAAGCCCAGCTCGCTGTTAGTGTCAGGAACATGTGCTCTCTTTGCAGGGGAATGCGACAGACTCCCAGCTCACTGTTAGTGTTAGAAACATGTGCTCTCTAGGCAAGGGAATGTGACAGACTCCCAGCTCGCTGTTAGTGTTAGGAACATGTGCTGTCTATGCAAGGGAATGTTATAGACTCCCAGCTCGCTGTTAGTGCTCTCTGTGCCCGGGAATGTGACAGACTCCCAGCTCTCTGTTAGTGTTAGAAACATTTGCTCTCTATGCAAGGAAATGCAACAGACTTCCTGCTGCTTGTCAGTGTTAGGAACATGTGCTTTCTATGCAAGGGAATGTGACAGACTCCCAGCTCGCTGTTAGTGTTAGGAAGATGTGCTCTCTATGGAAGGGAATGTGACATACTCCCAGCTCGCTGTTAGTGTTAGGAACATGTGCTCCCTATGCAGGGGAATGTGACAGACTCCCAGCTCTGTGTTAATGTTAGAAATATATGCTCTCTCTGCAAGGGAATGTGACACACTCCTAGCTCGCTGTTAGTGTTAGTAACAGGTGCTCTCTATTCAGGGGAATGTGACAGACGCCCCGGTCGCTGTTAGTGTTAGGAACATGTGCTGTCTATGCAGGGGAATGCGACAGATGCCCAGCTCGCTGTTAGTGTTAGGAACATGTGGTCTCCATGCAAGGGAATTTGACAGACTCCCAGCTCGCTGTTAGTGTTAGGAACATGTGGTCTCTATGCAGTGGAATGTGCCAGACTCCCTGCTCGCTGTTAGTGTTAGGAACATGTGCTGTCTATGCAAGGGAATTTGACAGACTCCCAGCTCGCTGTTAGTGTTAGGAACATGTGCTCTCTATGCAGGGGAATGTGACAGACTACCAGCTCGCTGTTATTGCTCTCCGTGCAAGGCAATGTGACAGACTCCCAGCTTGCTGTTAGTGTTCGGAACATGTGCTCTCTATGCAAGGGAATATGACAGACTCCCAGCTCACTGTTAGTGTTAGGAACATGTGCTCTCTATGCAGGGGACTTTGACAGACTACCAGATCGCTGTAAGTGCTCTCTGTGCAAGGCAATGTGACAGACTCCCAGCTTGCTGTTAGTGTTTGGAACATGTGCTCTCTATGCAACAGAATATGACAGACTCCCAGCTCACTGTTCGTGCTCTCTGTGTAAGGGAATGTGACAGACTCCCAGCTCGCTGTTAGTTTTAGGAACATTTGCTCTCTATGCAAGGAAATGCGACAGTCTCCCAGCTCCCTGTTAGTGTTAGGAACATGTGCTTTCTATACAAGGGAATGTGACAGGCTCCCAGCTCGCTGTTAGTGCTAAGAAATTGTGCTCTCTATGCAAGGAAATGCGACAGACTCCCAGCTCCCTGTTAGTGTTAGGAACATGTGTGCTCTATGCATTGGAATTTGACAGAATCCCAGCTCGTTGTTAGTTTTACGAACATATGCTCTCTATGCAAGGGAATGTGACAGACTCCAACATCACTGTTAGTTTTAGGAACATATGCTGTCTATGCAAGGGAACGTGACAGACTCCCAGCTCGCTGTTAGTGTTAGGAACATGTGCTCTCTATGCAGGGGAATGTGACAGACTCCCAGCTGGCTGTTAGTGCTCTCTGTACAAGGGAAGGTGACAGACTCTCAGCTTGCTGTTAGTGTTCGGAACTAGTGCTCTCTATGCAAGGGAATGTGAAAGACTCGCAGCTTGCTGTTAGTGCTCTCTGTGCCCAGGAATGTGACAGATTCCCAGATCGCTGTTAGTTTTAGGAACATTTGCTCTCTATGCAAGGAAATGCAACAGACTTCCAGCTCCCTGTCAGTGTTAGGAACATGTGCTTTCTATGCAAGGGAATGTGACAGATTCCCAGCTCGCTCTTAGTGTTATGAACATGACTTCCTTATGCAGGAGAATGTGATAGATGCCCAGCTCATTGTTAATGTTAGGAATATGTGCTCTCTCTGCAAGGGAATGTGACAGACTACCAGCTCGCTGCTAGTGTTAGGAACATATGCTCTCTATGCAGGTGAATGTGACAGACGCCCAGCTCGCTGTTAGTGTTAGGAACATGTGCTCTCTCTGCAAGGGAATGTGACAGACTCCCAGCTCGCTGTTAGTGTTAGGAACATGTGCTCTCTATGTAGGTGAATGTGACAGAAGCCCAGCTCGCTGTTAGTGTCAGGAACATATGCTCTCTTTGCAGGGGAATGCGACAGACTCCCAGCTCACTGTTAGTGTTAGAAACATGTGCTCTCTAGGCAAGGGAATGTGACAGACTCCCAGCTCGCTGTTAGTGTTAGGAACATGTGCTGTCTATGCAAGGGAATGTTATAGACTCCCAGCTCGCTGTTAGTGCTCTCTGTGCCCGGGAATGTGACAGACTCCCAGCTCTCTGTTAGTTTTAGGAACATTTGCTCTCTATGCAAGGAAATGCAACAGACTTCCTGCTGCTTGTCAGTGTTAGGAACATGTGCTTTCTATGCAAGGGAATGTGACAGACTCCCAGCTCGCTGTTAGTGTTAGGAAGATGTGCTCTCTATGGAAGGGAATGTGACATACTCCCAGCTCGCTGTTAGTGTTAGGAACATGTGCTCCCTATGCAGGGGAATGTGACAGACTCCCAGCTCTGTGTTAATGTTAGAAATATATGCTCTCTCTGCAAGGGAATGTGACACACTCCTAGCTCGCTGTTAGTGTTAGTAACAGGTGCTCTCTATTCAGGGGAATGTGACAGACGCCCCGGTCGCTGTTAGTGTTAGGAACATGTGCTGTCTATGCAGGGGAATGCGACAGACGCCCAGCTCGCTGTTAGTGTTAGGAACATGTGGTCTCCATGCAGGGGAATGTGACAGACACCCTGCTCGCTGTTAGTGTTAGGAACATGTGCTGTCTATGCAAGGGAATTTGACAGACTCCCAGCTCGCTGTTAGTGTTAGGAACATGTGGTCTCTATGCAGTGGAATGTGCCAGACTCCCTGCTCGCTGTTAGTGTTAGGAACATGTGGTCTCTATGCAGTGGAATGTGACACACTCCTAGCTCGCTGTTAGTGTTAGTAACAGGTGCTCTCTATTCAGGGGAATGTGACAGACGCCCCGGTCGCTGTTAGTGTTAGGAACATGTGCTGTCTATGCAGGGGAATGCGACAGACGCCCAGCTCGCTGTTAGTGTTAGGAACATGTGGTCTCCATGCAGGGGAATGTGACAGACACCCTGCTCGCTGTTAGTGTTAGGAACATGTGCTGTCTATGCAAGGGAATTTGACAGACTCCCAGCTCGCTGTTAGTGTTAGGAACATGTGCTCTCTATGCAGGGGAATGTGACAGACTACCAGCTCGCTGTTAGTGCTCTCTGTGCAAGGCAATGTGACAGACTCCCAGCTTGCTGTTAGTGTTCGGAACATGTGCTCTCTATGCAAGGGAATATGACAGACTCCCAGCTCACTGTTAGTGTTAGGAACATGTGCTTTCTATGCAGGGGAATGCGACAGACGCCCAGCTCGCTGTTAGTGTTAGGAACATGTGGTCTCTATGCAGGGGAATGTGACAGACTCCCTGCTCGCTGTTAGTGTTAGGAACATGTGCTGTCTATGCAAGGGAATTTGACAGACTCCCAGCTCGCTGTTAGTGTTAGGAACATGTGCTCTCTATGCAGGGGACTTTGACAGACTACCAGATCGCTGTTAGTGCTCTCTGTGCAAGGCAATGTGACAGACTCCCAGCTTGCTGTTAGTGTTTGGAACATGTGCTCTCTATGCAACAGAATATGACAGACTCCCAGCTCACTGTTCGTGCTCTCTGTGTAAGGGAATGTGACAGACTCCCAGCTCGCTGTTAGTTTTAGGAACATTTGCTCTCTATGCAAGGAAATGCGACAGACTCCCAGCTCCCTGTTAGTGTTAGGAACATGTGCTTTCTATACAAGGGAATGTGACAGGCTCCCAGCTCGCTGTTAGTGCTAAGAAATTGTGCTCTCTATGCAAGGAAATGCGACAGACTCCCAGCTCCCTGTTAGTGTTAGGAACATGTGCGCTCTATGCATTGGAATTTGACAGAATCCCAGCTCGTTGTTAGTTTTACGAACATATGCTCTCTATGCAAGGGAATGTGACAGACTCCAACATCACTGTTAGTATTAGGAACATATGCTGTCTATGCAAGGGAACGTGACAGACTCCCAGCTCGCTGTTAGTGTTAGGAACATGTGCTCTCTATGCAGGGGAATGTGACAGACTCCCAGCTGGCTGTTAGTGCTCTCTGTACAAGGGAAGGTGACAGACTCTCAGCTTGCTGTTAGTGTTCGGAACTAGTGCTCTCTATGCAAGGGAATGTGAAAGACTCGCAGCTTGCTGTTAGTGCTCTCTGTGCCCAGGAATGTGACAGATTCCCAGATCGCTGTTAGTTTTAGGAACATTTGCTCTCTATGCAAGGAAATGCAACAGACTTCCAGCTCCCTGTCAGTGTTAGGAACATGTGCTTTCTATGCAAGGGAATGTGACAGATTCCCAGCTCGCTCTTAGTGTTATGAACATGACTTCCTTATGCAGGAGAATGTGATAGATGCCCAGCTCATTGTTAATGTTAGGAATATGTGCTCTCTCTGCAAGGGAATGTGACAGACTACCAGCTCGCTGCTAGTGTTATGAACATATGCTCTCTATGCAGGTGAATGTGACAGACGCCCAGCTCGCTGTTAGTGTTAGGAACATGTGCTCTCTCTGCAAGGGAATGTGACAGACTCCCAGCTCGCTGTTAGTGTTAGGAACATGTGCTCTCTATGTAGGTGAATGTGACAGAAGCCCAGCTCGCTGTTAGTGTCAGGAACATGTGCTCTCTTTGCAGGGGAATGCGACAGACTCCCAGCTCACTGTTAGTGTTAGAAACATGTGCTCTCTAGGCAAGGGAATGTGACAGACTCCCAGCTCGCTGTTAGTGTTAGGAACATGTGCTGTCTATGCAAGGGAATGTTATAGACTCCCAGCTCGCTGTTAGTGCTCTCTGTGCCCGGGAATGTGACAGACTCCCAGCTCTCTGTTAGTTTTAGGAACATTTGCTCTCTATGCAAGGAAATGCAACAGACTTCCTGCTGCTTGTCAGTGTTAGGAACATGTGCTTTCTATGCAAGGGAATGTGACAGACTCCCAGCTCGCTGTTAGTGTTAGGAAGATGTGCTCTCTATGGAAGGGAATGTGACATACTCCCAGCTCGCTGTTAGTGTTAGGAACATGTGCTCCCTATGCAGGGGAATGTGACAGACTCCCAGCTCTGTGTTAATGTTAGAAATATATGCTCTCTCTGCAAGGGAATGTGACACACTCCTAGCTCGCTGTTAGTGTTAGTAACAGGTGCTCTCTATTCAGGGGAATGTGACAGACGCCCCGGTCGCTGTTAGTGTTAGGAACATGTGCTGTCTATGCAGGGGAATGCGACAGACGCCCAGCTCGCTGTTAGTGTTAGGAACATGTGGTCTCCATGCAGGGGAATGTGACAGACACCCTGCTCGCTGTTAGTGTTAGGAACATGTGCTGTCTATGCAAGGGAATTTGACAGACTCCCAGCTCGCTGTTAGTGTTAGGAACATGTGGTCTCTATGCAGTGGAATGTGCCAGACTCCCTGCTCGCTGTTAGTGTTAGGAACATGTGCTGTCTATGCAAGGGAATTTGACAGACTCCCAGCTCGCTGTTAGTGTTAGGAACATGTGCTCTCTATGCAGGGGAATGTGACAGACTACCAGCTCGCTGTTAGTGCTCTCTGTGCAAGGCAATGTGACAGACTCCCAGCTTGCTGTTAGTGTTCGGAACATGTGCTCTCTATGCAAGGGAATATGACAGACTCCCAGCTCACTGTTAGTGTTAGGAACATGTGCTTTCTATGCAGGGGAATGCGACAGACGCCCAGCTCGCTGTTAGTGTTAGGAACATGTGGTCTCTATGCAGGGGAATGTGACAGACTCCCTGCTCACTGTTAGTGTTAGGAACATGTGCTGTCTATGCAAGGGAATTTGACAGACTCCCAGCTCGCTGTTAGTGTTAGGAACATGTGCTCTCTATGCAGGGGACTTTGACAGACTACCAGATCGCTGTTAGTGCTCTCTGTGCAAGGCAATGTGACAGACTCCCAGCTTGCTGTTAGTGTTTGGAACATGTGCTCTCTATGCAACAGAATATGACAGACTCCCAGCTCACTGTTCGTGCTCTCTGTGTAAGGGAATGTGACAGACTCCCAGCTCGCTGTTAGTTTTAGGAACATTTGCTCTCTATGCAAGGAAATGCGACAGACTCCCAGCTCCCTGTTAGTGTTAGGAACATGTGCTTTCTATACAAGGGAATGTGACAGGCTCCCAGCTCGCTGTTAGTGCTAAGAAATTGTGCTCTCTATGCAAGGAAATGCGACAGACTCCCAGCTCCCTGTTAGTGTTAGGAACATGTGCGCTCTATGCATTGGAATTTGACAGAATCCCAGCTCGTTGTTAGTTTTACGAACATATGCTCTCTATGCAAGGGAATGTGACAGACTCCAACATCACTGTTAGTTTTAGGAACATATGCTGTCTATGCAAGGGAACGTGACAGACTCCCAGCTCGCTGTTAGTGTTAGGAACATGTGCTCTCTATGCAGGGGAATGTGACAGACTCCCAGCTGGCTGTTAGTGCTCTCTGTACAAGGGAAGGTGACAGACTCTCAGCTTGCTGTTAGTGTTCGGAACTAGTGCTCTCTATGCAAGGGAATGTGAAAGACTCCCAGCTTGCTGTTAGTGCTCTCTGTGCCCAGGAATGTGACAGATTCCCAGATCGCTGTTAGTTTTAGGAACATTTGCTCTCTATGCAAGGAAATGCAACAGACTTCCAGCTCCCTGTCAGTGTTAGGAACATGTGTTTTCTATGCAAGGGAATGTGACAGATTCCCAGCTCGCTCTTAGTGTTATGAACATGACTTCCTTATGCAGGAGACTGTGATAGATGCCCAGCTCATTGTTAATGTTAGGAATATGTGCTCTCTCTGCAAGGGAATGTGACAGACTACCAGCTCGCTGCTAGTGTTAGGAACATATGCTCTCTATGCAGGTGAATGTGACAGACGCCCAGCTCGCTGTTAGTGTTAGGAACATGTGCTCTCTATGCAAAGGAATGTGACAGACTCCCAGCTCGCTGTTAGTATTAGGAACATGTACTGTCTATGCAGGGGAATGTGACAGACGCCCAGCTCGCTGTTAGTGTTAGGAACATGTGCTCTCTATGCAGGGGAATGTGACAGACTCCCAGCTCGCTGTTAGTGTTAGGAACATGTGCGTTGTGCAAGGGAATGTGACCAACTCCCAGCTCACTTTTAGTGTTAGGAACATGTGCTGTCTATGCAAGGGAATGTGACAGACTCCCAGCTCGCTGTTAGTGCTCTCTGTACAAGGGAAGGTGACAGACTCCCAGCTTGCTGTTAGTGTTCAGAACTAGTGCTCTCTATGCAAGGGAATGTGAAAGACTCCCAGCTTGCTGTTAGTGCTCTCTGTGCCCAGGAATGTGACAGATTCCCAGCTCGCTGTTAGTTTTAGGAACATTTGCTCTCTATGCAAGGAAATGCAACAGACTTCCAGCTCCCTGTCAGTGTTAGGAACATGTGCTTTCTATGCAAGGGAATGTGACAGATTCCAAGCTCGCTCTTAGTGTTATGAACATGAGTTCCTTTTGCAGGAGAATGTGACAGATGCCCAGCTCATTGTTAATGTTAGGAATATGTGCTCTCTCTGCAAGGGAATGTGACAGACTACCAGCTCGCTGCTAGTGTTAGGAACATATGCTCTCTATGCAAGTGAATGTGACAGATGCCCAGCTCGCTGTTAGTGTTAGGAACATGTGCTCTCTATGCAAAGGAATGTGACAGACTCCCAGCTCGCTGTTAGTGTTAGGAACATGTGCTCTCTATGCAGGGGAATGTGACAGACTCCCAGCTCGCTGTTAGTGTTAGGAACATGTGCTCTCTATGCAAAGGAATGTGACAGACTCCCAGCTTGCTGTTAGTTTTAGGAACATGTGCTCTCTCTGCAAGGGAATGTGTCAGACGCCCAGCTCGCTGTTAGTGTTAGGAACATGTGCTCTCTATGTAGGTGAATGTGACAGACGCCCAGCTCGCTGTTAGTGTTAGAAACATGTGCTCTCTATGCAAGGGAATGTGACAGACTCCCAGCTCCCTGTTAGTGCTCTCTGTGCTCAGGAATGTGACAGACTCCCAGCTCTCTGTTATTTTTAGGAACATTTCCTCTCTATGCAAGGAAATGCAACAGACTTCCTGCTGCTTGTCAGTGTTAGGAACATGTGCTTTCTATGCAAGGGAATGTGACAGACTCCCAGCTCGCTGTTAGTGTTAGGAAGATGTGCTCTCTATGGAAGGGAATGTGACATACTCCCAGCTCGCTGTTAGTGTTAGGAACATGTGCTCCCTATGCAGGGGAATGTGACAGACTCCCAGCTCTCTGTTAATGTTAGAAATATATGCTCTCTCTGCAAGGGAATGTGACACACTCCTAGCTCGCTGTTAGTGTTAGTAACAGGTGCTCTCTATTCAGGGGAATGTGACAGACGCCCCGGTCGCTGTTAGTGTTAGGAACATGTGCTCTCTATGCAAAGGAATGTGACAGACTCCCAGTTCGCTGTTAGTGTTAGCAACATGTGCTCTCTATGCAGGGGAATGTGACAGACACCCTGCTCGCTGTTAGTGTTAGGAACATGTGCTGTCTTTGCAAGGGAATTTTACAGACTCCCAGCTCGCTGTTAGTGTTAGGAACATGTGGTCTCTATGCAGTGGAATGTGCCAGACTCCCTGCTCGCTGTTAGTGTTAGGAACATGTGCTGTCTATGCAAGGGAATTTGACAGACTCCGAGCTCGCTGTTAGTGTTAGGAACATGTGCTCTCTATGCAGGGGAATGTGACAGACTACCAGCTCGCTGTTAGTGCTCTCTGTGCAAGGCAATGTGACAGACTCCCAGCTTGCTGTTAGTGTTGCGGAACATGTGCTCTCTATGCAAGGGAATATGACAGACTCCCAGCTCACTGTTAGTGTTAGGAACATGTGCTCTCTATGCAGGGTTCTGTGACAGACTACCAGCTCGCTGTTAGTGCTCTCTGTGCAAGGCAATGTGACAGACTCCCAGCTTGCTGTTAGTGTTTGGAACATGTGCTCTCTATGCATTGGAATGTCACAGAATCCCAGCTCGCTGTTAGTGTTAGGAACATGTGCTCTCTAGGCAAGGGAATGTGACAGACACCCAGCTCGCTGTTAGTGTTAGGAACATGTGCTCTCTGTGCAAGGGAATGTGGCAGACTCCCAGCTCGCTGTTAGTGTTAGGAGCATGTGCTTTCTATGCAAGGGAATGTGACAGACTCCCAGCTCGCTGTTAGTGTTAGGAACATGTGCACTCGAGGAAAGGGAATGTGACAGACACACAGCTCGCCGTTAGTGTTAGGAACATGTGCTCTCTATGCAAGGGAATGTGACAGACACCCAGCTTGTTGTTAGTGTTAGGAACATGTGCTCTCTATGCATTGGAATGTCACAGAATCCCAGCTTGCTGTTAGTGTTAGGAACATGTGCTCTCTATGCAAGGGAATGGGACAGACTCCAAGCTCACTGTTAGTGTTAGGAACATGTGCTTTCTATGCAGGGGAATGCGACAGATGCCCAGCTCGCTGTTAGTGTTAGGAACATGTGCTGTCTATGCAAGGGAATTTGACATACTCCCAGCTCGCTGTTAGTGTTAGGAACATGTGCTCTCTATGCAGGGTTCTGTGACAGACTACCAGCTCGCTGTTAGTGCTCTCTGTGCAAGGCAATGTGACAGACTCCCAGCTTGCTGTTAGTGTTTGGAACATGTGCTCTCTATTCAACAGAATATGACAGACTCCCAGCTCACTGTTAGTTTTAGGAACATTTGCTCTCTATGCAAGGAAATGCGACAGACTCCCAGCTCCCTGTTAGTGTTAGGAACATGTGCTTTCTATACAAGGGAATGTGACAGGCTCCCAGCTCGCTGTTAGTGCTAAGAACTTGTGCTCTCTATGCAAGGGAATGTGACAGACTCCCAGCTCGCTGTTAGTGTTAGGAACATGTGCCCTCTATGCAAGGGAATGTGACAGACACCCAGCTTGCTGTTAGTGTTAGGAACATGTGCGCTCTATGCATTGGAATTTGACAGAATCCCAGCTCGTTGTTAGTTTTACGAACATATGCTCTCTATGCAAGGGAATGTGACAGACTCCAACCTCACTGTTAGTGTTAGGAACATATGGTGTCTATGCAAGGGAATGTGACAGACTCCCAACTCGCTGTTAGTGTTAGGAACATGTGCTCTCTATGCAGGGGAATGTGACAGACTCCTAGCTCACTGTTAGTGCTCTCTGTACAAGGGAAGGTGACAGACTCCCAGCTTGCTGTTAGTGTTCGGAACTAGTGCTCTCTATGCAAGGGAATGTGAAAGACTCCCAGCTTGCTGTTAGTGCTCTCTGTGCCCAGGAATGTGACAGATTCCCAGCTCGCTGTTAGTTTTAGGAACATTTGCTCTCTATGCAAGGAAATGCAACAGACTTTCAGCTCCCTGTCAGTGTTAGGAACATGTGCTTTCTATGCAAGGGAATGTGACAGATTCCCAGCTCGCTCTTCGTGTTATGAACATGAGTTCCTTTTGCAGGAGAATGTGACAGATGCCCAGCTCATTGTTAATGTTAGGAATATGTGCTCTCTCTGCAAGGGAATGTGACAGACTACCAGTTCGCTGTTAGTGTTAGGAACATGTGCTCTCTATGCAAAGGAATGTGACAGACTCCCAGTTCGCTGTTAGTGTTAGCAACATGTGCTCTCTATGCAGGGGAATGTGACAGACTCCCAGCTCGCTGTTAGTGTTAGGAACATGTGCTCTCTATGCAAAGGAATGTGACAGACTCCCAGCTTGCTGTTAGTTTTAGGAACATGTGCTCTCTATGCAAGGGAATGTGACAGACTCCCAGCTCACTGTTAGTGTTAGGAACATGTGCTCTCTATGTAGGTGAATGTGACAGACGCCCAGCTCGCTGTTAGTGTCAGGAACATGTGTTCTCTTTGCAGGGGAATGCGACAGACTCCCAGCTCGCTGTTAGTGCTCTCTGTGCTCAGGAATGTGACAGACTCCCAGCTCTCTGTTATTTTTAGGAACATTTCCTCTCTATGCAAGGAAATGCAACAGACTTCCTGCTGCTTGTCAGTGTTAGGAACATGTGCTTTCTATGCAAGGGAATGTGACAGACTCCCAGCTCGCTGTTAGTGTTAGGAAGATGTGCTCTCTATGGAAGGGAATGTGACATACTCCCAGCTTGCTGTTAGTGTTAGGAACATGTGCTCCCTATGCAGGGGAATGTGACAGACTCCCAGCTCTCTGTTAATGTTAGAAATATATGCTCTCTCTGCAAGGGAATGTGACACACTCCTAGCTCGCTGTTAGTGTTAGTAACAGGTGCTCTCTATTCAGGGGAATGTGACAGACGCCCCGGTCGCTGTTAGTGTTAGGAACATGTGCAGTCTATGCAGGGGAATGCGACAGACGCCCATCTCGCTGTTAGTGTTAGGAACATGTGGTCTCTATGCAGGGGAATGTGACAGACACCCTGCTCGCTGTTAGTGTTAGGAACATGTGATGTCTTTGGAAGGGAATTTTACAGACTCCCAGCTCGCTGTTAGTGTTAGGAACATGTGGTCTCTATGCAGTGGATTGTGCCAGACTCCCTGCTCGCTGTTAGTGTTAGGAACATGTGCTGTCTATGCAAGGGAATTTGAGAGACTCCCAGCTCGCTGTTAGTGTTAGGAACATGTGCTCTCTATGCAGGGGAATGTGACAGACTACCAGCTCGCTGTTAGTGCTCTCTGTGCAAGGCAATGTGACAGATTCCCAGCTCGCTCTTAGTGTTATGAACATGAGTTCCTTATGCAGGAGAATGTGACAGATGCCCAGCTCATTGTTAATGTTAGGAATATGTGCTCTCTCTGCAAGGGAATGTGACAGACTACCAGCTCGCTGCTAGTGTTAGGAACATATGCTCTCTATGCAAGTGAATGTGACAGATGCCCAGCTCGCTGTTAGTGTTAGGAACATGTGCTCTCTATGCAAAGGAATGTGACAGACTCCCAGCTCGCTGTTAGTGTTAGGAACATGTGCTCTCTATGCAGGGGAATGTGACAGACTCCCAGCTCGCTGTTAGTGTTAGGAACATGTGCTCTCTATGCAAAGGAATGTGACAGACTCCCGGCTTGCTGTTAGTTTTAGGAACATGTGCTCTCTCTGCAAGGGAATGTGACAGACTCCCAGCTCGCTGTTAGTGTTAGGAACATGTGCTCTCTATGTAGGTGAATGTGACAGACGCCCAGCTCGCTGTTAGTGTCAGGTACATGTGCTCTCTTTGCAGGGGAATGCGACAGACTCCCAGCTCACTGTTAGTGTTAGAAACATGTGCTCTCTATGCAAGGGAATGTGACAGACTCCCAGCTCGCTGTTAGTGCTCTCTGTGCTCAGGAATGTGACAGACTCCCAGCTCTCTGTTATTTTTAGGAACATTTCCTCTCTATGCAAGGAAATGCAACAGACTTCTTGCTGCTTGTCAGTGTTAGGAACATGTGCTTTCTATGCAAGGGAATGTGACAGACTCCCAGCTAGCTGTTAGTGTTAGGAAGATGTGCTCTCTATGGAAGGGAATGTGACATACTCCCAGCTCGCTGTTAGTGTTAGGAACATGTGCTCCCTATGCAGGGGAATGTGACAGACACCCTGCTCGCTGTTAGTGTTAGGAACATGTGCTGTCTTTGCAAGGGAATTTTACAGACTCCCAGCTCGCTGTTTGTGTTAGGAACATGTGGTCTCTATGCAGTGGAATGTGTCAGACTCCCTGCTCGCTGTTAGTGTTAGGAACATGTGCTGTCTATGCAAGGGAATTTGACAGACTCCCAGCTCGCTGTTAGTGTTAGGAACATGTGCTCTCTATGCAAGGCAATGTGACAGACTACCAGCTCGCTGTTAGTGCTCTCTGTGCAAGGCAATGTGACAGACTCCCAGCTTGCTGTTAGTGTTCGGAACATGTGCTCTCTATGCAAGGGAATATGACAGACTCCCAGCTCACTGTTAGTGTTAGGAACATGTGCTTTCTATGTAGGTGAATGTGACAGACGCCCAGCTCGCTGTTAATGTCAGGAACATGTGCTCTCTTTGCAGGGGAATGCGACAGACTCCCAGCTCACTGTTAGTGTTAGAAACATGTGCTCTCTATGCAAGGGAATGTGACAGACTCCCAGCTCGCTGTTAGTGTTAGGAACATGTGCTGTCTATGCAAGGGAATGTTACAGACTCCCAGCTCGCTGTTAGTGCTCTCTGTGCCCGGGAATGTGACAGACTCCCAGCTCTCTGTTAGTTTTAGGAACATTTCCTCTCTATGCAAGGAAATTCAACAGACTTCCTGCTGCTTGTCAGTGTTAGGAACATGTGCTTTCTATGCAAGGGAATGTGACAGACTCCCAGCTCGCTGTTAGTGTTAGGAAGATGTGCTCTCTATGGAAGGAAATGTGACATACTCCCAGCTCGCTGTTAGTGTTAGGAACATGTGCTCTCTATTCAGGGGAATGTGACAGACGCCCCGGTCGCTGTTAGTGTTAGGAACATGTGCTGTCTATGCAGGGGAATGCGACAGACGCCCATCTCGCTGTTAGTGTTAGGAACATGTGGTCTCTATGCAGTGGAAGGTGCCAGACTCCCTGCTCGCTGTTAGTGTTAGGAACATGTGCTGTCTATGCAAGGGAATTTGACAGACTCCCAGCTCGCTGTTAGTGTTAGGAACATGTGCTCTCTATGCAGGGGAATGTGACAGACTACCAGCTTGCTGTTAGTGCTCTCTGTGCAAGGCAATGTGACAGACTCCCAGCTTGCTGTTAGTGTTCCGAACATGTGCTCTCTATGCAAGGGAATATGACAGACTCCCAGCTCACTATTAGTGTTAGGAACATGTGCTTTCTATGCAGGGGAATGCGACAGATGCCCAGCTCGCTATTAGTGTTAGGAACATGTGGTCTCTATGCAGGGGAATGTGACAAACTCCCTGCTCGCTGTTAGTGTTAGGAACATGTGCTGTCTATGCAAGGGAATTTGACAGACTCCCAACTCGCTGTTAGTGCTCTCTGTGCAAGGCAATGTGACAGACTCCCAGCTTGCTGTTAGTGTTTGGAACATGTGCTCTCTATGCAAGGAAATGCGACAGACTCCCAGCTCCCTGTTAGTGTTAGGAACATGTGCTTTCTATACAAGGGAATGTGACAGGCTCTCAGCTTGCTGTTAGTGTTAGGAACATGTGCGCTCTATGTATTGGAATTTGACAGAATCCCAGCTCGTTGTTAGTTTTACGAACATATACTCTCTATGCAAGGTAAAGTGACAGACTCCAACCTCACTGTTAGTGTTAGGAACATATGCTGTCTATGCAAGGGAATGTGACAGACTCCCACCTCGCTGTTAGTGTTAGGAACATGTGCTCTCTATGCAGGGGAATGTGACAGACTCCCAGCTCGCTGTTAGTGCTCTCTGTACAAGGGAAGGTGACAGACTCCCAGCTTGCTGTTAGTGTTCGGAACTAGTGCTCTCTATGCAAGGGAATGTGAAAGACTCCCAGCTTGCTGTTAGTGCTCTCTGTGCCCAGGAATGTGACAGATTCCCAGCTCGCTGTTAGTTTTAGGAACATTTGCTCTCTATGCAAGGAAATGCAACAGACTTTCAGCTCCCTGTCAGTGTTAGGAACATGTGCTTTCTATGCAAGGGAATGTGACAGATTCCCAGCTCACTCTTAGTGTGATGAACATGAGTTCCTTATGCAGGAGAATGTGAAAGATGCCCAGCTCATTGTTAATGTTAGGAATATGTGCTCTCTCTGCAAGGGAATGTGACAGACTACCAGCTCGCTGCTAGTGTTAGGAACATATGCTCTCTTTGCAGGTGAATGTGACAGGCGCCCAGCTCGCTGTTAGTGTTAGGAACATGTGCTCTTTATGCAAAGGAATGTGACAGACTCCCAGCTCGCTGTTAGTGTTAGGAACATGTACTGTCTATGCAGGGGAATGTGACAGACGCCCAGCTCGCTGTTAGTGTTAGGGACATGTGCTCTCTATGCAGGGGAATGTGACAGACTCCCAGCTCGCTGTTAGTGTTAGGAACATGTGTGTTGTGCAAGGGAATGTGACCAACTCCCAGCTCACTGTTAGTGTTAGAAACATGTGCTGTCTATGCAAGGGAATGTGACAGACTCCCAGCTCGCTGTTAGTGTTAGGAACATGTGCATTGTGCAAGGGTATGTGATCAACTCCCAGCTCGCTGTTAGTGTTAGGAACATGTGCTCTCTATGCAGGGGAATGTGACAGACTCCCAGATCGCTGTTAGTGTTAGGAACATGTGCTCTCTATGCAAAGGAATGTGACAGACTCCCAGCTTGCTGTTAGTTTTAGGAACATGTGCTCTCTCTGCAAGGGAATGTGACAGAATCCCAGTTCGCTGTTAGTGTTAGGAACATGTGCTCTCTATGCAAGTGAATGTGACAGATGCCCAGCTCGCTGTTAGTGTTAGGAACATGTGCTCTCTATGCAAAGGAATGTGACAGACTCCCAGCTCGCTGTTAGTGTTAGGAACATGTGCTCTCTATGCAGGGGAATGTGACAGACTCCCAGCTCGCTGTTAGTGTTAGGAACATGTGCTCTCAATGCAAAGGAATGTGACAGACTCCCAGCTTGCTGTTAGTTTTAGGAACATGTGCTCTCTCTGCAAGGGAATGTGACAGACTCCCAGCTCGCTGTTAGTGTTAGGAACATGTGCTCTCTATGTAGGTGAATGTGACAGACGCCCAGCTCGCTGTTAGTGTCAGGAAAATGTGCTCTCTTTGCAGGGGAATGCGACAGACTCCCAGCTCACTGTTAGTGTTAGAAACATGTGCTCTCTATGGAAGGGAATGTGACAGACTCCCAGCTCGCTGTTAGTGTTAGGAACATGTGCTGTCTATGCAAGGGAATGTGACAGACTCCCAGCTCGCTGTTAGTGTTAGGAACGTGTACTGTCTATGCAGGGGAATGTGACAGACGCCCAGCTCGCTGTTAGTGTTAGGAACATGTGCTCTCTATGCAAAGGAATGTGACAGACTCCCAGCTCGCTGTTAGTGTTAGGAACATGTACTGTCTATGCAGTGGAATGTGACAGACGCCCAGCTCGCTGTTAGTGTTAGGAACATGTGCTCTCTATGCAGGGGAATGTGACAGACTCCCAGCTCGCTGTTAGTGTTAGGAACATGTGCCTTGTGCAAGGGAATGTGACCAACTCCCAGCTCACTGTTAGTGTTAGGAACATGTGCTGTCTATGCAAGGGAATGTGACAGACTCCCAGCTCGCTGTTAGTGTTAGGAACATGTGCTCTCTATGCAAGTGAATGTGACAGATGCCCAGCTCGCTGTTAGTGTTAGGAACATGTGCTCTCTATGCAAAGGAATGTGACAGACTCCCAGCTCGCTGTTAGTGTTAGGAACATGTGCTCTCTATGCAGGGGAATGTGACAGACTCCCAGATCGCTGTTAGTGTTAGGAACATGTGCTCTCTATGCAAAGGAATGTGACAGACTCCCAGCTTGCTGTTAGTTTTAGGAACATGTGCTCTCTCTGCAAGGGAATGTGACAGACTCCCAGTTCGCTGTTAGTGTTAGGAACATGTGCTCTCTATGCAAGTGAATGTGACAGATGCCCAGCTCGCTGTTAGTGTTAGGAACATGTGCTCTCTATGCAAAGGAATGTGACAGACTCCCAGCTCGCTGTTAGTGTTAGGAACATGTGCTCTCTATGCAGGGGAATGTGACAGACTCCCAGCTCGCTGTTAGTGTTAGGAACATGTGCTCTCTATGCAAAGGAATGTGACAGACTCCCAGCTTGCTGTTAGTTTTAGGAACATGTGCTCTCTCTGCAAGGGAATGTGACAGACTCCCAGCTCGCTGTTAGTGTTAGGAACATGTGCTCTCTATGTAGGTGAATGTGACAGACGCCCAGCTCGCTGTTAGTGTCAGGAACATGTGCTCTCTTTGCAGGGGAATGCGACAGACTCCCAGCTCGCTGTTAGTGTTAGGGACATGTGGTCTCTATGCAGTGGAAGGTGCCAGACTCCCTGCTCGCTGTTAGTGTTAGGAACATGTGCTGTCTATGCAAGGGAATTTGACAGACTCCCAGCTCGCTGTTAGTGTTAGGAACATGTGCTCTCTATGCAGGGGAATGTGACAGACTCCCAGATCGCTGTTAGTGTTAGGAACATGTGCTCTCTATGCAAAGGAATGTGACAGACTCCCAGCTTGCTGTTAGTTTTAGGAACATGTGCTCTCTCTGCAAGGGAATGTGACAGACTCCCAGTTCGCTGTTAGTGTTAGGAACATGTGCTCTCTATGCAAGTGAATGTGACAGATGCCCAGCTCGCTGTTAGTGTTAGGAACATGTGCTCTCTATGCAAAGGAATGTGACAGACTCCCAGCTCGCTGTTAGTGTTAGGAACATGTGCTCTCTATGCAGGGGAATGTGACAGACTCCCAGCTCGCTGTTAGTGTTAGGAACATGTGCTCTCTATGCAAAGGAATGTGACAGACTCCCAGCTTGCTGTTAGTTTTAGGAACATGTGCTCTCTCTGCAAGGGAATGTGACAGACTCCCAGCTCGCTGTTAGTGTTAGGAACATGTGCTCTCTATGTAGGTGAATGTGACAGACGCCCAGCTCGCTGTTAGTGTCAGGAACATGTGCTCTCTTTGCAGGGGAATGCGACAGACTCCCAGCTCGCTGTTAGTGTTAGGGACATGTGGTCTCTATGCAGTGGAAGGTGCCAGACTCCCTGCTCGCTGTTAGTGTTAGGAACATGTGCTGTCTATGCAAGGGAATTTGACAGACTCCCAGCTCGCTGTTAGTGTTAGGAACATGTGCTCTCTATGCAGGGGAATGTGACAGACTACCAGCTTGCTGTTAGTGCTCTCTGTGCAAGGCAATGTGACAGACTCCCAGCTTGCTGTTAGTGTTTGGAACATGTGCTCTCTATGCAAGGGAATATGACAGACTCCCAGCTCACTATTAGTGTTAGGAACATGTGCTTTCTATGCAGGGGAATGCGACAGATGCCCAGCTCGCTGTTAGTGTTAGGAACATGTGGTCTCTATGCAGGGGAATGTGACAAACTCCCTGCTCGCTGTTAGTGTTAGGAACATGTGCTGTCTATGCAAGGGAATTTGACAGACTCCCAGCTCGCTGTTAGTGTTAGGAACATGTGCTCTCTATGCAGGGGACTGTGACAGACTACCAGCTCGCTGTTAGTGCTCTCTGTGCAAGGCAATGTGACAGACTCCCAGCTTGCTGTTAGTGTTTGGAACATGTGCTCTCTATGCAAGGAAATGCGACAGACTCCCAGCTCCCTGTTGGTGTTAGGAACATGTGCTTTCTATACAAGGGAATGTGACAGGCTCCCAGCTTGCTGTTAGTGTTAGGAACATGTGCGCTCTATGCATTGGAATTTGACAGAATCCCAGCTCGTTGTTAGTTTTACGAACATATACTCTCTATGCAAGGTAATGTGACAGACTCCAACCTCACTGTTAGTGTTAGGAACATATGCTGTCTATGCAAGGGATTGTGACAGACTCCCAGCTCGCTGTTAGTGTTAGGAACATGTGCTCTCTATGCAGGGGAATGTGACAGACTCCCAGCTCGCTGTTAGTGCTCTCTGTACAAGGGAAGGTGACAGACTCCCAGCTTGCTGTTAGTGTTCGGAACTAGTGCTCTCTATGCAAGGGAATGTGAAAGACTCCCAGCTTGCTGTTAGTGCTCTCTGTTCCCAGGAATGTGACAGATTCCCAGCTCGCTGTTAGTTTTAGGAACATTTGCTCTCTATGCAAAGGAAATGCAACAGATTTCCAGCTCCCTGTCAGTGTTAGGAACATGTGCTTTCTATGCAAGGGAATGTGACAGATTCCCAGCTCACTCTTAGTGTTATGAACATGAGTTCCTTATGCAGGAGAATGTGACAGATGCCCAGCTCATTGTTAATGTTAGGAATATGTGCTCTCTCTGCAAGGGAATGTGACAGACTACCAGCTCGCTGCTAGTGTTAGGAACATATGCTCTCTTTGCAGGTGAATGTGACAGGCGCCCAGCTCGCTGTTAGTGTTAGGAACATGTGCTCTTTATGCAAAGGAATGTGACAGACTCCCAGCTCGCTGTTAGTGTTAGGAACATGTACTGTCTATGCAGGTGAATGTGACAGACGCCCAGCTCGCTGTTAGTGTTAGGAACATGTGCTCTCTATGCAGGGAAATGTGACAGACTCCCAGCTCGCTGTTAGTGTTAGGAACATGTGTGTTGTGCAAGGGAATGTGACCAACTACCAGCTCACTGTTAGTGTTAGAAACATGTGCTGTCTATGCAAGGGAATGTGACAGACTCCCAGCTCGCTGTTAGTGTTAGGAACATATGCGTTGTGCAAGGGTATGTGACCAACTCTCAGCTCACTGTTAGTGTTAGGAACATTTGCTCTCTATGCAGGGGAATGTGACAGACTCCCAGCTCGCTGTTAGTGTTAGGAACATGTGCTCTCTATGCAGGGGAATGTGACAGACTCCCAGATCGCTGTTAGTGTTAGGAACATGTGCTCTCTATGCAAAGGAATGTGACAGACTCCCAGCTTGCTGTTAGTTTTAGGAACATGTGCTCTCTCTGCAAGGGAATGTGACAGACTCCCAGTTCGCTGTTAGTGTTAGGAACATGTGCTCTCTATGCAGGGGAATGTGACAGACTCCCAGCTCGCTGTTAGTGTTAGGAACATGTGCTCTCTATGCAAAGGAATGTGACAGACTCCCAGCTTGCTGTTAGTTTTAGGAACATGTGCTCTCTCTGCAAGAGAATGTGACAGACTCCCAGCTCGCTGTTAGTGTTAGGAACATGTGCTCTCTATGTAGGTGAATGTGACAGACGCCCAGCTCGCTGTTAGTGTCAGGAACATGTGCTCTCTTTGCAGGGGAATGCGACAGACTCCCAGCTCACTGTTAGTGTTAGAAACATGTGCTCTCTATGGAAGGGAATGTGACAGACTCCCAGCTCGCTGTTAATGTTAGGAACATGTGCTGTCTATGCAAGGGAATGTGACAGACTCCCAGCTCGCTGTTAGTGTTAGGAACATGTACTGTATATGCAGGGGAATGTGACAGACGCCCAGCTCGCTGTTAGTGTTAGGAACATGTGCTCTCTATGCAAAGGAATGTGACAGACTCCCAGCTCGCTGTTAGTGTTAGGAACATGTACTGTCTATGCAGGGGAATGTGACAGAGGCCCAGCTCGCTGTTAGTGTTAGGAACATGTGCTCTCTATGCAAGGGAATGTGACAGACTCCCAGCTCGCTGTTAGTGTTAGGAACATGTGTGTTGTGCAAGGGAATGTGACCAACTCCCAGCTCACTGTTAGTGTTAGGAACATGTGCTGTCTATGCAAGGGAATGTGACAGACTCCCAGCTCGCTGTTAGTGTTAGGAACATGTGCGTTGTGCAAGGGTATGTGACCAACTCCCAGCTCACTGTTAGTGTTAGGAACATTTGCTCTCTATGCAGGGGAATGTGACAGACTCCCAGCTCGCTGTTAGTGTTAGGAACATGTGCTCTCTATGCAGGGGAATGTGACAGACTCCCAGATCGCTGTTAGTGTTAGGAACATGTGCTCTCTATGCAAAGGAATGTGACAGACTCCCAGCTTGCTGTTAGTTTTAGGAACATGTGCTCTCTCTGCAAGGGAATGTGACAGACTCCCAGTTCGCTGTTAGTGTTAGGAACATGTGCTCTCTATGCAAGTGAATGTGACAGATGCCCAGCTCGCTGTTAGTGTTAGGAACATGTGCTCTCTATGCAAAGGAATGTGACAGACTCCCAGCTCGCTGTTAGTGTTAGGAACATGTGCTCTCTATGCAGGGGAATGTGACAGACTCCCAGCTCGCTGGTAGTGTTAGGAACATGTGCTCTCTATGCAAAGGAATGTGACAGACTCCCAGCTTGCTGTTAGTTTTAGGAACATGTGCTCTCTCTGCAAGGGAATGTGACAGACTCCCAGCTCGCTGTTAGTGTTAGGAACATGTGCTCTCTATGTAGGTGAATGTGACAGACGCCCAGCTCGCTGTTAGTGTCAGGAACATGTGCTCTCTTTGCAGGGGAATGCGACAGACTCCCAGCTCACTGTTAGTGTTAGAAACATGTGCTCTCTATGGAAGGGAATGTGACAGACTCCCAGCTTGCTGTTAGTGTTAGGAACATGTGCTGTCTATGCAAGGGAATGTGACAGACTCCCAGCTCGCTGTTAGTGTTAGGAACATGTACTGTCTATGCAGGGGAATGTGACAGACGCCCAGCTCGCTGTTAGTGTTAGGAACATGTGCTCTCTATGCAGGGGAATGTGACAGACTCCCAGCTCGCTGTTAGTGTTAGGAACATGGGTGTTGTGCAAGGGAATGTGACCAACTCCCAGCTCACTATTAGTGTTAGGAACATGTGCTGTCTATGCAAGGGAATGTGACAGACTCCCAGCTCGCTGTTAGTGTTAGGAACATGTGCGTTGTGCAAGGGTATGTGACCAACTCCCAGCTCACTGTTAGTGTTAGGAACATTTGCTCTCTATGCAGGGGAATGTGACAGACTCCCAGCTCGCTGTTAGTGTTAGGAACATGTGCTCTCTATGCAGGGGAATGTGACAGACTCCCAGATCGCTGTTAGTGTTAGGAACATGTGCTCTCTATGCAAAGGAATGTGACAGACTCCCAGCTTGCTGTTAGTTTTAGGAACATGTGCTCTCTCTGCAAGGGAATGTGACAGACTCCCAGTTCGCTGTTAGTGTTAGGAACATGTGCTCTCTATGCAAGTGAATGTGACAGATGCCCAGCTCGCTGTTAGTGTTAGGAACATGTGCTCTCTATGCAAAGGAATGTGACAGACTCCCAGCTCGCTGTTAGTGTTAGGAACATGTGCTCTCTATGCAGGGGAATGTGACAGACTCCCAGCTCGCTGTTAGTGTTAGGAACATGTGCTCTCTATGCAAAGGAATGTGACAGACTCCCAGATTGCTGTTAGTTTTAGGAACATGTGCTCTCTCTGCAAGGGAATGTGACAGACTCCCAGCTCGCTGTTAGTGTTAGGAACATGTGCTCTCTATGTAGGTGAATGTGACAGACGCCCAGCTCGCTGTTAGTGTCAGGAACATGTGCTCTCTTTGCAGGGGAATGCGACAGACTCCCAGCTCACTATTAGTGTTAGAAACATGTGCTCTCTATGGAAGGGAATGTGACAGACTCCCAGCTCGCTGTTAGTGTTAGGAACATGTGCTGTCTATGCAAGGGAATGTTATAGACTCCCAGCTCGCTGTTAGTGCTCTCTGTGCTCAGGAATGTGACAGACTCCCAGCTCTCTGTTATTTTTAGGAACATTTCCTCTATATGCAAGGAAATGCAACAGACTTCCTGCTGCTTGTCAGTGTTAGGAACATGTGCTTTCTATGCAAGGGAATGTGACAGACTCCCAGCTCGCTGTTAGTGTTAGGAAGATGTGCTCTCTTTGGAAGGGAATGTGACATACTCCCAGCTCGCTGTTAGTGTTAGGAACATGTGCTCCCTATGCAGGGGAATGTGACAGACTCCCAGCTCTCTGTTAATGTTAGAAATATATGCTCTCTCTGCAAGGGAATGTGACACACTCCTAGCTCGCTGTTAGTGTTAGGAACATGTGCTTTCTATGCAAGGGAATGTGACAGATTCCCAGCTCACTCTTAGTGTTATGAACATGAGTTCCTTATGCAGGAGAATGTGACAGATGCCCAGCTCATTGTTAATGTTAGGAATATGTGCTCTCTCTGCAAGGGAATGTGACAGACTACCAGCTCGCTGCTAGTGTTAGGAACATATGCTCTCTTTGCAGGTGAATGTGACAGGCGCCCAGCTCGCTGTTAGTGTTAGGAACATGTGCTCTTTATGCAAAGGAATGTGACAGACTCCCAGCTCGCTGTTAGTGTTAGGAACATGTACTGTCTATGCAGGTGAATGTGACAGACGCCCAGCTCGCTGTTAGTGTTAGGAACATGTGCTCTCTATGCAGGGAAATGTGACAGACTCCCAGCTCGCTGTTAGTGTTAGGAACATGTGTGTTGTGCAAGGGAATGTGACCAACTACCAGCTCACTGTTAGTGTTAGAAACATGTGCTGTCTATGCAAGGGAATGTGACAGACTCCCAGCTCGCTGTTAGTGTTAGGAACATATGCGTTGTGCAA
Source organism: Ambystoma mexicanum (assembly GCF_040938575.1). Lineage (NCBI taxonomy): Eukaryota > Metazoa > Chordata > Amphibia > Caudata > Ambystomatidae > Ambystoma > Ambystoma mexicanum. Next base: position 2,559,119 of record NW_027182440.1, read on the forward strand.
GGGTATGTGACCAACTCTCAGCTCACTGTTAGTGTTAGGAACATTTGCTCTCTATGCAGGGGAATGTGACAGACTCCCAGCTCGCTGTTAGTGTTAGGAACATGTGCTCTCTATGCAGGGGAATGTGACAGACTCCCAGATCGCTGTTAGTGTTAGGAACATGTGCTCTCTATGCAAAGGAATGTGACAGACTCCCAGCTTGCTGTTAGTTTTAGGAACATGTGCTCTCTCTGCAAGGGAATGTGACAGACTCCCAGTTCGCTGTTAGTGTTAGGAACATGTGCTCTCTATGCAGGGGAATGTGACAGACTCCCAGCTCGCTGTTAGTGTTAGGAACATGTGCTCTCTATGCAAAGGAATGTGACAGACTCCCAGCTTGCTGTTAGTTTTAGGAACATGTGCTCTCTCTGCAAGAGAATGTGACAGACTCCCAGCTCGCTGTTAGTGTTAGGAACATGTGCTCTCTATGTAGGTGAATGTGACAGACGCCCAGCTCGCTGTTAGTGTCAGGAACATGTGCTCTCTTTGCAGGGGAATGCGACAGACTCCCAGCTCACTGTTAGTGTTAGAAACATGTGCTCTCTATGGAAGGGAATGTGACAGACTCCCAGCTCGCTGTTAATGTTAGGAACATGTGCTGTCTATGCAAGGGAATGTGACAGACTCCCAGCTCGCTGTTAGTGTTAGGAACATGTACTGTATATGCAGGGGAATGTGACAGACGCCCAGCTCGCTGTTAGTGTTAGGAACATGTGCTCTCTATGCAAAGGAATGTGACAGACTCCCAGCTCGCTGTTAGTGTTAGGAACATGTACTGTCTATGCAGGGGAATGTGACAGACGCCCAGCTCGCTGTTAGTGTTAGGAACATGTGCTCTCTATGCAAGGGAATGTGACAGACTCCCAGCTCGCTGTTAGTGTTAGGAACATGTGTGTTGTGCAAGGGAATGTGACCAACTCCCAGCTCACTGTTAGTGTTAGGAACATGTGCTGTCTATGCAAGGGAATGTGACAGACTCCCAGCTCGCTGTTAGTGTTAGGAACATGTGCGTTGTGCAAGGGTATGTGACCAACTCCCAGCTCACTGTTAGTGTTAGGAACATTTGCTCTCTATGCAGGGGAATGTGACAGACTCCCAGCTCGCTGTTAGTGTTAGGAACATGTGCTCTCTATGCAGGGGAATGTGACAGACTCCCAGATCGCTGTTAGTGTTAGGAACATGTGCTCTCTATGCAAAGGAATGTGACAGACTCCCAGCTTGCTGTTAGTTTTAGGAACATGTGCTCTCTCTGCAAGGGAATGTGACAGACTCCCAGTTCGCTGTTAGTGTTAGGAACATGTGCTCTCTATGCAAGTGAATGTGACAGATGCCCAGCTCGCTGTTAGTGTTAGGAACATGTGCTCTCTATGCAAAGGAATGTGACAGACTCCCAGCTCGCTGTTAGTGTTAGGAACATGTGCTCTCTATGCAGGGGAATGTGACAGACTCCCAGCTCGCTGGTAGTGTTAGGAACATGTGCTCTCTATGCAAAGGAATGTGACAGACTCCCAGCTTGCTGTTAGTTTTAGGAACATGTGCTCTCTCTGCAAGGGAATGTGACAGACTCCCAGCTCACTGTTAGTGTTAGGAACATGTGCTCTCTATGTAGGTGAATGTGACAGACGCCCAGCTCGCTGTTAGTGTCAGGAACATGTGCTCTCTTTGCAGGGGAATGCGACAGACTCCCAGCTCACTGTTAGTGTTAGAAACATGTGCTCTCTATGGAAGGGAATGTGACAGACTCCCAGCTCGCTGTTAGTGTTAGGAACATGTGCTGTCTATGCAAGGGAATGTGACAGACTCCCAGCTCGCTGTTAGTGTTAGGAACATGTACTGTCTATGCAGGGGAATGTGACAGACGCCCAGCTCGCTGTTAGTGTTAGGAACATGTGCTCTCTATGCAGGGGAATGTGACAGACTCCCAGCTCGCTGTTAGTGTTAGGAACATGTGTGTTGTGCAAGGGAATGTGACCAACTCCCAGCTCACTATTAGTGTTAGGAACATGTGCTGTCTATGCAAGGGAATGTGACAGACTCCCAGCTCGCTGTTAGTGTTAGGAACATGTGCGTTGTGCAAGGGTACGTGACCAACTCCCAGCTCACTGTTAGTGTTAGGAACATTTGCTCTCTATGCAGGGGAATGTGACAGACTCCCAGCTCGCTGTTAGTGTTAGGAACATGTGCTCTCTATGCAGGGGAATGTGACAGACTCCCAGATCGCTGTTAGTGTTAGGAACATGTGCTCTCTATGCAAAGGAATGTGACAGACTCCCAGCTTGCTGTTAGTTTTAGGAACATGTGCTCTCTCTGCAAGGGAATGTGACAGACTCCCAGTTCGCTGTTAGTGTTAGGAACATGTGCTCTCTATGCAAGTGAATGTGACAGATGCCCAGCTCGCTGTTAGTGTTAGGAACATGTGCTCTCTATGCAAAGGAATGTGACAGACTCCCAGCTCGCTGTTAGTGTTAGGAACATGTGCTCTCTATGCAGGGGAATGTGACAGACTCCCAGCTCGCTGTTAGTGTTAGGAACATGTGCTCTCTATGCAAAGGAATGTGACAGACTCCCAGATTGCTGTTAGTTTTAGGAACATGTGCTCTCTCTGCAAGGGAATGTGACAGACTCCCAGCTCGCTGTTAGTGTTAGGAACATGTGCTCTCTATGTAGGTGAATGTGACAGACGCCCAGCTCGCTGTTAGTGTCAGGAACATGTGCTCTCTTTGCAGGGGAATGCGACAGACTCCCAGCTCACTGTTAGTGTTAGAAACATGTGCTCTCTATGGAAGGGAATGTGACAGACTCCCAGCTCGCTGTTAGTGTTAGGAACATGTGCTGTCTATGCAAGGGAATGTTATAGACTCCCAGCTCGCTGTTAGTGCTCTCTGTGCTCAGGAATGTGACAGACTCCCAGCTCTCTGTTATTTTTAGGAACATTTCCTCTATATGCAAGGAAATGCAACAGACTTCCTGCTGCTTGTCAGTGTTAGGAACATGTGCTTTCTATGCAAGGGAATGTGACAGACTCCCAGCTCGCTGTTAGTGTTAGGAAGATGTGCTCTCTTTGGAAGGGAATGTGACATACTCCCAGCTCGCTGTTAGTGTTAGGAACATGTGCTCCCTATGCAGGGGAATGTGACAGACTCCCAGCTCTCTGTTAATGTTAGAAATATATGCTCTCTCTGCAAGGGAATGTGACACACTCCTAGCTCGCTGTTAGTGTTAGTAACAGGTGCTCTCTATTCAGGGGAATGTGACAGACGCCCCGGTCGCTGTTAGTGTTAGGAACATGTGCTGTCTATGCAGGGGAATGCGACAGACGCCCATCTCGCTGTTAGTGTTAGGAACATGTGGTCTCTATGCAGGGGAATGTGACAGACACCCTGCTCGCTGTTAGTGTTAGGAACATGTGCTGTCTTTGCAAGGGAATTCTACAGACTCCCAGCTCGCTGTTAGTGTTAGGAACATGTGGTCTCTATGCAGTGGAATGTGCCAGACTCCCTGCTCGCTGTTAGTGTTAGGAACATGTGCTGTCTATGCAAGGGAATTTGACAGACTCCCAGCTCGCTGTTAGTGTTAGGAACATGTGCTCTCTATGCAGGGGAATGTGACAGACTACCAGCTCGCTGTTAGTGCTCTCTGTGCAAGGCAATGTGACAGACTCCCAGCTTGCTGTTAGTGTTCGGAACATGTGCTCTCTATGCAAGGGAATATGACAGACTCCCAGCTCACTGTTAGTGTTAGGAACATGTGGTTTCTATGTAGGTGAATGTGACAGACGCCCAGCTCGCTGTTAGTGTCAGGAACATGTGCTCTCTTTGCAGGGGAATGCGACAGACTCCCAGCTCGCTGTTAGTGTTAGGAACATGTGCTGTCTATGCAAGGGAATGTTACAGACACCCAGCTCGCTGTTAGTGCTCTCTGTGCCCGGGAATGTGACAGACTCCCAGCTCTCTGTTAATTTTAGGAACTTTTCCTCTCTATGCAAGGAAATGCAACAGACTTCCTGCTGCTTGTCAGTGTTAGGAACATGTGCTTTCTATGCAAGGGAATGTGACAGACTCCCAGCTCGCTGTTAGTGTTAGGAACATGTGCTCTCTATGCAAAGGAATGTGACAGACTCCCAGCTCGCTGTTAGTGTTAGGAACATGTGCTCTCTATGCAGGGGAATGTGACAGACTCCCAGCTCGCTGTTAGTGTTAGGAACATGTGCTCTCTATGCAAAGGAATGTGACAGACTCCCAGCTTGCTGTTAGTTTTAGGAACATGTGCTCTCTCTGCAAGAGAATGTGACAGACTCCCAGCTTGCTGTTAGTGTTAGGAACATGTGCTCTCTATGTAGGTGAATGTGACAGACGCCCAGCTCGCTGTTAGTGTCAGGAACATGTGCTCTCTTTGCAGGGGAATGCGACAGACTCCCAGCTCACTGTTAGTGTTAGAAACATGTGCTCTCTACGGAAGGGAATGTGACAGACTCCCAGCTCGCTGTTAATGTTAGGAACATGTGCTGTCTATGCAAGGGAATGTGACAGACTCCCAGCTCGCTGTTAGTGTTAGGAACATGTACTGTCTATGCAGGGGAATGTGACAGACGCCCAGCTCGCTGTTAGTGTTAGGAACATGTGCTCTCTATGCAAAGGAATGTGACAGACTCCCAGCTCGCTGTTAGTGTTAGGAACATGTACTGTCTATGCAGGGGAATGTGACAGACGCCCAGCTCGCTGTTAGTGTTAGGAACATGTGCTCTCTATGCAAGGGAATGTGACAGACTCCCAGCTCGCTGTTAGTGTTAGGAACATGTGTGTTGTGCAAGGGAATGTGACCAACTCCCAGCTCACTGTTAGTGTTAGGAACATGTGCTGTCTATGCAAGGGAATGTGACAGACTCCCAGCTCGCTGTTAGTGTTAGGAACATGTGCGTTGTGCAAGGGTATGTGACCAACTCCCAGCTCACTGTTAGTGTTAGGAACATTTGCTCTCTATGCAGGGGAATGTGACAGACTCCCAGCTCGCTGTTAGTGTTAGGAACATGTGCTCTCTATGCAGGGGAATGTGACAGACTCCCAGATCGCTGTTAGTGTTAGGAACATGTGCTCTCTATGCAAAGGAATGTGACAGACTCCCAGCTTGCTGTTAGTTTTAGGAACATGTGCTCTCTCTGCAAGGGAATGTGACAGACTCCCAGTTCGCTGTTAGTGTTAGGAACATGTGCTCTCTATGCAAGTGAATGTGACAGATGCCCAGCTCGCTGTTAGTGTTAGGAACATGTGCTCTCTATGGAAAGGAATGTGACAGACTCCCAGCTCGCTGTTAGTGTTAGGAACATGTGCTCTCTATGCAGGGGAATGTGACAGGCTCCCAGCTCGCTGTTAGTGTTAGGAACATGTGCTCTCTATGCAAAGGAATGTGACAGACTCACAGCTTGCTGTTAGTTTTAGGAACATGTGCTCTCTCTGCAAGGGAATGTGACAGACTCCCAGCTCGCTGTTAGTGTTAGGAACATGTGCTCTCTATGTAGGTGAATGTGACAGACGCCCAACTCGCTGTTAGTGTCAGGAACATGTGCTCTCTTTGCAGGGGAATGCGACAGACTCCCAGCTCACTGTTAGTGTTAGAAACATGTGCTCTCTATGGAAGGGAATGTGACAGACTCCCAGCTCGCTGTTAGTGTTAGGAACATGTGCTGTCTATGCAAGGGAATGTGACAGACTCCCAGCTCGCTGTTAGTGTTAGGAACATGTACTGTCTATGCAGGGGAATGTGACAGACGCCCAGCTCGCTGTTAGTGTTAGGAACATGTGCTCTCTATGCAGGGGAATGTGACAGACTCCCAGCTCGCTGTTAGTGTTAGGAACATGTGCTCTCTATGCAGGGGAATGTGACAGACTCCCAGATCGCTGTTAGTGTTAGGAACATGTGCTCTCTATGCAAAGGAATGTGACAGACTCCCAGCTTGCTGTTAGTTTTAGGAACATGTGCTCTCTCTGCAAGGGAATGTGACAGACTCCCAGTTCGCTGTTAGTGTTAGGAACATGTGCTCTCTATGCAAGTGAATGTGACAGATGCCCAGCTCGCTGTTAGTGTTAGGAACATGTGCTCTCTATGCAAGGAATGTGACAGACTCCCAGCTCGCTGTTAGTGTTAGGAACATGTGCTCTCTATGCAGGGGAATGTGACAGACTCCCAGCTCGCTGTTAGTGTTAGGAACATGTGCTCTCTATGCAAAGGAATGTGACAGACTCCCAGCTTGCTGTTAGTTTTAGGAACATGTGCTCTCACTGCAAGGTAATGTGACAGACTCCCAGCTCGCTGTTAGTGTTAGGAACATGTGCTCTCTATGTAGGTGAATGTGACAGACGCCCAGCTCGCTGTTAGTGTCAGGAACATGAGCTCTCTTTGCAGGGGAATGCGACAGACTCCCAGCTCACTGTTAGTGTTAGAAACATGTGCTCTCTATGGAAGGGAATGTGACAGACTCCCAGCTCGCTGTTAGTGTTAGGAACATGTGCTGTCTATGCAAGGGAATGTGACAGACTCCCAGCTCGCTGTTAGTGTTAGGAACATGTACTGTCTATGCAGGGGAATGTGACAGACGCCCAGCTCGCTGTTAGTGTTAGGAACATGTGCTCTCTATGCAGGGGAATGTGACAGACTCCCAGCTCGCTGTTAGTGTTAGGAACATGTGTGTTGTGCAAGGGAATGTGACCAACTCCCAGCTCACTATTAGTGTTAGGAACATGTGCTTTCTATGCAAGGGAATGTGACAGACTCCCAGCTCGCTGTTAGTGTTAGGAACATGTGCGTTGTGCAAGGGTATGTGACCAACTCCCAGCTCACTGTTAGTGTTAGGAACATTTGCTCTCTATGCAGGGGAATGTGACAGACTCCCAGCTCGCTGTTAGTGTTAGGAACATGTGCTCTCTATGCAAAGGAATGTGACATACTCCCAGCTTGCTGTTAGTTTTAGGAACATGTGCTCTCTCTGCAAGGGAATGTGACAGACTCCCAGCTCGCTGTTAGTGTTAGGAACATGTGCTCTCTATGTAGGTGAATGTGACAGACGCCCAGCTCGCTGTTAGTGTCAGGAACATGTGCTCTCTTTGCAGGGGAATGCGACAGACTCCCAGCTCACTGTTAGTGTTAGAAACATGTGCTCTCTATGGAAGGGAATGTGACAGACTCCCAGCTCGCTGTTAGTGTTAGGAACATGTGCTGTCTATGCAAGGGAATGTTATAGACTCCCAGCTCGCTGTTAGTGCTCTCTGTGCTCAGGAATGTGACAGACTCCCAGCTCTCTGTTATTTTTAGGAACATTTCCTCTCTATGCAAGGAAATGCAACAGACTTCCTGCTGCTTGTCAGTGTTAGGAACATGTGCTTTCTATGCAAGGGACTGTGACAGACTCCCAGCTCGCTGTTAGTGTTAGGAAGATGTGCTCTCTTTGGAAGGGAATGTGACATACTCCCAGCTCGCTGTTAGTGTTAGGAACATGTGCTCCTTATGCAGGGGAATGTGACAGACTCCCAGCTCTCTGTTAATGTTAGAAATATATGCTCTCTCTGCAAGGGAATGTGACACACTCCTAGCTCGCTGTTAGTGTTAGTGACAGGTGCTCTCTATTCAGGGGAATGTGACAGACGCCCCGGTCGCTGTTAGTGTTAGGAACATGTGCTGTCTATGCAGGGGAATGCGACAGACGCCCATCTCGCTGTTAGTGTTAGGAACATGTGGTCTCTATGCAGGGGAATGTGACAGACACCCTGCTCGCTGTTAGTGTTAGGAACATGTGCTGTCTTTGCAAGGGAATTTTACAGACTCCCAGCTCGCTGTTAGTGTTAGGAACATATGGTCTCTATGCAGTGGAATGTGCCAGACTCCCTGCTCGCTGTTAGTGTTAGGAACATGTGCTGTCCATGCAAGGGAATTTGACAGACTCCCAGCTCGCTGTTAGTGTTAGGAACATGTGCTCTCTATGCAGGGGAATGTGACAGACTACCAGCTCGCTGTTAGTGCTCTCTGTGCAAGGAAATGTGACAGACTCCCAGCTTGCTGTTAGTGTTCGGAACATGTGCTCTCTATGCAAGGGAATATGACAGACTCCCAGCTCACTGTTAGTGTTAGGAACATGTGCTTTCTATGTAGGTGAATGTGACAGACGCCCAGCTCGCTGTTAGTGTCAGGAACATGTGCTCTCTTTGCAGGGGAATGCGACAGACTCCCAGCTCACTGTTAGTGTTAGAAACATGTGCTCTCTATGCAACTGAATGTGACAGACTCCCAGCTCGCTGTTAGTGTTAGGAACATGTGCTGTCTATGCAAGGGAATGTTACAGACTCCCAGCTCGCTGTTAGTGCTCTCTGTGCCCAGGAATGTGACAGACTCCCAGCTCTCTGTTAGTTTTAGGAACATTTCCTCTCTATGCAAGGAAATGCAACAGACTTCCTGCTGCTTGTCAGTGTTAGGAACATGTGCTTTCTATGCAAGGGAATGTGACAGACTCCCAGCTCGCTGTTAGTGTTAGGAACATGTGCTCTCTATGCAAAGGAATGTGACAGACTCCCAGCTCGCTGTTAGTGTTAGGAACATGTGCTCTCTATGCAGGGGAATGTGACAGACTCCCAGCTCGCTGTTAGTGTTAGGAACATGTGCTCTCTATGCAAAGGAATGTGACAGACTCCCAGCTTGCTGTTAGTTTTAGGAACATGTGCTCTCTCTGCAAGAGAATGTGACAGACTCCCAGCTCACTGTTAGTGTTAGGAACATGTGCTCTCTATGTAGGTGAATGTGACAGACGCCCAGCTCGCTGTTAGTGTCAGGAACATGTGCTCTCTTTGCAGGGGAATGCGACAGACTCCCAGCTCACTGTTAGTGTTAGAAACATGTGCTCTCTATGGAAGGGAATGTGACAGACTCCCAGCTCGCTGTTAATGTTAGGAACATGTGCTGTCTATGCAAGGGAATGTGACAGACTCCCAGCTCGCTGTTAGTGTTAGGAACATGTACTGTCTATGCAGGGGAATGTGACAGACGCCCAGCTCGCTGTTAGTGTTAGGAACATGTGCTCTCTATGCAAAGGAATGTGACAGACTCCCAGCTCGCTGTTAGTGTTAGGAACATGTACTGTCTATGCAGGGGAATGTGACAGACGCCCAGCTCGCTGTTAGTGTTAGGAACATGTGCTCTCTATGCAAGGGAATGTGACAGACTCCCAGCTCGCTGTTAGTGTTAGGAACATGTGTGTTGTGCAAGGGAATGTGACCAACTCCCAGCTCACTGTTAGTGTTAGGAACATGTGCTGTCTATGCAAGGGAATGTGACAGACTCCCAGCTCGCTGTTAGTGTTAGGAACATTTGCTCTCTATGCAGGGGAATGTGACAGACTCCCAGCTCGCTGTTAGTGTTTGGAACATGTGCTCTCTATGCAGGGGAATGTGACAGACTCCCAGATCGCTGTTAGTGTTAGGAACATGTGCTCTCTATGCAAAGGAATGTGACAGACTCCCAGCTTGCTGTTAGTTTTAGGAACATGTGCTCTCTCTGCAAGGGAAAGTGACAGACTCCCAGTTCGCTGTTAGTGTTAGGAACATGTGCTCTCTATGCAAGTGAATGTGACAGATGCCCAGCTCGCTGTTAGTGTTAGGAACATGTGCTCTCTATGCAAAGGAATGTGACAGACTCCCAGCTCGCTGTTAGTGTTAGGAACATGTGCTCTCTATGCAGGGGAATGTGACAGACTCCCAGCTCGCTGTTAGTGTTAGGAACATGTGCTCTCTATGCAAAGGAATGTGACAGACTCCCAGCTTGCTGTTAGTTTTAGGAACATGTGCTCTCTCTGCAAGGGAATGTGACAGACTCCCAGCTCGCTGTTAGTGTTAGGAACATGTGCTCTCTATGTAGGTGAATGTGACAGACGCCCAGCTCGCTGTTAGTGTCAGGAACATGTGCTCTCTTTGCAGGGGAATGCGACAGACTCCCAGCTCACTGTTAGTGTTAGAAACATGTGCTCTCTATGGAAGGGAATGTGACAGACTCCCAGCTCGCTGTTAGTGTTAGGAACATGTGCTGTCTATGCAAGGGAATGTGACAGACTCCCAGCTCGCTGTTAGTGTTAGGAACATGTACTGTCTATGCAGGGGAATGTGACAGACGCCCAGCTCGCTGTTAGTGTTAGGAACATGTGCTCTCTATGCAGGGGAATGTGACAGACTCCCAGCTCGCTGTTAGTGTTAGGAACATGTGTGTTGTGCAAGGGAATGTGACCAACTCCCAGCTCACTATTAGTGTTAGGAACATGTGCTGTCTATGCAAGGGAATGTGACGGACTCCCAGCTCGCTGTTAGTGTTAGGAACATGTGCGTTGTGCAAGGGTATGTGACCAACTCCCAGCTCACTGTTAGTGTTAGGAACATTTGCTCTCTATGCAGGGGAATGTGACAGACTCCCAGCTCGCTGTTAGTGTTAGGAACATGTGCTCTCTATGCAGGGGAATGTGACAGACTCCCAGATCGCTGTTAGTGTTAGGAACATGTGCTCTCTATGCAAAGGAATGTGACAGACTCCCAGCTTGCTGTTAGTTTTAGGAACATGTGCTCTCTCTGCAAGGGAATGTGACAGACTCCCAGTTCGCTGTTAGTGTTAGGAACATGTGCTCTCTATGCAAGTGAATGTGACAGATGCCCAGCTCGCTGTTAGTGTTAGGAACATGTGCTCTCTATGCAAAGGAATGTGACAGACTCCCAGCTCGCTGTTAGTGTTAGGAACATGTGCTCTCTATGCAGGGGAATGTGACAGACTCCCAGCTCGCTGTTAGTGTTAGGAACATGTGCTCTCTATGCAAAGGAATGTGACAGACTCCCAGCTTGCTGTTAGTTTTAGGAACATGTGCTCTCTCTGCAAGGGAATGTGACAGACTCCCAGCTCGCTGTTAGTGTTAGGAACATGTGCTCTCTATGTAGGTGAATGTGACAGACGCCCAGCTCGCTGTTAGTGTCAGGAACATGTGCTCTCTTTGCAGGGGAATGTGACAGACTCCCAGCTCACTGTTAGTGTTAGAAACATGTGCTCTCTATGGAAGGGAATGTGACAGACTCCCAGCTCGCTGTTAGTGTTAGGAACATGTGCTGTCTATGCAAGGGAATGTTATAGACTCCCAGCTCGCTGTTAGTGCTCTCTGTGCTCAGGAATGTGACAGACTCCCAGCTCTCTGTTATTTTTAGGAACATTTCCTCTCTATGCAAGGAAATGCAACAGACTTCCTGCTGCTTGTCAGTGTTAGGAACATGTGCTTTCTATGCAAGGGAATGTGACAGGCTCCTAGCTCGCTGTTAGTGTTAGGAAGATGTGCTCTCTTTGGAAGGGAATGTGACATACTCCCAGCTCGCTGTTAGTGTTAGGAACATGTGCTCCCTATGCAGGGGAATGTGACAGACTCCCAGCTCTCTGTTAATGTTAGAAATATATGCTCTCTCTGCAAGGGAATGTGACACACTCCTAGCTCGCTGTTAGTGTTAGTAACAGGTGCTCTCTATTCAGGGGAATGTGACAGACGCCCCGGTCGCTGTTAGTGTTAGGAACATGTGCTGTCTATGCAGGGGAATGCGACAGACGCCCATCTCGCTGTTAGTGTTAGGAACATGTGGTCTCTATGCAGGGGAATGTGACAGACACCCTGCTCGCTGTTAGTGTTAGGAACATGTGCTGTCTTTGCAAGGGAATTTTACAGACTCCCAGCTCGCTGTTAGTGTTAGGAACATGTGGTCTCTATGCAGTGGAATGTGCCAGACTCCCTGCTCGCTGTTAGTGTTAGGAACATGTGCTGTCTATGCAAGGGAATTTGACATACTCCCAGCTCGCTGTTAGTGTTAGGAACATGTGCTCTCTATGCAGGGGAATGTGACAGACTACCAGCTCGCTGTTAGTGCTCTCTGTGCAAGGCAATGTGACAGACTCCCAGCTTGCTGTTAGTGTTCGGAACATGTGCTCTCTATGCAAGGGAATATGACATACTCCCAGCTCGCTGTTAGTGTTAGGAACATGTGCTCCCTATGCAGGGGAATGTGACAGACTCCCAGCTCTCTGTTAATGTTAGAAATATATGCTCTCTCTGCAAGGGAATGTGACACACTCCTAGCTCGCTGTTAGTGTTAGTCACAGGTGCTCTCTATTCAGGGGAATGTGACAGACGCCCCGGTCGCTGTTAGTGTTAGGAACATGTGCTGTCTATGCAGGGGAATGCGACAGACGCCCATCTCGCTGTTAGTGTTAGGAACATGTGGTCTCTATGCAGGGGAATGTGACAGACACCCTGCTCGCTGTTAGTGTTAGGAACATGTGCTGTCTTTGCAAGGGAATTTTACAGACTCCCAGCTCGCTGTTAGTGTTAGGAACATGTGGTCTCTATGCAGTGGAATGTGCCAGACTCCCTGCTCGCTGTTAGTGTTAGGAACATGTGCTGTCTATGCAAGGGAATTTGACAGACTCCCAGCTCGCTGTTAGTGTTAGGAACATGTGCTCTCTATGCAGGGGAATGTGACAGACTCCCAGCTCACTGTTAGTGTTAGAAACATGTGCTCTCTATGCAACTGAATGTGACAGACTCACAGCTCGCTGTTAGTGTTAGGAACATGTGCTGTCTATGCAAGGGAATGTTACAGACTCCCAGCTCGCTGTTAGTGCTCTCTGTGCCCGGGAATGTGACAGACTCCCAGCTCTCTGTTAGTTTTAGGAACATTTCCTCTCTATGCAAGGAAATGCAACAGACTTCCTGCTGCTTGTCAGTGTTAGGAACATGTGCTTTCTATGCAAGGGAATGTGACAGACTCCCAGCTCGCTGTTAGTGTTAGGAACATGTGCTCTCTATGCAAAGGAATGTGACAGACTCCCAGCTCGCTGTTAGTGTTAGGAACATGTGCTCTCTATGCAGGGGAATGTGACAGACTCCCAGCTCGCTGTTAGTGTTAGGAACATGTGCTCTCTATGCAAAGGAATGTGACAGACTCCCAGCTTGCTGTTTGTTTTAGGAACATGTGCTCTCTCTGCAAGAGAATGTGACAGACTCCCAGCTCACTGTTAGTGTTAGGAACATGTGCTCTCTATGTAGGTGAATGTGACAGACGCCCAGCTCGCTGTTAGTGTCAGGAACATGTGCTCTCTTTGCAGGGGAATGCGACAGACTCCCAGCTCACTGTTAGTGTTAGAAACATGTGCTCTCTATGGAAGGGAATGTGACAGACTCCCAGCTCGCTGTTAATGTTAGGAACATGTGCTGTCTATGCAAGGGAATGTGACAGACTCCCAGCTCGCTGTTAGTGTTAGGAACATGTACTGTCTATGCAGGGGAATGTGACAGACGCCCAGCTCGCTGTTAGTGTTAGGAACATGTGCTCTCTATGCAAAGGAATGTGACAGACTCCCAGCTCGCTGTTAGTGTTAGGAACATGTACTGTCTATGCAGGGGAATGTGACAGACGCCCAGCTCGCTGTTAGTGTTAGGAACATGTGCTCTCTATGCAAGGGAATGTGACAGACTCCCAGCTCGCTGTTAGTGTTAGGAACATGTGTGTTGTGCAAGGGAATGTGACCAACTCCCAGCTCACTGTTAGTGTTAGGAACATGTGCTGTCTATGCAAGGGAATGTGACAGACTCCCAGCTCGCTGTTAGTGTTAGGAACATGTACGTTGTGCAAGGGTATGTGACCAACTCCCAGCTCACTGTTAGTGTTAGGAACATTTGCTCTCTATGCAGGGGAATGTGACAGACTCCCAGCTCGCTGTTAGTGTTTGGAACATGTGCTCTCTATGCAGGGGAATGTGACAGACTCCCAGATCGCTGTTAGTGTTAGGAACATGTGCTCTCTATGCAAAGGAATGTGACAGACTCCCAGCTTGCTGTTAGTTTTAGGAACATGTGCTCTCTCTGCAAGGGAATGTGACAGACTCCCAGTTCGCTGTTAGTGTTAGGAACATGTGCTCTCTATGCAAGTGAATGTGACAGATGCCCAGCTCGCTGTTAGTGTTAGGAACATGTGCTCTCTATGCAAAGGAATGTGACAGACTCCCAGCTCGCTGTTAGTGTTAGGAACATGTGCTCTCTATGCAGGGGAATGTGACAGACTCCCAGCTCGCTGTTAGTGTTAGGAACATGTGCTCTCTATGCAAAGGAATGTGACAGACTCCCAGCTTGCTGTTAGTTTTAGGAACATGTGCTCTCTCTGCAAGGGAATGTGACAGACTCCCAGCTCGCTGTTAGTGTTAGGAACATGTGCTCTCTATGTAGGTGAATGTGACAGACGCCCAGCTCGCTGTTAGTGTCAGGAACATGTGCTCTCTTTGCAGGGGAATGCGACAGACTCCCAGCTCACTGTTAGTGTTAGAAACATGTGCTCTCTATGGAAGGGAATGTGACAGACTCCCAGCTCGCTGTTAGTGTTAGGAACATGTGCTGTCTATGCAAGGGAATGTGACAGACTCCCAGCTCGCTGTTAGTGTTAGGAACATGTACTGTCTATGCAGGGGAATGTGACAGACGCCCAGCTCGCTGTTAGTGTTAGGAACATGTGCTCTCTATGCAGGGGAATGTGACAGACTCCCAGCTCGCTGTTAGTGTTAGGAACATGTGTGTTGTGCAAGGGAATGTGACCAACTCCCAGCTCACTATTAGTGTTAGGAACATGTGCTGTCTATGCAAGGGAATGTGACAGACTCCCAGCTCGCTGTTAGTGTTAGGAACATGTGCGTTGTGCAAGGGTATGTGACCAACTCCCAGCTCACTGTTAGTGTTAGGAACATTTGCTCTCTATGCAGGGGAATGTGACAGACTCCCAGCTCGCTGTTAGTGTTAGGAACATGTGCTCTCTATGCAGGGGAATGTGACAGACTCCCAGATCGCTGTTAGTGTTAGGAACATGTGCTCTCTATGCAAAGGAATGTGACAGACTCCCAGCTTGCTGTTAGTTTTAGGAACATGTGCTCTCTCTGCAAGGGAATGTGACAGACTCCCAGTTCGCTGTTAGTGTTAGGAACATGTGCTCTCTATGCAAGTGAATGTGACAGATGCCCAGCTCGCTGTTAGTGTTAGGAACATGTGCTCTCTATGCAAAGGAATGTGACAGACTCCCAGCTCGCTGTTAGTGTTAGGAACATGTGCTCTCTATGCAGGGGAATGTGACAGACTCCCAGCTCGCTGTTAGTGTTAGGAACATGTGCTCTCTATGCAAAGGAATGTGACAGACTCCCAGCTTGCTGTTAGTTTTAGGAACATGTGCTCTCTCTGCAAGGGAATGTGACAGACTCCCAGCTCGCTGTTAGTGTTAGGAACATGTGCTCTCTATGTAGGTGAATGTGACAGACGCCCAGCTCGCTGTTAGTGTCAGGAACATGTGCTCTCTTTGCAGGGGAATGTGACAGACTCCCAGCTCACTGTTAGTGTTAGAAACATGTGCTCTCTATGGAAGGGAATGTGACAGACTCCCAGCTCGCTGTTAGTGTTAGGAACATGTGCTGTCTATGCAAGGGAATGTTATAGACTCCCAGCTCGCTGTTAGTGCTCTCTGTGCTCAGGAATGTGACAGACTCCCAGCTCTCTGTTATTTTTAGGAACATTTCCTCTCTATGCAAGGAAATGCAACAGACTTCCTGCTGCTTGTCAGTGTTAGGAACATGTGCTTTCTATGCAAGGGAATGTGACAGGCTCCTAGCTCGCTGTTAGTGTTAGGAAGATGTGCTCTCTTTGGAAGGGAATGTGACATACTCCCAGCTCGCTGTTAGTGTTAGGAACATGTGCTCCCTATGCAGGGGAATGTGACAGACTCCCAGCTCTCTGTTAATGTTAGAAATATATGCTCTCTCTGCAAGGGAATGTGACACACTCCTAGCTCGCTGTTAGTGTTAGTAACAGGTGCTCTCTATTCAGGGGAATGTGACAGACGCCCCGGTCGCTGTTAGTGTTAGGAACATGTGCTGTCTATGCAGGGGAATGCGACAGACGCCCATCTCGCTGTTAGTGTTAGGAACATGTGGTCTCTATGCAGGGGAATGTGACAGACACCCTGCTCGCTGTTAGTGTTAGGAACATGTGCTGTCTTTGCAAGGGAATTTTACAGACTCCCAGCTCGCTGTTAGTGTTAGGAACATGTGGTCTCTATGCAGTGGAATGTGCCAGACTCCCTGCTCGCTGTTAGTGTTAGGAACATGTGCTGTCTATGCAAGGGAATTTGACATACTCCCAGCTCGCTGTTAGTGTTAGGAACATGTGCTCTCTATGCAGGGGAATGTGACAGACTACCAGCTCGCTGTTAGTGCTCTCTGTGCAAGGCAATGTGACAGACTCCCAGCTTGCTGTTAGTGTTCGGAACATGTGCTCTCTATGCAAGGGAATATGACATACTCCCAGCTCGCTGTTAGTGTTAGGAACATGTGCTCCCTATGCAGGGGAATGTGACAGACTCCCAGCTCTCTGTTAATGTTAGAAATATATGCTCTCTCTGCAAGGGAATGTGACACACTCCTAGCTCGCTGTTAGTGTTAGTCACAGGTGCTCTCTATTCAGGGGAATGTGACAGACGCCCCGGTCGCTGTTAGTGTTAGGAACATGTGCTGTCTATGCAGGGGAATGCGACAGACGCCCATCTCGCTGTTAGTGTTAGGAACATGTGGTCTCTATGCAGGGGAATGTGACAGACACCCTGCTCGCTGTTAGTGTTAGGAACATGTGCTGTCTTTGCAAGGGAATTTTACAGACTCCCAGCTCGCTGTTAGTGTTAGGAACATGTGGTCTCTATGCAGTGGAATGTGCCAGACTCCCTGCTCGCTGTTAGTGTTAGGAACATGTGCTGTCTATGCAAGGGAATTTGACAGACTCCCAGCTCGCTGTTAGTGTTAGGAACATGTGCTCTCTATGCAGGGGAATGTGACAGACTACCAGCTCGCTGTTAGTGCTCTCTGTGCAAGGCAATGTGACAGACTCCCAGCTTGCTGTTAGTGTTCGGAACATGTGCTCTCTATGCAAGGGAATATGACAGACTCCCAGCTCACTGTTAGTGTTAGGAACATGTGCTTTCTATGTAGGTGAATGTGACAGACGCCCAGCTCGCTGTTAGTGTCAGGAACATGTGCTCTCTTTGCAGGGGAATGCGACAGACTCCCAGCTCACTGTTAGTGTTAGAAACATGTGCTCTCTATGCAAGGGAATGTGACAGACTCCCAGCTCGCTGTTAGTGTTAGGAACATGTGCTGTCTATGCAAGGGAATGTTACAGACTCCCAGCTCGCTGTTAGTGCTCTCTGTGCCCGGGAATGTGACAGACTCCCAGCTCTCTGTTAGTTTTAGGAACATTTCCTCTCTATGCAAGGAAATGCAACAGACTTCCTGCTGCTTGTCAGTGTTAGGAACATGTGCTTTCTATGCAAGGGAATGTGACAGACTCCCAGCTCGCTGTTAGTGTTAGGAAGATGTGCTCTCTATGGAAGGAAATGTGACATACTCCCAGCTCGCTGTTAGTGTTAGGAACATGTGCTCCCTATGCAGGGGAATGTGACAGACTCCCAGTGCTCTGTTAATGTTAGAAATATATGCTCTCTCTGCAAGGGAATGTGACATACTCCTAGCTCGCTGTTAGTGTTAGTAACAGGTGCTCTCTATTCAGGGGAATGTGACAGACGCCCCGGTCGCTGTTAGTGTTAGGAACATGTGGTCTCTATCCAGGGGAATGTGACAGACACCCTGCTCGATGTTAGTGTTAGAAACATGTACTGTCTTTTCAAGGGAATTTGACAGACTCCCAGCTCGCTGTTAGTGTTAGGAACATGTGGTCTCTATGCAGTGGAAGGTGCCAGACTCCCTGCTCGCTGTTAGTGTTAGGAACATGTGCTGTCTATGCAAGGGAATTTGACAGACTCCCAGCTCGCTGTTAGTGTTAGGAACATGTGCTCTCTATGCAGGGGAATGTGACAGACTACCAGCTCGCTGTTAGTGCTCTCTGTGCAAGGCAATGTGACAGACTCCCAGCTTGCTGTTAGTGTTCGGAACATGTGCTCTCTATGCAAGGGAATATGACAGACTCCCAGCTCACTATTAGTGTTAGGAACATGTGCTTTCTATGCAGGGTAATGCGACAGACGCCCAGCTCGCTGTTAGTGTTAGGAACATGTGGTCTCTATGCAGGGGAATGTGACAGACTCCCTGCTCGCTGTTAGTGTTAGGAACATGTGCTGTCTATGCAAGGGAATTTGACAGACTCCCAGCTCGCTGTTAGTGTTAGGAACATGTGCTCTCTATGCAGGGGACTGTGACAGACTACCAGCTCGCTGTTAGTGCTCTCTGTGCAAGGCAATGTGACAGACTCCCAGCTTGCTGTTAGTGTTTGGAACATGTGCTCTCTATGCAAGGAAATGCGACAGACTCCCAGCTCCCTGTTAGTGTTAGGAACATGTGCTTTCTATACAAGGGAATGTGACAGGCTCCCAGCTTGCTGTTAGTGTTAGGAACATGTGCGCTCTATGCATTGGAATTTGACAGAATCCCAGCTCGTTGTTAGTTTTACGAACATTTGCTCTCTATGCAAGGGAATGTGACAGACTCCCAGCTCGCTGTTAGTGTTAGGAACATGTGCCCTCTATGCAAGGGAATGTGACAGACACCCAGCTTGCTGTTAGTGTTAGGAACATGTGCGCTCTATGCATTGGAATTTGACAGAATCCCAGCTCGTTGTTAGTTTTACGAACATATGCTCTCTATGCAAGGGAATGTGACAGACTCCAACCTCACTGTTAGTGTTAGGAACATATGGTGTCTATGCAAGGGAATGTGACAGACTCCCAGCTCGCTGTTAGTGTTAGGAACATGTGCTCTCTATGCAGGGGAATGTGACAGACTCCCAGCTCGCTGTTAGTGCTCTCTGTACAAGGGAAGGTGACAGACTCCCAGCTTGCTGTTAGTGTTCGGAACTAGTTCTCTCTATGCAAGGGAATGTGAAAGACTCCCAGCTTGCTGTTAGTGCTCTCTGTGCCCAGGAATATGACAGATTCCCAGCTCGCTGTTAGTTTTAGGAACATTTGCTCTCTATGCAAGGAAAGGCAACAGACTTCCAGCTCGCTCTTAGTGTTATGAACATGAGTTCCTTATGCAGGAGAATGTGACAGATGCCCAGCTCATTGTTAATGTTAGGAATATGTGCTCTCTCTGCAAGGGAATGTGACAGACTACCAGCTCGCTGCTAGTGTTAGGAACATATGCTCTCTATGCAAGTGAATGTGACAGATGCCCAGCTCGCTGTTAGTGTTAGGAACATGTCCTCTCTATGCAAAGGAATGTGACAGACTCCCAGCTCACTGTTAGTGTTAGGAACATGTGCTCTCTATGCAGGGGAATGTGACAGACTCCCAGCTCGCTGTTAGTGTTAGGAACATGTGCTCTCTATGCAAAGGAATGTGACAGACTCCCGGCTTGCTGTTCGTTTTAGGAACATGTGCTCTCTCTGCAAGGGAATGTGACAGACTCCCAGCTCGCTGTTAGTGTTAGGAACATGTGCTCTCTATGTAGGTGAATGTGACAGACGCCCAGCTCGCTGTTAGTGTCAGGAACATGTGCTCTCTTTGCAGAGGAATGCGACAGACTCCCAGCTCACTGTTAGTGTTAGAAACATGTGCTCTCTATGCAAGGGAATGTGACAGACTCACAGCTCGCTGTTAGTGCTCTCTGTGCTCAGGAATGTGACAGACTCCCAGCTCTCTGTTATTTTTAGGAACATTTCCTCTCTATGCAAGGAAATGCAACAGACTTCCTGCTGCTTGTCAGTGTTAGGAACATGTGCTTTCTATGCAAGGGAATGTGACAGATTCCCAGCTCACTCTTAGTGTTATGAACATGAGTTCCTTATGCAGGAGAATGTGACAGATGCCCAGCTCATTGTTAATGTTAGGAATATGTGCTCTCTCTGCAAGGGAATGTGACAGACTACCAGCTCGCTGCTAGTGTTAGGAACATATGCTCTCTATGCAGGTGAATGTGACAGGCGCCCAGCTCGCTGTTAGTGTTAGGAACATGTGCTCTTTATGCAAAGGAATGTGACAGACTCCCAGCTCGCTGTTAGTGTTAGGAACATGTGCTGTCTATGCAAGGGAATTTGACAGACTCCCAGCTCGCTGTTAGTGTTAGGAACATGTGCTCTCTATGCAGGGGAATGTGACAGACTACCAGCTCGCTGTTAGTGCTCTCTGTGCAAGGCAATGTGACAGACTCCCAGCTTGCTGTTAGCGTTCGGAACATGTGCTCTCTATGCAAGATAATATGACAGACTCCCAGCTCACTGTTAGTGTTAGGAACATGTGCTTTCTATGTAGGTGAATGTGACAGATGCCCAGCTCGCTGTTAGTGTCAGGAACATGTGCTCTCTTTGCAGGGGAATGCGACAGACTCCCAGCTCACTGTTAGTGTTAGAAACATGTGCTCTCTATGCAAGGGAATGTGACAGACTCCCAGCTCGCTGTTAGTGTTAGGAACCTGTGCTGTCTATGCAAGGGAATGTTACAGACTCCCAGCTCGCTGTTAGTGCTCTCTGTTCCCGGGAATGTGACCGACTCCCAGCTCTCTGTTAGTTTTAGGAACATTTCCTCTCTATGCAAGGAAATTCAACAGACTTCCTGCTGCTTGTCAGTGTTAGGAACATGTGCTTTCTATGCAAGGGAATGTGACAGACTCCCAGCTCGCTGTTAGTGTTAGGAAGATGTGCTCTCTATGGAAGGAAATGTGACATACTCCCAGCTCGCTGTTAATGTTAGGAACATGTGCTCCCTATGCTTGGGAATGTGACAGACTCCCAGCTCTCTGTTAATGTTAGAAATATATGCTCTCTCTGCAAGGAAATGTGACATACTCCTTGCTCGCTGTTAGTGTTAGTAACAGGTGCTCTCTATTCAGGGGAATGTGACAGACGCCCCGGTCGCTGTTAGTGTTAGGAACATGTGCTGTCTATGCAGGGGAATGCGACAGACGCCCATCTCGCTGTTAGTGTTAGGAACATGTGGTCTCTATGCAGGGGAATGTGACAGACACCCTGCTCGCTGTTAGTGTTAGGAACATGTACTGTCTTTGCAAGGGAATTTGACAGACTCCCTGCTCGCTGTTAGTGTTAGGAACATGTGGTCACTATGCAGTGGAAGGTGCCAGACTCCCTGCTCGCTGTTAGTGTTAGGAACATGTGCTGTCTATGCAAGGGAATTTGACAGACTCCCAGCTCGCTGTTAGTGTTAGGAACATGTGCTCTCTATGCAGGGGAATGTGACAGACTACCAGCTCGCTGTTAGTGCTCTCTGTGCAAGGCAATGTGACAGACTCCCAGCTTGCTGTTAGTGTTCGGAACATGTGCTCTCTATGCAAGGGAATATGACAGACTCCCAGCTCACTATTAGTGTTAGGAACATGTGCTTTCTATGCAGGGGAATGCGACAGACGCCCAGCTCGCTGTTAGTGTTAGGAACATGTGGTCTCTATGCAGGGGAATGTGACAAACTCCCTGCTCGCTGTTAGTGTTAGGAACATGTGCTGTCTATGCAAGGGAATTTGACAGACTCCCAGCTCGCTGTTAGTGTTAGGAACATGTGCTCTCTATGCAGGGGACTGTGACAGACTACCAGCTCGCTGTTAGTGCTCTCTGTGCAAGGCAATGTGACAGACTCCCAGCTTGCTGTTAGTGTTTGGAACATGTGCTCTCTATGCAAGGAAATGCGACAGACTCCCAGCTCCCTGTTAGTGTTAGGAACATGTGCTTTCTATACAAGGGAATGTGACAGGCTCCCAGCTTGCTGTTAGTGTTAGGAACATGTGCGCTCTATGCATTGGAATTTGACAGAATCCCAGCTCGTTGTTAGTTTTACGAACAAATACTCTCTATGCAAGTTAATGTGACAGACTCCAACCTCACTGTTAGTGTTAGGAACATATGCTGTCTATGCAAGGGAATGTGACAGACTCCCAGCTCGCTGTTAGTGTTAGGAACGTGTGCTCTCTATGCAGGAGAATGTGACAGACTCCCAGCTTGCTGTTAGTGCTCTCTGTACAAGGGAAGGTGACAGACTCCCAGCTTGCTGTTAGTGTTCGGAACTAGTGCTCTCTATGCAAGGGAATGTGAAAGACTCCCAGCTTGCTGTTAGTGCTCTCTGTTCCCAGGAATGTGACAGATTCCCAGCTCGCTGTTAGTTTTAGGAACATTTGCTCTCTATGCAAGGAAATGCAGCAGATTTCCAGCACCCTGTCAGTGTTAGGAACATGTGCTTTCTATGCAAGGGAATGTGACAGATTCCCAGCTCACTCTTAGTGTTATGAACATGAGTTCCTTATGCAGGAGAATGTGACAGATGCCCAGCTCATTGTTAATGTTAGGAATATGTGCTCTCTCTGCAAGGGAATGTGACAGACTACCAGCTCGCTGCTAGTGTTAGGAACATATGCTCTCTATGCAGGTGAATGTGACAGGCGCCCAGCTCGCTGTTAGTGTTAGGAACATGTGCTCTTTATGCAAAGGAATGTGACAGACTCCCAGCTCGCTGTTAGTGTTAGGAACATGTACTGTCTATGCAGGGGAATGTGACAGACGCCCAGCTCGCTGTTAGTGTTAGGAACATGTGCTCTCTATGCAGGAAAATGTGACAGACTCTCAGCTCGCTGTTAGTGTTAGGAACATGTGTGTTGTGCAAGGGAATGTGACCAACTCCCAGCTCACTGTTAGTGTTAGAAACATGTGCTGTCTATGCAAGGGAATGTGACAGACTCCCAGCTCGCTGTTAGTGTTAGGAACATGTGCGTTGTGCAAGGGTATGTGACCAACTCCCAGCTCACTGTTAGTGTTAGGAACATTTGCTCTCTATGCAGGGGAATGTGACAGACTCCCAGCTCGCTGTTAGTGTTAGGAACATGTGCTCTCTATGCAGGGGAATGTTACAGACTCCCAGATCGCTGTTAGTGTTAAGAATATGTGCTCTCTATGCAAAGGAATGTGACAGACTCCCAGCTTGCTGTTAGTTTTAGGAACATGTGCTCTCTCTGCAAGGGAATGTGACAGACTCCCAGTTCACTGTTAGTGTTAGGAACATGTGCTCTCTATGCAAGTGAATGTGACAGATGCCCAGCTCGCTGTTAGTGTTAGGAACATGTGCTCTCTATGCAAAGGAATGTGACAGACTCCCAGCTTGCTGTTAGTGTTAGGAACATGTGCTCTCTATGCAGGGGAATGTGACAGACTCCCAGCTCGCTGTTAGAGTTAGGAACATGTGCTCTCTATGCAAAGGAATGTGACAGAATCCCAGCTTGCTGTTAGTTTTAGGAACATGTGCTCTCTCTGCAAGGGAATGTGACAGACTCCCAGCTCGCTGTTAGTGTTAGGAACATGTGCTCTCTATGTAGGTGAAGGTGACAGACGCCCTGCTCGCTGTTAGTGTCAGGAACATGTGCTCTCTTTGCAGGGGAATGCGACAGACTCCCAGCTCACTGTTAGTGTTAGAAACATGTGCTCTCTATGGAAGGGAATGTGACAGACTCCCAGCTCGCTGTTAGTGTTAGGAACATGTGCTGTCTATGCAAGGGAATGTGACAGACTCCCAGCTCGCTGTTAGTGTTAGGAACATGTACTGTCTATGCAGGGGAATGTGACAGACGCCCAGCTCGCTGTTAGTGTTAGGAACATGTGCTCTCTATGCAAAGGAATGTGACAGACTCCCAGCTCGCTGTTAGTGTTAGGAACATGTACTGTCTATGCAGGGGAATGTGACAGACGCCCAGCTCGCTGTTAGTGTTAGGAACATGTGCTCTCTATGCAGGGGAATGTGACAGACTCCCAGCTCGCTGTTAGTGTTAGGAACATGTGTGTTGTGCAAGGGAATGTGACCAACTCCCAGCTCACTGTTAGTGTTAGGAACATGTGCTGTCTATGCAAGGGAATGTGACAGACTCCCAGCTCGCTGTTAGTGTTAGGAACATGTGCGTTGTGCAAGGGTATGTGACCAACTCCCAGCTCACTGTTAGTGTTAGGAACATTTGCTCTCTATGCAGGGGAATGTGACAGACTCCCAGCTCGCTGTTAGTGTTAGGAACATGTGCTCTCTATGCAGGGGAATGTGACAGACTCCCAGATCGCTGTTAGTGTTAGGAACATGTGCTCTCTATGCAAAGGAATGTGACAGACTCCCAGCTTGCTGTTAGTTTTAGGAACATGTGCTCTCTCTGCAAGGGAATGTGACAGACTCCCAGTTCGCTGTTAGTGTTAGGAACATGTGCTCTTTATGCAAGTGAATGTGACAGATGCCCAGCTCGCTGTTAGTGTTAGGAACATGTGCTCTCTATGCAAAGGAATGTGACAGACTCCCAGCTCGCTGTTAGTGTTAGGAACATGTGCTCTCTATGCAGGGGAATGTGACAGACTCCCAGCTCGCTGTTAGTGTTAGGAACATGTGCTCTCTATGCAAAGGAATGTGACAGACTCCCAGCTTGCTGTTAGTTTTAGGAACATGTGCTCTCTCTGCAAGGGAATGTGACAGACTCCCAGCTCGCTGTTAGTGTTAGGAACATGTGCTCTCTATGTAGGTGAATGTGACAGACGCCCAGCTCGCTGTTAGTGTCAGGAACATGTGCTCTCTTTGCAGGGGAATGCGACAGACTCCCAGCTCACTGTTAGTGTTAGAAACATGTGCTCTCTATGGAAGGGAATGTGACAGACTCCCAGCTCGCTGTTAGTGTTAGGAACATGTGCTGTCTATGCAAGGGAATGTTATAGACTCCCAGCTCGCTGTTAGTGCTCTCTGTGCTCAGGAATGTGACAGACTCCCAGCTCTCGGTTATTTTTAGGAACATTTCCTCTCTATGCAAGGAAATGCAACAGACTTCCTGCTGCTTGTCAGTGTTAGGAACATGTGCTTTCTATGCAAGGGAATGTGACAGACTCCCAGCTCGCTGTTAGTGTTAGGAACATGTGCTGTCTATGCAAGGGAATGTTATAGACTCCCAGCTCGCTGTTAGTGCTCTCTGTGCTCAGGAATGTGACAGACTCCCAGCTCTCGGTTATTTTTAGGAACATTTCCTCTATATGCAAGGAAATGCAACAGACTTCCTGCTGCTTGTCAGTGTTAGGAATATGTGCTCTCTATTCAGGGGAATGTGACAGACGCCCCGGTCGCTGTTAGTGTTAGGAACATGTGCTGTCTATGCAGGGGAATGCGACAGACGCCCATCTCGCTGTTAGTGTTAGGAACATGTGGTCTCTATGCAGGGGAATGTGACAGACACCCTGCTCGCTATTAGTGTTAGGAACATGTGCTGTCTTTGCAAGGGAATTCTACAGACTCCCAGCTCGCTGTTAGTGTTAGGAACATGTGGTCTCTATGCAGTGGAATGTGCCAGACTCCCTGCTCGCTGTTAGTGTTAGGAACATGTGCTGTCTATGCAAGGGAATGTTATAGACTCCCAGCTCGCTGTTAGTGCTCTCTGTGCTCAGGAATGTGACAGACTCACAGCTCTCGGTTATTTTTAGGAACATTTCCTCTCTATGCAAGGAAATGCAACAGACTTCCTGCTGCTTGTCAGTGTTAGGAACATGTGCTTTCTATGCAAGGGAATGTGACAGACTCCCCGGTCGCTGTTAGTGTTAGGAACATGTGCTGTCTTTGCAAGGGAATTTTACAGACTCCCAGCTCGCTGTTAGTGTTAGGAACATGTGGTCTCTATGCAGTGGAATGTGCCAGACTCCCTGCTCGCTGTTAGTGTTAGGAACATGTGCTGTCTATGCAAGGGAATTTGACAGACTCCCAGCTCGCTGTTAGTGTTAGGAACATGTGCTCTCTATGCAGGGGAATGTGACAGACTACCAGCTCGCTGTTAGTGCTCTCTGTGCAAGGCAATGTGACAGACTCCCAGCTTGCTGTTAGTGTTCGGAACATGTGCTCTCTATGCAAGGGAATATGACAGACTCCCAGCTCACTGTTAGTGTTAGGAACATGTGCTTTCTATGTAGGTGAATGTGACAGACGCCCAGCTCGCTGTTAGTGTCAGGAACACGTGCTCTCTTTGCAGGGGAATGCGACAGACTCCCAGCTCACTGTTAGTGTTAGAAACATGTGCTCTCTATGCAAGGGAATGTGACAGACTCCCAGCTCGCTGTTAGTGTTAGGAACATGTGCTGTCTATGCAAGGGAATGTTACAGACTCCCAGCTCGCTGTTAGTGCTCTCTGTGCCCGGGAATGTGACAGACTCCCAGCTCTCTGTTAGTTTTAGGAACATTTCCTCTCTATGCAAGGAAATGCAACAGACTTCCTGCTGCTTGTCAGTGTTAGGAACATGTGCTTTCTATGCAAGGGAATGTGACAGACTCCCAGCTCGCTGTTAGTGTTAGGAACATGTGGTCTCTAGGCAGTGGAATGTGCCAGACTCCCTGCTCGCTGTTAGTGTTAGGAACATGTGCTGTCTATGCAAGGGAATTTGACAGACTCCCAGCTCGCTGTTAGTGTTAGGAACATGTGCTCTCTATGCAGGGGAATGTGACAGACTACCAGCTCGCTGTTAGTGCTCTCTGTGCAAGGCAATGTGACAGACTACCAGCTTGCTGTTAGTGTTCGGAACATGTGCTCTCTATGCAAGGGAATATGACAGACTCCCAGCTCACTGTTAGTGTTAGGAACATGTGCTTTCTATGTAGGTGAATGTGACAGACGCCCAGCTCGCTGTTAGTGTCAGGAACACGTGCTCTCTTTGCAGGGGAATGCGACAGACTCCCAGCTCACTGTTAGTGTTAGAAACATGTGCTCTCTATGCAAGGGAATGTAAAAGACTCCCAGCTCGCTGTTAGTGTTAGGAACATGTGCTGTCTATGCAAGGGAATGTTACACACTCCCAGCTCGCTGTTAGTGCTCTCTGTGCCCGGGAATGTGACAGACTCCCAGCTCTCTGTTAGTTTTAGGAACATTTCCTCTCTATGCAAGGAAATGCAACAGACTTCCTGCTGCTTGTCAGTGTTAGGAACATGTGCTTTCTATGCAAGGGAATTTGACAGACTCCCAGCTCGCTGTTAGTGTTAGGAAGATGTGCTCTCTATGGAAGGAAATGTGACATACTCCCAGCTCGCTGTTAGTGTAAGGAACATGTGCTCCCTATGCAGGGGAATGTGACAGACTCCCAGCTCTCTGTTAATGTTAGAAATATATGCTCTCTCTGCAAGGGAATGTGACATACTCCTAGCTCGCTGTTAGTGTTAGTAACAGGTGCTCTCTATTCAGGGGAATGTGACAGACGCCCCGGTCGCTGTTAGTGTTAGGAACATGTGGTCTCTATGCAGGGGAATTTGACAGACACCCTGCTCGCTGTTAGTGTTAGAAACATGTACTGTCTTTGCAAGGGAATTTGACAGACTCCCAGCTCGCTGTTAGTGTTGGGAACATGTGGTCTCTATGCAGTGGAAGGTGCCAGACTCCCTGCTCGCTGTTAGTGTTAGGAACATGTGCTGTCTATGCAAGGGAATTTGACAGACTCCCAGCTCGCTGTTAGTGTTAGGAACATGTGCTCTCTATACAGGGGAATGTGACAGACTACCAGCTCGCTGTTAGTGCTCTCTGTGCAAGGCAATGTGACAGACTCCCAGCTTGCTGTTAGTGTTCGGAACATGTGCTCTCTATGCAAGGGAATATGACAGACTCCCAGCTCACTATTAGTGTTAGGAACATGTGCTTTCTATGCAGGGGAATGCGACAGACGCCCAGCTCGCTGTTAGTGTTAGGAACATGTGGTCTCTATGCAGGGGAATGTGACAGACTCCCTGCTCGCTGTTAGTGTTAGGAACATGTGCTGTCTATGCAAGGGAATTTGACAGACTCCCAGCTCGCTGTTAGTGTTAGGAACATGTGCTCTCTATGCAGGGGACTGTGACAGACTACCAGCTCGCTGTTAGTGCTCTCTGTGCAAGGTAATGTGACAGACTCCCAGCTTGCTGTTAGTGTTTGGAACATGTGCTCTCTATGCAAGGAAATGCGACAGACTCCCAGCTCCCTGTTAGTGTTAGGAACATGTGCTTTCTATACAAGGGAATGTGACAGGCTCCCAGCTTGCTGTTAGTGTTAGGAACATGTGCGCTCTATGCATTGGAATTTGACAGAATCCCAGCTCGTTGTTAGTTTTACAAACATTTGCTCTCTATGCAAGGGAATGTGACAGACTCCAACCTCACTGTTAGTGTTAGGAACATATGCTGTCTATGCAAGGGAATGTGACAGACTCCCAGCTCGCTGTTAGTGTTAGGAACATGTGCTCTCTATGCAGGGGAATGTGACAGACTCCCAGCTCGCAGTTAGTGCTCTCTGTACAAGGGAAGGTGACAGACTCCCAGCTTGCTGTTAGTGTTCGGAACTAATGCTCTCTATGCAGGGGAATGTGAAAGATTCCCAGCTTGCTGTTAGTGCTCTCTGTTCCCAGGAATGTGACAGATTCCCAGCTCGCTGTTAGTTTTAGGAACATTTGCTCTCTATGCAAGGAAATGCAACAGACTTCCAGCTCCCTGTCAGTGTTAGGAACATTTGCTTTCTATGCAAGGGAATGTGACAGATTCCCAGCTCACTCTTAGTGTTATGAACATGAGTTCCTTATGCAGGAGAATGTGACAGATGCCCAGCTCATTGTTAATGTTAGGAATATGTGCTCTCTCTGCAAGGGAATGTGACAGACTACCAGCTCGCTGCTAGTGTTAGGAACATATGCTCTCTATGCAGGTGAATGTGACAGGCGCCCAGCTCGCTGTTAGTGTTAGGATCATGTGCTCTTTATGCAAAGGAATGTGACAGACTCCCAGCTCGCTGTTAGTGTTAGGAACATGTACTGTCTATGCAGGGGAATGTGACAGACGCCCAGCTCGCTGTTAGTGTTAGGAACATGTGCTCTCTATGCAGGGGAATGTGACAGACTCCCAGCTCGCTGTTAGTGTTAGGAACATGTGTGTTGTGCAAGGGAATGTGACCAACTCCCAGCTCACTGTTAGTGTTAGGAACATGTGCTGTCTATGCAAGGGAATGTGACAGACTCCCAGCTCGCTGTTAGTGTTAGGAACATGTGCGTTGTGCAAGGGTATGTGACCAACTCCCAGCTCACTGTTAGTGTTAGGAACATTTGCTCTCTATGCAGGGGAATATGACAGACTCCCAGCTCGCTGTTAGTGCTCTCTGTGTAAAGGAATGTGACAGACTCCCAGCTTGCTGTTAGTGTTCGGAACATGTGCTCTCTATGCAAGGGAATCTGACAGACTCCCAGCTCGCTGTTAGTGCTCTCTGTGCAAGGGAATGTGACAGACACCCAGCTCGCTGTTAGGGAATGTGACAGACTCCCAGCTTGCTGTTAGTGTTACGAACATGTGCTCTCTATGCAGGGGAATGTGACAGACGCCCAGCTAGCTGTTAGTGTTAGGAACCTGTGCTCTCTATGCAGGGGAATGTGACAGAATCTCAGCTCGCTGTTAGTGTTAGGAACATGTGCTCTCTATGCAGGGGAAGGTGACAGAGGCCCAGCTTGCTGTTAGTGTTAGGAACATGTCCTCTCTATGCAGGGGAATGTGACAGACTCCCAACTCGCTGTTAGTGTTAGGAACATGTGCTGACTATGCAGGGGATCGTGACAGACGCCCAGTTTGCTGTTAGTGTTAGGAACATTTGCTTTCTATGCAGGAGAATTTGACAGACTCCCAGCTCGCTGTTAGTATTAGGAACATGTGCTCTCTATGCAGGGAAATATGACAGACTCCCAGCTCGCTGTTAGTATTAGGAACATTTGCTTTCTATGCAGGAGAATGTGACAGAATCCCAGCTCGCTGTTAGTGTTAGGAACATGTGCTGTCTATGCAAGGGAACGTGACAGACTCCCAGCTTGCTGTTAGTGTTAGGAACATGTGCTCTCTGTGCAAGGGAATGTGACAGACTCCCAGCTCGCTGTTAGTGTTAGGAACATGTGCTCTCTATGCAGCAGAATATCACAGACTGCCAGCTCGTGGTTAGTGTTAGGAACATGTGCTCTCTATGCAGGGAAATGTGACAGACTCCCAGCACGCTGTTAGTGTTAGGAACATGTGCTGACTATGCAGTGGATTGTGACCGACACCCAGCTTGCTGTTAGTGTTAGGAACATTTGCTGTCTATGCAGGGGAATGTGACAGACTCCTAGCTCGCTGTTAGTATTAGGAACATTTGCTTTCTATGCAGGTGAATGTGACAGACTCCCAGCTCGCTGTTAGTGTTAGGAACATGTGCTCTCTATGCAAAGGAATGTGACAGACTCCCAGCTCACTGTTAGTGTTAGGAACTTGTGCTCCTTATGCAAGGGAATTTGACAGACTCCCAGCTCGCTGTTAGTGTTAGGAACATGTGCTTTGAGCAAGGGAATGTGACAGACTCCCAGCTCGCTGTTAGTGTTAGGAACATTTGCTCTCTATGGAGGGGAATGTGACAGACTCCCAGCTCGCTGTTAGTGCTCTTTGTGCAAAGGAATGTGACAGACTCCCAGCTGGCTGTTAGTGTTTGGAAAATGCACTCTCTATGCAAGAGAATGTGACAGACTCCCAGCTCGATGTTAGTGCTCTCTGTGCAAGGGAATGTGACAGACTCCCAGCTTGCTGTTAGGGAATGTGACAGACTCCCAGCTCGCTGTTAGTGTTAGGAACAAGTGCTCTCTATGCAAGGGAATGTGACAGACTCCCAGCTCGCTGTTAGTGTTAGGAACATGTGCTGTCTATGCAAGGGAATGTGACAGACTCCCAGCTCATTGTTAGTGATCGGATCATGTGCTGTCTATGCAGGTGAATGTGACAGACTCCCAGCTCACTGTTAGTGCTCTCTGTGCAAGGGAATGTGACAGACTCCCAGCTCTCTGTTAGTGGTAGGAACATGTGCTCTCTATGCAAGGGAATGTGACAGACTCTGAGCTTGCTTTTAGTGTTAGGAACATGTGCTCCTTATGCAGAAGAATGTGACAGACGCCCATCTCGCTGTTAATGTTAGGAATATGTGCTCTCTCTGCAAGGGAATGTGACATACTCCCAGCTCGCTGATAGTGTTAGGAACATGTGCTCTCTATGTGGTGAATGTGACAGACGCCCAACTCGCTGTTAGTGTTAGGAACATGTGCTCTCTATGCAAAGGAATGTGACAGACTCCCAGCTTGCTGTTAGTTATAGGAACATGTGCTCTCTCTGCAAGGGAATGTGACAGACTCCCAGCTCGCTGTTAGTGTTAGGAACATGTGCTCTCTATGTAGGTGAATGTGACAGAAGCCCAGCTCGCTGTTAGTGTCAGGAACATGTGCTCTCTTTGCAGGGGAATGCGACAGACTCCCAGCTCACTGTTAGTGTTAGAAACATGTGCTCTCTATGCAAGGGAATGTGACAGACTCCCAGCTCGCTTTTAGTGTTAGGAACATGTGCTGTCTATGCAAGGGAATGTTATAGACTCCCAGCTCGCTGTTAGTGCTCTCTGTGCCCAGGAATGTGACAGACCCCCAGCTCTCTGTTAGTTTTAGAAACATTTGCTCTCTATGCAAGGAAATGCAACAGACTTCCTGCTGCTTGTCAGTGTTAGGAACATGTGCTTTCTATGCAAGGGAATGTGACAGACTCCCAGCTCGCTGTTAGTGTTAGGAAGATGTGCTCTCTATGGAAGGGAATGTGACATACTCCCAGCTCGCTGTTAGTGTTAGGAACATGTGCTCCCTATGGAGGGGAATGTGACAGACTCCCAGCTCTCTGTTAATATTAGAAATATATGCTCTCTCTGCAAGGGAATGTGACACACTCCTAGCTCGCTGTTAGTGTTAGTAACAGGTGCTCTCTATTCAGGGGAATGTGACAGACGCCCCGGTCGCTGTTAGTGTTAGGAACATGTGCTGTCTATGCAGGGGAATGCGACAGACGCCCAGCTTGCTGTTAGTGTTAGGAACATGTGGTCTCCATGCAGGGGAATGTGACAGACACCCTGCTCGCTGTTAGTGTTAGGAACATGTGCTGTCTATGCAAGGGAATTTGACAGACTCCCAGCTCGCTGTTAGTGTTAGGAACATGTGGTCTCTATGCAGTGGAATGTGCCAGACTCCCTGCTCGCTGTTAGTGTTAGGAACATGTGCTGGTTATGCAAGGGAATTTGACAGACTCCCAGCTCGCTGTTAGTGTTAGGAACATGTGCTCTCTATGCAGGGGAATGTGACAGACTACCAGCTCGCTGTTAGTGCTCTCTGTGCAAGGCAATGTGACAGACTCCCAGCTTGCTGTTAGTGTTCGGAACATGTGCTCTCTATGCAAGGGTATATAACAGACTCCCAGCTCACTGTTAGTGTTAGGAACATGTGGTCTCTATGCAGGGGAATGTGACAGACTCCCTGCTCGCTGTTAGTGTTAGGAACATGTGCTGTCTATGCAAGGGAATTTGACAGACTCCCAGCTCGCTGTTAGTGTTAGGAACATAAGCTCTCTATGCAGGGGACTGTGACAGACTACCAGATTGCTGTTAGTGCTCTCTGTGCAAGGCAATGTGACAGACTCCCAGCTTGCTGTTAGTGTTTGAACATGTGCTCTCTATGCAACAGAATATGACAGACTCCCAGCTCACTGTTCGTGCTCTCTGTGTAAGGGAATGTGACAGATTCCCAGCTCGCTGTTAGTTTTAGGAACATTTGCTCTCTATGCAAGGAAATGCGACAGACTCCCAGCTCCCTGTTAGTGTTAGGAACATGTGCTTTCTATACAAGGGAATGTGACAGGCTCCCAGCTCGCTGTTAGTGCTAAGAACTTGTGCTCTCTATGCAAGGAAATGCGACAGACTCCCAGCTCCCTGTTAGTGT
This sequence comes from Ambystoma mexicanum, assembly GCF_040938575.1. NCBI lineage: Eukaryota > Metazoa > Chordata > Amphibia > Caudata > Ambystomatidae > Ambystoma > Ambystoma mexicanum. The sequence goes on from NW_027182440.1 coordinate 2,591,991, forward strand.
TAGGAACATGTGCGCTCTATGCATTGGAATTTGACAGAATCCCAGCTCGTTGTTAGTTTTACGAACATATGCTGTCTATGCAAGGGAATGTGACAGACTCCAACATCACTGTTAGTTTTAGGAACATATGCTATCTATGCAAGGGAACGTGACAGACTCCCAGCTCGCTGTTAGTGTTAGGAACATGTGCTCTCTATGCAGGGGAATGTGACAGACTCCCAGCTGGCTGTTAGTGCTCTCTGTACAAGGGAAGGTGACAGACTCCCAGCTTGCTGTTAGTGTTCGGAACTAATGCTCTCTATGCAGGTGAATGTGACAGACGCGCAGCTCGCTGTTAGTGTTAGGAACATGTGCTCTCTATGCAAAGGAATGTGACAGACTCCCAGCTCGCTGTTAGTGTTAGGAACATGTACTGTCTAAGCAGGGGAATGTGACAGACGCCCAGCTCGGTGTTAGTGTTAGGAATATGTGCTCTCTATGCAGGGGAATGTGACAGACTCCCAGCTCGCTGTTAGTGTTAGGAACATGTGCGTTGTGCAAGGGAATGTGACCAACTCCCAGCTCACTTTTAGTGTTAGGAACATGTGCTGTCTATGCAAGGGAATGTGACAGACTCCCAGCTCGCTGTTAGTGCTCTCTGTACAAGGGAAGGTGACAGACTCCCAGCTTGCTGTTAGTGTTCAGAACTAGTGCTCTCTATGCAAGGGAATGTGAAAGACTCCCAGCTTGCTGTTAGTGCTCTCTGTGCCCAGGAATGTGACAGATTCCCAGCTCGCTGTTAGTTTTAGGAACATTTGCTCTCTATGCAAGGAAATGCAACAGACTTCCAGCTCCCTGTCAGTGTTAGGAACATGTGCTTTCTATGCAAGGGAATGTGACAGATTCCCAGCTCGCTCTTAGTGTTATGAACATGAGTTCCTTTTGCAGGAGAATGTGACAGATGCCCAGCTCATTGTTAATGTTAGGAATATGTGCTCTCTCTGCAAGGGAATGTGACAGACTACCAGCTCGCTGCTAGTGTTAGGAACATATGCTCTCTATGCAAGTGAATGTGACAGATTCCCAGCTCGCTGTTAGTGTTAGGAACATGTGCTCTCTATGCAAAGGAATGTGACAGACTCCCAGCTCGCTGTTAGTGTTAGGAACATGTGCTCTCTATGCAGGGGAATGTGACAGACTCACAGCTCGCTGTTAGTGTTAGGAACATGTGCTCTCTATGCAAAGGAATGTGACAGACTCCCAGCTTGCTGTTAGTTTTAGGAACATGTGCTCTCTCTGCACGGGAATGTGACAGACTCCCAGCTCGCTGTTAGTGTTAGGAACATGTGCTCTCTATGTAGGTGAATGTGACAGACGCCCAGCTCGCTGTTAGTGTCAGGAACATGTGCTCTCTTTGCAGGGGAATGCGACAGACTCCCAGCTCACTGTTAGTGTTAGAAACATGTGCTCTCTATGCAAGGGAATGTGACAGACTCCCAGCTCGCTGTTAGTGCTTTCTGTGCTCAGGAATGTGACAGACTCCCAGCTCTCTGTTATTTTTAGGAACATTTCCTCTCTATGCAAGGAAATGCAACAGACTTCCTGCTGCTTGTCAGTGTTAGGAACATGTGCTTTCTATGCAAGGGAATGTGACAGACTCCCAGCTCGCTGTTAGTATTAGGAACATGTGCTCCCTATGCAGGGGAATGTGACAGACTCCCAGCTCTCTGTTAATGTTAGAAATATATGCTCTCCCTGCAATGGAATGTGACACACTCCTAGCTCGCTGTTAGTGTTAGTAACAGGTGCTCTCTATTCAGGGGAATGTGACAGACGCCCCGGTCGCTGTTAGTGTTAGGAACATGTGCTGTCTATGCAGGGGAATGCGACAGATGCCCATCTCGCTGTTAGTGTTAGGAACATGTGGTCTCTATGCAGGGGAATGTGACAGACACCCTGCTCGCTGTTAGTGTTAGGAACATGTGCTGTCTTTGCAAGGGAATTTTACAGACTCCCAGCTCGCTGTTAGTGTTAGGAACATGTGGTCTCTATGCAGTGGAATGTGCCAGACTCCCTGCTCGCTGTTAGTGTTAGGAACATGTGCTGTCTATGCAAGGGAATTTGACAGACTCCCAGCTCGCTGTTAGTGTTAGGAACATGTGCTCTCTATGCAGGGGAATGTGACAGACTACCAGCTCGCTGTTAGTGCTCTCTGTGCAAGGCAATGTGACAGACTCCCAGCTTGCTGTTAGTGTTCGGAACATGTGCTCTCTATGCAAGGGTATATGACAGACTCCCAGCTCACTGTTAGTGTTAGGAACATGTGCTTTCTATGCAGGGGCATGCGACAGACGCCCAGCTCGCTGTTAGTGTTAGGAACATGTGGTCTCTATGCAGGGGAATGTGACAGACTCCCAGCTCGCTGTTAGTGTTAGGAACATAAGCTCTCTATGCAGGGGACTGTGACAGACTACCAGATTGCTGTTAGTGCTCTCTGTGCAAGGCAATGTGACAGACTCCCAGCTTGCTGTTAGTGTTTGGAACATGTGCTCTCTATGCAACAGAATATGACAGACTCCCAGCTCACTGTTCGTGCTCTCTGTGTAAGGGAATGTGACAGACTCCCAGCTCGCTGTTAGTTTTAGGAACATTTGCTCTCTATGCAAGGAAATGCGACAGACTCCCAGCTCCCTGTTAGTGTTAGGAACATGTGCTTTCTATACAAGGGAATGTGACAGGCTCCCAGCTCGCTGTTAGTGCTAAGAACTTGTGCTCTCTATGCAAGGAAATGCGACAGACTCCCAGCTCCCTGTTAATGTTAGGAACATGTGCGCTCTATGCATTGGAATTTGACAGAATCTCAGCTCGTTGTTAGTTTTACGAACATATGCTGTCTATGCAAGGGAATGTGACAGACTCCAACATCACTGTTAGTTTTAGGAACATATGCTGTCTATGCAAGGGAACGTGACAGACTCCCAGCTCGCTGTTAGTGTTAGGAACATGTGCTCTCTAAGCAGGGGAATGTGACAGACTCCCAGCTGGCTGTTAGTGCTCTCTGTACAAGGGAAGGTGACAGACTCCCAGCTTGCTGTTAGTGTTCGGAACTAGTGCTCTCTATGCAAGGGAATGTGAAAGACTCCCAGCTTGCTGTTAGTGCTCTCTGTGCCCAGGAATGTGACAGATTCCCAGCTCGCTGTTAGTTTTAGGAACATTTGCTCTCTATGCAAGGAAATGCAACAGACTTCCAGATCCCTGTCAGTGTTAGGAACATGTGCTTTCTATGCAAGGTAATGTGACAGATTCCCAGCTCGCTCTTAGTGTTATGAACATGAGTTCCTTATGCAGGAGAATGTGACAGATGCCCAGCTCATTGTTAATGTTAGGAATATGTGCTCTCTCTGCAAGGGAATGTGACAGACTACCAGCTCGCTGCTAGTGTTAGGAACATATGCTCTCTATGCAGGTGAATGTGACAGACGCGCAGCTCGCTGTTAGTGTTAGGAACATGTGCTCTCTACGCAAAGGAATGTGACAGACTCCCAGCTCGCTGTTAGTGTTAGGAACATGTACTGTCTAAGCAGGGGAATGTGACAGACGCCCAGCTCGCTGTTAGTGTTAGGAATATGTGCTCTCTATGCAGGGGAATGTGACAGACTCCCAGCTCGCTGTTAGTGTTAGGAACATGTGCGTTGTGCAAGGGAATGTGACCAACTCCCAGCTCACTTTTAGTGTTAGGAACATGTGCTGTCTATGCAAGGGAATGTGACAGACTCCCAGCTCGCTGTTAGTGCTCTCTGTACAAGGGAAGGTGACAGACTCCCAGCTTGCTGTTAGTGTTCAGAACTAGTGCTCTCTATGCAAGGGAATGTGAAAGACTCCCAGCTTGCTGTTAGTGCTCTCTGTGCCCAGGAATGTGACAGATTCCCAGCTCGCTGTTAGTTTTAGGAACATTTGCTCTCTATGCAAGGAAATGCAACAGACTTCCAGCTCCCTGTCAGTGTTAGGAACATGTGCTTTCTATGCAAGTGAATGTGACAGATTCCCAGCTCGCTCTTAGTGTTATGAACATGAGTTCCTTTTGCAGGAGAATGTGACAGATGCCCAGCTCATTGTTAATGTTAGGAATATGTGCTCTCTCTGCAAGGGAATGTGACAGTCTACCAGCTCGCTGCTAGTGTTAGGAACATATGCTCTCTATGCAAGTGAATGTGACAGATTCCCAGCTCGCTGTTAGTGTTAGGAACATGTGCTCTCTATGCAAAGGAATGTGACAGACTCCCAGCTCGCTGTTAGTGTTAGGAACATGTGCTCTCTATGCAGGGGAATGTGACAGACTCCCAGCTCGCTGTTAGTGTTAGGAACATGTGCTCTCTATGCAAAGGAATGTGACAGACTCCCAGCTTGCTGTTAGTTTTAGGAACATGTGCTCTCTCTGCAAGGGAATGTGACAGACTCCCAGCTCGCTGTTAGTGTTAGGAACATGTGCTCTCTATGTAGGTGAATGTGACAGACGCCCAGCTCGCTGTTAGTGTCAGGAACATGTGCTCTCTTTGCAGGGGAATGCGACAGACTCCCAGCTCACTGTTAGTGTTAGAAACATGTGCTCTCTATGCAAGGGAATGTGACAGACTCCCAGCTCGCTGTTAGTGCTCTCTGTGCTCAGGAATGTGACAGACTCCCAGCTCTCTGTTATTTTTAGGAACATTTCCTCTCTATGCAAGGAAATGCAACAGACTTCCTGCTGCTTGTCAGTGTTAGGAACATGTGCTTTCTATGCAAGGGAATGTGACAGACTCCCAGCTCGCTGTTAGTGTTAGTAACAGGTGCTCTCTATTCAGGGGAATGTGACAGACGCCCCGGTCGCTGTTAGTGTTAGGAACATATGCTGTCTATGCAGGGGAATGCGACAGACGCCCATCTCGCTGTTAGTGTTAGGAACATGTGGTCTCTATGCAGGGGAATGTGACAGACACCCTGCTCGCTGTTAGTGTTAGGAACATGTGCTGTCTTTGCAAGGGAATTTTACAGACTCCCAGCTCGCTGTTAGTGTTAGTAACATGTGGTCTCTATGCAGTGGAATGTGCCAGACTCCCTGCTCGCTGTTAGTGTTAGGAACATGTGCTGTCTATGCAAGGGAATTTGACAGACTCCCAGCTGGCTGTTAGTGTTAGGAACATGTGCTCTCTATGCAGGGGAATGTGACAGACTACCAGCTCGCTGTTAGTGCTCTCTGTGCAAGGCAATGTGACAGATTCCCAGCTCGCTCTTAGTGTTATGAACATGAGTTCCTTATGCAGGAGAATGTGACAGATGCCCAGCTCATTGTTAATGTTAGGAATATGTGCTCTCTCTGCAAGGAAATGTGACAGACTACCAGCTCGCTGCTAGTGTTAGGAACATATGCTCTCTATGCAAGTGAATGTGACAGATGCCCAGCTCGCTGTTAGTGTTAGGAACATGTGCTCTCTATGCAAAGGAATGTGACAGACTCCCAGCTCGCTGTTAGTGTTAGGAACATGTGCTCTCTATGCAGGGGAATGTGACAGACTCCCAGCTCTCTGTTAGTGTTAGGAACATGTGCTCTCTATGCAAAGGAATGTGACAGACTCCCGGATTGCTGTTAGTTTTAGGAACATGTGCTCTCTCTGCAAGGGAATGTGACAGACTCCCAGCTCGCTGTTAGTGTTAGGAACATGTGCTCTCTATGTAGGTGAATGTGACAGACGCCCAGCTCGCTGTTAGTGCCAGGAACATGTGCTCTCTTTGCAGGGGAATGCGACAGACTCCCAGCTCACTGTTAGTGTTAGAAACATGTGCTCTCTATGCAAGGGAATGTGACAGACTCCCAGCTCGCTGTTAGTGCTCTCTGTGCTCAGGAATGTGACAGACTCCCAGCTCTCTGTTATTTTTAGGAACATTTCCTCTCTATGCAAGGAAATGCAACAGACTTCCTGCTGCTTGTCAGTGTTAGGAACATGTGCTTTCTATGCAAGGGAATGTGACAGACTCCCAGCTCGCTGTTAGTGTTAGGAAGATGTGCTCTCTATGGAAGGGAATGTGACATACTCCCAGCTCGCTGTTAGTGTTAGGAACATGTGCTCCCTATGCAGGGGAATGTGACAGACTCCCAGCTCTCTGTTAATGTTAGAAATATATGCTCTCCCTGCAATGGAATGTGACACACTCCTAGCTCGCTGTTAGTGTTAGTAACAGGTGCTCTCTATTCAGGGGAATGTGACAGACGCCCCGGTCGCTGTTAGTGTTAGGAACATGTGCTGTCTATGCAGGGGAATGCGACAGATGCCATCTCGCTGTTAGTGTTAGGAACATGTGGTCTCTATGCAGGGGAATGTGACAGACACCCTGCTCGCTGTTAGTGTTAGGAACATGTGCTGTCTTTGCAAGGGAATTTTACAGACTCCCAGCTCGCTGTTAGTGTTAGGAACATGTGGTCTCTATGCAGTGGAATGTGCCAGACTCCCTGCTCGCTGTTAGTGTTAGGAACATGTGCTGTCTATGCAAGGGAATTTGACAGACTCCCAGCTCGCAGTTAGTGTTAGGAACATGTGCTCTCTATGCAGGGGAATGTGACAGACTACCAGCTCGCTGTTAGTGCTCTCTGTGCAAGGCAATGTGACAGACTCCCAGCTTGCTGTTAGTGTTCGGAACATGTGCTCTCTATGCAAGGGAATATGACAGACTCCCAGCTCACTGTTAGTGTTAGGAACATGTGCTTTCTATGTAGGTGAATGTGACAGACGCCCAGCTCGCTGTTAGTGTCAGGAACATGTGCTCTCTTTGCAGGGGAATGCGACAGACTCCCAGCTCACTGTTAGTGTTAGAAACATGTGCTCTCTATGCAAGGGAATGTGACAGACTCCCAACTCGCTGTTAGTGATAGGAACATGTGCTGTCTATGCAAGGGAATGTTACAGACTCCCAGCTCGCTGTTAGTGCTCTCTGTGCCCGGGAATGTGACAGACTCCCAGCTCTCTGTTAGTTTTAGGAACATTTCCTCTCTATGCAAGGAAATTCAACAGACTTCCTGCTGCTTGTCAGTGTTAGGAACATGTGCTTTCTATGCAAGGGAATGTGACAGACTCCCAGCTCGCTGTTAGTGTTAGGAAGATGTGCTCTCTATGGAAGGAAATGTGACATACTCCCAGCTCGCTGTTAGTGTTAGGAACATGTGCTCCCTATGCAGGGGAATGTGACAGACTCCCAGCTCTCTGTTAATGTTAGAAATATATGCTCTATCTGCAAGGGAATGTGACATACTCCTAGCTCGCTGTTAGTCTTAGTAACAGGTGCTCTCTATTCAGGGGAATGTGACAGACGCCCCGGTCGCTGTTAGTGTTAGGAACATGTGCTGTCTATGCAGGGGAATGTGACAGACTCCCAGCTCGCTGTTAGTGTTAGGAACATGTGGTCTCTATGCAGTGGAAGGTGCCAGACTCCCTGCTCGCTGTTAGTGTTAGGAACATGTGCTGTCTATGCAAGGGAATTTGACAGACTCCCAGCTCGCTGTTAGTGTTAGGAACATGTGCTCTCTATGCAGGGATATGTGACAGACTACCAGCTCGCTGTTAGTGCTGTCTATGCAAGGGAATTTGACAGACTCCCAGCTCGCTGTTAGTGTTAGGAACATGTGCTCTCTATGCAGGGGACTGTGACAGACTACCAGCTCGCTGTTAGTGCTCTCTGTGCAAGGCAATGTGACATACTCCCAGCTCACTATTAGTGTTAGGAACATGTGCTTTCTATGCAGGGGAATGCGACAGACGCCCAGCTCGCTGTTAGTGTTAGGAACATGTGGTCTCTATGCAGGGGAATGTGACAGACTCCCTGCTCGCTGTTAGTGTTAGGAACATGTGCTCTCTATGCAGGGGAATGTGACAGACTACCAGCTCGCTGTTAGTGCTCTCTGTGCAAGGCAATTTGACAGACTCCCAGCTCGCTGTTAGTGTTAGGAACATGTGCTCTCTATGCAGGGGAATGTGACAGACTACCAGCTCGCTGTTAGTGCTCTCTGTGCAAGGCAATGTGACATACTCCCAGCTCACTATTAGTGTTAGGAACATGTGCTTTCTATGCAGGGGAATGCGACAGACGCCCAGCTCGCTGTTAGTGTTAGGAACATGTGGTCTCTATGCAGGGGAATGTGACAGACTCCCTGCTCGCTGTTAGTGTTAGGAACATGTGCTGTCTATGCAAGGGAATTAGACAGACTCCCAGCTCGCTGTTAGTGTTAGGAACATGTGCTCTCTATGCAGGGGACTGTGACAGACTACCAGCTCGCTGTTAGTGCTCTCTGTGCAAGGCAATGTGACAGACTCCCAGCTTGCTGTTAGTGTTTGGAACATGTGCTCTCTATGCAAGGAAATGCGACAGACTCCCAGCTCCCTGTTAATTTTAGGAACATGTGCTTTCTATACAAGGGAATGTGACAGGCTCCCAGCTTGCTGTTAGTGTTAGGAACATGTGCGCTCTATGCATTGGAATTTGACAGAATCCCAGCTCGTTGTTAGTTTTACGAACATATGCTCTCTATGCAAGGTAATGTGACAGACTCCAACCTCACTGTTAGTGTCAGGAACATATGCTGTCTATGCAAGGGAATGTGACAGACTCCCAGCTCGCTGTTAGTGTTAGGAACATGTGCTCTCTATGCAGGGGAATGTGACAGACTCACAGCTCGTTGTTAGTGCTCTCTGTACAAGGGAAGGTGACAGACTCCCAGCTCGCTGTTAGTGTTAGGAAGATGTGCTCTCTATGGAAGGAAATGTGACATACTCCCAGCTCGCTGTTAGTGTTAGGAACATGTGCTCCCTATGCAGGGGAATGTGACAGACTCCCAGCTCTCTGTTAATGTTAGAAATATATGCTCTCTCTGCAAGGGAATGTGACATACTCCTAGCTCGCTGTTAGTGTTAGTAAAAGGTGCTCTCTATTCAGGGGAATGTGACAGACTCCCTGCTCGCTGTTAGTGTTAGGAACATGTGCTCTCTATGCAGGGGAATGTGACAGACTACCAGCTCGCTGTTAGTGCTCTCTGTGCAAGGCAATTTGACAGACTCCCAGCTCGCTGTTAGTGTTAGGAACATGTGCTCTCTATGCAGGGGAATGTGACAGACTACCAGCTCGCTGTTAGTGCTCTCTGTGCAAGGCAATGTGACATACTCCCAGCTCACTATTAGTGTTTGGAACATGTGCTCTCTATGCAAGGAAATGCGACAGACTCCCAGCTCCCTGTTAATTTTAGGAACATGTGCTTTCTATACAAGGGAATGTGACAGGCTCCCAGCTTGCTGTTAGTGTTAGGAACATGTGCGCTCTATGCATTGGAATTTGACAGAATCCCAGCTCGTTGTTAGTTTTACGAACATATGCTCTCTATGCAAGGTAATGTGACAGACTCCAACCTCACTGTTAGTGCTCTCTGTGCAAGGCAATGTGACAGACTTCCAGCTTGCTGTTAGTGTTTGGAACATGTGCTCTCTATGCAAGGAAATGCGACAGACTCCCAGCTCCCTGTTAATTTTAGGAACATGTGCTTTCTATACAAGGGAATGTGACAGGCTCCCAGCTTGCTGTTAGTGTTAGGAACATGTGCGCTCTATGCATTGGAATTTGACAGAATCCCAGCTCGTTGTTAGTTTTACGAACATATGCTCTCTATGCAAGGTAATGTGACAGACTCCAACCTCACTGTTAGTGTCAGGAACATATGCTGTCTATGCAAGGGAATGTGACAGACTCCCAGCTCGCTGTTAGTGTTAGGAACATGTGCTCTCTATGCAGGGGAATGTGACAGACTCCCAGCTCGTTGTTAGTGCTCTCTGTACAAGGGAAGGTGACAGACTCCCAGCTTGCTGTTAGTGTTCGGAACTAGTGCTCTCTATGCAAGGGAATGTGAAAGACTCCCAGCTTGCTGTTAGTGCTCTCTGTTCCCAGGAATGTGACAGATTCCCAGCTCGCTGTTAGTTTTAGGAACATTTGCTCTCTATGCAAGGAAATGCAACAGACTTCCAGCTCCCTGTCAGTGTTAGGAACATGTGCTTTCTATGCAAGGGAATGTGACAGATTCCCAGCTCACTCTTAGTGTTATGAACATGAGTTCCTTATGCTGGAGAATGTGACAGATGCCCAGCTCATTGTTAATGTTAGGAATATGTGCTCTCTCTGCAAGGGAATGTGACAGACTACCAGCTCGCTGTTAGTGTTAGGAACATGTGCTGTCTATGCAAGGGAATGTTACAGACTCCCAGCTCGCTGTTAGTGCTCTCTGTGCCTGGGAATGTGACAGATTCCCAGCTCTCTGTTAGTTTTAGGAACATTTCCTCTCTATGCAAGGAAATTCAACAGACTTCCTGCTGCTTGTCAGTGTTAGGAACATGTGCTTTCTATGCAAGGGAATGTGACAGACTCCCAGCTCGCTGTTAGTGTTAGGAAGATGTGCTCTCTATGGAAGGAAATGTGACATACTCCCAGCTCGCTGTTAGTGTTAGGAACATGTGCTCCCTATGCAGGGGAATGTGACAGACTCCCAGCTCTCTGTTAATGTTAGAAATATATGCTCTCTCTGCAAGGGAATGTGACATACTCCTAGCTCGCTGTTAGTGTTAGTAACAGGTGCTCTCTATTCAGGGGAATGTGACAGACGCCCAGCTCGCTGTTAGTGTTAGGAACATGTGGTCTCTATGCAGGGGAATGCGACAGACACCCTGCTCGCTGTTAGTGTTATGAACATGTACTGTCTTTGCAAGGGAATTTGACAGACTCCCAGCTCGCTGTTAGTGTTAGGAACATGTGGTCTCTATGCAGTGGAAGGTGCCAGACTCCCTGCTCGCTGTTAGTGTTAGGAACATGTGCTGTCTATGCAAGGGAATTTGACAGACTCCCAGCTCGCTGTTAGTGTTAGGAACATGTGCTCTCTATGCAGGGGAATGTGACAGACGCCCAGCTCGCTGTTAGTGTTAGGAACATGTGGTCTCTATGCAGGGGAATGTGACAGACTCCCTGCTCGCTGTTAGTGTTAGGAACATGTGCTGTCTATGCAAGGGAATTTGACAGACTCCCAGCTCTCTGTTAGTGTTAGGAACATGTGCTCTCTATGCAGGGGACTGTGACAGACTACCAGCTCGCTGTTAGTGCTCTCTGTGCAAGGCAATGTGACAGACTCCCAGCTTGCTGTTAGTGTTTGGAACATGTGCTCTCTATGCAAGGAAATGCGACAGACTCCCAGCTCCCTGTTAGTGTTAGGAACATGTGCTTTCTATACAAGGGAATGTGACAGGCTCCCAGCTTGCTGTTAGTGTTAGGAACATGTGCGCTCTATGCATTGGAATTTGACAGAATCCCAGCTCATTGTTAGTTTTACGAACATATGCTCTCTATGCAAGGTAATGTGACAGACTCCAACCTCACTGTTAGTGTTAGGAACATATGCTGTCTATGCAAGGGAATGTGACAGACTCCCAGCTCACTGTTAGTGTTAGGAACATGTGCTCTCTATGCAGGGGAATGTGACAGACTCCCAGGTCGTTGTTAGTGCTCTCTGTACAAGGCAATGTGACAGACTCCCAGCTTGCTGTTAGTGTTTGGAACATGTGCTCTCTATGCAAGGAAATGCGACAGACTCCCAGCTCCCTGTTAGTGTTAGGAACATGTGCTTTCTATACAAGGGAATGTGACAGGCTCCCAGCTTGCTGTTAGTGTTAGGAACATGTGCGCTCTATGCATTGGAATTTGACAGAATCCCAGCTCATTGTTAGTTTTACGAACATATGCTCTCTATGCAAGGTAATGTGACAGACTCCAACCTCACTGTTAGTGTTAGGAACATATGCTGTCTATGCAAGGGAATGTGACAGACTCCCAGCTCGCTGTTAGTGTTAGGAACATGTGCTCTCTATGCAGGGGAATGTGACAGACTACCAGCTCGCTGTTAGTGCTCTCTGTGCAAGGCAATGTGACATACTCCCAGCTCACTATTAGTGTTAGGAACATGTGCTTTCTATGCAGGGGAATGCGACAGACGCCCAGCTCGCTGTTAGTGTTAGGAACATGTGGTCTCTATGCAGGGGAATGTGACAGACTCCCTGCTCGCTGTTAGTGTTAGGAACATGTGCTGTCTATGCAAGGGAATTAGACAGACTCCCAGCTCGCTGTTAGTGTTAGGAACATGTGCTCTCTATGCAGGGGACTGTGACAGACTACCAGCTCGCTGTTAGTGCTCTCTGTGCAAGGCAATGTGACAGACTCCCAGCTTGCTGTTAGTGTTTGGAACATGTGCTCTCTATGCAAGGAAATGCGACAGACTCCCAGCTCCCTGTTAATTTTAGGAACATGTGCTTTCTATACAAGGGAATGTGACAGGCTCCCAGCTTGCTGTTAGTGTTAGGAACATGTGCGCTCTATGCATTGGAATTTGACAGAATGCCAGCTCGTTGTTAGTTTTACGAACATATGCTCTCTATGCAAGGTAATGTGACAGACTCCAACCTCACTGTTAGTGTCAGGAACATATGCTGTCTATGCAAGGGAATGTGACAGACTCCCAGCTCGCTGTTAGTGTTAGGAACATGTGCTCTCTATGCAGGGGAATGTGACAGACTCCCAGCTCGTTGTTAGTGCTCTCTGTACAAGGGAAGGTGACAGACTCCCAGCTTGCTGTTAGTGTTCGGAACTAGTGCTCTCTATGCAAGGGAATGTGAAAGACTCCCAGCTTGCTGTTAGTGCTCTCTGTTCCCAGGAATGTGACAGATTCCCAGCTCGCTGTTAGTTTTAGGAACATTTGCTCTCTATGCAAGGAAATGCAACAGACTTCCAGCTCCCTGTCAGTGTTAGGAACATGTGCTTTCTATGCAAGGGAATGTGACAGATTCCCAGCTCACTCTTAGTGTTATGAACATGAGTTCCTTATGCTGGAGAATGTGACAGATGCCCAGCTCATTGTTAATGTTAGGAATATGTGCTCTCTCTGCAAGGGAATGTGACAGACTACCAGCTCGCTGTTAGTGTTAGGAACATGTGCTGTCTATGCAAGGGAATGTTACAGACTCCCAGCTCGCTGTTAGTGCTCTCTGTGCCTGGGAATGTGACAGACTCCCAGCTCTCTGTTAGTTTTAGGAACATTTCCTCTCTATGCAAGGAAATTCAACAGACTTCCTGCTGCTTGTCAGTGTTAGGAACATGTGCTTTCTATGCAAGGGAATGTGACAGACTCCCAGCTCGCTGTTAGTGTTAGGAAGATGTGCTCTCTATGGAAGGAAATGTGACATACTCCCAGCTCGCTGTTAGTGTTAGGAACATGTGCTCCCTATGCAGGGGAATGTGACAGACTCCCAGCTCTCTGTTAATGTTAGAAATATATGCTCTCTCTGCAAGGGAATGTGACATACTCCTAGCTCGCTGTTAGTGTTAGTAACAGGTGCTCTCTATTCAGGGGAATGTGACAGACGCCCAGCTCGCTGTAAGTGTTAGGAACATGTGGTCTCTATGCAGGGGAATGCGACAGACACCCTGCTCGCTGTTAGTGTTAGGAACATGTACTGTCTTTGCAAGGGAATTTGACAGACTCCCAGCTCGCTGTTAGTGTTAGGAACATGTGGTCTCTATGCAGTGGAAGGTGCCAGACTCCCTGCTCGCTGTTAGTGTTAGGAACATGTGCTGTCTATGCAAGGGAATTTGACAGACTCCCAGCTCGCTGTTAGTGTTAGGAACATGTGCTCTCTATGCAGGGGAATGTGACAGACTACTAGCTTGCTGTTAGTGCTCTCTGTGCAAGGCAATGTGACATACTCCCAGCTTGCTGTTAGTGTTCGGAACATGTGCTCTCTATGCAAGGGAATATGACAGACTCCCAGCTCACTATTAGTGTTAGGAACATGTGCTTTCTATGCAGGGGAATGCGACAGACGCCCAGCTCGCTGTTAGTGTTAGGAACATGTGGTCTCTATGCAGGGGAATGTGACAGACTCCCTGCTCGCTGTTAGTGTTAGGAACATGTGCTGTCTATGCAAGGGAATTTGACAGACTCCCAGCTCTCTGTTAGTGTTAGGAACATGTGCTCTCTATGCAGGGGACTGTGACAGACTACCAGCTCGCTGTTAGTGCTCTCTGTGCAAGGCAATGTGACAGACTCCCAGCTTGCTGTTAGTGTTTGGAACATGTGCTCTCTATGCAAGGAAATGCGACAGACTCCCAGCTCCCTGTTAGTGTTAGGAACATGTGCTTTCTATACAAGGGAATGTGACAGGCTCCCAGCTTGCTGTTAGTGTTAGGAACATGTGCGCTCTATGCATTGGAATTTGACAGAATCCCAGCTCATTGTTAGTTTTACGAACATATGCTCTCTATGCAAGGTAATGTGACAGACTCCAACCTCACTGTTAGTGTTAGGAACATATGCTGTCTATGCAAGGGAATGTGACAGACTCCCAGCTCGCTGTTAGTGTTAGGAACATGTGCTCTCTATGCAGGGGGATGTGACAGACTCCCAGGTCGTTGTTAGTGCTCTCTGTACAAGGGAAGGTGACAGACTCCCAGCTTGCTGTTAGTGTTCGGAACTAGTGCTCTCTATGCAAGGGAATGTGAAAGACTCCCAGCATGCTGTTAGTGCTCTCTGTTCCCAGGAATGTGACAGATTCCCAGCGCGCTGTTAGTTTTAGGAACATTTGCTCTCTATGCAAGGAAATGCAACCGACTTCCAGCTCCCTGTCAGTGTTAGGAACATGTGCTTTCTATGCAAGGGAATGTGACAGATTCCCATCTCACTCTAAGTGTTATGAACATGAGTTCCTAATGCAGGAGAATGTGACAGATGCCCAGCTCATTGTTAATGTTAGGAATATGTGCTCTCTCTGCAAGGGAATGTGACAGACTACCAGCTCGCTGCTAGTGTTAGGAACATATGCTCTCTATGCAGGTCAATGTGACAGGCGCCCAGCTCGCTGTTAGTGTTAGGAACATGTGCTCTTTATGCAAAGGAATGTGACAGACTCCCAGCTCGCTGTTAGTGTTAGGAACATGTACTGTCTATTTAGGGGAATGTGACAGACGCCCAGCTCGCTGTTAGTGTTAGGAACATGTGCTCTCTATGCAGGGGAATGTGACAGACTCCCAGCTCGCTGTTAGTGTTAGGAACATGTGTGTTGTGCAAGGGAATGTGACCAACTCCCAGCTCACTGTTAGTGTTAGGAACATGTGCTGTCTATGCAAGGGAATGTGACAGACTCCCAACTCGCTGTTAGTGTTAGGAACATGTGCGTTGTGCAAGGGTATGTGACCAACTCCCAGCTCACTGTTAGTGTTAGGAACATTTGCTCTCTATGCAAGGTAATGTGACAGACTCCAACCTCACTGTTAGTGTCAGGAACATATGCTGTCTATGCAAGGGAATGTGACAGACTCCCAGCTCGCTGTTAGTGTTAGGAACATGTGCTCTCTATGCAGGGGAATGTGACAGACTCCCAGCTCGTTGTTAGTGCTCTCTGTACAAGGGAAGGTGACAGACTCCCAGCTTGCTGTTAGTGTTCGGAACTAGTGCTCTCTATGCAAGGGAATGTGAAAGACTCCCAGCTTGCTGTTAGTGCTCTCTGTTCCCAGGAATGTGACAGATTCCCAGCTCGCTGTTAGTTTTAGGAACATTTGCTCTCTATGCAAGGAAATGCAACAGACTTCCAGCTCCCTGTCAGTGTTAGGAACATGTGCTTTCTATGCAAGGGAATGTGACAGATTCCCAGCTCACTCTTAGTGTTATGAACATGAGTTCCTTATGCTGGAGAATGTGACAGATGCCCAGCTCATTGTTAATGTTAGGAATATGTGCTCTCTCTGCAAGGGAATGTGACAGACTACCAGCTCGCTGTTAGTGTTAGGAACATGTGCTGTCTATGCAAGGGAATGTTACAGACTCCCAGCTCGCTGTTAGTGCTCTCTGTGCCTGGGAATGTGACAGACTCCCAGCTCTCTGTTAGTTTTAGGAACATTTCCTCTCTATGCAAGGAAATTCAACAGACTTCCTGCTGCTTGTCAGTGTTAGGAACATGTGCTTTCTATGCAAGGGAATGTGACAGACTCCCAGCTCGCTGTTAGTGTTAGGAAGATGTGCTCTCTATGGAAGGAAATGTGACATACTCCCAGCTCGCTGTTAGTGTTAGGAACATGTGCTCCCTATGCAGGGGAATGTGACAGACTCCCAGCTCTCTGTTAATGTTAGAAATATATGCTCTCTCTGCAAGGGAATGTGACATACTCCTAGCTCGCTGTTAGTGTTAGTAACAGGTGCTCTCTATTCAGGGGAATGTGACAGACGCCCAGCTCGCTGTAAGTGTTAGGAACATGTGGTCTCTATGCAGGGGAATGCGACAGACACCCTGCTCGCTGTTAGTGTTAGGAACATGTACTGTCTTTGCAAGGGAATTTGACAGACTCCCAGCTCGCTGTTAGTGTTAGGAACATGTGGTCTCTATGCCGTGGAAGGTGCCAGACTCCCTGCTCGCTGTTAGTGTTAGGAACATGTGCTGTCTATGCAAGGGAATTTGACAGACTCCCAGCTCGCTGTTAGTGTTAGGAACATGTGCTCTCTATGCAGGGGAATGTGACAGACTACTAGCTTGCTGTTAGTGCTCTCTGTGCAAGGCAATGTGACATACTCCCAGCTTGCTGTTAGTGTTCGGAACATGTGCTCTCTATGCAAGGGAATATGACAGACTCCCAGCTCACTATTAGTGTTAGGAACATGTGCTTTCTATGCAGGTGAATGCGACAGACGCCCAGCTCGCTGTTAGTGTTAGGAACATGTGGTCTCTATGCAGGGGAATGTGACAGACTCCCTGCTCGCTGTTAGTGTTAGGAACATGTGCTGTCTATGCAAGGGAATTTGACAGACTCCCAGCTCTCTGTTAGTGTTAGGAACATGTGCTCTCTATGCAGGGGACTGTGACAGACTACCAGCTCGCTGTTAGTGCTCTCTGTGCAAGGCAATGTGACAGACTCCCAGCTTGCTGTTAGTGTTTGGAACATGTGCTCTCTATGCAAGGAAATGCGACAGACTCCCAGCTCCCTGTTAGTGTTAGGAACATGTGCTTTCTATACAAGGGAATGTGACAGGCTCCCAGCTTGCTGTTAGTGTTAGGAACATGTGCGCTCTATGCATTGGAATTTGACAGAATCCCAGCTCATTGTTAGTTTTACGAACATATGCTCTCTATGCAAGGTAATGTGACAGACTCCAACCTCACTGTTAGTGTTAGGAACATATGCTGTCTATGCAAGGGAATGTGACAGACTCCCAGCTCGCTGTTAGTGTTAGGAACATGTGCTCTCTATGCAGGGGAATGTGACAGACTCCCAGGTCGTTGTTAGTGCTCTCTGTACAAGGGAAGGTGACAGACTCCCAGCTTGCTGTTAGTGTTCGGAACTAGTGCTCTCTATGCAAGGGAATGTGAAAGACTCCCAGCTTGCTGTTAGTGCTCTCTGTTCCCAGGAATGTGACAGATTCCCAGCGCGCTGTTAGTTTTAGGAACATTTGCTCTCTATGCAAGGAAATGCAACCGACTTCCAGCTCCCTGTCAGTGTTAGGAACATGTGCTTTCTATGCAAGGGAATGTGACAGATTCCCAGCTCACTCTAAGTGTTATGAACATGAGTTCCTTATGCAGGAGAATGTGACAGATGCCCAGCTCATTGTTAATGTTAGGAATATGTGCTCTCTCTGCAAGGGAATGTGACAGACTACCAGCTCGCTGCTAGTGTTAGGAACATATGCTCTCTATGCAGGTCAATGTGACTGGCGCCCAGCTCGCTGTTAGTGTTAGGAACATGTGCTCTTTATGCAAAGGAATGTGACAGACTCCCAGCTCGCTGTTAGTGTTAGGAACATGTACTGTCTATTCAGGGGAATGTGACAGACGCCCAGCTCGCTGTTAGTGTTAGGAACATGTGCTCTCTATGCAGGGGAATGTGACAGACTCCCAGCTCGCTGTTAGTGTTAGGAACATGTGTGTTGTGCAAGGGAATGTGACCAACTCCCAGCTCACTGTTAGTGTTAGGAACATGTGCTGTCTATGCACGGGAATGTGACAGACTCCCAGCTCGCTGTTAGTGTTAGGAACATGTGCGTTGTGCAAGGGTATGTGACCAACTCCCAGCTCACTGTTAGTGTTAGGAACATTTGCTCTCTATGCAGGGGAATGTGACAGACTCCCAGCTCGCTGTTAGTGTTAGGAACATGTGCTCTCTATGCAAGTGAATGTGACAGATGCCCAGCTCGCTGTTAGTGTTAGGAACATGTGCTCTCTATGCAAAGGAATGTGACAGACTCCCAGCTCGCTGTTAGTGTTAGGAACATGTGCTCTCTATGCAGGGGAATGTGACAGACTCCCAGCTCGCTGTTAGTGTTAGGAACATGTGCTCTCTATGCAAAGGAATGTGACAGACTCCCAGCTTGCTGTTAGTTTTAGGAACATGTGCTCTCTCTGCAAGGGAATGTGACAGACTCCCAGCTCGCTGTTAGTGTTAGGAACATGTGCTCTCTATGTAGGTGAATGTGACACACGCCCAGCTCGCTGTTAGTGTCAGGAACATGTGCTAACTTTGCAGGGGAATGCGACAGACTCCCAGCTCACTGTTAGTGTTAGAAACATGTGCTCTCTATGGAAGGGAATGTGACAGACTCCCAGCTCGCTGTTAGTGTTAGGAACATGTGCTGTCTATGCAAGGGAATGTTATAGACTCCCAGCTCGCTGTTAGTGCTCTCTGTGCTCAGGAATGTGACAGACTCCCATCTCTCTGTTATTTTTAGGAACATTTCCTCTCTATGCAAGGAAATGCAACAGACTTCCTGCTGCTTGTCAGTGTTAGGAACTTGTGCTTTCTATGCATGGGAATGTGACAGACTCCCAGCTTGCTGTTAGTGTTAGGAAGATGTGCTCTCTTTGGAAGGGAATGTGACATACTCCCAGCTCACTGTTAGTGTTAGGAACATGTGCTCCCTATGCAGGGGAATTTGACAGAATCCCAGCTCGTTGTTAGTTTTACGAACATATGCTCTCTATGCAAGGTAATGTGACAGACTCCTACCTCACTGTTAGTGTTAGGAACATATGCTGTCTATGCAAGGGAATGTGACAGACTCCCAGCTCGCTGTTAGTGTTAGGAACATGTGCTCTCTATGCAGGGGAATGTGACAGACTCCCAGCTCGTTGTTAGTGCTCTCTGTACAAGGGAAGGTGACAGACTCCCAGCTTGCTGTTAGTGTTCGGAACTAGTGCTCTCTATGCAAGGGAATGTGAAAGACTCCCAGCTTGCTGTTAGTGCTCTCTGTTACCAGGAATGTGACAGATTCCCAGCTCGCTGTTAGTTTTAGGAACATTTGCTCTTTATGCAAGGAAATGCAACAGACTTCCAGCTCCCTGTCAGTGTTAGGAACATGTGCTTTCTATGCAAGGGAATGTGACAGATTCCCAGCTCACTCTTAGTGTTATGAACATGAGTTCCTTTTCCAGGAGAATGTGACAGATGCCCAGCTCATTGTTAATGTTAGGAATATGTGCTCTCTCTGCAAGGAAATGTGACAGACTACCAGCTCGCTGCTAGTGTTAGGAACATATGCTCTCTATGCAAGTGAATGTGACAGGCGCCCAGCTCGCTGTTAGTGTTAGAAACATGTTCTCTTTATGCAAAGGAATGTGACAGACTCCCAGCTCGCTGTTAGTGTTAGGAACATGTACTGTCTATGCAGGGGAATGTGACAGACGCCCAGCTCGCTGTTAGTGTTAGGAACATGTGCTCTCTATGCAGGGGAATGTGACAGACTCCCAACTCGCTGTTAGTATTAGGAACATGTGTGTTGTGCAAGGGAATGTGACCAACTCCCAGCTCACTGTTAGTGTTAGGAACATGTGCTGTCTATGCAAGGGAATGTGACAGACTCCCAGCTCACTGTTAGTGTTAGGAACATGTGCGTTGTGCAAGGGTATGTGACCAACTCCCAGCTCACTGTTAGTGTTAGGAACATTTGCTCTCTATGCAGGGGAATGTGACAGACTCCCAGCTCGCTGTTAGTGTTAGGAACATGTGCTCTCTATGCAGGGGAATGTGACAGACTCCCAGATCGCTGTTAGTGTTAGGAACATGTGCTCTCTATGCAAAGGAATGTGACAGACTCCCAGCTTGCTGTTAGTTTTAGGAACATGTGCTCTCTCTGCAAGGGAATGTGACAGACTCCCAGCTCGCTGTTAGTGTTAGGAACATGTGCGCTCTATGTAGGTGAATGTGACAGACTCCCAGCTCGCTGTTAGTGTCAGGAACATGTGCTCTCTTTGCAGGGGAATGCGACAGACTCCCAGCTCACTGTTAGTGTTAGAAACATGTGCTCTCTATGGAAGGGAATGTGACAGACTCCCAGCTCGCTGTTAGTGTTAGGAACATGTGCTGTCTATGCAAGGGAATGTTATAGACTCCCAGCTCGCTGTTAGTGCTCTCTGTGCTCAGGAATGTGACAGACTACCAGCTCTCTGTTATTTTTAGGAACATTTCCTCTCTATGCAAGGAAATGCAACAGACTTCCTGCTGCTTGTCAGTGTTAGGAACATGTGCTTTCTATGCAAGGGAATGTGACAGACTCCCAGCTCGCTGTTAGTGTTAGGAAGATGTGCTCACTTTGGAAGGGAATGTGACATACTCCCAGCTCGCTGTTAGTGTTAGGAACATGTGCTCCCTATGCAGGGGAATGTGACAGACTCCCAGCTCTCTGTTAATGTTAGAAATATATGCTCTCTCTGCAAGGGAATGTGACACACTCCTAGCTCGCTGTTAGTGTTAGTAACAAGTGCTCTCTATTCAGGGGAATGTGACAGATGCCCCGGTCGCTGTTAGTGTTAGGAACATGTGCTGTCTATGCAGGGGAATGCGACAGACGCCCATCTCGCTGTTAGTGTTAGGAACATGTGGTCTCTATGCAGGGGAATGTGACAGACACCCTGCTCGCTGTTAGTGTTAGGAACATGTGCTGTCTTTGCAAGGGAATTTTACAGACTCCCAGCTCGCTGTTAGTGTTAGGAACATGTGGTCTCTATGCAGTGGAATGTGCCAGACTCCCTGCTCGCTGATAGTGTTAGGAACATGTGCTGTCTATGCAAGGGAATTTGACAGACTCCCAGCTCGCTGTTGGTGTTAGGAACATGTGCTCTCTATGCAGGGGAATGTGACAGACCACCAGCTCGCTGTTAGTGCTCTCTGTGCAAGGCAATGTGACAGACTCCCAGCTCTCTGTTAGTTTTAGGAACATTTCCTCTCTATGCAAGGAAATGCAACAGACTTCCTGCTGCTTGTCAGTGTTAGGAACATGTGCTTTCTATGCAAGGGAATGTGACAGACTCCCTGCTCGCTGTTAGTGTTAGGAAGATGTGCTCCCTATGCAGGGGAATGTGACAGACTCCCAGCTCGCTGTTAGTGCTCTCTGTGCCCGGGAATGTGACAGACTCCCAGCTCTCTGTTAGTTTTAGGAACATTTCCTCTCTATGCAAGGAAATGCAACAGACTTCCTGCTGCTTGTCAGTGTTAGGAACATGTGCTTTCTATGCAAGGGAATGTGACAGACTCCCTGCTCGCTGTTAGTGTTAGGAACATGTGCTGTCTATGCAAGGGAATGTTACAGACTCCCAGCTCGCTGTTAGTGCTCTCTGTGCCCGGGAATGTGACAGACTCCCAGCTCTCTGTTAGTTTTAGGAACATTCCCTCTCTATGCAAGGAAATGCAACAGACTTCCTGCTGCTTGTCAGTTTTAGGAACATGTGCTTTCTATGGAAGGAAATGTGACATACTCCCAGCTCGCTGTTAGTGTTAGGAACATGTGCTCCCTATGCAGGGGAATGTGACAGACTCCCAGCTCTCTGTTAATGTTAGAAATATATGCTGTCTCTGCAAGGGAATGTGACATACTTCTAGCTCGCTGTTAGTGTTAGTAACAGGTGCTCTCTATTCAGGGGAATGTGACAGACGCCCCGGTCGCTGTTAGTGTTAGGAACATGTGCTGTCTATGCAGGGGAATGCGACAGACGCCCATCTCGCTGTTAGTGTTAGGAACATGTGGTCTCTATGCAGGGGAATGTGACAGACACCCTGCTCGCTGTTAGTGTTAGGAACATGTGCTGTCTTTGCAAGGGAATTTTACAGACTCCCAGCTCGCTGTTAGTGTTAGGAACATGTGGTCTCTATGCAGTGGAATGTGCCAGACTCCCTGCTCGCTGATAGTGTTAGGAACATGTGCTGTCTATGCAAGGGAATTTGACAGACTCCCAGCTCGCTGTTGGTGTTAGGAACATGTGCTCTCTATGCAGGGGAATGTGACAGACCACCATCTCGCTGTTAGTGCTCTCTGTGCAAGGCAATGTGACAGACTCCCAGCTCTCTGTTAGTTTTAGGAACATTTCCTCTCTATGCAAGGAAATGCAACAGACTTCCTGCTGCTTGTCAGTGTTAGGAACATGTGCTTTCTATGCAAGGGAATGTGACAGACTCCCTGCTCGCTGTTAGTGTTAGGAAGATGTGCTCCCTATGCAGGGGAATGTGACAGACTCCCAGCTCGCTGTTAGTGCTCTCTGTGCCCGGGAATGTGACAGACTCCCAGCTCTCTGTTAGTTTTAGGAACATTTCCTCTCTATGCAAGGAAATGCAACAGACTTCCTGTTGCTTGTCAGTGTTAGGAACATGTGCTTTCTATGCAAGGGAATGTGACAGACTCCCTGCTCGCTGTTAGTGTTAGGAACATGTGCTGTCTATGCAAGGGAATGTTACAGACTCCCAGCTCGCTGTTAGTGCTCTCTGTGCCCGGGAATGTGACAGACTCCCAGCTCTCTGTTAGTTTTAGGAACATTTCCTCTCTATGCAAGGAAATGCAACAGACTTCCTGCTGCTTGTCAGTTTTAGGAACATGTGCTTTCTATGGAAGGAAATGTGACATACTCCCAGCTCGCTGTTAGTGTTAGGAACATGTGCTCCCTATGCAGGGGAATGTGACAGACTCCCAGCTCTCTGTTAATGTTAGAAATATATGCTGTCTCTGCAAGGGAATGTGACATACTTCTAGCTCGCTGTTAGTGTTAGTAACAGGTGCTCTCTATTCAGGGGAATGTGACAGACGCCCCGGTCGCTGTTAGTGTTAGGAACATGTGCTGTCTATGCAGGGGAATGCGACAGACGCCCATCTCGCTGTTAGTGTTAGGAACATGTGGTCTCTATGCAGGGGAATGTGACAGACACCCTGCTCGCTGTTAGTGTTAGAAACACGTACTGTCTTTGCAAGGGAATTTGACAGACTCCCAGCTCGCTGTTAGTGTTAGGAACATGTGGTCTCTATGCAGTGGAAGGTGCCAGACTCCCTGCTCGCTGTTAGTGTTAGGAACATGTGCTGTCTATGCAAGGGAATTTGACAGACTCCCAGCTTGCTGTTAGTGTTAGGAACATGTGCTCTCTATGCAGGGGAATGTGACAGACTACCAGCTCGCTGTTAGTGCTCTCTGTGCAAGGCAATGTGACAGACTCCCAGCTTGCTATTAGTGTTCGGAACATGTGCTCTCTATGCAAGGGAATATGACAGACTCCCAGCTCACTATTAGTGTTAGGAACATCTGCTTTCTATGCAGGGGAATGCGACAGACGCCCAGCTCGCTGTTTTTGTTAGGAACATGTGGTCTCTATGCAGGGGAATGTGACAGACTCCCTGCTCGCTGTTAGTGTTAGGAACATGTGCTGTCTATGCAAGGGAATTTGACAGACTCCCAGCTCGCTGTTAGTGTTAGGAACATGTGCTCTCTATGCAGGGGACTGTGACAGACTACCAGCTCGCTGTTAGTGCTCTCTGTGCAAGGCAATGTGACAGACTCCCAGCTTGCTGTTAGTGTTTGGAACATGTGCTCTCTATGCAAGGAAATGCGACAGACTCCCAGCTCCCTGTTAGTGTTAGGAGCATGTGCTTTCTATACAAGGGAATGTGACAGGCTCCCAGCTTGCTGTTAGTGTTAGGAACATGTGCGCTCTATGCATTGGAATTTGACAGAATCCCAGCTCGTTGTTAGTTTCACGAACATTTGCTCTCTATGCAAGGGAATGTGACAGACTCCAACCTCACTGTTAGTGTTAGGAACATATGCTGTCTATGCAAGGGAATGTGACAGACTCCCAGCTCGCTGTTAGTGTTAGGAACATGTGCTCTCTATGCAGGGGAATGTGACAGACTCCCAGCTCGCTGTTAGTGCTCTCTGTACAAGGGAAGGTGACAGACTCCCAGCTTGCTGTTAGTGTTCGGAACTAATGCTCTCTATGCAGGGGAATATGAAAGACTCCCAGCTTGCTGTTAGTGCTCTCTGTTCCCAGGAATGTGACAGATTCCCAGCTCGCTGTTAGTTTTAGGAACATTTGCTCTCTATGCAAGGAAATGCAACAGACTTCCAGCTCCCTGTCAGTGTTAGGAACATTTGCTTTCTATGCAAGGGAATGTGACAGATTCCCAGCTCAATCTTAGTGTTATGAACATGAGATCCTTATGCAGGAGAATGTGACAGATGCCCAGCTCATTGTTAATGTTAGGAATATGTGCTCTCTCTGCAAGGGAATGTGACAGACTACCAGCTTGCTGCTAGTGTTAGGAACATATGCTCTCTATGCAGGTGAATGTGACAGGCGCCCAGCTCGCTGTTAGTGTTAGGAATATGTGCTCTTTATGCAAAGGAATGTGACAGACTCCCAGCTCGCTGTTAGTGTTAGGAACATGTACTGTCTATGCAGGGGAATGTGACAGACGCCCAGCTCGCTGTTAGTGTTAGGAACATGTGCTCTCTATGCAGGGGAATGTGACAGACTCCCAGCTCGCTGTTAGTGTTAGGAACATGTGTGTTGTGCAAGGGAATGTGACCAACTCCCAGCTCACTGTTAGTGTTAGGAACATGTGCTGTCTATGCAAGGGAATGTGACAGACTCCCAGCTCGCTGTTAGTGTTAGGAACATATGCGTTGTGCAAGGGTATGTGACCAACTCCCAGCTCACTGTTAGTGTTAGGAACATTTGCTCTCTATGCAGAGGAATGTGACAGACTCCCAGCTCGCTGTTAGTGCTCTATGTGCAAAAGAATGTGACAGACTCCCAGCTTGCTGTTAGTGTTCGGAACATGTGCTCTCTATGCAAGGGAATGTGACAGACTCCCAGCTCGCTGTTAGTGCTCTCTGTGCAATGGAATGTGACAGACACCCGGCTCGCTGTTAGGGAATGTGACAGACTCCCAGCTTGCTGTTAGTGTTACGAACATGTGCTCTCTATGCAGGGGAATGTGACAGATGCCCAGCTAGCTGTTAGTGTTAGGAACCTGTGCTCTCTATGCAGGGGAATGTGACAGAATCTCAGCTCGCTGTTAGTGTTAGGAACATGTGCTCTCTATGCAGGGGAAGGTGACAGAGGCCCAGCTTGCTGTTAGTGTTAGGAACATGTCCTCTCTATGCAGGGGAATGTGACAGACTCCCAACTCGCTGTTAGTGTTAGGAACATGTGCTGACTATGCAGGGGATCGTGACAGACGCCCAGCTTGCTGTTAGTGTTAGGAACATTTGCTTTCTATGCAGGAGAATTTGACAGACTCCCAGCTCGCTGTTAGTATTAGGAACATGTGCTCTCTATGCAGGGAAATGTGACAGACTCCCAGCTCGCTGTTAGTATTAGGAACATTTGCTTTCTATGCATGAGAATGTGACAGAATCCCAGCTCGCTGTTAGTGTTAGGAACATGTGCTGTCTATGCAAGGGAACGTGACAGACTCCCAGCTTGCTGTTAGTGTTAGGAACATGTGCTCTCTGTGCAAGGGAATGTGACAGACTCCCAGCTCGCTGTTAGTGTTAGGAACATGTGCTCTCTATGCAGCAGAATATCACAGACTGCCAGCTCGTGGTTAGTGTTAGGAACATGTGCTCTCTATGCAGGGAAATGTGACAGACTCCCAGCATGCTGTTAGTGTTAGGAACATGTGCTGACTATGCAGTGGATTGTGACCGACACCCAGCTTGCTGTTAGTGTTAGGAACATTTGCTGTCTATGCAGGGGAATGTGACAGACTCCTAGCTCGCTGTTAGTGTTAGGAATATGTGCTCTCTATGCAAAGGAATGTGACAGACTCCCAGCTCACTGTTAGTGTTAGGAACGTGTGCTCCTTATGCAAGGGAATTTGACAGACTCCCAGCTCGATGTTAGTGTTAGGAACATGTGCTTTGAGCAAGGGAATGTGACAGACTCCCAGCTGGCTGTTAGTGCTCTTTGTGCAAAGGAATGTGACAGACTCCCAGCTGGCTGTTAGTGTTTGGAACATGCACTCTCTATGCAAGAGAATGTGACAGACTCCCAGCTCGCTGTTAGGGAATGTGACAGACTCCCAGCTCGCTGTTAGTGTTAGGAACAAGTGATCTCTATGCAAGGGAATGTGACAGACTCCCAGCTCGCTGTTAGTGTTAGGAACATGTGCTGTCTATGCAAGGGAATGTGACAGACTCCCAACTCATTGTTAGTGATCGGATCATGTGCTGTCTATGCAGGTGAATGTGACAGACTCCCAGCTCACTGTTAGTGCTCTCTGTGCAAGGGAATGTGACAGACTCCCAGCTCTCTGTTAGTGGTAGGAACATGTGCTCTCTATGCAAGGGAATGTGACAGATTCTGAGCTTGCTTTTAGTGTTAGGAACATGTGCTCCTTATGCAGGAGAATGTGACAGACGCCCATCTCGCTGTTAATGTTAGGAATATGTGCTCTCTCTGCAAGGGAATGTGACATACTCCCAGCTCGCTAATAGTGTTAGGAACATGTGCTCTCTATGTGGTGAATGTGACAGACGCCCAACTCGCTGTTAGTGTTAGGAACATGTGCTCTCTATGCAAAGGAATGTGACAGACTCCCAGCTCGCTGTTAGTGTTAGGAACATGTGCTCTCTATGTAGGTGAATGTGACAGAAGCCCAGCTCGCTGTTAGTGTCAGGAACATGTGCTCTCTTTGCAGGGGAATGCGACAGACTCCCAGCTCACTGTTAGTGTTAGAAACATGTGCTCTCTATGCAAGGGAATGTGACAGACTCCCAGCTCGCTGTTAGTGTTAGGAACATGTGCTGTCTATGCAAGGGAATGTTATAGACTCCCAGCTCGCTGTTAGTGCTCTCTGTGCCCGGGAATGTGACAGACTCCCAGCTCTCTTTTAGTTTTAGGAACACTTGCTCTCTATGCAAGGAAATGCAACAGACTTCCTGCTGCTTGTCAGTGTTAGGAACATGTGCTTTCTATGCAAGGGAATGTGACAGACTCCCAGCTCGCTGTTAGTGTTAGGAAGATGTGCTCTCTATGGAAGGGAATGTGACATACTCCCAGCTCGCTGTTAGTGTTAGGAACATGTGCCCCCTATGCAGGGGAATGTGACAGACTCCCAGCTCTGTGTTAATGTTAGAAATATATGCTCTCTCTGCAAGGGAATGTGACACACTCCTAGCTCGCTGTTAGTGTTAGTAACAGGTGCTCTCTATTCAGGGGAATGTGACAGACGCCCCGATCGCTGTTAGTGTTAGGAACATGTGCTGTCTATGCAGGGGAATGCGACAGACGCCCAGCTCGCTGTTAGTGTTAGGAACATGTGGTCTCCATGCAGGGGAATGTGACAGACACCCTGCTCGCTGTTAGTGTTAGGAACATGTGCTGTCTATGCAAGGGAATTTGACAGACTCCCAGCTCGCTGTTAGTGTTAGGAACATCTGGTCTCTATGCAGTGGAATGTGCCAGACTCCCTGCTCGCTGTTAGTGTTAGGAACATGTGCTGTCTATGCAAGGGAATTTGACAGACTCCCAGCTCGCTGTTAGTGTTCTCTGTGCAAGGCAATGTGACAGACTCCCAGCTTGCTGTTAGTGTTCGGAACATGTGCTCTCTATGCAAGGGAATATGAAAGACTCCCAGCTCACTGTTTGTATTAGGAACATGTGCTTTCTATGCAGGGGAATGCGACAGACGCCCAGCTCGCTGTTAGTGTTAGGAACATGAGGTCTCTATGCAGGGGAATGTGACAGACTCCCTGCTCGCTGTTAGTGTTAGGAACATGTGCTGTCTATGCAAGGGAATTTGACAGACTCCCAGCTCGCTGTTAGTGTTAGGAACATGTGCTCTCTATGCAGGGGACTGTGACAGACTACCAGATCACTGTTAGTGCTCTCTGTGCAAGGCAATGTGACAGACTCCCAGCTTGCTGTTAGTGTTTGGAACATGTGCACTCTATGCAACAGAATATGACAGACTCCCAGCTCACTGTTCGTGCTCTCTGTGTAAGGGAATGTGACAGACTCCCAGCTCGCTGTTAGTTTTAGGAACATTTGCTCTCTATGCAAGGAAATGCGACAGACTCCCAGCTCCCTGTTAGTGTTAGGAACATGTGCTTTCTATACAAGGGAATGTGACAGGCTCCCAGCTCGCTGTTAGTGCTAAGAACTTGGCTCTCTATGCAAGGAAATGCGACAGACTCCCAGCTCCCTGTTAGTGTTAGGAACATGTGCACTCTATGCATTGGAATTTGACAGAATCCCAGCTCGTTGTTAGTTTTACGAACATATGCTCTCTATGCAAGGGAATGTGAGAGACTCCAACATCACTGTTAGTTTTAGGAACATATGCTGTCTATGCAAGGGAATGTGACAGACTCCCAGCTCGCTGTTAGTGTTAGGAACATGTGCTCTCTATGCAGGGGAATGTGACAGACTCCCAGCTCGCTGTTAGTGCTCTCTGTACAAGGTAAGGTGACAGATTCCCAGCTTGCTGTTAGTGTTCGGAACTAGTGCTCTCTATGCAACGGAATGTGAAAGACTCCCAGCTTGCTGTTAGTGCTCTCTGTGCCCAGGAATGTGACAGATTCCCAGCTCGCTGTTAGTTTTAGGAACATTTGCTCTCTATGCAAGGAAATGCAACAGACTTCCAGCTCCCTGTCAGTGTTAGGAACATGTGCTTTCTATGCAAGGGAATGTGACAGACTACCAGCTCGCTGCTAGTGTTAGGAACATATGCTCTCTGCAGGTGAATGTGATAGACGCCCAGCTCGCTGTTAGTGTTAGGAACATGTGCTCTCTATGCAAAGGAATGTGACAGACACCCAGCTCGCTGTTAGTGTTAGGAACATGTACTGTCTATGCAGGGGAATGTGACAGACGCCCAGCTCACTGTTAGTGTTAGGAACATGTGCTCTCTATGCAGGGGAATGTGACAGACTCCCAGCTCGCTGTTAGTGTTAGGAACATGTGCGTTGTGCAAGAGAATGTGACCAACTCTCAGCTCACTTTTAGTGTTAGGAACATGTGCTGTCTATGCAAGGGAATGTGACAGACTCCCAGCTCGCTGTTAGTGTTAGGAACATGTGCGTTGTGCAAGGGAATGTGACCAACTCCCAGCTCACTGTTAGTGTTAGGAACATTTGCTCTCTATGCAGGGGAATGTGACAGACTCCCAGCTCGTTGTTAGTGCTCTCTGTGCAAAGGAATGTGACAGACTCCCAGCTTGCTCTTAGTGTTCGGAACATGTGCTCTCTATGCAAGGGAATGTGACAGACTCCCAGCTCGCTGTTAGTGCTCTCTGTGCAAGGGAATGTGACAGACACCCAGCTCGCTGTTAGGGAATGTGACAGACTCCCAGCTCGCTGTTAGTGTTACAAACATGTGCTCTCTATGCAGGGGAATGTGACAGATGCCCAGCTAGCTGTTAGTGTTAGGAACCTGTGCTCTGAATGCAGGGGAATGTGACAGAATCTCAGCTCGCTGTTAGTGTTAGGAACATGTGCTCTCTATGCAGGGGAATGTGACAGAGGCCCAGCTTGCTGTTAGTGTTAGGAACATGTCCTCTCTATGCAGGGAAATGTGACAGACTCCCAACTCGCTGTTAGTGTTAGGAACATGTGCTGACTATGCAGGGGATCGTGACAGGCGCCCAGCTTGCCGTTAGTGTTAGGAACATTTGCTGTCTATGCAGGAGAATTTGACAGACTCCCAGCTCGCTGTTAGTATTAGGAACATGTGCTCTCTATGCAGGGAAATGTGACAGACTCCCAGCTCGCTGTTAGTGTTAGGAACATTTGCTTTCTATGCAGGGGAATGTGACAGAATCCCAGCTTGCTGTTAGTGTTAGGAACATGTGCTGTCTATGCAAGGGAATGTGACAGACTCCCAGCTTGCTGTTAGTGTTGGGAACATGTGCTCTCTGTGCAAGGGAATGTGACAGACTCCCAGCTCGCTGTTAGTGTTAGGAACATGTGCTCTCTATGCAGCAGAATATCACAGTCTGCCAGCTCGTGGTTAGTGTTAGGAACATGTGCTCTCTATGCAGGGAAATGTGACAGACTCCCAGCACGCTGTTAGTATTAGGAACATTTGCTTTCTATGCAGGCGAATGTGACAGACACCCAGTTTGCTGTTAGTGTTAGGAACATTTGCTGTCTATGCAGGGGAATGTGACAGACTCCTAGCTCGCTGTTAGTATTAGGAACATTTGCTTTCTATGCAGGCGAATGTGACAGACTCCCAGCTCGCTGTTAGTGTTAGGAACATGTGCTGTCTATGCAGTGGAATGTGACAGATGCCCAGCTCACTGCTAGTGTTAGGAACACATGCTCTCTATGCAGGGGAATGTGACAGACTCCCAGCTCGCTGTTAGTGTTACAAACATGTGCTCTCTATGCAGGGGAATGTGACAGATGCCCAGCTAGCTGTTAGTGTTAGGAACCTGTGCTCTCTATGCAGGGGAAAGTGACAGAATCTCAGCTCGCTGTTAGTGTTAGGAACATGTGCTCTCTATGCAGGGGAATGTGACAGAGGCCCAGCTTGCTGTTAGTGTTAGGAACATGTCCTCTCTATGCAGGGAAATGTGACAGACTCCCAACTCGCAGTTAGTGTTAGGAACATGTGCTGACTATGCAGGGGATCGTGACAGACGCCCAGCTTGCCGTTAGTGTTAGGAACATTTGCTGTCTATGCAGGAGAATTTGACAGACTCCCAGCTCGCTGTTAGTATTAGGAACATGTGCTCTCTATGCAGGGAAATGTGACAGACTCCCAGCTCGCTGTTAGTGTTAGGAACATTTGCTTTCTATGCAGGGGAATGTGACAGAATCCCAGCTTGCTGTTAGTGTTAGGAACATGTGCTGTCTATGCAAGGGAATGTGACAGACTCCCAGCTTGCTGTTAGTGTTGGGAACATGTGCTCTCTCTGCAAGGGAATATGAAAGACTCCCAGCTCACTGTTAGTATTAGGAACATGTGCTTTCTATGCAGGGGAATGCGACAGACGCCCAGCTCGCTGTTAGTGTTAGGAACATGTGGTCTCTATGCAGGGGAATGTGACAGACTCCCTGCTCGCTGTTAGTGTTAGGAACATGTGCTGTCTATGCAAGGGAATTTGACAGACTCCCAGCTCGCTGTTAGTGTTAGGAACATGTGCTCTCTATGCAGGGGACTGTGACAGACTACCAGATCACTGTTAGTGCTCTCTGTGCAAGGCAATGTGACAGACTCCCAGCTTGCTGTTAGTGTTTGGAACATGTGCTCTCTATGCAACAGAATATGACCGACTCCCAGCTCACTGTTCGTGCTCTCTGTGTAAGGGAATGTGACAGACTCCCAGCTCGCTGTTAGTTTTAGGAACATTTGCTCTCTATGCAAGGAAATGCGACAGACTCCCAGCTCCCTGTTAGTGTTAGGAACATGTGCTTTCTATACAAGGGAATGTGACAGGCTCCCAGCTCGCTGTTAGTGCTAAGAACTTGGCTCTCTATGCAAGGAAATGCGACAGACTCCCAGCTCCCTGTTAGTGTTAGGGACATGTGCGCTCTATGCATTGGAATTTGACAGAATCCCAGCTCGTTGTTAGTTTTACGAACATATGCTCTCTATGCTAGGGAATGTGAGAGACTCCAACATCACTGTTAGTTTTAGGAACATATGCTGTCTATGCAAGGGAATGTGACAGACTCCCAGCTCGCTGTTAGTGCTCTCTGTACAAGGGAAGGTGACAGACTCCCAGCTTGCTGTTAGTGTTCGGAACTAGTGCTCTATATGCAAGGGAATGTGAAAGACTCCCAGCTTGCTGTTAGTGCTCTCTGTGCCCAGGAATGTGACAGATTCCCAGCTCGCTGTTAGTTTTAGGAACATTTGCTCTCTATGCAAGGAAATGCAACAGACTTCCAGCTCCCTGTCAGTGTTAGGAACATGTGCTTTCTATGCAAGGGAATGTGACAGACTACCAGCTCGCTGCTAGTGTTAGGAACATATGCTCTCTGCAGGTGAATGTGACAGACGCCCAGCTCGCTGTTTGTGTTAGGAACATGTGCTCTCTATGCAAAGGAATGTGACAGACTCCCAGCTCGCTGTTAGTGTTAGGAACATGTACTGTCTATGCAGGGGAATGTGACAGACGCCCAGATCACTGTTAGTGTTAGGAACATGTGCTCTCTATGCAGGGGAATGTGACAGACTCCCAGCTCGCTGTTAGTGTTAGGAACATGTGCGTTGTGCAAGAGGATGTGACCAACTCCCAGCTCACTTTTAGTGTTAGGAACATGTGCTGTCTATGCAAGGGAATGTGACAGACTCCCAGCTCGCTGTTAGTGTTAGGAACATGTGCGTTGTGCAAGGGCATGTGACCAGCTCCCAGCTCACTGTTAGTGTTAGGAACATTTGCTCTCTATGCAGGGGAATGTGACAGACTCCCAGCTTGTTGTTAGTGCTCTCTGTGCAAAGGAATGTGACAGACTCCCAGCTTGCTCTTAGTGTTCGGAACATGTGCTCTCTATGCAAGGGAATGTGACAGACTCCCAGCTCGCTGTTAGTGCTCTCTGTGCAAGGGAATGTGACAGACACCCAGCTCGCTGTTAGGGAATGTGACAGACTCCCAGCTCGCTGTTAGTGTTACAAACATGTGCTCTCTATGCAGGGGAATGTGACAGATGCCCAGCTAGCTGTTAGTGTTAGGAACCTGTGCTCTCTATGCAGGGGAATGTGACAGAATCTCAGCTCGCTGTTCGTGTTAGGAACATGTGCTCTCTATGCAGGGGAATGTGACAGAGGCCCAGCTTGCTGTTAGTGTTAGGAACATGTCCTCTCTATGCAGGGAAATGTGACAGACTCCCAACTCGCTGTTAGTGTTAGGAACATGTGCTGACTATGCAGGGGATCGTGACAGACGCCCAGCTTGCCGTTAGTGTTAGGAACATTTGCTGTCTATGCAGGAGAATTTGACAGACTCCCAGCTCGCTGTTAGTATTAGGAACATTTGCTTTCTATGCAGGGGAATGTGACAGAATCCCAGCTTGCTGTTAGTGTTAGGAACATGTGCTGTCTATGCAAGGGAATGTGACAGACTCCCAGCTTGCTGTTAGTGTTGGGAACATGTGCTCTCTGTGCAAGGGAATGTGACAGACTCCCAGCTCGCTGTTAGTGTTAGGAACATGTGCTCTCTATGCAGCAGAATATCACAGTCTGCCAGCTCGTGGTTAGTGTTAGGAACATGTGCTCTCTATGCAGGGAAATGTGACAGACTCCCAGCACGCTGTTAGTGTTAGGAACATGTGCTGACTATGCAGGGGATTGTGACCGACACCCAGTTTGCTGTTAGTGTTAGGAACATTTGCTGTCTATGCAGGGGAATGTGACAGACTCCTAGCTCGCTGTTAGTATTAGGAACATTTGCTTTCTATGCAGGGGAATGTGACAGAATCCCAGCTTGCTGTTAGTGTTAGGAACATGTGCTGTCTATGCAAGGGCATGTGACCAACTCCCAGCTCACTGTT
This sequence comes from Ambystoma mexicanum, assembly GCF_040938575.1. Classification (NCBI taxonomy): domain Eukaryota; kingdom Metazoa; phylum Chordata; class Amphibia; order Caudata; family Ambystomatidae; genus Ambystoma; species Ambystoma mexicanum. Next base: position 2,625,809 of record NW_027182440.1, read on the forward strand.
AGTGTTAGGAACATTTGCTCTCTATGCAGGGGAATGTGACAGACTCCCAGCTTGTTGTTAGTGCTCTCTGTGCAAAGGAATGTGACAGACTCCCAGCTTGCTCTTAGTGTTCGGAACATGTGCTCTCTATGCAAGGGAATGTGACAGACTCCCAGCTCGCTGTTAGTGCTCTCTGTGCAAGGGAATGTGACAGACACCCAGCTCGCTGTTAGGGAATGTGACAGACTCCCAGCTCGCTGTTAGTGTTACAAACATGTGCTCTCTATGCAGGGGAATGTGACAGATGCCCAGCTAGCTGTTAGTGTTAGGAACCTGTGCTCTCTATGCAGGGGAATGTGACAGAATCTCAGCTCGCTGTTCGTGTTAGGAACATGTGCTCTCTATGCAGGGGAATGTGACAGAGGCCCAGCTTGCTGTTAGTGTTAGGAACATGTCCTCTCTATGCAGGGAAATGTGACAGACTCCCAACTCGCTGTTAGTGTTAGGAACATGTGCTGACTATGCAGGGGATCGTGACAGACGCCCAGCTTGCCGTTAGTGTTAGGAACATTTGCTGTCTATGCAGGAGAATTTGACAGACTCCCAGCTCGCTGTTAGTATTAGGAACATTTGCTTTCTATGCAGGGGAATGTGACAGAATCCCAGCTTGCTGTTAGTGTTAGGAACATGTGCTGTCTATGCAAGGGAATGTGACAGACTCCCAGCTTGCTGTTAGTGTTGGGAACATGTGCTCTCTGTGCAAGGGAATGTGACAGACTCCCAGCTCGCTGTTAGTGTTAGGAACATGTGCTCTCTATGCAGCAGAATATCACAGTCTGCCAGCTCGTGGTTAGTGTTAGGAACATGTGCTCTCTATGAAGGGAAATGTGACAGACTCCCAGCACGCTGTTAGTGTTAGGAACATGTGCTGACTATGCAGGGGATTGTGACCGACACCCAGTTTGCTGTTAGTGTTAGGAACATTTGCTGTCTATGCAGGGGAATGTGACAGACTCCTAGCTCGCTGTTAGTATTAGGAACATTTGCTTTCTATGCAGGCGAATGTGACAGACTCCCAGCCCGCTGTTAGTGTTAGGAACATGTGCTGTCTATGCAGTGGAATGTGACAGATGCCCAGCTCACTGCTAGTGTTAGGAACACATGCTCTCTATGCAGGGGAATGTGACAGACTCCCAGCTCGCTGTTAGTGTTAGCAACATGTACTCTGAGCAAGGGAATGTGACAGACTCCCAGCTCGCTGTTAGTGTTAGGAACATTTGCTCTCTATGGAGGGGAATGTGACAGACTCCCAGCTCGCTGTTAGTGCTCTCTGTGGAAAGGAATGTGACAGACTCCCAGCTTGCTGTTAGTGTTTGGAACATGCACTCTCTATGCAAGAGAATGTGACAAACTCCGAGTTCGCTGTTAGTGTTAGGAACATGTGCTCTCTGTGCAGGTGAATGTGACAGACGCCCAGCTCGCTGTTAGTCTTAGGAGTATGTGCTCTCTATGCAAACGAATGTGACAGACTCCCAGTTCGCTGTTATTGTTAGGAACATGTGCTGTCTATGCAAGGGAACGTGACAGAATCCCAGGTCGCTGTTAGTGTTAGGAACATGTGCTCTCTGTGCAAGGGAATGTGACAGACTCCCAGCTCGCTGTTAGTGATAGGAACATGTGCTCTCTATGCAGGGAAATATGACAGACTCCCAGCTCGCTGTTAGTGTTAGGAACATGTGCTCTCTATGCAGGTGAATGTGACAGACTCCCAGCTCCCTGTTTGTGTTAGGAACAAGTGGTTTCTATGCAAGGGAATGTGATAGACTCCCAGCTCACTGTTATTGTTAAGATCATGTGCTCTCTATGCAAGGGAATGTGACAGACTCCCGGCTCGCTGTTAGTGTTAGGAACATGTGCTCTCTATGCAAGGGAATGTCACAGACTCCAAGCTCGCTGTTAGTGTTAGGAACATGTGCTGTCTATGCAAGGGAATGTGACAGACTCCCAGCTTGCTGTTAGTGTTACGAACATGTGCTCTCTATGTAGGGGAATGTGACAGACTCCCAGCTCGCTGTTAGTGCTTTCTGTGCAAGGGAATGTGACAGACTCCCAGCTCGCTGTTAGTGATAGGAACATGTGCTCTCTATGCAGCAGAATATGACAGACTCCCGGCTCACTGTTAGTGTTAGGAACATGTGCTCTGTGCAAGGGAATGTGACATACTCCCAGCTCGCTGTTAGTGTTAGGAACATGTGCTGTCTATGCAAGGGAATGTGACAGACTCCTAGCTCGCTGTTAGTGTTAGGAACATTTGCTCTCTATGCAGGATAATGTGACAGACTCCCAGATCACTGTTAGTGCTCTCTGTGCAAAGGAATGTGACAGACTCCCAGCTCACTGTTAGTGTTAGGAACATTTGCTCTCTATGCAGGGGAATGTGACAGACTCCCAGCTTGTTGTTAGTGCTCTCTGTGCAAAGGAATGTGACAGACTCCCAGCTTGCTCTTAGTGTTCGGAACATGTGCTCTCTATGCAAGGGAATGTGACAGACTCCCAGCTCGCTGTTAGTGCTCTCTGTGCAAGGGAATGTGACAGACACCCAGCTCGCTGTTAGGGAATGTGACAGACTCCCAGCTCACTGTTAGTGTTACAAACATGTGCTCTCTATGCAGGGGAATGTGACAGATGCCCAGCTAGCTGTTAGTGTTAGGAACCTGTGCTCTCTATGCAGGGGAATGTGACAGAATCTCAGCTCGCTGTTAGTGTTAGGAACATGTGCTCTCTATGCAGGGGAATGTGACAGAGGCCCAGCTTGCTGTTAGTGTTAGGAACATGTCCTCTCTATGCAGGGAAATGTGACAGACTCCCAACTCGCTGTTAGTGTTAGGAACATGTGCTGACTATGCAGGGGATCGTGACAGACGCCCAGCTTGCCGTTAGTGTTAGGAACGTTTGCTGTCTATGCAGGAGAATTTGACAGACTCCCAGCTCGCTGTTAGTATTAGGAACATTTGCTTTCTATGCAGGGGAATGTGACAGAATCCCAGCTTGCTGTTAGTGTTAGGAACATGTGCTGTCTATGCAAGGGAATGTGACAGACTCCCAGCTTGCTGTTAGTGTTGGGAACATGTGCTCTCTGTGCAAGGGAATGTGACAGACTCCCAGCTCGCTGTTAGTGTTAGGAACATGTGCTCTCTATGCAGCAGAATATCACAGTCTGCCAGCTCGTGGTTAGTGTTAGGAACATGTGCTCTCTATGCAGGGAAATGTGACAGACTCCCAGCACGCTGTTAGTGTTAGGAACATGTGCTGACTATGCAGGGGATTGTGACCGACACCCAGTTTGCTGTTAGTGTTAGGAACATTTGCTGTCTATGCAGGGGAATGTGACAGACTCCTAGCTCGCTGTTAGTATTAGGAACATTTGCTTTCTATGCAGGCGAATGTGACAGACTCCCAGCTCGCTGTTAGTGTTAGGAACATGTGCTGTCTATGCAGTGGAATGTGACAGATGCCCAGCTCACTGCTAGTGTTAGGAACACATGCTCTCTATGCAGGGGAATGTGACAGACTCCCAGCTCGCTGTTAGTGTTAGCAACATGTACTCTGAGCAAGGGAATGTGACAGACTCCCAGCTCGCTGTTAGTGTTAGGAACATTTGCTCTCTATGGAGGGGAATGTGACAGACTCCCAGCTCGCTGTTAGTGCTCTCTGTGGAAAGGAATGTGACAGACTCCCAGCTTGCTGTTAGTGTTTGGAACATGCACTCTCTATGCAAGAGAATGTGACAAACTCCGAGTTCGCTGTTAGTGTTAGGAACATGTGCTCTCTGTGCAGGTGAATGTGACAGACGCCCAGCTCGCTGTTAGTCTTAGGAGCATGTGCTCTCTATGCAAACGAATGTGACAGACTCCCAGTTCGCTGTTATTGTTAGGAACATGTGCTGTCTATGCAAGGGAACGTGACAGAATCCCAGGTCGCTGTTAGTGTTAGGAACATGTGCTCTCTGTGCAAGGGAATGTGACAGACTCCCAGCTCGCTGTTAGTGATAGGAACATGTGCTCTCTATGCAGCAGAATATGACAGACTCCCAGCTCGCGGTTAGTGTTAGGAACATGTGCTCTCTATGCAGGGAAATATGACAGACTCCCAGCTCGCTGTTAGTGTTAGGAACATGTGCTCTCTATGCAGGTGAATGTGACAGACTCCCAGCACCCTGTTTGTGTTAGGAACAAGTGGTTTCTATGCAAGGGAATGTGATAGACTCCCAGCTCACTGTTATTGTTAAGATCATGTGCTCTCTATGCAAGGGAATGTGACAGACTGCCGGCTCGCTGTTAGTGTTAGGAACATGTGCTCTCTATGCAAGGGAATGTCACAGACTCCAAGCTCGCTGTTAGTGTTAGGAACATGTGCTGTCTATGCAAGGGAATGTGACAGACTCCCAGCTTGCTGTTAGTGTTACGAACATGTGCTCTCTATGCAGGGGAATGTGACAGACTCCCAGCTCGCTGTTAGTGCTCTCTGTGCAAGGGAATGTGACAGACTCCCAGCTCGCTGTTAGTGATAGGAACATGTGCTCTCTATGCAGCAGAATATGACAGACTCCCGGCTCGCTGTTAGTGTTAGGAACATGTGCTCTGTGCAAGGGAATGTGACAGACTCCCAGCTCGCTGTTAGTGTTAGGAACATGTGCTGTCTATGCAAGGGAATGTGACAGACTCCTAGCTCGCTGTTAGTGTTAGGAACATTTGCTCTCTATGCAGGATAATGTGACAGACTCCCAGCTCGCTGTTAGTGCTCTCTGTGTAAGTGAATGTGACAGACTCCCAGCTTGCTGTTAGGGAATGTGACAGACTCCCAGCTCGCTGTTAGTGTTAGGAACATGTGCTCTCTATGCAGGTGAATGTGACAGACTCCCAGCTCCGTGTTAGGGTTAGGAACATGTGCTTTCTATGTAAGGGAATGTGGCAGACACCCAGCTCGCTGTTAGTGTTAAGATTGTTTGCTCTCTATGCAAGGGAATGTGACAGACTCCCAGCTCGCTGTTAGTGTTCGGAACATGTGCTCTCTGCATTGGAATGTGATGGAATCCCAGCTCGCTGTTTGTGTTAGGAACATGTGCTCTCTATGCAAGGGAATGTGACAGACTCCAAGCTCGCTGTTAGTGTTAGGAACAAGTGCTGTCTATGCAAGGGAATGTGACAGACTCCCAGCTCGCTGTTAGTGTTAGGAACATGTGCTCTCTATGCAGGGGAATGTGACAGACTCCCAGCTTGCTGTTAGTGTTCGGAACTAGTGCTGTCTATGCAAGGGAATGTGACAGACTCCCAGCTCGCTGTCAGTGTTAGGAACATGTGCTCTCTATGCAGGTGAATGTGACAGACTCCCAGCTCTCTGTTAGTGTTAGGAACATGTGCTCTGTGCAAGGGAATGTGACAGACTCCTAGCTTGCTGTTAGTGTTAGGAACATGTGCTGTCTATGCAAGGGAATGTGATAGACACCCAGCTCGCTGTTAGTGTTAGTAACACATGCTCTCTATGCAGGGGAATGTGACAGACTCCCAGCTCGCTGTTAGTGTTAGGAACATGTGCTCTGTGCAAGGGAATGTCACAGACTCCAAGCTCACTGTTAGTGTTGGGAACATGTGCTCTCTGTGCAAGGGAATGTGACAGACTCCCAGCTCGCTGTTAGTGTTAGGAACATGTGCTGACTATGCAGGGGATTGTGACCGACACCCAGTTTGCTGTTAGTGTTAGGAACATTTGCTGTCTATGCAGGGGAATGTGACAGACTCCTAGCTCGCTGTTAGTATTAGGAACATTTGCTTTCTATGCAGGCGAATGTGACAGACTCCCAGCTCGCTGTTAGTGTTAGGAACATGTGCTGTCTATGCAGTGGAATGTGACAGATGCCCAGCTCACTGCTAGTGTTAGGAACACATGCTCTCTATGCAGGGGAATGTGACAGACTCCCAGCTCGCTGTTAGTGTTAGCAACATGTACTCTGAGCAAGGGAATGTGACAGACTCCCAGCTCGCTGTTAGTGTTAGGAACATTTGCTCTCTATGGAGGGGAATGTGACAGACTCCCAGCTCGCTGTTAGTGCTCTCTGTGGAAAGGAATGTGACAGACTCCCAGCTTGCTGTTAGTGTTTGGAACATGCACTCTCTATGCAAGAGAATGTGACAAACTCCGAGTTCGCTGTTAGTGTTAGGAACATGTGCTCTCTGTGCAGGTGAATGTGACAGACGCCCAGCTCGCTGTTAGCCTTAGGAGCATGTGCTCTCTATGCAAACGAATGTGACAGACTCCCAGCTCGCTGTTATTGTTAGGAACATGTGCTGTCTATGCAAGGGAACGTGACAGAATCCCAGGTCGCTGTTAGTGTTAGGAATATGTGCTCTCTGTGCAAGGGAATGTGACAGACTCCCAGCTCGCTGTTAGTGATAGGAACATGTGCTCTCTATGCAGCAGAATATGGCAGACTCCCAGCTCGCGGTTAGTGTTAGGAACATGTGCTGTCTATGCAAGGGAATGTGACAGAATCCCAGCTTGCTGTTAGTGTTACGAACATGTGCTCTCTATGCAGGGGAATGTGACAGACTCCCAGCTCGCTGTTAGTGCTCTCTGTGCAAGGGAATGTGACAGACTCCCAGCTCGCTGTTAGTGATAGGAACATGTGCTCTCTATGCAGCAGAATATGACAGACTCCCGGCTCGCTGTTAGTGTTAGGAACATGTGCTCTGTGCAAGGGAATGTGACAGACTCCCAGCTCGCTGTTAGTGTTAGGAACATGTGCTGTCTATGCAAGGGAATGTGACAGACTCCTAGCTCGCTGTTAGTGTTAGGAACATTTGCTCTCTATGCAGGATAATGTGACAGACTCCCAGCTCACTGTTAGTGCTCTCTGTGCAAAGGAATGTGACAGACTCCCAGCTTGCTGTTAGTGTTTGGAACATGCACTCTCTATTCAAGGGGAATGTGACAGACTCCCAGCTCGCTGTTAGTGCTCTCTGTGTAAGTGAATGTGACAGACTCCCAGCTCGCTGTTAGTGTTAGGAACATGTGCTCTCTATGCAGGTGAATGTGACAGACTCCCAGCTCCGTGTTAGTGTTAGGAACATGTGCTTTCTATGTACGGGAATGTGGCAGACACCCAGCTCGCTGTTAGTGTTAAGATCGTTTGCTCTCTATGCAAGGGAATGTGACAGACTCCCAGCTCGCTGTTAGTGTTCGGAACATGTGCTCTCTGCATTGGAATGTGATGGAATCCCAGCTCGCTGTTTGTGTTAGGAACATGTGCTCTCTATGCAAGGGAATGTGACAGACTCCAAGCTCGCTGTTAGTGTTAGGAACAAGTGCTGTCTATGCAAGTGAATGTGACAGACTCCCAGCTCTCTGTTAGTGTTAGGAACATGTGCTCTCTATGCAGGGGAATGTGACAGACTCCCAGCTTGCTGTTGGTGTTCGGAACTAGTGCTGTCTATGCAAGGGAATGTGACAGACTCCCAGCTCGCTGTCAGTGTTAGGAACATGTGCTCTCTATGCAGGTGAATGTGACAGACTCCCAGCTCTCTCTTAGTGTTAGGAACATGTGCTCTGTGCAAGGGAATGTGACAGACTCCCAGCTTGCTGTTAGTGTTAGGAACATGTGCTGTCTATGCAAGGGAATGTGATAGACACCCAGCTCGCTGTTAGTGTAGTAACACATGCTCTCTATGCCGGGGAATGTGACAGACTCCCAGCTCGCTGTTAGTGTTAGGAACATGTGCTCTGTGCAAGGGAATGTCACAGACTCCAAGCTCACTGTTAGTGTTAGGAACATGTGCTGTCTATGCAAGGGAATGTGTCAGACTCCCAGCTCACTGTTAGTGTTAGGAACATGTGCTCTCTATGCAGGGGAATGTGACAGACTCCCAGCTCGCTCTTACTGTTAGGAACATATGCTCTCTATGCAAGGGAATTTGAAAGACTCCCAGCTCACTGTTAGTGTTAGGAACATGTGCTCCTTATGCAGGAGAATGTGACAGACGCCCAGCTCGCTGTTAGTGCTCTCTGTGCAATGGAATGTGACAGACTCCCAGCTCGCTGCTAGTGTTAGGAACATGTGCTCTCTGTGTAGGTGAATGTTACAGATGCCCAGCTCGCTGTTAGTGTTAGGAACATGTGCTCTCTATGAAAAGGAATGTGACAGACTCCCAGCTTGCTGTTAGTGTTAGGAACATGTGCTGTCTATGCAAGGGAATGTGACAGACTCCCAGCTCGCTGTTAGTGTTAGGATCATGTTCTCTCTATGCTGGGGAATGTGACAGACTCCCAACTCGCTGTTAGTGTTAGGAACATGTGCTCTGTGCAAGGGAATGTGACAGACTCCCAGCTCGCTATTAGTGTTAGGAACATGTGCTGTCTATGCAAGGGGATGTGACAGACTCCTAGCTCGCTGTTAGTGTTAGTAACATTTGCTCTCTATGCAGGGAAATGTGACAGACTCCCAGCTCGCTGTTAGTGTTTGGAACATGCACTCTCTATGCAAGGGAATGTGACAGACTCCCAGCTCGCTGTTAGTGCTCTCTGTGCAAGGGAATGTGACAGACTCCCAGCTTGCTGTTAGGGAATGTGACAGACTCCCAGCTCACTGTTAGTGTTAGGAACATGTGCTCTCTATGCAAGGGAATGTGACAGACTCCAAGCTCGCTGTTAGTGTTAGGAACATGTGCTGTCTATGCAAGGGAATGTGACAGACTCCCAGCTCGCTGTTAGTGTTAGGAACATGTGCTCTCTATGCAGGGGAATGTGACAGACTCCCAGCTTGCTGTTAGTGTTCGGAACTAGTGCTCTCTATGCAAGGGAATGTGAAAGACTCCCAGCTTGCTGTTAGTGCTCTCTGTGCCCGGGAATGTGACAGATTTCCAGCTCGCTTTTAGTTTTAGGAACATTTGCTCTCTATGCAAGGAAATGCAACAGACTTCCAGCTCCCTGTTAGTGTTAGGAACATGTGCTCTCTATGCAGGTGAATGTGACAGACTCCCAGCTCCCTGTAAGTGTTAGGAACATGTGCTCGGTGCAAGGGAATGTGACAGACTCCCAGCTCGCTGTTAGTGTTAGGAACATGTGCTGTCTATGCAAGGGAATGTGATAGACACCCAGCTCGCTGTTAGTGTTAGGAACACATGCTCTCTATGCCGGGGAATGTGACAGACTCCCAGCTCGCTGTTAGTGTTAGGAACATGTGCTCTGTGCAAGGAAATGTCACAGACTCCAAGCTCGCTGTTAGTGTTAGGAACATGTGCTGTCTATGTAAGGGAATGTGTCAGACTCCCAGCTCACTGTTAGTGTTAGGAACATGTGCTCTCTATGCAGGGGAATGTGACAGACTCCCAGATTGCTGTTAGTGCTCTCTGTGCAAGGGAATGTGACAGACTCCCAGCTCGCTCTTATTGTTAGGAACATATGCTCTCTATGCAAGGGAATTTGAAAGGCTCCCAGCTCGCTGTTAGTGTTAGGAACATGTGCTCCTTATGCAGGAGAATGTGACAGACTCCCAGCTCGCTGTTAGTGCTCTCTGTGCAATGGAATTTGACAGACTCCCAGCTTGCTGCTAGTGTTAGGAACATGTGTTCTCTATGTAGGTGAATGTTACAGATGCCCAGCTCGCTGTTAGTGTTAGGAACAGGTGCTCTCTATGCAAAGGAATGTGACAGACTCCCAGCTTGCTGTTAGTGTTAGGAACATGTGCTGTCTATGCAAGGGAATGTGACAGACACCCAGCTCGCTGTTAGTGTTAGGATCACGTTCTCTCTATGCTGGGGAATGTGACAGACTCCCAACTCGCTGTTAGTGTTAGGAACATGTGCTCTGTGCAAGGGAATGTGACAGACTCCCAGCTCGCTGTTAGTGTTAGGAACATGTGCTCTCTATGCAAAGGAATGTGACAGACTCCCAGCTCACTGTTAGTGTTAGGAACATGTGCTCTCTGTGCAAGCGAATGTGACAGAATCCCAGCTTGCTGTTAGTGTTAGGACCATTTGCTGTCTATGCAGGAGAATTTGACAGACTCCCAGCTTGCTGTTAGAATTAGGAACATGTGCTCTCTATGCAGGGGAATGTGACAGACTCCCAGCTCACTGTTAGTGTTAGGATCACGTTCTCTCTATGCTGGGGAATGTGACAGACTCCCAACTCGCTGTTAGTGTTAGGAACATGTGCTCTGTACAAGGGAATGTGACAGACTCCCAGCTCGCTGTTAGTGTTAGGAACATGTGCTCTCTATGCAAAGGAATGTGACAGACTCCCAGCTCACTGTTAGTGTTAGGAACATGTGCTCTCTGTGCAAGGGAATGTGACAGAATCCCAGCTTGCTGTTGGTGTTAGGACCATTTGCTGTCTATGCAGGAGAATTTGACAGACTCCCAGCTCGCTGTTAGTATTAGGAACATGTGCTCTCTATGCAGGGGAATGTGACAGACTCCCAGCTCGCTGTTAGTGTTAGGAACATTTGATTTCTATGCAAGTGAATGTGACAGAATCCCAGCTCGCTGTTACTGTTATGAACATCTGCTGTCTATGCAAGGGAACATGACAGACTCCCAGCTTGCTCTTAGTGTTAGGAACATGTGCTCTCTGTGCAAGAGAATGTGAAAGACTCCCAGCTCGCTGTTAGTGTTAGGAACATGTGCTTTCTATACAAGGGAATGTGACAGGCTCCCAGCTCGCTGATAGTGCTAAGAACTTGTGCTCTCTATGCAAGGGAATGTGACAGACTGCCAGCTCGCTGTTAGTGTTAGGAACATGTGCTCTCTATGCAAGGGAATGTGACAGACACCCAGCTTGCTGTTAGTGTTAGGAACATGTGCATTCTATGCATTGAAATTTGACAGAATCCCAGCTCGTTGTTAGTTTTACGAACATATGCTCTCTATGCAAGGGAATGTGACAGACTCCAACCTCACTGTTAGTGTTAGGAACATATGCTGTCTATGCAAAGGAATGTGACAGACTCCCAGCTCGCTGTTAGTGTTAGGAACATGTGCTCTCTATGCAGGGGAATGTGACAGACTCCCAGCTCGCTGTTAGTGCTCTCTGTACAAGGAAATGTGACAGACTCCCAGCTTGCTGTTAGTGTTAGGACCATTTGCTGTCTATGCAGGAGAATTTGACAGACTCCCAGCTCGCTGTTAGTGTTAGGAACATGTGCTCTCTATGCAGGGTAATGTGACAGACTCCCAGCTCGCTGTTAGTGTTAGGAACATTTGATTTCTATGCAAGTGAATGTGACAGAATCCCAGCTCGCTGTTACTGTTAGGAACATCTGCTGTCTATGCAAGGGAACGTGGCAGACTCCCAGCTTGCTCTTAGTGTTAGGAACATGTGCTCTCTGTGCAAGAGAATGTGAAAGACTCCCAGCTCGCTGTTAGTGTTAGGAACATGTGCTTAATATACAAGGGAATGTGACAGGCTGCCAGCTCGCTGATAGTGCTAAGAACTTGTGCTCTCTATGCAAGGGAATGTGACAGACTGCCAGCTCGTTTTTAGTGTTAGGAACATGTGCTCTCTATGCAAGGGAATGTGACAGACACCCACCTTGCTGTTAGTGTTAGGAACATGTGCTCTCTATGCAGGTGAATGTAACAGACTCCCAGCTCCCTGTTTGTGTTAGGAACATGTGCTTTCTATGCAAGGAAATGTCACAGACTCCAAGCTCGCTGTTAGTGTTAGGAACATGTGCTGTCTATGCAAGGGAATGTGTCAGACTCCCAGCTCACTGTTAGTGTTAGGAACATGTGCTCTCTATGCAGGTGAATGTGACAGACTCCCAGCTCCCTGTTAGTGTTAGGAACATGTGCTTTCTATGCAAGGAAATGTCACAGACTCCAAGCTCACTGTTAGTGTTAGGAACATGTGCTGTCTATGCAAGGGAATGTGTCAGACTCCCAGCTCACTGTTAGTGTTAGGAACATGTGCTCTCTATGCAGGGGAATGTGACAGACTCCCAGATCGCTGTTAGTGCTCTCTGTGCAAGGGAATGTGTCAGACTCCCAGCTCGCTGTTAGTGTTAGGAACATGTGCTCCTTATGCAGGAGAATGTGACAGACTCCCAGCTCGCTGTTAGTGCTCTCTGTGCAATGGAATGTGACAGACTCCCAGCTCGCTGCTAGTGTTAGGAACATGTGTTCTCTATGTAGGTGAATGTTACAGATGCCCAGCTCGCTGTTAGTGTTAGGAACATGTGCTCTCTATGCAAAGGAATGTGACAGACTCCCAGCTTGCTGTTAGTGTTAGGAACATGTGCTGTCTATGCAAGGCAATGTGACAGACACCCAGCTCGCTGTTAGTGTTAGGATTACGTTCTCTCTATGCTGGGGAATGTGACAGACTCCCAACTCGCTGTTAGTGTTAGGAACATGTGCTCTGTGCAAGAGAATGTGACAGACTCCCAGCTCGCTGTTAGTGTTAGGAACATGTGCTCTGTGCAAGAGAATGTGACAGACTCCCAGCTCGCTGTTAGTGTTAGGAACATGTGCTCTCTATGCAAAGGAATGTGACAGACTCCCAGCTCACTGTTAGTGTTAGGAACATGTGCTCTCTGTGCAAGGGAATGTGACAGAATCCCAGCTTGCTGTTAGTGTTAGGACCATTTGCTCTCTATGCAGGGTAATGTGACAGACTCCCAGCTCGCTGTTAGTGTTAGGAACATTTGATTTCTATGCAAGTGAATGTGACAGAATCCCAGCTCGCTGTTACTGTTAGTGACATCTGCTGTCTATGCAAGGGAACGTGGCAGACTCCCAGCTTGCTCTTAGTGTTAGGAACATGTGCTCTGTGCAAGAGAATGTGACAGACTCCCAGCTCGCTGTTAGTGTTAGGAACATGTGCTCTGTGCAAGAGAATGTGACAGAGTCCCAGCTCGCTGTTAGTGTTAGGAACATGTGCTCTCTATGCAAGGGAATGTGACAGAATCCCAGCTTGCTGTTAGTGTTAGGACCATTTGCTGTCTATGCAGGAGAATTTGACAGACTCCCAGCTCGCTGTTAGTGTTAGGAACATGTGCTCTCTATGCAGGGTAATGTGACAGACTCCCAGCTCGCTGTTAGTGTTAGGAACATTTGATTTCTATGCAAGTGAATGTGACAGAATCCCAGCTCGCTGTTACTGTTAGGAACATCTGCTGTCTATGCAAGGGAACGTGGCAGACTCCCAGCTTGCTCTTAGTGTTAGGAACATGTGCTCTCTGTGCAAGAGAATGTGAAAGACTCCCAGCTCGCTGTTAGTGTTAGGAACATGTGCTTTCTATACAAGGGAATGTGACAGGCTCCCAGCTCGCTGATAGTGCTAAGAACTTGTGCTCTCTATGCAAGGGAATGTGACAGACTGCCAGCTCGTTTTTAGTGTTAGGAACATGTGCTCTCTATGCAAGGGAATGTGACAGACACCCACCTTGCTGTTAGTGTTAGGAACATGTGCTCTCTATGCAGGTGAATGTAACAGACTCCCAGCTCCCTGTTTGTGTTAGGAACATGTGCTTTCTATGCAAGGAAATGTCACAGACTCCAAGCTCGCTGTTAGTGTTAGGAACATGTGCTGTCTATGCAAGGGAATGTGTCAGACTCCCAGCTCACTGTTAGTGTTAGGAACATGTGCTCTCTATGCAGGTGAATGTGACAGACTCCCAGCTCCCTGTTAGTGTTAGGAACATGTGCTTTCTATGCAAGGAAATGTCACAGACTCCAAGCTCGCTGTTAGTGTTAGGAACATGTGCTGTCTATGCAAGGGAATGTGTCAGACTCCCAGCTCACTGTTAGTGTTAGGAACATGTGCTCTCTATGCAGGGGAATGTGACAGACTCCCAGATCGCTGTTAGTGCTCTCTGTGCAAGGGAATGTGTCAGACTCCCAGCTCGCTGTTAGTGTTAGGAACATGTGCTCCTTATGCAGGAGAATGTGACAGACTCCCAGCTCGCTGTTAGTGCTCTCTGTGCAATGGAATGTGACAGACTCCCAGCTCGCTGCTAGTGTTAGGAACATGTGTTCTCTATGTAGGTGAATGTTACAGATGCCCAGCTCGCTGTTAGTGTTAGGAACATGTGCTCTCTATGCAAAGGAATGTGACAGACTCCCAGCTTGCTGTTAGTGTTAGGAACATGTGCTGTCTATGCAAGGCAATGTGACAGACACCCAGCTCGCTGTTAGTGTTAGGATTACGTTCTCTCTATGCTGGGGAATGTGACAGACTCCCAACTCGCTGTTAGTGTTAGGAACATGTGCTCTGTGCAAGAGAATGTGACAGACTCCCAGCTCGCTGTTAGTGTTAGGAACATGTGCTCTCTATGCAAAGGAATGTGACAGACTCCCAGCTCACTGTTAGTGTTAGGAACATGTGCTCTCTGTGCAAGGGAATGTGACAGAATCCCAGCTTGCTGTTAGTGTTAGGACCATTTGCTGTCTATGCAGGAGAATTTGAAAGACTCCCAGCTCGCTGTTAGTATTAGGAACATGTGCTCTCTATGCAGGGTAATGTGACAGACTCCCAGCTCGCTGTTAGTGTTAGGAACATTTGATTTCTATGCAAGTGAATGTGACAGAATCCCAGCTCACTGTTACTGTTAGGAACATCTGCTGTCTATGCAAGGGAACGTGACAGACTCCCAGCTTGCTCTTAGTGTTAGGAACATGTGCTCTCTGTGCAAGAGAATGTGAAAGACTCCCAGCTCGCTGTTAGTGTTAGGAACATGTGCTTTCTATACAAGGGAATGTGACAGGCTCCCAGCTCGCTGATAGTGCTAAGAACTTGTGCTCTCTATGCAAGGGAATGTGACAGACTGCCAGCTCGCTGTTAGTGTTAGGAACATGTGCTCTCTATGCAAGGGAATGTGACAGACACCCAGCTTGCTGTTAGTGTTAGGAACATGTGCATTCTATGCATTGGAATTTGACAGAATCCCAGCTCGTTGTTAGTTTTACGAACATATGCTCTCTATGCAAGGGAATGTGACAGACTCCAACCTCATTGTTAGTGTTAGGAACATATGCTGTCTATGCAAAGGAATGTGACAGACTCCCAGCTCGCTGTTAGTGTTAGGAACATGTGCTCTCTATGCAGGGGAATGTGACAGACTCCCAGCTCGCTGTTAGTGCTCTCTGTACAAGGGAATGTGACAGACTCCCAGCTTGCTGTTAGTGTTCGAAACTAGTGCTCTCTATGCAAGGGAATGTGAAAGACTCCCAGATTGCTGTTAGTGCTCTCTGTGCCCAGGAATGTGACAGATTCCCAGCTCGCTGTTAGTTTTAGGAACATTTGCTCTCTATGCAAGGAAATGCAACAGACTTCCAGCTCCCTGTCAGTGTTAGGAACATGTGCTTTCTATGCAGGAGAATGTGACAGATGCCCAGCTCATTGTTAATGTTAGGAATATGTGCTCTCTCTGCAAGGGAATGTGACAGACTACCAGCTCGCTGCTAGTGTTAGGAACATATGCTCTCTATGCAGGTGAATGTGACAGACGCCCAGCTCGCTGTTAGTGTTAGGAACATGTGCTCTCTATGCAAAGGAATGTGACAGACTCCCAGCTCGCTGTTAGTGTTAGGAACATGTACTGTCTATACAGGGGAATGTGACAGACGCCCAGCTCGCTGTTAGTGTTAGGAACATGTGCTCTCTATGCAGGGGAATGTGACAGACTCCCAGCTCGCTGTTAGTGTTAGGAACATGTGCGTTGTGCAAGGGAATGTGACCAACTCCCAGCTCACTGTTAGTGTTTGGAACATTTGCTCTCTATGCAGGGGAATGTGGCAGACTCCCAGCTCGTTGTTAGTGCTCTCTGTGCAAAGGAATGTGACAGACTCCCAGCTTGCTCTTAGTGTTCGGAACATGTGCTCTCTATGCAAGGGAATGTGACAGACTCCCAGCTCGCTGTTAGTGCTCTCTGTGCAAGGGAATGTGACAGACACCCAGCTCGCTGTTAGGGAATGTGACTGACTTCCGGCTCGCTGTTAGTGTTACGAACATGTGCTCTCTATGCAGGGGAATGTGACAGACGCCCAGCTAGCTGTTAGTGTTAGGAACCTGTGCTCTCTATGCAGGGGAATGTGACAGAATCTCAGCTTGCTGTTAGTGTTAGGAACATGTGCTCTCTATGCAGGGGAATGTGACAGAGGCCCAGCTTGCTGTTAGTGTTAGGAACATGTCCTCTCTATGCAGGGGAATGTGACAGACTCCCAACTCGCTGTTAGTGTTAGGAACATGTGCTGACTATGCAGGGGATCGTGACAGACGCCCAGCTTGCTGTTAGTGTTAGGAACATTTGCTGTCTATGCAGGAGAATTTGACAGACTCCCAGCTCGCTGTTAGTATTAGGAACATGTGCTCTCTATGCAGGGAAATGTGACAGACTCCCAGCTCGCTGTTAGTGTTAGAAACATTTGCTTTCTATGCAGGGGAATGTGACAGAATCCCAGCTCGCTGTTAGTGTTAGGAACATGTGCTGTCTATGCAAGGGAATTTGACAGACTCCCAGCTTGATGTTAGTGTTGGGAACATGTGCTCTCTGTGCAAGGGAATGTGACAGACTCCCAGCTCGCTGTTAGTGTTAGGAACATGTGCTCTCTATGCAGCAGAATATCACAGTCTGCCAGCTTGTGGTTAGTGTTAAGAACATGTGCTCTCTATGCAGGGAAATGTGACAGACTCCCAGCATGCTGTTAGTGTTAGGAACATGTGCTGACTATGCAGGGGATTGTGACCGACACCCAGCTTACTGTTAATGTTAGGAACATTTGCTGTCTATGCAGGGGAATGTGACAGACTCCTAGCTTGCTGTTAGTATTAGGAACATTTGCTTTCTATGCAGGCGAATGTGACAGACTCCCAGCTCGCTGTTAGTGTTAGGAACATGTGCTCCCTATGCAAAGGAATGTGACAGACTCCCAGCTTGCTGTTAGTGTTAGGAACATGTGCTGTCTATGCAGTGGAATGTGGCAGACGCCCAGCTCGCTGTTGGTGTTAGGAACACATGCTCTCTATGCAGGGGAATGTGACAGACTCCCAGCTCGATGTTAGTGTTAGGAACATGTGCTCTGAGCAAGGGAATGTGACAGACTCCCAGCTCCCTGTTAGTGTTAGGAACATTTGCTCTCTATGGAGGGGAATGTGACAAACTCCCAGCTCGCTGTTAGTGCTCTCTGTGGAAAGGAATGGGACAGACTCCCAGCTTGCTGTTAGTGTTTGGAACATGCACTCTCTATGCAAGAGAATGTGACAGACTCCCAGTTCGCTGTTAGTGTTAGGAACATGTGCTCTCTGTGCAGGTGAATGTGACAGACGCCCAGCTCGCTGTTAGTTTTAGGAGCATGTGCTCTCTATGCAAAGGAATGTGACAGACTCCCAGCCCGCTGTTATTGTTAGGAACATGTGCTGTCTATGCAAGGGAACGTGACAGAATCCCAGGTCGCTGTTAGTGTTAGGAACATGTGCTCTCTGTGCAAGGGAATGTGAAAGACTCCCAGCTCGCTGTTAGTGATAGGAACATGTGCTCTCTATGCAGGTGAATGTGACAGACTCCCAGCTCCCTGTTTGTGTTAGGAACAAGTGGTTTCTATGCAATGGAATGTGATAGACTCCCAGCTCGCTGTTAGTGTTAAGATCATGTGCTCTCTATGCAAGGGAATGTGACAGACTCCCGGCTCGCTGTTAGTGTTAGGAACATGTGCTCTCTATGCAAGGGAATGTCACAGACTCCAAGCTCGCTGTTAGTGTTAGGAACATGTGCTGTCTATGCAAGGGAATGTGACAGACTCCCAGCTTGCTGTTAGTGTTACGAACATGTGCTCTCTATGCAGGGGAATGTGACAGACTCCCAGCTCGCTGTTAGTGTTAGGAACATGTGCTGTCTATGCAAGGGAATGTGACAGACTCCCAGCTTGATGTTAGTGTTGGGAACATGTGCTCTCTGTGCAAGGGAATGTGACAGACTCCCAGCTCGCTGTTAGTGTTAGGAACATGTGCTCTCTATGCAGCAGAATATCACAGTCTGCCAGCTTGTGGTTAGTGTTAAGAACATGTGCTCTCTATGCAGGGAAATGTGACAGACTCCCAGCTTACTGTTAATGTTAGGAACATTTGCTGCTATGCAGGGGAATGTGACAGACTCCTAGCTTGCTGTTAGTATTAGGAACATTTGCTTTCTATGCAGGCGAATGTGACAGACTCCCAGCTCGCTGTTAGTGTTAGGAGCATGTGCTCCCTATGCAAAGGAATGTGACAGACTCCCAGCTTGCTGTTAGTGTTAGGAACATGTGCTGTCTATGCAGTGGAATGTGGCAGACGCCCAGCTCGCTGTTAGTGTTAGGAACACATGCTCTCTATGCAGGGGAATGTGACAGACTCCCAGCTCGATGTTAGTGTTAGGAACATGTGCTCTGAGCAAGGGAATGTGACAGACTCCCAGCTCCCTGTTAGTGTTAGGAACATTTGCTCTCTATGGAGGGGAATGTGACAAACTCCCAGCTCGCTGTTAGTGCTCTCTGTGGAAAGGAATGGGACAGACTCCCAGCTTGCTGTTAGTGTTTGGAACATGCACTCTCTATGCAAGAGAATGTGACAGACTCCCAGTTCGCTGTTAGTGTTAGGAACATGTGCTCTCTGTGCAGGTGAATGTGACAGACGCCCAGCTCGCTGTTCGTTTTAGGAGCATGTGCTCTCTATGCAAAGGAATGTGACAGACTCCCAGCCCGCTGTTATTGTTAGGAACATGTGCTGTCTATGCAAGGGAACGTGACAGAATCCCAGGTCGCTGTTAGTGTTAGGAACATGTGCTCTCTGTGCAAGGGAATGTGAAAGACTCCCAGCTCGCTGTTAGTGATAGGAACATGTGCTCTCTATGCAGCAGAATATGACAGACTCCCAGCTCGCGGTTAGTGTTAGGAACATGTGCTCTCTATGCAGGGAAATGTGACAGACTCCCAGCTCGCTGTTAGTGTTAGGAACATGTGCTCTCTATGCAGGTGAATGTGACAGACTCCCAGCTCCCTGTTTGTGTTAGGAACAAGTGGTTTCTATGCAATGGAATGTGATAGACTCCCAGCTCGCTGTTAGTGTTAAGATCATGTGCTCTCTATGCAAGGGAATGTGACAGACTCCCGGCTCGCTGTTAGTGTTAGGAACATGTGCTCTCTATGCAAGGGAATGTCACAGACTCCAAGCTCGCTGTTAGTGTTAGGAACATGTGCTGTCTATGCAAGGGAATGTGACAGACTCCCAGCTTGCTGTTAGTGTTACGAACATGTGCTCTCTATGCAGGGGAATGTGACAGACTCCCAGCTCACTGTTAGTGCTCTCTGTGCAAGGGAATGTGACAGACTCCCAGCTCGCTGTTAGTGATAGGAACATGTGCTCTCTATGCAGCAGAATATGACAGACTCCCGGCTCGCTGTTAGTGTTAGGAACCTGTGCTCTGTGCAAGGGAATGTGACAGACTCCCAGCTCGCTGATAGTGTTAGGAACATGTGCTGTCTATGCAAGGGAATGTGACAGACTCCTAGCTCGCTGTTAGTGTTAGGAACATTTGCTCTCTATGCAGGATAATGTGACAGAATCCCAGCTCGCTGTTAGTGTTAGGAACATGTGCTGTCTATGCAAGGGAATGTGACAGACTCCCAGCTTGATGTTAGTGTTGGGAACATGTGCTCTCTGTGCAAGGGAGGAATGTGACAGACTCCCAGCTCGCTGTTAGTGTTAGGAACATGTGCTCTCTATGCAGCAGAATATCACAGTCTGCCAGCTTGTGGTTAGTGTTAAGAACATGTGCTCTCTATGCAGGGAAATGTGACAGACTCCCAGCACGCTGTTAGTGTTAGGAACATGTGCTGACTATGCAAAGGAATGTGACAGACTCCCAGCTTACTGTTAGTGTTAGGAACATGTGCTGTCTATGCAGTGGAAGGTGGCAGACGCCCAGCTCGATGTTAGTGTTAGGAACATGTGCTCTGAGCAAGGGAATGTGACAGACTCCCAGCTCCCTGCTAGTGTTAGGAACATGTGTTCTCTATGTAGGTGAATGTTACAGATGCCCAGCTCGCTGTTAGTGTTAGGAACATGTGCTCTCTATGCAAAGGAATGTGACAGACTCTCAGCTTGCTGTTAGTGTTAGGAACATGTGCTGTCTATGCAAGGGAATGTGACAGACACCCAGCTCGCTGTTAGTGTTAGGATTACGTTCTCTCTATGCTGGGGAATGTGACAGACTCCCAACTCGCTGTTAGTGTTAGGAACATGTGCTCTGTGCAAGGGAATGTGACAGACTCCCAGCTCGCTGTTAGTGTTAGGAACATGTGCTCTCTATGCAAAGGAATGTGACAGACTCCCAGCTCACTGTTAGTGTTAGGAACATGTGCTCTCTGTGCAAGGGAACATGTGCTCCCTATGCAAAGGAATGTGACAGACTCCCAGCTTGCTGTTAGTGTTAGGAACATGTGCTGTCTATGCAGTGGAATGTGGCAGACGCCCAGCTCGCTGTTAGTGTTAGGAACACATGCTCTCTATGCAGGGGAATGTGACAGACTCCCAGCTCGATGTTAGTGTTAGGAACATGTGCTCTGAGCAAGGGAATGTGACAGACTCCCAGCTCCCTGTTAGTGTTAGGAACATTTGCTCTCTATGGAGGGGAATGTGACAAACACCCAGCTAGCTGTTAGTGCTCTCTGTGGAAAGGAATGTGACAGACTCCCAGTTCGCTGTTAGTGTTAGGAACATGTGCTCTCTGTGCAGGTGAATGTGACAGATGCCCAGCTCGCTGTTAGTTTTAGGAGCATGTGCTCTCTATGCAAAGGAATGTGACAGACTCCCAGCCCGCTGTTATTGTTAGGAACATGTGCTGTCTATGCAAGGGAACGTGACAGAATCCCAGGTCGCTGTTAGTGTTAGGAACATGTGCTCTCTGTGCAAGGGAATGTGAAAGACTCCCAGCTCGTTGTTAGTGATAGGAACATGTGCTCTCTATGCAGCAGAATATGACAGACTCCCAGCTCGCGGTTAGTGTTAGGAACATGTGCTCTCTATGCAGGGAAATGTGACAGACTCCCAGCTCGCTGTTAGTGTTAGGAACATGTGCTCTCTATGCAGGTGAATGTGACAGACTCCCAGCTCCCTGTTTGTGTTAGGAACAAGTGGTTTCTATGCAATGGAATGTGATAGACTCCCAGCTCGCTGTTAGTGTTTAGATCATGTGCTCTCTATGCAAGGGAATGTGACAGACTCCCGGCTCGCTGTTAGTGTTAGGAACATGTGCTCTCTATGCAAGGGAATGTCACAGACTCCAAGCTCGCTGTTAGTGTTAGGAACATGTGCTGTCTATGCAAGGGAATGTGACAGACTCCCAGCTTGCTGTTAGTGTTATGAACATGTGCTCTCTATGCAGGGGAATGTGACAGACTCCCAGCTCACTGTTAGTGCTCTCTGTGCAAGGGAATGTGACAGACTCCCAGCTCGCTGTTAGTGATAGGAACATGTGCTCTCTATGTAGCAGAATATGACAGACTCCCGGCTCGCTGTTAGTGTTAGGAACCTGTGCTCTGTGCAAGGGAATGTGACAGACTCCCAGCTCGCTGATAGTGTTAGGAACATGTGCTGTCTATGCAAGGGAATGTGACAGACTCCCAGCTCGCTGTTAGTGGTCTCTGTGCAAAGGAATGTGACATTGGAACATGCACTCTCTATGCAAGGGGAATGTGACAGACTCCCAGCTCGCTGTTAGTGCTCTCTGTGTAAGGGAATGTGACAGACTCCCAGCTTGCTGTTAGGGAATGTGACAGACTCCCAGCTCGCTGTTAGTGTTAGGAACATGTGCTCTCTATGCAGGTGAAAGTGACAGACTCCCAGCTCCCTGTTAGTATTAGGAACATGTGCTTTCTATGCAAGGAAATGTCACAGACTCCAAGCTCGCTGTTAGTGTTAGGAACATGTGCTGTCTATGCAAGGGAATGTGTCAGACTCCCAGCTCACTGTTAGTGTTAGGAACATGTGCTCTCTATGTAGGGGAATGTGACAGACTCCCAGATCGCTGTTAGTGCTCTCTGTGCAAGGGAATGTGACAGACTCCCAGCTCGCTCTTATTGTTAGGAACATATGCTCTCTATGCAATGGAATTTGAAAGGCTCCCAGCTCGCTGTTAGTGTTTGGAACATGTGCTCCTTATGCAGGAGAATGTGAAAGACTCCCAGCTCGCTGTTAGTGCTCTCTGTGCAATGGAATGTGACAGACTCCCAGCTCTCTGCTAGTGTTAGGAACATGTGTTCTCTATGTAGGTGAATGTTACAGATGCCCAGCTCGCTGTTAGTGTTAGGAACATGTGATCTCTATGCAAAGGAATGTGACAGACTCCCAGCTTGCTGTTAGTGTTAGGAACATGTGCTGTCTATGCAAGGGAATGTGACAGACACCCAGCTCGCTGTTAGTGTTAGGATTACGTTCTCTCTATGCTGGGGAATGTGACAGACTCCCAACTCGCTGTTAGTGTTAGGAACATGTGCTCTGTGCAAGGGAATGTGACAGACTCCCAGCTCGCTGTTAGTGTTAGGAACATGTGCTCTCTATGCAAGGGAATTTGACAGAATCCCAGCTTGCTGTTAGTGTTAGGACCATTTGCTGTCTATGCAGGAGAATCTGACAGACTCCAAGCTCGCTGTTAGTATTTGGAACATGTGCTCTCTATGCAGGGTAATGTGACAGACTCCCAGCTCGCTGTTAGTGTTAGGAACATTTGATTTCTATGCAAGTGAATGTGACAGAATCCCAGCTCGCTGTTACTGTTAGGAACATCTGCTGTCTATGCAAGGGAACGTGACAGACTCCCAGCTTGCTCTTAGTGTTAGGAACATGTGCTCTCTGTGCAAGAGAATGTGAAAGACTCCCAGCTCGCTGTTAGTGTTAGGAACATGTGCTTTCTATACAAGGGAATGTGACAGGCTCCCAGCTCGCTGATAGTGCTAAGAACTTGTGCTCTCTATGCAAGGGAATGTGACAGACTGCCAACTCGTTTTTAGTGTTAGGAACATGTGCTCTCTATGCAAGGGAATGTGACAGACACCCAGCGTGCTGTTAGTGTTAGGAACATGTGCTCTCTATGCAGGTGAATGTGACAGACTCCCAACTCCCTGTTAGTGTTAGGAACATGTGCTTTCTATGCAAGGAAATGTCATAGACTCCAAGCTCGCTGTTAGTGTTAGGAACATGTGCTGTCTATGCAAGGGAATGTGTCAGACTCCCAGCTCACTGTTAGTGTTAGGAACATGTGCTCTCTATGCAGGTGAATGTGACAGACTCCCAGCTCCCTGTTAGTGTTAGGAACATGTGCTTTCTATGCAAGGAAATGTCACAGACTCCAAGCTCGCTGTTAGTGTTAGGAACATGTGCTGTCTATGCAAGGGAATGTGTCAGACTCCCAGCTCACTGTTAGTGTTAGGAGCATGTGCTCTCTATGCAGGGGAATGTGACAGACTCCCAGATCGCTGTTAGTGCTCTCTGTGCAAGGGAATGTGACAGACTCACAGCTCGCTCTTATTGTTAGGAACATATGCTCTCTATGCAAGGGAATTTGAAAGGCTCCCAGCTCGCTGTTAGTGTTAGGAACATGTGCTCCTTATGCAGGAGAATGTGACAGACTCCCAGCTCGCTGTTAGTGCTCTCTGTGCAATGGAATGTGACAGACTCCCAGCTCGCTGCTAGTGTTAGGAACATGTGTTCTCTATGTAGGTGAATGTTACAGATGCCCAGCTCGCTGTTAGTGTTAGGAACATGTGCTCTCTATGCAAAGGAATGTGACAGACTCCCAGCTTGCTGTTAGTGTTAGGAACATGTGCTGTCTATGCAAGGGAATGTGACAGACACCCAGCTCGCTGTTAGTGTTAGGATTACGTTCTCTCTATGCTGGGGAATGTGACAGACTCCCAACTCGCTGTTAGTGTTAGGAACATGTGCTCTGTGCAAGGGAATGTGACAGACTCCCAGCTCGCTGTTAGTGTTAGGAACATGTGCTCTCTATGCAAAGGAATGTGACAGACTCCCAGCTCACTGTTAGTGTTAGGAACATGTGCTCTCTGTGCAAGGGAATGTGACAGAATCCCAGCTTGCTGTTAGTGTTAGGACCATTTGCTGTCTATGCAGGAGAATTTGACAGACTCCCAGCTCGCTGTTAGTATTAGGAACATGAGCTCTCTATGCAGGGTAATGTGACAGACTCCCAGCTCGCTGTTAGTGTTAGGAACATTTGATTTCTATGCAAGTGAATGTGACAGAATCCCAGCTCGCTGTTACTGTTAGGAACATCTGCTGTCTATGCAAGGGAACGTGACAGACTCCCAGCTTGCTCTTAGTGTTAGGAACATGTGCACTCTGTGCAAGAGAATGTGAAAGACTCCCAGCTCGCTGTTAGTGTTAGGAACATGTGCTTTCTATACAAGGGAATGTGACAGGCTTCCAGCTCGCTGATAGTGCTAAGAACTTGTGCTCTCTATGCAAGGGAATGTGACAGACTGCCAGCTCGTTTTTAGTGTTAGGAACATGTGCTCTCTATGCAAGGGAATGTGACAGACACCCAGCTTGCTGTTAGTGTTAGGAACATGTGCACTCTATGCATTGGAATTAGACAGAATCCCAGCTCGTTGTTAGTTTTACGAACATATGCTCTCTATGCAAGGGAATGTGACAGACTCCAACCTCACTGTTAGTGTTAGGAACATATGCTGTCTATGCAAAGGAATGTGACAGATTCCCAGCTCGCTGTTAGTGTTAGGAGCATGTGCTCTCTATGCAGGGGAATGTGACAGACTCCCAGCTCGCTGTTAGTGCTCTCTGTACAAGGGAAGGTGACAGACTCCCAGCTTGCTGTTAGTGTTCGGAACTAGTGCTCTCTATGCAAGGGAATGTGAAAGACTCCCAGCTTGCTGTTAGTGCTCTCTGTGCCCAGGAATGTGACAGATTCCCAGCTCGCTGTTAGTTTTAGGAACATTTGCTCTCTATGCAAGGAAATGCAACAGACTTCCAGCTCCCTGTCAGTGTTAGGAACATGTGCTTTCTATGCAAGGGAATGTGACAGATTCCCAGCTCACTCTTAGTGTTATGAACATGAGTTCCTTATGCAAGAGAATGTGACAGATGCCCAGCTCATTGTTAATGTTAGGAATATGTGCTCTCTCTGCAAGGGAATGTGACAGACTACCAGCTCGCTGCTAGTGTTAGGAACATATGCTCTCTATGCAGGTGAATGTGACAGACGCCCAGCTCGCTGTTAGTGTTAGGAACATGTGCTCTCTATGCAAAGGAATGTGACAGACTCCCAGCTCGCTGTTAGTGTTAGGAACATGTACTGTCTATGCAGGGGAATGTGACAGACGCCCAGCTCGCTGTTAGTGTTAGGAACATGTGCTCTCTATGTAGGGGAATGTGACAGACTCCCAGCTCGCTGTTAGTGTTAGGAAAATGTGCGTTGTGCAAGGGAATGTGACCAACTCCCAGCTCACTGTTAGTGTTAGGAACATGTGCTGTCTATGCAAGGGAATGTGACAGACTCCCAGCTCGCTGTTAGTGTTAGGAACATGTAAGTTGTGCAAGGGAATGTGACCAACTCCCAGCTCACTGTTAGTGTTAGGAACATTTGCTCTCTATGCAGGGGAATGTGGCAGACTCCCAGCTCGTTGTTAGTGCTCTCTGTGCAAAGGAATGTGACAGACTCCCAGCTTGCTCTTAGTGTTCGGAACATGTGCTCTCTATGCAAGGGAATGTGACAGACTCCCAGCTCGCTTTTAGTGCTCTCTGTGCAAGGGAATGTGACAGACACTCAGCTCGCTGTTAGGGAATGTGACAGACTTCCAGCTCGCTGTTAGTGTTACGAACATGTGCTCTCTATGCAGGGGAATGTGACAGACGCCCAGCTAGCTGTTAGTGTTAGGAACCTGTGCTCTCTATGCAGGGGAATGTGACAGAATCTCAGCTCGCTGTTAGTGTTAGGAACATGTGCTCTCTATGCAGGGAAATGTGACAGAGGCCCAGCTTGCTGTTAGTGTTAGGAACATGTCCTCTCTATGCAGGGGAATGTGACAGACTCCCAACTCGCTGTTAGTGTTAGGAACATGTGCTGACTATGCAGGGGATCGTGACAGACGCCCAGCTCGCTGTTAGTGTTAGGAACATGTGCTGTCTATGCAAGTGAATGTGATAGACACCCAGCTCACTGTTAGTGTTAGGAACACATGCTCTCTATGCCGGGGAATGTGACAGACTCCCAGCTCGCTGTTAGTGTTAGGAACATGTGCTCTGTTCAAGGAAATGTCACAGACTCCAAGCTCGCTGTTAGTGTTAGGAACATGTGCTGTCTATGCAAGCGAATGTGTCAGACTCCCAGCTCACTGTTAGTGTTAGGAACATGTGCTCTCTATGCAGGGGAATGTGACAGACTCCCAGATCGCTGTTAGTGCTCTCTGTGCAAGGGAATGTGACAGACTCCCAGCTCGCTCTTATTGTTAGGAACATATGCTCTCTATGCAAGGGAATTTGAAAGGCTCCCAGCTCGCTGTTAGTGTTAGGAACATGTGCTCCTTATGCAGGAGAATGTGACAGACTCCCAGCTCGCTGTTAGTGCTCTCTGTGCAATGGAATGTGACAGACTCCCAGCTCGCTGCTAGTGTTAGGAACATGTGTTCTCTATGTAGGTGAATGTTACAGATGGCCAGCTCGCTGTTAGTGTTAGGAACATGTGCTCTCTATGCAAAGGAATGTGACAGACTCCCAGCTTGATGTTAGTGTTAGGAACATGTGCTGTCTATGCAAGGGAATGTGACAGACACCCAGCTCGCTGTTAGTGTTAGGATCACGTTCTCTCTATGCTGGGGAATGTGACAGACTCCCAACTCGCTGTTAGTGTTAGGAACATGTGCTCTGTGCAAGGGAATGTGACAGACTCCCAGCTCGCTGTTAGTGTTAGGAACATGTGCTCTCTATGCAAAGGAATGTGACAGACTCCCAGCTCACTGTTAGTGTTAGGAACATGTGCTCTCTGTGCAAGGGAATGTGACAGAATTCCAGCTTGCTGTTAGTGTTAGGACAATTTGCTGTCTATGCAGGAGAATTTGACAGACTCCCAGCTCGCTGTTAGTATTAGGAACATGTGCTCTCTATGCAGGGGAATGTGACAGACTCCCAGCTCGCTGTTAGTGTTAGGAACATTTGATTTCTATGCAAGTGAATGTGACAGAATCCCAGCTCGCTGTTACTGTTAGGAACATCTGCCGTCTATGCAAGGGAACGTGACAGACTCCCAGCTTGCTCTTAGTGTTAGGAACATGTGCTCTCTGTGCAAGAGAATGTGAAAGACTCCCAGCTCGCTGTTAGTGTTAGGAACATGTGCTTTCTATACAAGGGAATGTGACAGGCTCCCAGCTCGCTGATAGCGCTAAGAACTTGTGCTCTCTATGCAAGGGAATGTGACAGACTGCCAGCTCGCTGTTAGTGTTAGGAACATGTGCTCTCTATGCAAGGGAATGTGACAGACACCCAGCTTGCTGTTAGTGTTAGGAACATGTGCACTCTATGCATTGGAATTTGACAGAATCCCAGCTCGTTGTTAGTTTTACGAACATATGCTCTCTATGCAAGGGAATGTGACAGACTCCAACCTCACTGTTTGTGTTAGGAACATATGCTGTCTATGCAAAGGAATGTGACAGACTCCCAGCTTGCTGTTAGTGTTAGGAACATGTGCTTTCTATGCAGGGGAATGTGACAGACTCCGAGCTTGCTGTTAGTGCTCTCTGTACAAGGGAAGGTGACAGATTCCCAGCTTGCTGTTAGTGTTCGGAACTAGTGCTCTCTATGCAAGGGAATGTGAAAGACTCCCAGCTTGCTGTTAGTGCTCTCTGTGCCCAGGAATGTGACAGATTCCCAGCTCACTGTTAGTTTTAGGAACATTTGCTCTCTATGCAAGGAAATGCAACAGACTTCCAGCTCCCTGTCAGTGTTAGGAACATGTGCTTTCTATGCAAGGGAATGTGACAGATTCCCAGCTCACTCTTAGTGTTATGAACATGAGTTCCTTATGCAGGAGAATGTGACAGATGCCCAGCTCATTGTTAATGTTAGGAATATGTGCTCTCTCTGCAAGGGAATGTGACAGACTACCAGCTCGCTGCTTGTGTTAGGAACATAGGCTCTCTATGCAGGTGAATGTGACAGACGCCCAGCTCGCTGTTAGTGTTAGGAACATGTGCTCTCTATGCAAAGGAATGTGACAGACTCACAGCTTGCTGTTAGTGTTAGGAACATGTACTGTCTATGCAGGGGAATGTGACAGACGCCCAGCTCGCTGTTAGTGTTAGGAACATGTGCTCTCTATGCAGGGGAATGTGACAGACTCCCAGCTCGCTGTTAGTGTTAGGAACATGTGCGTTGTGCAAGGGAATGTGACCAACTCCCAGCTCAGTGTTAGTGTTAGGAACATGTGCTGTCTATGCAAGGGAATGTGACAGACTCCCAGCTCGCTGTTAGTGTTAGGAACATGTGCGTTGTGCAAGGGAATGTGACCAACTCCCAGCTCACTGTTAGTGTTAGGAACATGTGCTCTCTATGCAGCAGAATATCACAGTCTGCCAGCTTGTGGTTAGTGTTAGGAACATGTGCTCTCTATGCAGGGAAATGTGACAGACTCCTAGCTCACTGTTAGTATTAGGAACATTTGCTTTCTATGCAAGCGAATGTGACAGACTCCAAGCTCGCTGTTAGTGTTAGGAACATGTGCTCCCTATGCAAAGGAATGTGACAGACTCCCAGCTCGCTGTTAGTGTTAGGAACATGTGCTCTCTATGCAGGGGAATGCGACAGAGGCCCAGCTTGCTGTTAGTGTTAAGAACATGTCCTCTCTATGCAGGGGAATGTGACAGACTCCCAACTCGCTGTTAGTGTTAGGAACATGTGCTGACTATGCAGGGGATCGTGACAGATGCCCAGCTTGCTGTTAGTGTTGGGAGCATGTGCTCTCTGTGCAGGGGAATGTGACAGAATCCCAGCTCGCTGTTACTGTTAGGAACATGTGCTGTCTATGCAAGGGAATGTGACAGACTCCCAGCTTGCTGTTAGTGTTGGGAGCATGTGCTCTCTGTGCAAGGGAATGTGACAGACTCCCAGCTCGCTGTTAGTGTTAGGAACATGTGCTCTCTATGCAGCAGAATATCACAGTCTGCCAGCTTGTGGTTAGTGTTAGGAACATGTGCTCTCTATGCAGGGAAATGTGACAGACTCCCAGCACGCTGTTAGTGTTAGGAACATGTGCTGACTATGCAGGGGATTGTGACCGACACCCAGCTTGCTGTTAGTGTTAGGAACATTTGCTGTCTATGCAGGGGAATGTGACAGACTCCTAGCTTGCTGTTAGTATTAGGAAAATTTGCTTTCTATGCAGGCAAATGTGACAGACTCACTGCTCGCTGTTAGTGTTAGGAACATGTGCTCCCTATGCAAAGGAATGTTACAGACTCCCAGCTTGCTGTTAGTGTTAGGAACATGTGCTGTCTATGCAGTGGAATGTGACAGACGCCCAGCTCGCTGTTAGTGTTAGGAACACATGCTCTCTATGCAGGGGAATGTGACAGACTCCCAGCTCGCTGTTAGTGTTAGGAACATGTGCTTTGAGCAAGGGACTGTGACAGACTCCCAGCTCCCTGTTAGTGTTAGGAACATTTGCTCTCTATGGAGGGGAATGTGACAGACTCCCAGCTCGCTGTTAGTGCTCTCTGTGGAAAGGAATGTGACAGACTCCCAGCTTGCTGTTAGTGTTTGGAACATGCACTCTCTATGCAAGAGAATGTGACAGACTCCCAGTTCGCTGTTAGTGTTAGGAGCATGTGCTCTCTATGCAAAGGAATGTGACAGACTCCCAGCTCGCTGTTATTGTTAGGAACATGTGCTGTCTATGCAAGGGAACGTGACAGAATCCCAGGTCGCTGTTAGTGTTAGGAACATGTGCTCCCTGTGCAAGGGAATGTGAAAGACTCCCAGCTCGCTGTTAGTGATAGGAACACGTGCTCTCTATGCAGCAGAATATGACAGACTCCCAGCTCGCGGTTAGTGTTAGGAACATGTGCTCTCTATGCAGGGAAATATGACAGACTCCCAGCTCGCTGTTAGTGTTAGGAAAATGTGCTCTCTATGCAGGTGAATGTGACAGACTCCCAGCTCCCTGTTTGTGTTAGGAACAAGTGGTTTCTATGCAAGGGAATGTGATAGACTCCCAGCTCGCTGTTAGTGTTAAGATCATGTGCTCTCTATGCAAGGGAATGTGACAGACTCCCGGCTCGCTGTTAGTGTTAGGAACATGTGCTCTATATGCAAGGGAATGTCACAGACTCCAAGCTCGCTGTTAGTGTTAGGAACATGTGCTGTCTATGCAAGGGAATGTGACAGACTCCCAGCTTGCTGTTAGTGTTACGAACATGTGCTCTCTATGCAGGGGAATGTGACAGACTCCCAGCTCGCTGTTAGTGCTCTCTGTGCAAGGGAATGTGACAGACTCCCAGCTCGCTGTTAGTGATAGGAACATGTGCTCTCTATGCAGCAGAATATGACAGACTCCCGGCTCGCTGTTAGTGTTAGGAACATGTGCTCTGTGCAAGGGAATGTGACAGACTACCAGCTCGCTGATAGTGTTAGGAACATGTGCTGTCTATGCAAGGGAATGTGACAGACTCCTAGCTCGCTGTTAGTGTTAGGAACATTTGATCTCTATGCAGGATAATGTGACAGACTCCCAGCTCGCTGTTAGTGCTCTCTGTGCAAAGGAATGTGACAGACTCCCAGCTTGCTGTTAGTGTTTGGAACATGCACTCTCTATGCAAGGGGAATGTGACAGACTCCCAGCTCGCTGTTAGTGCTCTCTGTGTAAGGGAATGTGACAGACTCCCAGCTTGCTGTTAGGGAATGTGACAGACTCCCAGCTCGCTGTTAGTGTTAGGAACATGTGCTCTCTATGCAGGTGAATGTGACAGACTCCCAGCTCCCTGTTAGTGTTAGGAACATGTGCTTTCTATGCAAGGAAATGTCACAGACTCCAAGCTCGCTGTTAGTGTTAGGAACATGTGCTGTCTATGCAAGGGAATGTGTCAGACTCCCAGCTCACTGTTAGTGTTAGGAACATGTGATCTCTATGCAGGGGAATGTGACAGACTCCCAGATCGCTGTTAGTGCTCTCTGTACAAGGGAATGTGACAGACTCCCAGCTCGCTCTTATTGTTAGGAACATATGCTCTCTATGCAAGGGAATTTGAAAGGCTCCCAGCTCGCTGTTAGTGTTAGGAACATGTGCTCCTAATGCAGGAGAATGTGACAGACTCCCAGCTCGCTGTTATTGCTCTCTGTGCAATGGAATGTGACAGACTCCCAGCTCGCTGCTAGTGTTAGGAACATGTGTTCTCTATGTAGGTGAATGTTACAGATGCCCAGCTCACTGTTAGTGTTAGGAACATGTGCTCTCTATGCAAAGGAATGTGACAGACTCCCAGCTTGCTGTTAGTGTTACGAACATGTGCTGTCTATGCAAGGGAATGTGACAGACACCCAGCTCGCTGTTAGTGTTAGGATCACGTTCTCTCTATGCTGGGGAATGTGACAGACTCCCAACTCGCTGTTAGTGTTAGGAACATGTGCTCTGTGCAAGGGAATGTGACAGACTCCCAGCTCGCTGTTAGTGTTAGGAACATGTGCTCTCTATGCAAAGGAATGTGACAGACTCCCAGCTCACTGTTAGTGTTAGGAACATGTGCTCTCTGTGCAAGGGAATGTGACAGAATCCCAGCTTGCTGTTAGTGTTAGGACCATTTGCTGTCTATGCAGAAGAATTTGACAGGCTCCCAGCTCGCTGTTAGTATTAGGAACATGTGCTCTCTATGCAGGGGAATGTGACAGACTCCCAGCTCGCTGTTAGTGTTAGGAACATTTGATTTCTATGCAAGTGAATGTGACAGAATCCCAGCTCGCTGTTACTGTTAGGAACATCTGCTGTCTATGCAAGGGAACGTGACAGACTCCCAGCTTGCTCTTAGTGTTAGGAACATGTGCTCTCTGTGAAAGAGAATGTGAAAGACTCCCAGCTCGCTGTTAGTGTTAGGAACATGTGCTTTCTATACAAGGGAATGTGACAGGCTCCCAGCTCGCTGATAGTGCTAAGAACTTGTGCTCTCTATGCAAGGGAATGTGACAGACTGCCAGCTCGCTGTTAGTGTTAGGAACATGTGCTCTCTATGCAAGGGAATGTGACAGACACCCAGCTTGCTGTTAGTGTTAGGAACATGTGCCCTCTATGCATTGGAATTTGACAGAATCCCAGCTTGTTGTTAGTTTTACGAACATATGCTCTCTATGCAAGGGAATGTGACAGACTCCAACCTCACTGTTAGTGTTAGGAACATATGCTGTCGATGCAAAGGAATGTGACAGATTCCCAGCTCGCTGTTAGTGTTAGGAACATGTGCTCTCTATGCAGGGGAACGTGACAGACTCCCAGCTCACTGTTAGTGCTCTCTGTACAAGGGAAGGTGACAGACTCCCAGCTTGCTGTTAGTGTTCGGAACTAGTGCTCTCTATGCAAGGGAATGTGAAAGACTCCCAGCTTGCTGTTAGTGCTCTCTGTGCCCAGGAATGTGACAGATTCCCAGCTCGCTGTTAGTTTTAGGAACATTTGCTCTCTATGCAAGGAAATGCAAAAGACTTCCAGCTCCCTGTCAGTGTTAGGAACATGTGCTTTCTATGCAAGGGAATGTGACAGATTCCCAGCTCACTCTTAGTGTTATGAACATGAGTTCCTTATGCAGGAGAATGTGACAGATGCCCAGCTCATTGTTAATGTTAGGAATATGTGCTCTCTCTGCAAGGGAATGTGACAGACTACCAGCTCGCTGCTAGTGTTAGGAACATATGCTCTCTATGCAGGTGAATGTGACAGACGCCCAGCTCGCGTTTAGTGTTAGGAACATCTGCTCTCTATGCAAAGGAATGTGACAGACTCCCAGCTCGCTGTTAGTGTTAGGAACATGTACTGTCTATGCAGGGGAATGTGACAGACGCCCAGCTCGCTGTTAGTGTTAGGAACATTTGCTTTCTATGCAGGGGAATGTGACAGAATCCCAGATCGCTGTTAGTGTTAGGAACATGTGCTGTGTATGCAAGGGAATGTGACAGACACCCAGCTCGCTGTTAGTGTTAGGATCACGTTCTCTCTATGCTGGGGAATGTGACAGACTCCCAACTCGCTGTTAGTGTTAGGAACATGTGCTCTGTGCAAGGGAATGTGACAGACTCCCAGCTCGCTGTTAGTGTTAGGAACATGTGCTCTCTATGCAAAGGAATGTGACAGACTCCCAGCTCACTGTTAGTGTTAGGAACATGTGCTCTCTGTGCAAGGGAATGTGACAGAATCCCAGCTTGCTGTTAGTGTTAGGACCATTTGCTGTCTATGCAGAAGAATTTGACAGACTCCCAGCTCGCTGTTAGTATTAGGAACATGTGCTCTCTATGCAGGGGAATGTGACAGACCCCCAGCTCACTGTTAGTGTTAGGAA
Organism: Ambystoma mexicanum; assembly: GCF_040938575.1. Classification (NCBI taxonomy): domain Eukaryota; kingdom Metazoa; phylum Chordata; class Amphibia; order Caudata; family Ambystomatidae; genus Ambystoma; species Ambystoma mexicanum. The sequence goes on from NW_027182440.1 coordinate 2,659,375, forward strand.
CATTTGATTTCTATGCAAGTGAATGTGACAGAATCCCAGCTCGCTGTTACTGTTAGGAACATCTGCTGTCTATGCAAGGGAACGTGACAGACTCCCAGCTTGCTCTTAGTGTTAGGAACATGTGCTCTCTGTGCAAGAGAATGTGAAAGACTCCCAGCTCGCTGTTAGTGTTAGGAACATGTGCTTTCTATACAAGGGAATGTGACAGGCTCCCAGCTCGCTGATAGTGCTAAGAACTTGTGCTCTCTATGCAAGGGAATGTGACAGACTGCCAGCTCGCTGTTAGTGTTAGGAACATGTGCTCTCTATGCAAGGGAATGTGACAGACACCCAGCTTGCTGTTAGTGTTAGGAACATGTGCACTCAATGCATTGGAATTTGACAGAATCCCAGCTCGTTGTTAGTTTTACGAACATATGCTCTCTATGCAAGGGAATGTGACAGACTCCAACCTCACTGTTAGTGTTAGGAACATATGCTGTCTATGCAAAGGAATGTGACAGATTCCCAGCTCGCTGTTAGTGTTAGGAACATGTGCTCTCTATGCAGGGGAATGTGACAGACTCCCAGCTCACTGTTAGTGCTGTCTGTACAAGGGAAGGTGACAGACTCCCAGCTTGCTGTTAGTGTTCGGAACTGGTACTCTCTATGCAAGGGAATGTGAAAGACTCCCAGCTTGCTGTTAGTGCTCTCTGTGCCCAGGAATGTGACAGATTCCCAGCTCGCTGTTAGTTTTAGGAACATTTGCTCTCTATGCAAGGAAATGCAACAGACTTCCAGCTCCCTGTCAGTGTTAGGAACATGTGCTTTCTATGCAAGGGAATGTGACAGATTCCCAGCTCTCTCTTAGTGTTATGAACATGAGTTCCTTATGCAGGAGAATGTGACAGATTCCCAGCTCATTGTTAATGTTAGGAATATGTGCTCTCTCTGCAAGGGAATGTGACAGACTACCAGCTCGCTGCTAGTGTTAGGAACATATGCTCTCTATGCAGGTGAATGTGACAGACGCCCAGCTCGCGTTTAGTGTTAGGAACATCTGCTCTCTATGCAAAGGAATGTGACAGACTCCCAGCTCGCTGTTAGTGTTAGGAACATGTACTGTCTATGCAGGGGAATGTGACAGACGCCCAGCTCGCTGTTAGTGTTAGGAACATGTGCTCTCTATGAGGGGGGAATATGACATACTCCCAGCTCGCTGTTAGTGTTAGGAACATGTGCGTTGTGCAAGGGAATGTGACCAACTCCCAGCTCACTGTTAGTGTTAGGAACATGTGCTGTCTATGCAAGGGAATGTGACAGACTCCCAGCTCGCTGTTAGTGTTAGGAACATGTGCGTTGTGCAAGGGAATGTGACCAACTCCCAGCTCACTGTTAGTGTTAGGAACATTTGCTCTCTATGCAGGGGAATGTGGCAGACTCCCAGCTCGTTGTTAGTGCTCTATGTGCAAAGGAATGTGACAGACACCCAGCTTGCTGTTAGGGAATGTGACAGACTTCCAGCTCGCTGTTAGTGTTACGAACATGTGCTCTCTATGCAGGGGAATGTGACAGAATCTCAGCTCGCTGTTAGTGTTAGGAACATGTGCTCTCTATGCAGGGGAATGTGACAGAGGCCCAGCTTGCTGTTAGTGTTAGGAACATGTCCTCTCTATGCAGGGGAATGTGACAGACTCCCAACTCGCTGTTAGTGTTAGGAACATGTGCTGACTATGCAGGGGATCGTGACAGACGCCCAGCTTGCTGTTAGTGTTAGGAACATTTGCTCTCTATGCAGGAGAATTTGACAGACTCCCAGCTCGCTGTTAGTATTAGGAAAATGTGCTCTCTATGCAGGGAAATGTGACAGACTACCAGCTCGCTGTTAGTGTTAGGAACATTTGCTTTCTATGCAGGGGAATGTGACAGAATCCCAGATCGCTGTTAGTGTTAGGAACATGTGCTGTCTATGCAAGGGAATGTGACAGACTCTCAGCTTGCTGTTAGTGTTGGGAACATGTGCTCTCTGTGCAAGGGAATGTCACAGACTCCCACCTTGCTGTTAGTGTTAGGAACATGTGCTCTCTATGCAGCAGAATATCACAGTCTGCCGGCTTGTGGGTAGTGTTAGGAACATGTGCTCTCTATGCAGGGAAATGTGACAGACTCCCAGCACGCTGTTAGTGTTAGGAACATGTGCTGACTATGCAGGGGATTGTGACCGACACCCAGCTTGCTGTTAGTGTTAGGAACATTTGCTGTCTATGCAGGGGAATGTGACAGACTCCTAGCTCACTGTTAGTATTAGGAACATTTGCTTTCTATGCAAGCGAATGTGACAGACTCCAAGCTCGCTGTTAGTGTTAGGAACATGTGCTCCCTATGCAAAGGAATGTGACAGACTCCCAGCTTGCTGTTAGTGTTAGGAACATGTGCTGTCTATGCAGTGGAATGTGACAGACGCCCAGCTCGCTGTTAGTGTTAGGAACACATGCTCTCTATGCAGGGGAATGTGACAGACTCCCAGCTCGCTGTTAGTGTTAGGAACATGTGCTCTGAGCAAGGGAATGTGACAGACTCCCAGCTCGCTGTTAGTGTTAGGAACATTTGCTCTCTATGGAGTGGAATGTGACAGACTCCCAGCTCGCTGTTAGTGCTCTCTGTGGAAAGGAATGTGACAGACTCCCAGCTTGCTGTTAGTGTTTGAAACATGCACTCTCTATGCAAGAGAATGTGACAGACTCCCAGTTCGCTGTTAGTGTTAGGAACATGTGCTCTCTGTGCAGGTGAATGTGACAGACGCCCAGCTCGCTGTTAGTCTTAGGAGCATGTGCTCTCGATGCAAAGGAATGTGACAGACTCCCAGCTCGCTGTTATTGTTAGGAACATGTGCTGTCTATGCAAGGGAACGTGACAGAATCCCAGGTCGCTGTTAGTGTTAGGAACATGTGCTCTCTGTGCAAGGGAATGTGACAGACTCCCAGGTCGCTGTTAGTGATAGGAACATGTGCTCTCTGTGCAGGTGAATGTGACAGACTCCCAGCTCGCTGTTAGTGTTAGGAACATTTGCTCTCTATGGAGGGAAATGTGACAGACTCCCAGCTCGCTGTTAGTGTTAGGAACATGTGCTCTCTATGCAGGTGAATGTGACAGACTCCCAGCTCCCTGTTTGTGTTAGGAACAAGTGGTTTCTATGTAAGGGAATGTGATAGACTCCCAGCTCTCTGTTAGTGTTAAGATCATGTGCTCTCTATGCAAGGGAATGTGACAGACTCCAACCTCACTGTTAGTGTTAGGAACATATGCTGTCTATGCAAAGGAATGTGACAGATTCCCAGCTCGCTGTTAGTGTTAGGAACATGTGCTCTCTATGCAGGGGAATGTGACAGACTCCCAGCTCACTGTTAGTGCTCTCTGTACAAGGGAAGGTGACAGACTCCCAGCTTGCTGTTAGTGTTCGGAACTAGTGCTCTCTATGCAAGGGAATGTGAAAGACTCCCAGCTTGCTGTTAGTGCTCTCTGTGCCCAGGAATGTGACAGATTCCCAGCTCGCTGTTAGTTTTAGGAACATTTGCTCTCTATGCATGGAAATGCAACAGACTTCCAGCTCCCTGTCAGTGTTAGGAACATGTGCTTTCTATGCAAGGGAATGTGACAGATTCCCAGCTCACTCTTAGTGTTATGAACATGAGTTCCTTATGCAGGAGAATGTGACAGATGCCCAGCTCATTGTTAATGTTAGGAATATGTGCTCTCTCTGCAAGGGAATGTGACAGACTACCAGCTCGCTGCTAGTGTTAGGAACATATGCTCTCTATGCAGGTGAATGTGACAGACGCCCAGCTCGCGTTTAGTGTTAGGAACATCTGCTCTCTATGCAAAGGAATGTGACAGACTCCCAGCTCGCTGTTAGTGTTAGGAACATGTACTGTCTATGCAGGGGAATGTGACAGACGCCCAGCTCGCTGTTAGTGTTAGGAACATGTGCTCTCTATGCAGGGGAATGTGACAGACTCCCAGCTCGCTGTTAGTGTTAGGAACATGTGCGTTGTGCAAGGGAATGTGACCAACTCCCAGCTCACTGTTAGTGTTAGGAACATGTGCTGTCTATGCAAGGGAATGTGACAGACTCCCAGCTCGCTGTTAGTGTTAGGAACATGTGCGTTGTGCAAGGGAATGTGACCAACTCCCAGCTCACTGTTAGTGTTAGGAACATTTGCTTTCTATGCAGGGGAATGTGGCAGACTCCCAGCTCGTTGTTAGTGCTCTCTGTGCAAAGGAATGTGACAGACTCCCAGCTTGCTCTTAGTGTTCGGAACATGTGCTCTCTATGCAAGGGAATGTGACAGACTCTCAGCTCGCTGTTAGTGCTCTCTGTGCAAGGGAATGTGACAGACACCCAGCTCGCTGTTAGGGAATGTGACAGACTTCCAGCTCGCTGTTAGTGTTACGAACATGTGCTCTCTATGCAGGGGAATGTGACAGACGCCCAGCTAGCTGTTAGTGTTAGGAACCTGTGCTCTCTATGCAGGGGAATGTGACAGACTCTCAGCTCGCTGTTAGTGTTAGGAACATGTGCTCTCTATGCAGGGGAATGTGACAGAGGCCCAGCTTGCTGTTAGTGTTAGGAACATGTCCTCTCTATGCAGGGGAATTTGACAGACTCCCAACTCTCTGTTAGTGTTAGGAACATGTGCTGACTATGCAGGGGATCGTGACAGACGCCCAGCTTGCTGTTAGTGTTAGGAACATTTGCTCTCTATGCAGGAGAATTTGACAGACTCCCAGCTCGCTGTTAGTATTAGGAACATGTGCTCTCTATGCAGGGAAATGTGACAGACTACCAGCTCGCTGTTAGTGTTAGGAACATTTGCTTTCTATGCAGGGGAATGTGACAGAATCCCAGATCGCTGTTAGTGTTAGGAACATGTGCTGTCTATGCAAGGGAATGTGACAGACTCTCAGCTTGCTGTTAGTGTTGGGAACATGTGCTCTCTGTGCAAGGGAATGTCACAGACTCCCAGCTTGCTGTTAGTGTTAGGAACATGTGCTCTCTATGTAGCAGAATATCACAGTCTGCCGGCTTGTGGGTAGTGTTAGGAACATGTGCTCTCAATGCAGGGAAATGTGACAGACTCCCAGCACGCTGTTAGTGTTAGGAACATGTGCTGACTATGCAGGGGATTGTGACCGACACCCAGCTTGCTGTTAGTGTTAGGAACATTTGCTGTCTATGCAGGGGAATGTGACAGACTCCTAGCTCGCTGTTAGTATTAGGAACATTTGCTTTCTATGCAAGCGAATGTGACAGACTCCAAGCTCGCTGTTAGTGTTAGGAACATGTGCTCCCTATGCAAAGGAATGTGACAGACTCCCAGCTTGCTGTTAGTGTTAGGAACATGTGCTGTCTATGCAGTGGAATGTGACAGACGCCCAGCTCGCTGTTAGTGTTAGGAACACATGCTCTCTATGCAGGGGAATGTGACAGACTCCCAGCTCACTGTTAGTGTTAGGAACATGTGCTCTGAGCAAGGGAATGTGACAGACTCCCATCTCGCTGTTAGTGTTAGGAACATTTGCTCTCTATGGAGGGGAATGTGACAGACTCCCAGCTCGCTGTTAGTGCTCTCTGTGGAAAGGAATGTGACAGACTCCCAGCTTGCTGTTAGTGTTTGGAACATTCACTCTCTATGCAAGAGAATGTGACAGACTCCCAGTTCGCTGTTAGTGTTAGGAACATGTGCTCTCTGTGCAGGTGAATGTGACAGACGCCCAGCTCGCTGTTAGTCTTAGGAGCATGTGCTCTCGATGCAAAGGAATGTGACAGACTCCCAGCTCGCTGTTATTGTTAGGAACATGTGCTGTCTATGCAAGGGAACGTGACAGAATCCCAGGTCGCTGTTAGTGTTAGGAACATGTGCTCTCTGTGCAAGGGAATGTGACAGACTCCCAGCTCGCTGTTAGTGATAGGAACATGTGCTCTCTATGCAGCAGAATATGACAGACTCCCAGCTCACGGTTAGTGTTAGGAACATGTGCTCTCTATGCAGGGAAATGTGACAGACTCCCAGCTCGCTGTTAGTGTTAGGAACATGTGCTCTCTATGCAGGTGAATGTGACAGACTCCCAGCTCCCTGTTTGTGTTAGGAACAAGTGGTTTCTATGTAAGGGAATGTGATAGACTCCCAGCTCTCTGTTAGTGTTAAGATCATGTGCTCTCTATGCAAGGGAATGTGACAGACTCCCGGCTCGCTGTTAGTGTTAGGAACATGTGCTCTCTATGCAAGGGAATGTCACAGACTCCAAGCTCGCTGTTAGTGTTAGGAACATGTGCTGTCTATGCAAGGGAATGTGACAGACTCCCAGCTTGCTGTTAGTGTTACGAACATGTGCTCTCTATGCAGGGGAATGTGACAGACTCCCAGCTCGCTGTTAGTGCTCTCTGTGCAAGGGAATGTGACAGACTCCCGGCTCGCTGTTAGTGTTAGGAACATGTGCTCTCTATGCAAGGGAATGTCACAGACTCCAAGCTCGCTGTTAGTGTTAGGAACATGTGCTGTCTATGCAAGGGAATGTGACAGACTCCCAGCTTGCTGTTAGTGTTACGAACATGTGCTCTCTATGCAGGGGAATGTGACAGACTCCCAGATCGCTGTTAGTGATAGGAACATGTGCTCTCTATGCAGCAGAATGTGACAGACTCCCAGCTCGCTGTTAGTGTTAGGAACATGTGCTGTCTATGCAAGGGAATGTGACAGACTCCTAGCTCGCTGTTAGTGTTAGGAACATTTGCTCTCTATGCAGGGGAATGTGACAGACTCCCAGCTCGCTGTTAGTGTTAGGAACATGTGCTCTCTATGCAGCAGAATGTCACAGACCGCCAGCTCGTGGTTAGTGTTAGGAACATGTGCTCTCAATGCAGGGGAATGTGACAGAATCCCAGCTCGCTGTTAGTGTTAGGGACATGTGCTGTCTATGCAAGGGAATGTGACAGACACCCAGCTTGCTGTTAGTGTTAGGAACATGTGCTCTCTGTGCAAGGGAATGTGACAGACTCCCAGCTCGCTGTTAGTGTTAGGAACATGTGCTCTCTATGCAGCAGAATATCACAGACCGCCAGCTCGTGGTTAGTGTTAGGAATATGTGCTGACTATGCAGGGGATTGTGACAGACACCCAGCTTGCTTTTAGTGTTAGGAACATTTGCTGTCTATGCAGGGGAATGTGACAGACTCCTAGCTCAATGTTAGTATTAGGAACATGTGCTCTCTATGCAGGGGAATGTAACAGACTCCAGTTCGCTGTTAGTGTTAGGAACATTTGCTTTCTATGCAGGCGAATGTGACAGACTCCCAGCTTGCTGTTAGTGTTAGGAACATGTTCTGTCTATGCAAGGGAATGTGACAGAATCCCAGCTCGCTGTTAGTGTTAGGAACATGTGCTGTCTATGCAAGGGAATGTGACAGACTCCCAGCTTGCTGTTAGTGTTAGGAACATGTGCTCTCTGTGCAAGGGAATGTGACAGCCTCCCAGCTCGCTGTTAGTGTTAGGAACATGTGCTCTCTATGCAGCAGAATGTCACAGACCGCCAGCTCGTGGTTAGTGTTAGGAACATGTGCTCTCAATGCAGGGGAATGTGACAGAATCCCAGCTCGCTGTTAGTGTTAGGGACATGTGCTGTCTATGCAAGGGAATGTGACAGACACCCAGCTTGCTGTTAGTGTTAGGAACATGTGCTCTCTGTGCAAGGGAATGTGACAGACTCCCAGCTCGCTGTTAGTGTTAGGAACATGTGCTCTCTATGCAGCAGAATATCACAGACCGCCAGCTCGTGGTTAGTGTTAGGAATATGTGCTGACTATGCAGGGGATTGTGACAGACACCCAGCTTGCTTTTAGTGTTAGGAACATTTGCTGTCTATGCAGGGGAATGTGACAGACTCCTAGCTCAATGTTAGTATTAGGAACATGTGCTCTCTATGCAGGGGAATGTGACAGACTCCCAGTTCGCTGTTAGTGTAAGGAACATTTGCTTTCTATGCAGGCGAATGTGACAGACTCCCAGCTCGCTGTTAGTGTTAGGAACATGTGCTCTCTATGCAAAGCAATGTGACAGACGCCCAGCTCGCTGTTAGTGTTAGGAACACATGCTCTCTATGCAGGGGAATGTGACAGACTCCCAGCTCGCTGTTAGTGTTAGGAAAATGTGCTCTGTACAAGGGAATGTGATAGACTCCCAGCTCGCTTTTAATGCTAGGAACATTTGCTCTCTATGCAAGGGAATGTAACAGACTCCCAGCTTGCTGTTAGTGTTAGGAACATGTGCTCCCTATTCAGGGGAATGTGACAGACTCCCAGCTCGCTGTTAGTGTTAGGAACATGTGCTCTGAGCAAGGGAATATGACAGACTCCCAGCTCGCTGTTAGTGTTAGGAACATGTGCTGTCTATGCAAGGAAATGTGACAGACTCCTAGCTTGCTGTTAGTGTTAGGAACATTTGCTCTCTATGGAGGGGAATGTGACAGACTCCCAGCTCACTGTTAGTGCTCTCTGTGCAAAGGAATGTGACAGACTCACAGCTTGCTGTTAGTGTTTGGAACATGCACTGTCTATGCAAGAGAATGTGACAGACTCCCAGCTCGCTGTTAGTGCTCTCTGTGCAAGGGAATGTGACAGACCCCCAGCTTGCTGTTAGGGAATGTGACAGACTCCCAGCTCGCTGTTAGTGTTATAAACATGTGCTCTCTATGCAGGTGAATGTGACAGACGCCCAGCTTGCTGTTAGTCTTAGGAGCATGTGCTCTCTATGCAAAGGAATGTGACAGACTCCCAGCTCGCTGTTAGTGTTAGGAACATGTGCTGTCTATGCAAGGGAACATGACAGAATCCAAGGTCGCTGTTAGTGTTAGGAACATGTGCTCTCTGTGCAAGGGAATGTGACAGACTCCCAGCTTGCTGTAAGTGTTACGAACATGTGCTCTCTATGCAGGGGAATGTGACAGACTCCCAGCTCGCTGTTAGTGCTCTCTGTGCAAGGGAATGTGACAGACTCCCAACTTGCTGTTAGTGTTCGGAACTAGTGCTCTCTATGCAAGGGAATGTGAAAGACTCCCAGCTCGCTGTTAGTGCTCTCTGTACCCAGGAATGTGACAGATTCCCAGCTCGCTGTTAGTTTTAGGAACATTTGCTCTCTATGCAAGGAAATGCAACAGACTTCCAGCTCCCTGGCAGTGTTAGGAAAATTTGCTTTCTATGCAAGGGAATGTGACAGACTCCCAGCTCACTCTTAGTGTTAGGAACATGTGCTCTCTATGCAAGGGAATGTGACAGACTCCCAGCTCGCTGTTAGTGTTAGGAACATGTGCTCCTTATGCAGGAGAATGTGACAGACGTTCAGCTCGCTGTTAATGTTAGGATTATGTGCTCTCTCTGCAAGGGAATGTGAAATACTCCCAGCTCGCTGCTAGTGTTAGGAACATGTGCTCTCTATGTAGGTGAATGTGACAGACGCCCCACTTGCTGTTAGTGTTAGGAACATGTGCTCTCTATGCAAAGGAATGTGACAGACTCCCAGCTTGCTGTTAGTGTTAGGAACATGTGCTGTCTATGCAGGGGAATGTGACAGACGCCCAGCTCGCTGTTAGTGTTAGTAACACTTTCTCTCTATGCAGGGGAATGTGACAGACTCCCAGCTTGCTGTTAGTGTTAGGAACATGTGCTCTCTCTGCAAGGGAATGTGAAATACTCCCAGCTCGCTGCTAGTGTTAGGAACATGTGCTCTCTATGTAGGTGAATGTGACAGACGCCCCACTTGCTGTTAGTGTTAGGAACATGTGCTCTCTATGCAAAGGAATGTGACAGACTCCCAGCTTGCTGTAAGTGTTAGGAACATGTGCTGTCTATGCAGGGGAATGTGACAGACGCCCAGCTCGCTGTTAGTGTTAGGAACATGTGCTCTCTATGTAGGTGAATGTGACAGACGCCCCACTTGCTGTTAGTGTTAGGAACATGTGCTCTCTATGCAAAGGAATGTGACAGACTCCCAGCTTGCTGTTAGTGTTAGGAACATGTGCTGTCTATGCAGGGGAATGTGACAGACGCCCAGCTCGCTGTTAGTGTTAGGAACATTTTCTGTCTATGCAGGAGAATTTGAAAGACTCCCAGCTCGCTGTTAGTATTAGGAACATGTGCTCTCTATGCAGGGGAATGTGACAGACTCCCAGCTCGCTGTTAGTGTTAGGAACATTTGCTTTCTATGCAGGGGAATGTGACAGACTCCCAGTTCGCTGTTAGTGTTAGGAACATGTGCTTTCTATGCAAAGGAATGTGACAGACTCCCAGCTTGCTGTTAGTGTTAGGAACATGTTCTGTCTATGCAAGGGAATGTGACAGAATCCCAGCTCGCTGTTAGTGTTAGGAACATGTGCTGTCTATGCAAGGGAATGTGACAGACTTCCAGCCCGCTGTTAGTGTTAGGAACATGTGCTCTCTGTGCAAGGGAATGTGACAGACTCCCAGCTCGCTGTTAGTGTTAGGAACATGTGCTCTCTATGCAGCAGAATATCACAGACCGCCAGCTCGTAGTTAGTGTTAGGAATATGTGCTGACTATGCAGGGGATTGTGACAGACACCCAGCTTGCTTTTAGTGTTAGGAACATTTGCTGTCTATGCAGGGGAATGTGACAGACTCCTAGCTCAATGTTAGTATTAGGAACATGTGCTCTCTATGCAGGGGAATGTGACAGACTCCCAGCTCGCTGTTAGTGTTAGGAACATTTGCTTTCTATGCAGGCGAATGTGACAGACTCCCAGCTCGCTGTTAGTGTTAGGAACATGTGCTCTCTATGCAAAGCAATGTGACAGACGCCCAGCTCGCTGTTAGTGTTAGGAACACATGCTCTCTATGCAGGGGAATGTGACAGACTCCCAGCTCGCTGTTAGTGTTAGGAAAATGTGCTCTGTACAAGGGAATGTGATAGACTCCCAGCTCGCTTTTAATGCTAGGAACATTTGCTCTCTATGCAAGGGAATGTAACAGACTCCCAGCTTGCTGTTAGTGTTAGGAACATGTGCTCCCTATTCAGGGGAATGTGACAGACTCCCAGCTCGCTGTGTGTGTTAGGAACATGTGCTCTGAGCAAGGGAATGTGACAGACTCCCAGCTCGCTGTTAGTGTTAGGAACATGTGCTGTCTATGCAAGGAAATGTGACAGACTCCTAGCTTGCTGTTAGTGTTAGGAACATTTGCTCTCTATGGAGGGGAATGTGACAGACTCCCAGCTCACTGTTAGTGCTCTCTGTGCAAAGGAATGTGACAGACTCACAGCTTGCTGTTAGTGTTTGGAACATGCACTGTCTATGCAAGAGAATGTGACAGACTCCCAGCTCGCTGTTAGTGCTCTCTGTGCAAGGGAATGTGACAGACCCCCAGCTTGCTGTTAGGGAATGTGACAGACTCCCAGCTCGCTGTTAGTGTTATAAACATGTGCTCTCTGTGCAGGTGAATGTGACAGACGCCCAGCTTGCTGTTAGTCTTAGGAGCATGTGCTCTCTATGCAAAGGAATGTGACAGACTCCCAGCTCGCTGTTAGTGTGAGGAACATGTGCTGTCTATGCAAGGGAACATGACAGAATCCAATGTCGCTGTTAGTGTTAGGAACATGTGCTCTCTGTGCGAGGGAATGTGACAGACTCCCAGCTTGCTGTAAGTGTTACGAACATGTGCTCTCTATGCAGGGGAATGTGACAGACTCCCAGCTTGCTGTTAGTGCTCTCTGTGCAAGGGAATGTGACAGACTCCCAACTTGCTGTTAGTGTTCGGAACTAGTGCTCTCTATGCAAGGGAATGTGAAAGACTCCCAGCTCGCTGTTAGTGCTCTCTGTACCCAGGAATGTGACAGATTCCCAGCTCGCTGTTAGTTTTAGGAACATTTGCTCTCTATGCAAGGAAATGCAACAGACTTCCAGCTCCCTGGCAGTGTTAGGAAAATTTGCTTTCTATGCAAGGGAATGTGACAGACTCCCAGCTCACTCTTAGTGTTAGGAACATGTGCTCTCTATGCAAGGGAATGTGACAGACTCCCAGCTCGCTGTTAATGTTAGGAACATGTGCTCCTTATGCAGGAGATTGTGACAGACGTTCAGCTCGCTGTTAATGTTAGGATTATGTGCTCTCTCTGCAAGGGAATGTGAAATACTCCCAGCTCGCTGCTAGTGTTAGGAACATGTGCTCTCTATGTAGGTGAATGTGACAGACGCCCCACTTGCTGTTAGTGTTAGGAACATGTGCTCTCTATGCAAAGGAATGTGACAGACTCCCAGCTTGCTGTTAGTGTTAGGAACATGTGCTTTCTATGCAGGGGAATGTGACAGACGCCCAGCTCGCTGTTAGTGTTAGTAACACGTTCTCTCTATGCAGGGGAATGTGACAGACTCCCAGCTTGCTGTTAGTGTTAGGAACATGTGCTCTGTGCAAGGGAAAGTGACAGACTCCCACCTCGCTGTTACTGTTAGGAACATGTGCTGTATATGCAAGGGAATGTGACAGACTCCTAGCTCACTGTTAGTGTTAGGAACATTTGCTCTCTATGCAGGGGAATTTGACAGACTCCCAGCTCGCTGTTAGTGCTCTCTGTGCAAAGGAATGTGACAGACTCCCAGCTCGCTGTAGGTGCTCTTTGTGCAAGGGAATGTGACAGACTCCCAGCTTGCTGTTAGGGAATGTGACAGACTCCCAGCTCGCTGTTAGTGTTAGGAACATGTGCTCTCTATTCAGGTGAATATGACAGACACCCAGCTCGCTGTTAGTCTTAGGAACATGTGCTCTCTATGCAGCAGAGTATGACAGACTGCCAGCTCGTGGTTAGTGTTAGGAACATTTTCTGTCTATGCAGGAGAATTTGACAGACTCCCAGCTCGCTGTTAGTATTAGGAACATGTGCTCTCTATGCAGGGGAATGTGACAGACTCCCAGCTCGCTGTTAGTGTTAGGAAGATTTGCTTACTATGCAGGGGAATGTGACAGACTCCCAGCTCGCTGTTAGCGTTAGGAACATGTGCTTTCTATGCAAAGGAATGTGACAGACTCCCAGCTTGCTGTTAGTGTTAGGAACATGTGCTGTCTATGCAGGGGAATGTGACAGACTCCCAGCTCTCTGTTAGTGTTAGGAACATGTGCTCTCTATGCAGGGGAATGTGACAGACTCCCAGCTCGCTGTTAGTGTTAGGAACATTTGCTTTCTATGCAGGGGAATGTGACAGAATCCCAGCTTGTTGTTAGTGTTAGGAACATGTGCTGTCTATGCAAGGGAATGTGACAGACTCCCAGCTTGCTGTTAGTGTTAGGAACATGTGCTCTCTGTGCAAGGGAATGTGACAGACTCCCAGCTCGCTGTTAGTGTTAGGAACATTTGCTGTCTATGCAGGTGAATGTGACAGACTCCTAGCTCGCTGTTAATATTAGGAACATGTGCTCTCTATGCAGGGAAATGAGACAGACTCCCAGCACGCTGTTAGTGTTAGGAACATGTGCTGACTATGCAGGGGATTGTGACAGACACCTAGCTTGCTGTTAGTGTTAGGAACATTTGCTGTCTATGCAGGTGAATGTGACAGACTCCTAGCTCGCTGTTAATATTAGGAACATGTGCTCTCTATGCAGGGGAATGTGACAGACTCCCAGTTCGCTGTTAGTGTTAGGAACATTTGCTTTCTATGCAGGCAAATGTGACAGACTCCCAGCTCGCTGTTAGTGTTAGGAACATGTGCTCTCTATGCAAAGGAATGTGACAGACTCCCAGCTTGCTGTTAGTGTTAGGAACATGTGCTGTCTATGCAGTGGAATGTGACAGATGCCCAGCTCGCTGTTAGTGTTAGGAATACATGCTCTCTATGCAGGGGAATGTGACAGACTCCCAGCTCGCTGTTAGTGTTAGGAACATGTGCTCTGTACAAGGGAATGTGATAGACTCCCAGCTCGCTTTTAGTGTTAGGAACATTTGCTCTCTATGCAAGGGAATGTGACAGACTCCCAGCTTGCTGTTAGTGTTAGGAACATGTGCTCCCTATGCAGGGGAATGTGACAGACTCCCAGCTCGCTGTTAGTGTTAGGAACATGTGCTCTGTGCAAGGGAATGTGACAGACTCCCAGCTCGCTGTTAGTGTTAGGAACATGTGCTGTCTATGCAAGGAAATGTGACAGACTCCTAGCTCGCTGTGAGTGTTAGGAACATTTGCTCTCTATGGAGGGGAATGTGACAGACTCCCAGCTCACTGTTAGTGCTCTCTGTGCAAAGGAATGTGACAGACTCACAGCTTGCTGTTAGTGTTTGGAACATGCACTCTCTATGCAAGAGAATGTGACAGACTCCCAGCTCGCTGTTAGTGCTCTCTGTGCAAGGGAATGTGACAGATTCCCAGCTTGCTGTTAGGGAATGTGACTGACTCCCAGCTCGCTGTTAGTGTTATGAACATGTGCTCTCTGTGCAGGTGAATGTGACAGACGCCCAGCTCGCTGTTAGTCTTAGGAGCATGTGCCCTCTATGCAAAAGAATGTGACAGACTCCCAGCTCGCTGTTAGTGTTAGGAAAATGTGCTGTCTATGCAAGGGAACGTGACAGAATCTCAGGTCGCTGTTAGTGTTAGGAACATGTGCTCTCTGTGTAAGGGAATGTGACAGACTCCCAGCTCGCTGTTAGTGATAGGAACATGTGCTCTGTGCAAGGGAATGTGACAGACTCCCAGCTCGCTGTTAGTGTTAGGAACATGTGCTGTCTATGCAAGGGAATGTGATAGACACCCAGCTCGCTGTTAGTGTTAGGAACACATGCTCTCTATGCCGGGGAATGTGACAGACTCCCAGCTCACTGTTAGTGTTAGGAACATGTGCTCTGTGCAAGGGAATGTCACAGACTCCAAGCTCGCTGTTACTGTTAGGAAAATGTGCTGTCTATGCAAGGGAATGTGTCAGACTCCCAGCTCACTGTTAGTGTTAGGAACATGTGCTCTCTATGCAGGGGGATGTGACAGACTCCCAGCTCGCTGTTAGTGCTCTCTGTGCAAGGGAATGTGACAGACTCCCAGCTCGCTCTTGTTGTTAGGAACATATGCTCTCTATGCAAGGGAATTTGAAAGACTCCCAGCTCGCTGTTAGTGTTAGGAACATGTGCTCCTTATGCAGGAGAATGTGACAGACTCCCAGCTCGCTGTTAGTGCTCTCTGTGCAATGGAATGTGACAGACTCCCATCTCGCTGCTAGTGTTAGGAACATGTGCTCTCTATGTAGGTGAATGTTGAAGAAGCCCAGCTCGCTGTTAGTGTTATGAACATGTGCACTCTATGCAAAGGAATGTGACAGACTCCCAGCTTGCTGTTAGTGTTAGGAACATGTGCTGTCTATGCAAGGGAATGTGACAGAATCCCAGCTCGCTGTTAGTGTTAGGAACATGTGCTGTCTATGCAAGGGAATGTGACAGACTCCCAGCTTGCTGTTAGTGTTAGGAACATGTGCTCTCTGTGCAAGGGAATGTGACAGACTCCCAGCTCGCTGTTAGTGTTAGGAACATGTGCTCTCTATGCAGCAGAATGTCACAAACCGCCAGCTCGTGGTTAGTGTTAGGAACATGTGCTCTCTATGCAGGGGAATGTGACAGAATCCCAGCTCGCTGTTAGTGTTAGGGACATGTGCTGTCTATGCAAGGGAATGTGACAGACGCTCAGCTTGCTGTTAGTGTTAGGAACATGTGCTCTCTGTGCAAGGGAATGTGACAGACTCCCAGCTCGCTGTTAGTGTTAGGAACATGTGCTCTCTATGCAGCAGAATATCACAGACCGCCAGCTCGTGGTTAGTGTTAGGAACATGTGCTGACTATGCAGAGGATTGTGACAGACACCCATCTTGCTGTTAGTGTTAGGAACATTTGCTGTCTATGCAGGGGAATGTGACAGACTCCTAGCTTGCTGTTAGTATTAGGAACATGTGCTCTCTATGCAGGGGAATGTGACAGACTCCCAGTTCGCTGTTAGTATTAGGAACATTTGATTTCTATGCAGGCGAATGTGACAGACTCCCAGCTCGCTGTTAGTGTTAGGAACATGTGCTCTCTATGCAAAGGAATGTGACAGACTCCCAGCTTGCTGTTAGTGTTAGGAACATGTGCTCTCTCTGCAAGGGAATGTGAAATACTCCCAGCTCGCTGCTAGTGTTAGGAACATGTGCTCTCTATGTAGGTGAATGTGACAGACGCCCCACTTGCTGTTAGTGTTAGGAACATGTGCTCTCTATGCAAAGGAATGTGACAGACTCCCAGCTTGCTGTTAGTGTTAGGAACATGTGCTGTCTATGCAGGGGAATGTGACAGACGCCCAGCTCGCTGTTAGTGTTAGGAACATGTGCTCTCTATGTAGGTGAATGTGACAGACGCCCCACTTGCTGTTAGTGTTAGGAACATGTGCTCTCTATGCAAAGGAATGTGACAGACTCCCAGCTTGCTGTTAGTGTTAGGAACATGTGCTGTCTATGCATGGGAATGTGACAGACGCCCAGCTCGCTGTTAGTGTTAGGAACATTTTCTGTCTATGCAGGAGAATTTGAAAGACTCCCAGCTCGCTGTTAGTATTAGGAACATGTGCTCTCTATGCAGGGGAATGTGACAGACTCCCAGCTCGCTGTTAGTGTTAGGAACATTTGCTTTCTATGCAGGGGAATGTGACAGACTCCCAGTTCGCTGTTAGTGTTAGGAACATGTGCTTTCTATGCAAAGGAATGTGACAGACTCCCAGCTTGCTGTTAGTGTTAGGAACATGTTCTGTCTATGCAAGGGAATGTGACAGAATCCCAGCTCGCTGTTAGTGTTAGGAACATGTGCTGTCTATGCAAGGGAATGTGACAGACTCCCAGCCCGCTGTTAGTGTTAGGAACATGTGCTCTCTGTGCAAGGGAATGTGACAGACTCCCAGCTCGCTGTTAGTGTTAGGAACATGTGCTCTCTATGCAGCAGAATGTCACAGACCGCCAGCTCGTGGTTAGTGTTAGGAACATGTGCTCTCAATGCAGGGGAATGTGACAGAATCCCAGCTCGCTGTTAGTGTTAGGGACATGTGCTGTCTATGCAAGGGAATGTGACAGACACCCAGCTTGCTGTTAGTGTTAGGAACATGTGCTCTCTGTGCAAGGGAATGTGACAGACTCCCAGCTCGCTGTTAGTGTTAGGAACATGTGCTCTCTATGCAGCAGAATATCACAGACCGCCAGCTCGTGGTTAGTGTTAGGAATATGTGCTGACTATGCAGGGGATTGTGACAGACACCCAGCTTGCTTTTAGTGTTAGGAACATTTGCTGTCTATGCAGGGGAATGTGACAGACTCCTAGCTCAATGTTAGTATTAGGAACATGTGCTCTCTATGCAGGGGAATGTGATAGACTCCCAGCTCGCTGTTAGTGTTAGGAACATTTGCTTTCTATGCAGGCGAATGTGACAGACTCCCAGCTCGCTGTTAGTGTTAGGAACATGTGCTCTCTATGCAAAGCAATGTGACAGACGCCCAGCTCGCTGTTAGTGTTAGGAACACATGCTCTCTATGCAGGGGAATGTGACAGACTCCCAGCTCGCTGTTAGTGTTAGGAAAATGTGCTCTGTACAAGGGAATTTGATAGACTCCCAGCTCGCTTTTAATGCTAGGAACATTTGCTCTCTATGCAAGGGAATGTAACAGACTCCCAGCTTGCTGTTAGTGTTAGGAACATGTGCTCCCTATTCAGGGGAATGTGACAGACTCCCAGCTCGCTGTTAGTGTTAGGAACATGTGCTCTGAGCAAGGGAATGTGACAGACTCCCAGCTCGCTGTTAGTGTTAGGAACATGTGCTGTCTATGCAAGGAATTGTGACAGACTCCTAGCTTGCTGTTAGTTTTAGGAACATTTGCTCTCTATGGAGGGGAATGTGACAGACTCCCAGCTCACTGTTAGTGCTCTCTGTGCAAAGGAATGTGACAGACTCACAGCTTGCTGTTAGTGTTTGGAACATGCACTGTCTATGCAAGAGAATGTGACAGACTCCCAGCTCGCTGTTAGTGCTCTCTGTGCAAGGGAATGTGACAGACCCCCAGCTTGCTGTTAGGGAATGTGACAGACTCCGAGCTCGCTGTTAGTGTTATAAACATGTGCTCTCTGTGCAGGTGAATGTGACAGACGCCCAGCTTGCTGTTAGTCTTAGGAGCATGTGCTCTCTATGCAAAGGAATGTGACAGACTCCCAGCTCGCTGTTAGTGTTAGGAACATGTGCTGTCTATGCAAGGGAACATGACAGAATCCAAGGTCGCTGTTAGTGTTAGGAACATGTGCTCTCTGTGCGAGGGAATGTGACAGACTCCCAGCTTGCTGTAAGTGTTACGAACATGTGCTCTCTATGCAGGGGAATGTGACAGACTCCCAGCTCGCTGTTAGTGCTCTCTGTGCAAGGGAATGTGACAGACTCCCAACTTGCTGTTAGTGTTCGGAACTAGTGCTCTCTATGCAAGGGAATGTGAAAGACTCCCAGCTCGCTGTTAGTGCTCTCTGTACCCAGGAATGTGACAGATTCCCAGCTCGCTGTTAGTTTTAGGAACATTTGCTCTCTATGCAAGGAAATGCAACAGACTTCCAGCTCCCTGGCAGTGTTAGGAAAATTTGCTTTCTATGCAAGGGAATGTGACAGACTCCCAGCTCACTCTTAGTGTTAGGAACATGTGCTCTCTATGCAAGGGAATGTGACAGACTCCCAGCTCGCTGTTAGTGTTAGGAACATGTGCTCCTTATGCAGGAGAATGTGACAGACGTTCAGCTCGCTGTTAATGTTAGGATTATGTGCTCTCTCTGCAAGGGAATGTGAAATACTCCCAGCTCGCTGCTAGTGTTAGGAACATGTGCTCTCTATGTAGGTGAATGTGACAGACGCCCCACTTGCTGTTAGTGTTAGGAACATGTGCTCTCTATGTAAAGGAATGTGACAGACTCCCAGCTTGCTGTTAGTGTTAGGAACATGTGCTTTCTATGCAGGGGAATGTGACAGACGCCCAGCTCGCTGTTAGTGTTAGTAACACGTTCTCTCTATGCAGGGGAATGTGACAGACTCCCAGCTTGCTGTTAGTGTTAGGAACATGTGCTCTGTGCAAGGGAAAGTGACAGACTCCCACCTCGCTGTTACTGTTAGGAACATGTGCTGTATATGCAAGGGAATGTGACAGACTCCTAGCTCACTGTTAGTGTTAGGAACATTTGCTCTCTATGCAGGGGAATTTGACAGACTCCCAGCTCGCTGTTAGTGCTCTCTGTGCAAAGGAATGTGACAGACTCCCAGCTCGCTGTAGGTGCTCTTTGTGCAAGGGAATGTGACAGACTCCCAGCTTGCTGTTAGGGAATGTGACAGACTCCCAGCTCGCTGTTAGTGTTAGGAACATGTGCTCTCTATTCAGGTGAATATGACAGACACCCAGCTCGCTGTTAGTCTTAGGAACATGTGCTCTCTATGCAGCAGAGTATGACAGACTGCCAGCTCGTGGTTAGTGTTAGGAACATTTTCTGTCTATGCAGGAGAATTTGACAGACTCCCAGCTCGCTGTTAGTATTAGGAACATGTGCTCTCTATGCAGGGGAATGTGACAGACTCCCAGCTCGCTGTTAGTGTTAGGAAGATTTGCTTACTATGCAGGGGAATGTGACAGACTCCCAGCTCGCTGTTAGCGTTAGGAACATGTGCTTTCTATGCAAAGGAATGTGACAGACTCCCAGCTTGCTGTTAGTGTTAGGAACATGTGCTCTCTATGCAGGGGAATGTGACAGACTCCCAGCTCGCTGTTAGTGTTAGGAACATTTGCTTTCTATGCAGGGGAATGTGACAGAATCCCAGCTTGTTGTTAGTGTTAGGAACATGTGCTGTCTATGCAAGGGAATGTGACAGACTCCCAGCTTGCTGTTAGTGTTAGGAACATGTGCTCTCTGTGCAAGGGAATGTGACAGACTCCCAGCTCGCTGTTAGTGTTAGGAACATTTGCTGTCTATGCAGGTGAATGTGACAGACTCCTAGCTCGCTGTTAATATTAGGAACATGTGCTCTCTATGCAGGGAAATGAGACAGACTCCCAGCTTGCTGTTAGTGTTAGGAACATGTGCTGTCTATGCAGTGGAATGTGACAGATGCCCAGCTCGCTGTTAGTGTTAGGAATACATGCTCTCTATGCAGGGGAATGTGACAGACTCCCAGCTCGCTGTTAGTGTTAAGAACATGTGCTCTGTACAAGGGAATGTGATAGACTCCCAGCTCGCTTTTAGTGTTAGGAACATTTGCTCTCTATGCAAGGGAATGTGACAGACTCCCAGCTTGCTGTTAGTGTTAGGAACATGTGCTCCCTATGCAGGGGAATGTGACAGACTCCCAGCTCGCTGTTAGTGTTAGGAACATGTGCTCTGTGCAAGGGAATGTGACAGACTCCCAGCTCGCTGTTAGTGTTAGGAACATGTGCTGTCTATGCAAGGAAATGTGACAGACTCCTAGCTCGCTGTTAGTGTTAGGAACATTTGCTCTCTATGGAGGGGAATGTGACAGACTCCCAGCTCACTGTTAGTGCTCTCTGTGCAAAGGAATGTGACAGACTCACAGCTTGCTGTTAGTGTTTGGAACATGCACTCTCTATGCAAGAGAATGTGACAGACTCCCAGCTCGCTGTTAGTGCTCTCTGTGCAAGGGAATGTGACAGATTCCCAGCTTGCTGTTAGGGAATGTGACAGACTCCCAGCTCGCTGTTAGTGTTATGAACATGTGCTCTCTGTGCAGGTGAATGTGACAGACGCCCAGCTCGCTGTTAGTCTTAGGAGCATGTGCCCTCTATGCAAAAGAATGTGACAGACTCCCAGCTCGCTGTTAGTGTTGGGAAAATGTGCTGTCTATGCAAGGGAACGTGACAGAATCCCAGGTCGCTGTTAGTGTTAGGAACATGTGCTCTCTGTGTAAGGGAATGTGACAGACTCCCAGCTCGCTGTTAGTGATAGGAACATGTGCTCTGTGCAAGGGAATGTAACAGACTCCCAGCTCGCTGTTAGTGTTAGGAACATGTGCTGTCTATGCAAGGGAATGTGATAGACACCCAGCTCGCTGTTAGTGTTAGGAACACATGCTCTCTATGCCGGGGAATGTGACAGACTCCCAGCTCACTGTTAGTGTTAGGAACATGTGCTCTGTGCAAGGGAATGTCACAGACTCCAAGCTCGCTGTTACTGTTAGGAAAATGTGCTGTCTATGCAAGGGAATGTGTCAGACTCCCAGCTCACTGTTAGTGTTAGGAACATGTGCTCTCTATGCAGGGGGATGTGACAGACTCCCAGCTCGCTGTTAGTGCTCTCTGTGCAAGGGAATGTGACAGACTCCCAGCTCGCTCTTGTTGTTAGGAACATATGCTCTCTATGCAAGGGAATTTGAAAGACTCCCAGCTCGCTGTTAGTGTTAGGAACATGTGCTCCTTATGCAGGAGAATGTGACAGACTCCCAGCTCGCTGTTAGTGCTCTCTGTGCAATGGAATGTGACAGACTCCCAGCTCGCTGCTAGTGTTAGGAACATGTGCTCTCTATGTAGGTGAATGTTGAAGAAGCCCAGCTCGCTGTTAGTGTTATGAACATGTGCACTCTATGCAAAGGAATGTGACAGACTCCCAGCTTGCTGTTAGTGTTAGGAACATGTGCTGTCTATGCAAGGGAATGTGACAGAATCCCAGCTCGCTGTTAGTGTTAGGAACATGTGCTGTCTATGCAAGGGAATGTGACAGACTCCCAGCTTGCTGTTAGTGTTAGGAACATGTGCTCATGTGCAAGGGAATGTGACAGACTCCCAGCTCGCTGTTAGTGTTAGGAACATGTGCTCTCTATGCAGCAGAATGTCACAGACCGCCAGCTCGTGGTTAGTGTTAGGAACATGTGCTCTCTATGCAGGGGAATGTGACAGAATCCCAGCTCGCTGTTAGTGTTAGGGACATGTGCTGTCTATGCAAGGGAATGTGACAGAATCCCAGCTTGCTGTTAGTGTTAGGAACATGTGCTCTCTGTGCAAGGGAATGTGACAGACTCCCAGCTCGCTGTTAGTGTTAGGAACATGTGCTCTCTGTGCAAGGGAATGTGACAGACTCCCAGCTCGTGGTTAGTGTTAGGAACATGTGCTGACTATGCAGAGGATTGTGACAGACACCCATCTTGCTGTTAGTGTTAGGAACATTTGCTGTCTATGCAGGGGAATGTGACAGACTCCTAGCTTGCTGTTAGTATTAGGAACATGTGCTCTCTATGCAGGGGAATGTGACAGACTCCCAGTTCGCTGTTAGTATTAGGAACATTTGCTTTCTATGCAGGGGAATGTGACAGACTCCCAGCTCGCTGTTAGTGTTAGGAACATGTGCTCTCTATGCAAAGGAATGTGACAGACTCCCAGCTTGCTGTTAGTGTTAGGAACATGTGCTCTCTATGCAAAGGAATGTGACAGACTCCCAGCTTGCTGTTAGTGTTAGGAACATGTGCTCTCTCTGCAAGGGAATGTGAAATACTCCCAGCTCGCTGCTAGTGTTAGGAACATGTGCTCTCTATGTAGGTGAATGTGACAGACGCCCCACTTGCTGTTAGTGTTAGGAACATGTGCTCTCTATGCAAAGGAATGTGACAGACTCCCAGCTTGCTGTTAGTGTTAAGAACATGTGCTGTCTATGCAGGGGAATGTGACAGACGCCCAGCTCGCTGTTAGTGTTAGGAACATGTGCTCTCTATGTAGGTGAATGTGACAGACGCCCCACTTGCTGTTAGTGTTAGGAACATGTGCTCTCTATGCAAAGGAATGTGACAGACTCCCAGCTTGCTGTTAGTGTTAGGAACATGTGCTGTCTATGCATGGGAATGTGACAGACGCCCAGCTCGCTGTTAGTGTTAGGAACATTTTCTGTCTATGCAGGAGAATTTGAAAGACTCCCAGCTCGCTGTTAGTATTAGGAACATGTGCTCTCTATGCAGGGGAATGTGACAGACTCCCAGCTCGCTGTTAGTGTTAGGAACATTTGCTTTCTATGCAGGGGAATGTGACAGACTCCCAGTTCGCTGTTAGTGTTAGGAACATGTGCTTTCTATGCAAAGGAATGTGACAGACTCCCAGCTTGCTGTTAGTGTTAGGAACATGTTCTGTCTATGCAAGGGAATGTGACAGAATCCCAGCTCGCTGTTAGTGTTAGGAACATGTGCTGTCTATGCAAGGGAATGTGACAGACTCCCAGCCCGCTGTTAGTGTTAGGAACATGTGCTCTCTGTGCAAGGGAATGTGACAGACTCCCAGCTCGCTGTTAGTGTTAGGAACATGTGCTCTCTATGCAGCAGAATGTCACAGACCGCCAGCTCGTGGTTAGTGTTAGGAACATGTGCTCTCAATGCAGGGGAATGTGACAGAATCCCAGCTCGCTGTTAGTGTTAGGGACATGTGCTGTCTATGCAAGGGAATGTGACAGACACCCAGCTTGCTGTTAGTGTTAGGAACATGTGCTCTCTGTGCAAGGGAATGTGACAGACTCCCAGCTCGCTGTTAGTGTTAGGAACATGTGCTCTCTATGCAGCAGAATATCACAGACCGCCAGCTCGTGGTTAGTGTTAGGAATATGTGCTGACTATGCAGGGGATTGTGACAGACACCCAGCTTGCTTTTAGTGTTAGGAACATTTGCTGTCTATGCAGGGGAATGTGACAGACTCCTAGCTCAATGTTAGTATTAGGAACATGTGCTCTCTATGCAGGGGAATGTGATAGACTCCCAGCTCGCTGTTAGTGTTAGGAACATTTGCTTTCTATGCAGGCGAATGTGACAGACTCCCAGCTCGCTGTTAGTGTTAGGAACATGTGCTCTCTATGCAAAGCAATGTGACAGACGCCCAGCTCGCTGTTAGTGTTAGGAACACATGCTCTCTATGCAGGGGAATGTGACAGACTCCCAGCTCGCTGTTAGTGTTAGGAAAATGTGCTCTGTACAAGGGAATGTGATAGACTCCCAGCTCGCTTTTAATGCTAGGAACATTTGCTCTCTATGCAAGGGAATGTAACAGACTCCCAGCTTGCTGTTAGTGTTAGGAACATGTGCTCCCTATTCAGGGGAATGTGACAGACTCCCAGCTCGCTGTTAGTGTTAGGAACATGTGCTCTGAGCAAGGGAATGTGACAGACTCCCAGCTCGCTGTTAGTGTTAGGAACATGTGCTGTCTATGCAAGGAATTGTGACAGACTCCTAGCTTGCTGTTAGTTTTAGGAACATTTGCTCTCTTTGGAGGGGAATGTGACAGACTCCCAGCTCACTGTTAGTGCTCTCTGTGCAAAGGAATGTGACAGACTCACAGCTTGCTGTTAGTGTTTGGAACATGCACTGTCTATGCAAGAGAATGTGACAGACTCCCAGCTCGCTGTTAGTGCTCTCTGTGCAAGGGAATGTGACAGACCCCCAGCTTGCTGTTAGGGAATGTGACAGACTCCGAGCTCGCTGTTAGTGTTATAAACATGTGCTCTCTGTGCAGGTGAATGTGACAGACGTCCAGCTTGCTGTTAGTCTTAGGAGCATGTGCTCTCTATGCAAAGGAATGTGACAGACTCCCAGCTCGCTGTTAGTGTTAGGAACATGTGCTGTCTATGCAAGGGAACATGACAGAATCCAAGGTCGCTGTTAGTGTTAGGAACATGTGCTCTCTGTGCGAGGGAATGTGACAGACTCCCAGCTTGCTGTAAGTGTTACGAACATGTGCTCTCTATGCAGGGGAATGTGACAGACTCCCAGCTCGCTGTTAGTGCTCTCTGTGCAAGGGAATGTGACAGACTCCCAACTTGCTGTTAGTGTTCGGAACTAGTGCTCTCTATGCAAGGGAATGTGAAAGACTCCCAGCTCGCTGTTAGTGCTCTCTGTACCCAGGAATGTGACAGATTCCCAGCTCGCTGTTAGTTTTAGGAACATTTGCTCTCTATGCAAGGAAATGCAACAGACTTCCAGCTCCCTGGCAGTGTTAGGAAAATTTGCTTTCTATGCAAGGGAATGTGACAGACTCCCAGCTCACTCTTAGTGTTAGGAACATGTGCTCTCTATGCAAGGGAATGTGACAGACTCCCAGCTCGCTGTTAGTGTTAGGAACATGTGCTCCTTATGCAGGAGAATGTGACAGACGTTCAGCTCGCTGTTAATGTTAGGATTATGTGCTCTCTCTGCAAGGGAATGTGAAATACTCCCAGCTCGCTGCTAGTGTTAGGAACATGTGCTCTCTATGTAGGTGAATGTGACAGACGCCCCACTTGCTGTTAGTGTTAGGAACATTTGCTCTCTATGTAAAGGAATGTGACAGACTCCCAGCTTGCTGTTAGTGTTAGGAACATGTGCTTTCTATGCAGGGGAATGTGACAGACGCCCAGCTCGCTGTTAGTGTTAGTAACACGTTCTCTCTATGCAGGGGAATGTGACAGACTCCCAGCTTGCTGTTAGTGTTAGGAACATGTGCTCTGTGCAAGGGAAAGTGACAGACTCCCACCTCGCTGTTACTGTTAGGAACATGTGCTGTATATGCAAGGGAATGTGACAGACTCCTAGCTCACTGTTAGTGTTAGGAACATTTGCTCTCTATGCAGGGGAATTTGACAGACTCCCAGCTCGCTGTTAGTGCTCTCTGTGCAAAGGAATGTGACAGACTCCCAGCTCGCTGTAGGTGCTCTTTGTGCAAGGGAATGTGACAGACTCCCAGCTTGCTGTTAGGGAATGTGACAGACTCCCAGCTCGCTGCTAGTGTTAGGAACATGTGCTCTCTATGTAGGTGAATGTTGAAGAAGCCCAGCTCGCTGTTAGTGTTATGAACATGTGCACTCTATGCAAAGGAATGTGACAGACTCCCAGCTTGCTGTTAGTGTTAGGAACATGTGCTGTCTATGCAAGGGAATGTGACAGAATCCCAGCTCGCTGTTAGTGTTAGGAACATGTGCTGTCTATGCAAGGGAATGTGACAGACTCCCAGCTTGCTGTTAGTGTTAGGAACATGTGCTCATGTGCAAGGGAATGTGACAGACTCCCAGCTCGCTGTTAGTGTTAGGAACATGTGCTCTCTATGCAGCAGAATGTCACAGACCGCCAGCTCGTGGTTAGTGTTAGGAACATGTGCTCTCTATGCAGGGGAATGTGACAGAATCCCAGCTCGCTGTTAGTGTTAGGGACATGTGCTGTCTATGCAAGGGAATGTGACAGAATCCCAGCTCGCTGTTAGTGTTAGGAACATGTGCTCTCTGTGCAAGGGAATGTGACAGACTCCCAGCTCGTGGTTAGTGTTAGGAACATGTGCTGACTATGCAGAGGATTGTGACAGACACCCATCTTGCTGTTAGTGTTAGGAACATTTGCTGTCTATGCAGGGGAATGTGACAGACTCCTAGCTTGCTGTTAGTATTAGGAACATGTGCTCTCTATGCAGGGGAATGTGACAGACTCCCAGTTCGCTGTTAGTATTAGGAACATTTGCTTTCTATGCAGGGGAATGTGACAGACTCCCAGCTCGCTGTTAGTGTTAGGAACATGTGCTCTCTATGCAAAGGAATGTGACAGACTCCCAGCTTGCTGTTAGTGTTAGGAACATGTGCTCTCTATGCAAAGGAATGTGACAGACTCCCAGCTTGCTGTTAGTGTTAGGAACATGTGCTCTCTCTGCAAGGGAATGTGAAATACTCCCAGCTCGCTGCTAGTGTTAGGAACATGTGCTCTCTATGTAGGTGAATGTGACAGACGCCCCACTTGCTGTTAGTGTTAGGAACATGTGCTCTCTATGCAAAGGAATGTGACAGACTCCCAGCTTGCTGTTAGTGTTAGGAACATGTGCTGTCTATGCAGGGGAATGTGACAGACGCCCAGCTCGCTGTTAGTGTTAGGAACATGTGCTCTCTATGTAGGTGAATGTGACAGACGCCCCACTTGCTGTTAGTGTTAGGAACATGTGCTCTCTATGCAAAGGAATGTGACAGACTCCCAGCTTGCTGTTAGTGTTAGGAACATGTGCTGTCTATGCATGGGAATGTGACAGACGCCCAGCTCGCTGTTAGTGTTAGGAACATTTTCTGTCTATGCAGGAGAATTTGAAAGACTCCCAGCTCGCTGTTAGTATTAGGAACATGTGCTCTCTATGCAGGGGAATGTGACAGACTCCCAGCTCGCTGTTAGTGTTAGGAACATTTGCT
Source organism: Ambystoma mexicanum (assembly GCF_040938575.1). Lineage (NCBI taxonomy): Eukaryota > Metazoa > Chordata > Amphibia > Caudata > Ambystomatidae > Ambystoma > Ambystoma mexicanum. The sequence continues at coordinate 2,686,587 of NW_027182440.1, forward strand.
TTCTATGCAGGGGAATGTGACAGACTCCCAGTTCGCTGTTAGTGTTAGGAACATGTGCTTTCTATGCAAAGGAATGTGACAGACTCCCAGCTTGCTGTTAGTGTTAGGAACATGTTCTGTCTATGCAAGGGAATGTGACAGAATCCCAGCTCGCTGTTAGTGTTAGGAACATGTGCTGTCTATGCAAGGGAATGTGACAGACTCCCAGCCCGCTGTTAGTGTTAGGAACATGTGCTCTCTGTGCAAGGGAATGTGACAGACTCCCAGCTCGCTGTTAGTGTTAGGAACATGTGCTCTCTATGCAGCAGAATGTCACAGACCGCCAGCTCGTGGTTAGTGTTAGGAACATGTGCTCTCAATGCAGGGGAATGTGACAGAATCCCAGCTCGCTGTTAGTGTTAGGGACATGTGCTGTCTATGCAAGGGAATGTGACAGACACCCAGCTTGCTGTTAGTGTTAGGAACATGTGCTCTCTGTGCAAGGGAATGTGACAGACTCCCAGCTCGCTGTTAGTGTTAGGAACATGTGCTCTCTATGCAGCAGAATATCACAGACCGCCAGCTCGTGGTTAGTGTTAGGAATATGTGCTGACTATGCAGGGGATTGTGACAGACACCCAGCTTGCTTTTAGTGTTAGGAACATTTGCTGTCTATGCAGGGGAATGTGACAGACTCCTAGCTCAATGTTAGTATTAGGAACATGTGCTCTCTATGCAGGGGAATGTGATAGACTCCCAGCTCGCTGTTAGTGTTAGGAACATTTGCTTTCTATGCAGGCGAATGTGACAGACTCCCAGCTCGCTGTTAGTGTTAGGAACATGTGCTCTCTATGCAAAGCAATGTGACAGACGCCCAGCTCGCTGTTAGTGTTAGGAACACATGCTCTCTATGCAGGGGAATGTGACAGACTCCCAGCTCGCTGTTAGTGTTAGGAAAATGTGCTCTGTACAAGGGAATGTGATAGACTCCCAGCTCGCTTTTAATGCTAGGAACATTTGCTCTCTATGCAAGGGAATGTAACAGACTCCCAGCTTGCTGTTAGTGTTAGGAACATGTGCTCCCTATTCAGGGGAATGTGACAGACTCCCAGCTCGCTGTTAGTGTTAGGAACATGTGCTCTCTGTGCAAGGGAATGTGACAGACTCCCAGCTCGCTGTTAGTGTTAGGAACATGTGCTCTCTATGCAGCAGAATGTCACAGACCGCCAGCTCGTGGTTAGTGTTAGGAACATGTGCTCTCAATGCAGGGGAATGTGACAGAATCCCAGCTCGCTGTTAGTGTTAGGGACATGTGCTGTCTATGCAAGGGAATGTGACAGACACCCAGCTTGCTGTTAGTGTTAGGAACATGTGCTCTCTGTGCAAGGGAATGTGACAGACTCCCAGCTCGCTGTTAGTGTTAGGAACATGTGCTCTCTATGCAGCAGAATATCACAGACCGCCAGCTCGTGGTTAGTGTTAGGAATATGTGCTGACTATGCAGGGGATTGTGACAGACACCCAGCTTGCTTTTAGTGTTAGGAACATTTGCTGTCTATGCAGGGGAATGTGACAGACTCCTAGCTCAATGTTAGTATTAGGAACATGTGCTCTCTATGCAGGGGAATGTGATAGACTCCCAGCTCGCTGTTAGTGTTAGGAACATTTGCTTTCTATGCAGGCGAATGTGACAGACTCCCAGCTCGCTGTTAGTGTTAGGAACATGTGCTCTCTATGCAAAGCAATGTGACAGACGCCCAGCTCGCTGTTAGTGTTAGGAACACATGCTCTCTATGCAGGGGAATGTGACAGACTCCCAGCTCGCTGTTAGTGTTAGGAAAATGTGCTCTGTACAAGGGAATGTGATAGACTCCCAGCTCGCTTTTAATGCTAGGAACATTTGCTCTCTATGCAAGGGAATGTAACAGACTCCCAGCTTGCTGTTAGTGTTAGGAACATGTGCTCCCTATTCAGGGGAATGTGACAGACTCCCAGCTCGCTGTTAGTGTTAGGAACATGTGCTCTGAGCAAGGGAATGTGACAGACTCCCAGCTCGCTGTTAGTGTTAGGAACATGTGCTGTCTATGCAAGGAATTGTGACAGACTCCTAGCTTGCTGTTAGTTTTAGGAACATTTGCTCTCTATGGAGGGGAATGTGACAGACTCCCAGCTCACTGATAGTGCTCTCTGTGCAAAGGAATGTGACAGACTCACAGCTTGCTGTTAGTGTTTGGAACATGCACTGTCTATGCAAGAGAATGTGACAGACTCCCAGCTCGCTGTTAGTGCTCTCTGTGCAAGGGAATGTGACAGACCCCCAGCTTGCTGTTAGGGAATGTGACAGACTCCGAGCTCGCTGTTAGTGTTATAAACATGTGCTCTCTGTGCAGGTGAATGTGACAGACGCCCAGCTTGCTGTTAGTCTTAGGAGCATGTGCTCTCTATGCAAAGGAATGTGACAGACTCCCAGCTCGCTGTTAGTGTTAGGAACATGTGCTGTCTATGCAAGGGAACATGACAGAATCCAAGGTCGCTGTTAGTGTTAGGAACATGTGCTCTCTGTGCGAGGGAATGTGACAGACTCCCAGCTTGCTGTAAGTGTTACGAACATGTGCTCTCTATGCAGGGGAATGTGACAGACTCCCAGCTCGCTGTTAGTGCTCTCTGTGCAAGGGAATGTGACAGACTCCCAACTTGCTGTTAGTGTTCGGAACTAGTGCTCTCTATGCAAGGGAATGTGAAAGACTCCCAGCTCGCTGTTAGTGCTCTCTGTACCCAGGAATGTGACAGATTCCCAGCTCGCTGTTAGTTTTAGGAACATTTGCTCTCTATGCAAGGAAATGCAACAGACTTCCAGCTCCCTGGCAGTGTTAGGAAAATGTGCTTTCTATGCAAGGGAATGTGACAGACTCCCAGCTCACTCTTAGTGTTAGGAACATGTGCTCTCTATGCAAGGGAATGTGACAGACTCCCAGCTCGCTGTTAGTGTTAGGAACATGTGCTCCTTATGCAGGAGAATGTGACAGACGTTCAGCTCGCTGTTAATGTTAGGATTATGTGCTCTCTCTGCAAGGGAATGTGAAATACTCCCAGCTCGCTGCTAGTGTTAGGAACATGTGCTCTCTATGTAGGTGAATGTGACAGACGCCCCACTTGCTGTTAGTGTTAGGAACATGTGCTCTCTATGCAAAGGAATGTGACAGACTCCCAGCTTGCTGTTAGTGTTAGGAACATGTGCTTTCTATGCAGGGGAATGTGACAGACGCCCAGCTCGCTGTTAGTGTTAGTAACACGTTCTCTCTATGCAGGGGAATGTGACAGACTCCCAGCTTGCTGTTAGTGTTAGGAACATGTGCTCTGTGCAAGGGAAAGTGACAGACTCCCACCTCGCTGTTACTGTTAGGAACATGTGCTGTATATGCAAGGGAATGTGACAGACTCCTAGCTCACTGTTAGTGTTAGGAACATTTGCTCTCTATGCAGGGGAATTTGACAGACTCCCAGCTCGCTGTTAGTGCTCTCTGTGCAAAGGAATGTGACAGACTCCCAGCTCGCTGTAGGTGCTCTTTGTGCAAGGGAATGTGACAGACTCCCAGCTTGCTGTTAGGGAATGTGACAGACTCCCAGCTCGCTGTTAGTGTTAGGAACATGTGCTCTCTATTCAGGTGAATATGACAGACACCCAGCTCGCTGTTAGTCTTAGGAACATGTGCTCTCTATGCAGCAGAGTATGACAGACTGCCAGCTCGTGGTTAGTGTTAGGAACATTTTCTGTCTATGCAGGAGAATTTGACAGACTCCCAGCTCACTGTTAGTATTAGGAACATGTGCTCTCTATGCAGGGGAATGTGACAGACTCCCAGCTCGCTGTTAGTGTTAGGAAGATTTGCTTACTATGCAGGGGAATGTGACAGACTCCCAGCTCGCTGTTAGCGTTAGGAACATGTGCTTTCTATGCAAAGGAATGTGACAGACTCCCAGCTTGCTGTTAGTGTTAGGAACATGTGCTCTCTATGCAGGGGAATGTGACAGACTCCCAGCTCGCTGTTAGTGTTAGGAACATTTGCTTTCTATGCAGGGGAATGTGACAGAATCCCAGCTTGTTGTTAGTGTTAGGAACATGTGCTGTCTATGCAAGGGAATGTGACAGACTCCCAGCTTGCTGTTAGTGTTAGGAACATGTGCTCTCTGTGCAAGGGAATGTGACAGACTCCCAGCTCGCTGTTAGTGTTAGGAACATTTGCTGTCTATGCAGGTGAATGTGACAGACTCCTAGCTCGCTGTTAATATTAGGAACATGTGCTCTCTATGCAGGGAAATGAGACAGACTCCCAGCTTGCTGTTAGTGTTAGGAACATGTGCTGTCTATGCAGTGGAATGTGACGGATGCCCAGCTCGCTGTTAGTGTTAGGAATACATGCTCTCTATGCAGGGGAATGTGACAGACTCCCAGCTCGCTGTTAGTGTTAAGAACATGTGCTCTGTACAAGGGAATGTGATAGACTCCCAGCTCGCTTTTAGTGTTAGGAACATTTGCTCTCTATGCAAGGGAATGTGACAGACTCCCAGCTTGCTGTTAGTGTTAGGAACATGTGCTCCCTATGCAGGGGAATGTGACAGACTCCCAGCTCGCTGTTAGTGTTAGGAACATGTGCTCTGTGCAAGGGAATGTGACAGACTCCCAGCTCGCTGTTAGTGTTAGGAACATGTGCTGTCTATGCAAGGAAATGTGACAGACTCCTAGCTCGCTGTTAGTGTTAGGAACATTTGCTCTCTATGGAGGGGAATGTGACAGACTCCCAGCTCACTGTTAGTGCTCTCTGTGCAAAGGAATGTGACAGACTCACAGCTTGCTGTTAGTGTTTGGAACATGCACTCTCTATGCAAGAGAATGTGACAGACTCCCAGCTCGCTGTTAGTGCTCTCTGTGCAAGGGAATGTGACAGATTCCCAGCTTGCTGTTAGGGAATGTGACAGACTCCCAGCTCGCTGTTAGTGTTATGAACATGTGCTCTCTGTGCAGGTGAATGTGACAGACGCCCAGCTCGCTGTTAGTCTTAGGAGCATGTGCCCTCTATGCAAAAGAATGTGACAGACTCCCAGCTCGCTGTTAGTGTTGGGAAAATGTGCTGTCTATGCAAGGGAACGTGACAGAATCCCAGGTCGCTGTTAGTGTTAGGAACATGTGCTCTCTGTGTAAGGGAATGTGACAGACTCCCAGCTCGCTGTTAGTGATAGGAACATGTGCTCTGTGCAAGGGAATGTAACAGACTCCCAGCTCGCTGTTAGTGTTAGGAACATGTGCTGTCTATGCAAGGGAATGTGATAGACACCCAGCTCGCTGTTAGTGTTAGGAACACATGCTCTCTATGCCGGGGAATGTGACAGACTCCCAGCTCACTGTTAGTGTTAGGAACATGTGCTCTGTGCAAGGGAATGTCACAGACTCCAAGCTCGCTGTTACTGTTAGGAAAATGTGCTGTCTATGCAAGGGAATGTGTCAGACTCCCAGCTCACTGTTAGTGTTAGGAACATGTGCTCTCTATGCAGGGGGATGTGACAGACTCCCAGCTCGCTGTTAGTGCTCTCTGTGCAAGGGAATGTGACAGACTCCCAGCTCGCTCTTGTTGTTAGGAACATATGCTCTCTATGCAAGGGAATTTGAAAGACTCCCAGCTCGCTGTTAGTGTTAGGAACATGTGCTCCTTATGCAGGAGAATGTGACAGACTCCCAGCTCGCTGTTAGTGCTCTCTGTGCAATGGAATGTGACAGACTCCCAGCTCGCTGCTAGTGTTAGGAACATGTGCTCTCTATGTAGGTGAATGTTGAAGAAGCCCAGCTCGCTGTTAGTGTTATGAACATGTGCACTCTATGCAAAGGAATGTGACAGACTCCCAGCTTGCTGTTAGTGTTAGGAACATGTGCTGTCTATGCAAGGGAATGTGACAGAATCCCAGCTCGCTGTTAGTGTTAGGAACATGTGCTGTCTATGCAAGGGAATGTGACAGACTCCCAGCTTGCTGTTAGTGTTAGGAACATGTGCTCATGTGCAAGGGAATGTGACAGACTCCCAGCTCGCTGTTAGTGTTAGGAACATGTGCTCTCTATGCAGCAGAATGTCACAGACCGCCAGCTCGTGGTTAGTGTTAGGAACATGTGCTCTCTATGCAGGGGAATGTGACAGAATCCCAGCTCGCTGTTAGTGTTAGGGACATGTGCTGTCTATGCAAGGGAATGTGACAGAATCCCAGCTTGCTGTTAGTGTTAGGAACATGTGCTCTCTGTGCAAGGGAATGTGACAGACTCCCAGCTCGCTGTTAGTGTTAGGAACATGTGCTCTCTGTGCAAGGGAATGTGACAGACTCCCAGCTCGTGGTTAGTGTTAGGAACATGTGCTAACTATGCAGAGGATTGTGACAGACACCCATCTTGCTGTTAGTGTTAGGAACATTTGCTGTCTATGCAGGGGAATGTGACAGACTCCTAGCTTGCTGTTAGTATTAGGAACATGTGCTCTCTATGCAGGGGAATGTGACAGACTCCCAGTTCGCTGTTAGTATTAGGAACATTTGCTTTCTATGCAGGGGAATGTGACAGACTCCCAGCTCGCTGTTAGTGTTAGGAACATGTGCTCTCTATGCAAAGGAATGTGACAGACTCCCAGCTTGCTGTTAGTGTTAGGAACATGTGCTCTCTATGCAAAGGAATGTGACAGACTCCCAGCTTGCTGTTAGTGTTAGGAACATGTGCTCTCTCTGCAAGGGAATGTGAAATACTCCCAGCTCGCTGCTAGTGTTAGGAACATGTGCTCTCTATGTAGGTGAATGTGACAGACGCCCCACTTGCTGTTAGTGTTAGGAACATGTGCTCTCTATGCAAAGGAATGTGACAGACTCCCAGCTTGCTGTTAGTGTTAGGAACATGTGCTGTCTATGCAGGGGAATGTGACAGACGCCCAGCTCGCTGTTAGTGTTAGGAACATGTGCTCTCTATGTAGGTGAATGTGACAGACGCCCCACTTGCTGTTAGTGTTAGGAACATGTGCTCTCTATGCAAAGGAATGTGACAGACTCCCAGCTTGCTGTTAGTGTTAGGAACATGTGCTGTCTATGCATGGGAATGTGACAGACGCCCAGCTCGCTGTTAGTGTTAGGAACATTTTCTGTCTATGCAGGAGAATTTGAAAGACTCCCAGCTCGCTGTTAGTATTAGGAACATGTGCTCTCTATGCAGGGGAATGTGACAGACTCCCAGCTCGCTGTTAGTGTTAGAAACATTTGCTTTCTATGCAGGGGAATGTGACAGACTCCCAGTTCGCTGTTAGTGTTAGGAACATGTGCTTTCTATGCAAAGGAATGTGACAGACTCCCAGCTTGCTGTTAGTGTTAGGAACATGTTCTGTCTATGCAAGGGAATGTGACAGAATCCCAGCTCGCTGTTAGTGTTAGGAACATGTGCTGTCTATGCAAGGGAATGTGACAGACTCCCAGCCCGCTGTTAGTGTTAGGAACATGTGCTCTCTGTGCAAGGGAATGTGACAGACTCCCAGCTCGCTGTTAGTGTTAGGAACATGTGCTCTCTATGCAGCAGAATGTCACAGACCGCCAGCTCGTGGTTAGTGTTAGGAACATGTGCTCTCAATGCAGGGGAATGTGACAGAATCCCAGCTCGCTGTTAGTGTTAGGGACATGTGCTGTCTATGCAAGGGAATGTGACAGACACCCAGCTTGCTGTTAGTGTTAGGAACATGTGCTCTCTGTGCAAGGGAATGTGACAGACTCCCAGCTCGCTGTTAGTGTTAGGAACATGTGCTCTCTATGCAGCAGAATATCACAGACCGCCAGCTCGTGGTTAGTGTTAGGAATATGTGCTGACTATGCAGGGGATTGTGACAGACACCCAGCTTGCTTTTAGTGTTAGGAACATTTGCTGTCTATGCAGGGGAATGTGACAGACTCCTAGCTCAATGTTAGTATTAGGAACATGTGCTCTCTATGCAGGGGAATGTGATAGACTCCCAGCTCGCTGTTAGTGTTAGGAACATTTGCTTTCTATGCAGGCGAATGTGACAGACTCCCAGCTCGCTGTTAGTGTTAGGAACATGTGCTCTCTATGCAAAGCAATGTGACAGACGCCCAGCTCGCTGTTAGTGTTAGGAACACATGCTCTCTATGCAGGGGAATGTGACAGACTCCCAGCTCGCTGTTAGTGTTAGGAAAATGTGCTCTGTACAAGGGAATGTGATAGACTCCCAGCTCGCTTTTAATGCTAGGAACATTTGCTCTCTATGCAAGGGAATGTAACAGACTCCCAGCTTGCTGTTAGTGTTAGGAACATGTGCTCCCTATTCAGGGGAATGTGACAGACTCCCAGCTCGCTGTTAGTGTTAGGAACATGTGCTCTGAGCAAGGGAATGTGACAGACTCCCAGCTCGCTGTTAGTGTTAGGAACATGTGCTGTCTATGCAAGGAATTGTGACAGACTCCTAGCTTGCTGTTAGTTTTAGGAACATTTGCTCTCTATGGAGGGGAATGTGACAGACTCCCAGCTCACTGTTAGTGCTCTCTGTGCAAAGGAATGTGACAGACTCACAGCTTGCTGTTAGTGTTTGGAACATGCACTGTCTATGCAAGAGAATGTGACAGACTCCCAGCTCGCTGTTAGTGCTCTCTGTGCAAGGGAATGTGACAGACCCCCAGCTTGCTGTTAGGGAATGTGACAGACTCCGAGCTCGCTGTTAGTGTTATAAACATGTGCTCTCTGTGCAGGTGAATGTGACAGACGCCCAGCTTGCTGTTAGTCTTAGGAGCATGTGCTCTCTATGCAAAGGAATGTGACAGACTCCCAGCTCGCTGTTAGTGTTAGGAACATGTGCTGTCTATGCAAGGGAACATGACAGAATCCAAGGTCGCTGTTAGTGTTAGGAACATGTGCTCTCTGTGCGAGGGAATGTGACAGACTCCCAGCTTGCTGTAAGTGTTACGAACATGTGCTCTCTATGCAGGGGAATGTGACAGACTCCCAGCTCGCTGTTAGTGCTCTCTGTGCAAGGGAATGTGACAGACTCCCAACTTGCTGTTAGTGTTCGGAACTAGTGCTCTCTATGCAAGGGAATGTGAAAGACTCCCAGCTCGCTGTTAGTGCTCTCTGTACCCAGGAATGTGACAGATTCCCAGCTCGCTGTTAGTTTTAGGAACATTTGCTCTCTATGCAAGGAAATGCAACAGACTTCCAGCTCCCTGGCAGTGTTAGGAAAATTTGCTTTCTATGCAAGGGAATGTGACAGACTCCCAGCTCACTCTTAGTGTTAGGAACATGTGCTCTCTATGCAAGGGAATGTGACAGACTCCCAGCTCGCTGTTAGTGTTAGGAACATGTGCTCCTTATGCAGGAGAATGTGACAGACGTTCAGCTCGCTGTTAATGTTAGGATTATGTGCTCTCTCTGCAAGGGAATGTGAAATACTCCCAGCTCGCTGCTAGTGTTAGGAACATGTGCTCTCTATGTAGGTGAATGTGACAGACGCCCCACTTGCTGTTAGTGTTAGGAACATGTGCTCTCTATGCAAAGGAATGTGACAGACTCCCAGCTTGCTGTTAGTGTTAGGAACATGTGCTTTCTATGCAGGGGAATGTGACAGACGCCCAGCTCGCTGTTAGTGTTAGTAACACGTTCTCTCTATGCAGGGGAATGTGACAGACTCCCAGCTTGCTGTTAGTTTTAGGAACATGTGCTCTGTGCAAGGGAAAGTGACAGACTCCCACCTCGCTGTTACTGTTAGGAACATGTGCTGTATATGCAAGGGAATGTGACAGACTCCTAGCTCACTGTTAGTGTTAGGAACATTTGCTCTCTATGCAGGGGAATTTGACAGACTCCCAGCTCGCTGTTAGTGCTCTCTGTGCAAAGGAATGTGACAGACTCCCAGCTCGCTGTAGGTGCTCTTTGTGCAAGGGAATGTGACAGACTCCCAGCTTGCTGTTAGGGAATGTGACAGACTCCCAGCTCGCTGTTAGTGTTAGGAACATGTGCTCTCTATTCAGGTGAATATGACAGACACCCAGCTCGCTGTTAGTCTTAGGAACATGTGCTCTCTATGCAGCAGAGTATGACAGACTGCCAGCTCGTGGTTAGTGTTAGGAACATTTTCTGTCTATGCAGGAGAATTTGACAGACTCCCAGCTCGCTGTTAGTATTAGGAACATGTGCTCTCTATGCAGGGGAATGTGACAGACTCCCAGCTCGCTGTTAGTGTTAGGAAGATTTGCTTACTATGCAGGGGAATGTGACAGACTCCCAGCTCGCTGTTAGCGTTAGGAACATGTGCTTTCTATGCAAAGGAATGTGACAGACTCCCAGCTTGCTGTTAGTGTTAGGAACATGTGCTCTCTATGCAGGGGAATGTGACAGACTCCCAGCTCGCTGTTAGTGTTAGGAACATTTGCTTTCTATGCAGGGGAATGTGACAGAATCCCAGCTTGTTGTTAGTGTTAGGAACATGTGCTGTCTATGCAAGGGAATGTGACAGACTCCCAGCTTGCTGTTAGTGTTAGGAACATGTGCTCTCTGTGCAAGGGAATGTGACAGACTCCCAGCTCGCTGTTAGTGTTAGGAACATTTGCTGTCTATGCAGGTGAATGTGACAGACTCCTAGCTCGCTGTTAATATTAGGAACATGTGCTCTCTATGCAGGGAAATGAGACAGACTCCCAGCTTGCTGTTAGTGTTAGGAACATGTGCTGTCTATGCAGTGGAATGTGACAGATGCCCAGCTCGCTGTTAGTGTTAGGAATACATGCTCTCTATGCAGGGGAATGTGACAGACTCCCAGCTCGCTGTTAGTGTTAAGAACATGTGCTCTGTACAAGGGAATGTGATAGACTCTCAGCTCGCTTTTAGTGTTAGGAACATTTGCTCTCTATGCAAGGGAATGTGACAGACTCCCAGCTTGCTGTTAGTGTTAGGAACATGTGCTCCCTATGCAGGGGAATGTGACAGACTCCCAGCTCGCTGTTAGTGTTAGGAACATGTGCTCTGTGCAAGGGAATGTGACAGACTCCCAGCTCGCTGTTAGTGTTAGGAACATGTGCTGTCTATGCAAGGAAATGTGACAGACTCCTAGCTCGCTGTTAGTGTTAGGAACATTTGCTCTCTATGGAGGGGAATGTGACAGACTCCCAGCTCACTGTTAGTGCTCTCTGTGCAAAGGAATGTGACAGACTCACAGCTTGCTGTTAGTGTTTGGAACATGCACTCTCTATGCAAGAGAATGTGACAGACTCCCAGCTCGCTGTTAGTGCTCTCTGTGCAAGGGAACGTGACAGATTCCCAGCTTGCTGTTAGGGAATGTGACAGACTCCCAGCTCGCTGTTAGTGTTATGAACATGTGCTCTCTGTGCAGGTGAATGTGACAGACGCCCAGCTCGCTGTTAGTCTTAGGAGCATGTGCCCTCTATGCAAAAGAATGTGACAGACTCCCAGCTCGCTGTTAGTGTTAGGAAAATGTGCTGTCTATGCAAGGGAACGTGACAGAATCCCAGGTCGCTGTTAGTGTTAGGAACATGTGCTCTCTGTGTAAGGGAATGTGACAGACTCCCAGCTCGCTGTTAGTGATAGGAACATGTGCTCTGTGCAAGGGAATGTAACAGACTCCCAGCTCGCTGTTAGTGTTAGGAACATGTGCTGTCTATGCAAGGGAATGTGATAGACACCCAGCTCGCTGTTAGTGTTAGGAACACATGCTCTCTATGCCGGGGAATGTGACAGACTCCCAGCTCACTGTTAGTGTTAGGAACATGTGCTCTGTGCAAGGGAATGTCACAGACTCCAAGCTCGCTGTTACTGTTAGGAAAATGTGCTGTCTATGCAAGGGAATGTGTCAGACTCCCAGCTCACTGTTAGTGTTAGGAACATGTGCTCTCTATGCAGGGGGATGTGACAGACTCCCAGCTCGCTGTTAGTGCTCTCTGTGCAAGGGAATGTGACAGACTCCCAGCTCGCTCTTGTTGTTAGGAACATATGCTCTCTATGCAAGGGAATTTGAAAGACTCCCAGCTCGCTGTTAGTGTTAGGAACATGTGCTCCTTATGCAGGAGAATGTGACAGACTCCCAGCTCGCTGTTAGTGCTCTCTGTGCAATGGAATGTGACAGACTCCCAGCTCGCTGCTAGTGTTAGGAACATGTGCTCTCTATGTAGGTGAATGTTGAAGAAGCCCAGCTCGCTGTTAGTGTTATGAACATGTGCACTCTATGCAAAGGAATGTGACAGACTCCCAGCTTGCTGTTAGTGTTAGGAACATGTGCTGTCTATGCAAGGGGATGTGACAGAATCCCAGCTCGCTGTTAGTGTTAGGAGCATGTGCTGTCTATGCAAGGGAATGTGACAGACTCCCAGCTTGCTGTTAGTGTTAGGAACATGTGCTCATGTGCAAGGGAATGTGACAGACTCCCAGCTCGCTGTTAGTGTTAGGAACATGTGCTCTCTATGCAGCAGAATGTCACAGACCGCCTGCTCGTGGTTAGTGTTAGGAACATGTGCTCTCTATGCAGGGGAATGTGACAGAATCCCAGCTCGCTGTTAGTGTTAGGGACATGTGCTGTCTATGCAAGGGAATGTGACAGACGCCCAGCTTGCTGTTAGTGTTAGGAACATGTGCTCTCTGTGCAAGGGAATGTGACAGACTCCCAGCTCGCTGTTAGTGTTAGGAACATGTGCTCTCTATGCAGCAGAATATCACAGACTGCCAGCTCGTGGTTAGTGTTAGGAACATGTGCTGACTATGCAGAGGATTGTGACAGACACCCATCTTGCTGTTAGTGTTAGGAACATTTGCTGTCTATGCAGGGGAATGTGACAGACTCCTAGCTTGCTGTTAGTATTAGGAACATGTGCTCTCTATGCAGGGGAATGTGACAGACTCCCAGTTCGCTGTTAGTATTAGGAACATTTGCTTTCTATGCAGGCGAATGTGACAGACTCCCAGCTCGCTGTTAGTGTTAGGAACATGTGCTCTCTATGCAAAGGAATGTGACAGACTCCCAGCTTGCTGTTAGTGTTAGGAACATGTGCTGTCTATGCAGTGGAATGTGACAGACGCCCAGCTCGCTGTTAGTGTTAGGAACACATGCTCTCTATGCAGGGGAATGTGACAGACTCCCAGATCGCTGTTAGTGTTAGGAACATGTGCTCTGTACAAGGGAATGTGATAGACTCCCAGCTCGCTTTTAGTGTTAGGAACATTTGCTCTCTATGCAAGGGAATATGACACACTCCCAGCTTGCTGTTAGTGTTAGGAACATGTGCTCCCTATTCAGGGGAATGTGACAGACTCCCAGATCGCTGTTAGTGTTAGGAACATGTGCTCTGAGCAAGGGAATGTGACAGACTCCCAGTTCGCTGTTAGTGTTAGGAACATGTGCTGTCTATGCAAGGAAATGTGACAGACTCCTAGCTTGCTGTTAGTGTTAGGAACATTTGCTCTCTATGGAGGGGAATGTGACAGACTCCCAGCTCACTGTTAGTGCTCTCTGTGCAAAGGAATGTGACAGACTCACAGCTTGCTGTTAGTGTTTGGAACATGCACTCTCTATGCAAGAGAATGTGACAGACTCCCAGCTTGCTGTTAGTGCGCTCTGTGCAAGGGAATGTGACAGACCCCCAGCTTGCTGTTAGGGAATGTGACAGACTCCCAGCTCGCTGTTAGTGTTATAAACATGTGCTCTCTGTGCAGGTGAATGTGACAGACGTCCAGCTCGCTGTTAGTCTTAGGAGCATGTGCTCTCTATGCAAAGGAATGTGACAGACTCCCAGCTCGCTGTTAGTGTTAGGAACATGTGCTGTCTATGCAAGGGAACGTGACAGAATCCCAGGTCGCTGTTAGTGTTAGGAACATGTGCTCTCTGTGTAAGGGAATGTGACAGACTCCCAGCTCGCTGTTAGTGATAGGAACATGTGCTCTGTGCAAGGGAATGTGACAGACTCCCAGCTCGCTGTTAGTGTTAGGAACATGTGCTGTCTATGCAAGGGAATGTGACAGACTCCCAGCTCGCTGTTAGTGTTAGGAGCATGTGCTCTCTATGCAGGGGAATGTGACAGTCTCCCAGCTCGCTGTTAGTGCTCTCTGTGCAAGGGAATGTGACAGACTCCCAGCTTGCTGTTAGTGTTCGGAACTAGTGCTCTCTATGCAAGGGAATGTGAAAGACTCCCAGCTTGCTGGTAGTGCTCTCTGTGCCCAGGAATGTGACAGATTCCCAGCTCGCTGTTAGTTTTAGGAAAATTTGCTCTCTATGCAAGGAAATGCAACAGACTTCCTGCTCCCTGTCAGTGTTAGGAACATGTGCTTTCTATGCAAGGAAATGTGACAGATTCCCAGCTCACTCTTAGTGTTATGAACATGAGTTCCTTATGCAGGAGAATGTGACAGATGCCCAGCTCATTGTTAATGTTAGGAATATGTGCTCTTTCTGCAAGGGAATGTTACAGACTACCAGCTCGCTGCTAGTGTTAGGAACATATGCTCTCTATGCAGGTGAATGTGACAGACGCCCAGCTCGTTGTTAGTGTTAGGAACATGTGCTCTCTATGCAAAGGAATTTGACAGACTCCCAGCTCGCTGTTAGTGTTAGGGACATGTACTGTCTATGCAGGGAATGTGACTGATGCCCAGCTCGCTGTTAGTGTTAGGAACATGTGCGCTGTGCAAGGGAATGTGACCAACTCCCAGCTCATTGCTAGTGTTAGGAACATGTGCTGTCTCTGGAAGGGAATGTGACAGACTCCCAGCTTGCTGTTAGTGTTAGGAACATTTGCTCTCTATGCAGGGGAATGTGACAGACTCCCAGCTCGCTGTTAGTGCTTTCTGTGCAAAGGAATGTGACAGACTCCCAGCTTGCTGTTAGTGTTCGGAACATGTGCTCTCTATGCAAGGGAATGTGACAGACTCCCAGCTCACTGTTAGTGCTCTCTGTGCAAGGGAATGTGACAGACACCCAGCTCGCTGTTAGGGAATGTGACAGACTCCCAGCTCGCTGTTAGTGTTAGGAACATGTGCTCTCTATGCAGGGGAATGTGACAGACTCTCAGCTCGCTGTTAGTGTTAGGAACATGTGCTCTCTATGCAGGGGAATGTGACAGACTCCCAGTTCGCTGTTAGTGTTAGGAACATTTGCTTTCTATGCAGGCAAATGTGACAGACTCCCAGCTCGCTGTTAGTGTTAGGAACATGTGCTCTCTATGCAAAGGAATGTGACAGACTCCCAGCTTGCTGTTAGTGTTAGGAACATGTGCTCTGTACAAGGGAATGTGATAGACTCCCAGCTCGCTTTTAGTGTTAGGAACATTTGCTCTCTATGCAAGGGAATGTGACAGACTCCCAGCTTGCTGTTAGTGTTAGGAACATGTGCTCCCTATGCAGGGGAATGTGACAGACTCCCAGCTCGCTGTTAGTGTTAGGAACATGTGCTCTGTGCTAGGGAATGTGACAGACTCCCAGCTCGCTGTTAGTGTTAGGAACATGTGCTGTCTATGCAAGGAAATGTGACAGACTCCTAGCTCGCTGTTAGTGTTAGGAACATTTGCTCTCTATGGAGGGGAATGTGACAGACTCCCAGCTCACTGTTAGTGCTCTCTGTGCAAGGGAATGTGCCAGATTCCCAGCTTGCTGTTAGGGAATGTGACAGACTCCCAGCTCGCTGTTAGTGTTATGAACATGTGCTCTCTGTGCAGGTGAATGTGACAGACGCCCAGCTCGCTGTTAGTCTTAGGAGCATGTGCCCTCTATGCAAAAGAATGTGACAGACTCCCAGCTCGCTGTTAGTGTTAGGAAAATGTGCTGTCTATGCAAGGGAACGTGACAGAATCCCAGGTCGCTGTTAGTGTTAGGAACATGTGCTCTCTGTGTAAGGGAATGTGACAGACTCCCAGCTCGCTGTTAGTGATAGGAACATGTGCTCTGTGCAAGGGAATGTGACAAACTCCCAGCTCGCTGTTAGTGTTAGGAACATGTGCTGTCTATGCAAGGGAATGTGATAGACACCCAGCTCGCTGTTAGTGTTAGGAACACATGCTCTCTATGCCGGGGAATGTGACAGACTCCCAGCCCACTGTTAGTGTTAGGAACATGTGCTCTGTGCAAGGGAATGTCACAGACTCCAAGCTCGCTGTTACTGTTAGGAAAATGTGCTGTCTATGCAAGGGAATGTGTCAGACTCCCAGCTCACTGTTAGTGTTAGGAACATGTGCTCTCTATGCAGGGGGATGTGACAGACTCCCAGCTCGCTGTTAGTGCTCTCTGTGCAAGGGAATGTGACAGACTCCCAGCTCGCTCTTGTTGTTAGGAACATATGCTCTCTATGCAAGGGAATTTGAAAGACTCCCAGCTCGCTGTTAGTGTTAGGAACATGTGCTCCTTATGCAGGAGAATGTGACAGACTCCCAGCTCGCTGTTAGTGCTCTCTGTGCAATGGAATGTGACAGACTCCCAGCTCGCTGCTAGTGTTAGGAACATGTGCTCTCTATGTAGGTGAATGTTGAAGATGCCCAGCTCGCTGTTAATGTTATGAACATGTGCACTCTATGCAAAGGAATGTGACAGACTCCCAGCTTGCTGTTAGTGTTAGGAACATGTGCTGTCTATGCAAGGGAATGTGACAGAATCCCAGCTCGCTGTTAGTGTTAGGAACATGTGCTGTCTATGCAAGGGAATGTGACAGACTCCCAGCTTGCTGTTAGTGTTAGGAACATGTGCTCTCTGTGCAAGGGAATGTGACAGACTCCCAGCTCGCTGTTAGTGTTAGGAACATGTGCTCTCTATGCAGCAGAATGTCACAGACCGCTAGCTCGTGGTTAGTGTTAGGAACATGTGCTCTCTATGCAGGGGAATGTGACAGAATCCCAGCTCGCTGTTAGTGTTAGGGACATGTGCTGTCTATGCAAGGGAATGTGACAGACGCCCAGCTTGCTGTTAGTGTTAGGAACATGTGCTCTCTGTGCAAGGGAATGTGACAGACTCCCAGCTCGCTGTTAGTGTTAGGAACATGTGCTCTCTATGCAGCAGAATATCACAGACCGCCAGCTCGTGGTTAGTGTTAGGAACATGTGCTGACTATGCAGAGGATTGTGACAGACACCCATCTTGCTGTTAGTGTTAGGAACATTTGCTGTCTATGCAGGGGAATGTGACAGACTTCTAGCTTGCTGTTAGTATTAGGAACATGTGCTCTCTATGCAGGGGAATGTGACAGACTCCCAGTTCGCTGTTAGTATTAGGAACATTTGCTTTCTATGCAGGCGAATGTGACAGACTCCCAGCTCGCTGTTAGTGTTAGGAACATGTGCTCTCTATGCAAAGGAATGTGACAGACTCCCAGCTTGCTGTTAGTGTTAGGAACATGTGCTGTCTATGCAGTGGAATGTGACAGACTCCCAGCTCGCTGTTAGTGTTAGGAACACATGCTCTCTATGCAGGGGAATGTGACAGACTCCCAGCTCGCTGTTAGTGTTAGGAACATGTGCTCTGTACAAAGGAATGTGATAGACTCCCAGCTCGCTTTTAGTGTTAGGAACATTTGCTCTCTATGCAAGGGAATATGACACACTCCCAGCTTGCTGTTAGTGTTAGGAACATGTGCTCCCTATTCAGGGGAATGTGACAGACTCCCAGATCGCTGTTAGTGTTAGGAACATGTGCTCTGAGCAAGGGAATGTGACAGACTCCCAGTTCGCTGTTAGTGTTAGGAACATGTGCTGTCTATGCAAGGAAATGTGACAGACTCCTAGCTTGCTGTTAGTGTTAGGAACATTTGCTCTCTATGGAGAGGAATGTGACAGACTCCCAGCTCACTGTTAGTGCTCTCTGTGCAAAGGAATGTGACAGACTCACAGCTTGCTGTTAGTGTTTGGAACATGCACTCTCTATGCAAGAGAATGTGACAGACTCCCAGCTTGCTGTTAGTGCTCTCTGTGCAAGGGAATGTGACAGACCCCCAGCTTGCTGTTAGGGAATGTGACAGACTCCCAGCTCGCTGTTAGTGTTATAAACATGTGCTCTCTGTGCAGGTGAATGTGACAGACGTCCAGCTCGCTGTTAGTCTTAGGAGCATGTGCTCTCTATGCAAAGGAATGTGACAGACTCCCAGCTCGCTGTTAGTGTTAGGAACATGTGCTGTCTATGCAAGGGAACGTGACAGAATCCCAGGTCGCTGTTAGTGTTAGGAACATGTGCTCTCTGTGTTGGGAATGTGACAGACTCCCAGCTCGCTGTTAGTGATAGGAACATGTGCTCTGTGCAAGGGAATGTGACAGACTCCCAGCTCGCTGTTAGTGTTAGGAGCATGTGCTCTCTATGCAGGGGAATGTGACAGTCTCCCAGCTCGCTGTTAGTGCTCTCTGTGCAAGGGAATGTGACAGACTCCCAGCTTGCTGTTAGTGTTCGGAACTAGTGCTCTCTATGCAAGGGAATGTGAAAGACTCCCAGCTTGCTGGTAGTGCTCTCTGTGCCCAGGAATGTGACAGATTCCCAGCTCGCTGTTAGTTTTAGGAAAATTTGCTCTCTATGCAAGGAAATGCAACAGACTTCCTGCTCCCTGTCAGTGTTAGGAACATGTGCTTTCTATGCAAGGAAATGTGACAGATTCCCAGCTCACTCTTAGTGTTATGAACATGAGTTCCTTATGCAGGAGAATGTGACAGATGCCCAGCTCATTGTTAATGTTAGGAATATGTGCTCTTTCTGCAAGGGAATGTTACAGACTACCAGCTCGCTGCTAGTGTTAGGAACATATGCTCTCTATGCAGGTGAATGTGACAGACGCCCAGCTCGTTGTTAGTGTTAGGAACATGTGCTCTCTATGCAGGGGAATTTGACAGACTCCCAGCTCGCTGTTAGTGTTAGGGACATGTACTGTCTATGCAGGGGAATGTGACTGATGCCCAGCTCGCTGTTAGTGTTAGGAACATGTGCGCTGTGCAAGGGAATGTGACCAACTCCCAGCTCATTGTTAGTGTTAGGAACATGTGCTGTCTATGGAAGGGAATGTGACAGACTCCCAGCTTGCTGTTAGTGTTAGGAACATTTGCTCTCTATGCAGGGGAATGTGACAGACTCCCAGCTCGCTGTTAGTGCTCTCTGTGCAAAGGAATGTGACAGACTCCCAGCTTGCTGTTAGTGTTCGGAACATGTGCTCTCTATGCAAGGGAATGTGACAGACTCCCAGCTCACTGTTAGTGCTCTCTGTGCAAGGGAATGTGACAGACACCCAGCTCGCTGTTAGGGAATGTGACAGACTCCCAGCTCGCTGTTAGTGTTAGGAACATGTGCTCTCTATGCAGGGGAATGTGACAGACTCTCAGCTCGCTGTTAGTGTTAGGAACATGTGCTCTCTATGCAGGGGAATGTGACAGAGGCCCAGCTTGCTGTTAGTGTTAGGAACATGCCCTCTCTATACAGGGGAATGTGACAGACTCCCAACTCGCTGTTAGTGTTAGGAACATGTGCTCTCTATGCAGGGGAATGTGACAGACTCCCAGCTCGCTGTTAGTGTTAGGAACATGTGCTGACTATGCAGGGGATCGTGACAGACGCCCAGCTTGCTGTTAGTGTTAGGAACATTTGCTTTCTATGCAGGGGAATGTGACAGACTCCCAGCTTGCTGTTAGTGTTAGGAACATGTGCTCTCTATGCAGGGGAATGCGACAGACTCCCAGCTCGCTGTTAGTGCTTGGAACATTTGCTCTCTATGCAAGGGAATGTGACAGACTCCCAGCTCGTTGTTAGTGTTAGGAACATGTGCTGTCTATGCAAGGGAATGTGACAGACTCCCAGCTCATTGTTAGTGATCGGATCATGTGCTGTCTATGCAGGTGAATGTGACAGACTCCCAGCTCCTTGTTAGTGCTCTCTGTGCCCGGGAATGTGACAGACTCCCAGCTCACTTTTAGTGTTAGGAACATGTGCTCCTTATGCAGGAGAATGTGACAGACGCCCAGCTCGCTGTTAATGTTAAGAATATGTGCTCTCTCTGCAAGGGAATGTGACATACTCCCACCTCGCTGCTAGTGTTAGGAACATGTGCTCTCTATGTAGGTGAATGTGACAGACGCCCAACTCGCTGTTAGTATTAGGAACATGTGCTCTCTATGCAAAGGAATGTGACAGACTCCCAGCTTGCTGTTATTTTTAGGAACATGTGCTCTCTCTGCAAGGGAATGTGACGTACTCCCAGCTCGCTGCAAGTGTTAGGAACATGTGCTCTCTATGTAGGTGAATGTGACAGACGCCCAGCTCGCTGTTAGTGTAAGGAACATGTGCTCTCTATGCAGGGGAATGCGACAGACTCCCAGCTCGCTGTTAGTGTTAGAAACATGTGCTCTCTATGCAAGGGAATATGACAAACTCCCAGCTCGCTGTTAGTGTTAGGAACATGTGCCATCTATGCAAGGGAATGTTATAGACTCCCAGCTTGCTGTTAGTGCTCTCTTGCCCGGGAATGTGGCAGACTCCCAGCTCGCTGTTAGTTTTAGGAACATTTGCTCTCTATGCAAGGAAATGCAACAGACTTCCTGCTGCTTGTCAGTGTTAGGAACATGTGCTTTCTATGCAAGGGAATGTGACAGACTCCCAGCTTGCTGTTAGTGTTAGGAAGATGTGCTCTCTATAGAAGGAAATGTGACATACTCCCAGTTCGCTGTTAGTGTTAGGAACATGTGCTCTCTATGCAAGGGAATGTGACAGACTCTGAGCTCGCTTTTAGTGTTAGGAACATGTGCTCCTTTTACAGGAGAATGTGACAGACGCCCAGCTCGCTGTTAATGTTAGGAATATGTGCTCTCTCTGCAAGGGAATGTGACATACTCCCAGCTCGCTGCTAGTGTTAGGAACATGTGCTCTCTATGTAGGTGAATGTGACAGACTCCCAGCTTGCTGTTAGTTTTAGGAACATGTGCTCTCTCTGCAAGGGAAGGTGACATACTCTCAACTCGATGCTAGTGTTAGGTTCATGTGCTCTCTATGTAGGTGAATGTGACAGACGCCCAGCTCGCTGTTAGTGTCATGAACATGTGCTCTCTATGCAGGGGAATGCGACAGACTCCCAGGTCGCTGTTAGTGTTAGAAACATGTGCTCTCTATGCAAGGGAATGTGACCGACTCCCAGCTCGCTGTTAGTGTTAGGAACATGTGCTGTCTATGCAAGGGAATGTTATAGACTCCCAGGTCGCTGTTAGTGCTCTCTGTGCCCGGGAATGTGAAAGGCTCCCAGCACGCTGTTAGTTTTAGAAACATTTGCTCTCTATGCAAAGAAATGCAACAGGCTTCCTGCTGCTTGTCAGTGTTAGGAACATGTGCTTTCTATGCAAGGGAATGTGACAGACTCCCAGCTCGCTGTTAGTGTTAGGAAGATGTGCTCTCTGTGGAAGGGAATGTGACATACTCCCAGCTCGCTGTTAGTGTTAGGAACATGTGCTCCCTATGCAGGGGAATGTGACAGACGGCCAGGTCGCTGTTAGTGTTAGGAACATGTGCTGTCTATGCAGGGGAATGCGACAGACGCCCAGCTTGCTCTTAGTGTTTGGAACATGTGGTCTCTATGCAGGGGAATGTGACAGACTCCCTGCTCGCTGTTAGTGTTAGGAACATGTGCTGTCTATGCAAGGGAATTTGACAGACTCCCAGCTCGCTGTTAGTGTTAGGAACATGTGGTCTCTATGCAGGGGAATGTGACAGACTCCCTGCTCGCTGTTAGTGTTAGGAACATGTGCTGTCTATGCAAGGGAATTTGACAGACTCCCAGCTCGCTGTTAGTGTTAGGAACATGTGGTCTGTATGCAGGGGAATGTGACAGACTCCCTGCTCGCTGTTAGTGTTAGGAACATGTGCTGTCTATGCAAGGGAATTTGACAGGCTCCCAGCTCGCTGTTAGTGTTAGGAACATGTGCTCTCTATGCAGGGGAATGTGACAGACTACCAGCTCGCTGTTAGTGTTAGGAACAGGTGCTCTCTATTCAGGGGAATGTGACAGAAGCCCAGTTCGCTGTTAGTGTTAGGAACATGTTCTCTGTATGCAAGGGAATGTGATAGACTCCCAGCCCGCTGTTAGTGTTAGGAACATGTGCTGTCTATGCAGGGGAATGCGACAGACGCCCAGCTCACTGTTAGTGTTAGGAACATGTGGTCTCTATGCATGGGAATGTGACAGACTCCTTGCTCGCTGTTAGTGTTAGGAACATGTGCTGTCTATGCAAGAGAATTTGACAGACTCCCAGCTCGCTGTTAGTGTTAGGAACATGTGCTCTCTATGCAGGGGACTGTGACAGACTACCAGCTCGCTGTTAGTGCTCTCTGTGCAAGGCAATGTTACAGCCTCCCAGCTTGCTGTTAGTGTTCGGAACATGTGCTCTCCATGCAAGGGAATATGACAGACTCCCAGCTTACTGTTTGTGCTCTCTGTGTAAGGTAATGTGACAGACTCCCAGCTCGCTGTTAGTTTTAGGAACATTTGCTCTCTATGCAAGGAAATGCGACAGACTCCCAGCTCCCTGTTAGTGTTAGGAACATGTGCTTTCTATACCAGGGAATGTGACAGACTCCCAGCTCGCTGTTAGTGTTAGGAACATGTGCTGTCTATGCCGGGGAATGTGACAGACTCCCAGCTCACTGTTAGTGTTAGGAACATGTGCTCTGTGCAAGGTAATGTCACAGACTCCAAGCTCGCTGTTACTGTTAGGAAAATGTGCTGTCTATGCAAGGGAATGTGTCAGACTCCCAGCTCACTGTTAGTGTTAGGAACATGTGCTCTCTATGCAGGGGGATGTGACAGACTCCCAGCTCGCTGTTAGTGCTCTCTGTGCAAGGGAATGTGACAGACTCCCAGCTCGCTCTTGTTGTTAGGAACATATGCTCTCTATGCAAGGGAATTTGAAAGACTCCCAGCTCGCTGTTAGTGTTAGGAACATGTGCTCCTTATGCAGGAGAATGTGACAGACTCCCAGCTCGCTGTTAGTGCTCTCTGTGCAATGGAATGTGACAGACTCCCAGCTCGCTGCTAGTGTTAGGAACATGTGCTCTCTATGTAGGTGAATGTTGAAGAAGCCCAGCTCGCTGTTAGTGTTATGAACATGTGCACTCTATGCAAAGGAATGTGACAGACTCCCAGCTCGCTGTTAGTGTTAGGAACATGTGCTGTCTATGCAAGGGAATTTGACAGGCTCCCAGCTCGCTGTTAGTGTTAGGAACATGTGCTCTCTATGCAGGGGAATGTGACAGACTACCAGTTCGCTGTTAGTGTTAGGAACAGGTGCTCTCTATTCAGGGGAATGTGACAGAAGCCCAGTTCGCTGTTAGTGTTAGGAACATGTTCTCTGTATGCAAGGGAATGTGATAGACTCCCAGCCCGCTGTTAGTGTTAGGAACATGTGCTGTCTATGCAGGGGAATGCGACAGACGCCCAGCTCACTGTTAGTGTTAGGAACATGTGGTCTCTATGCATGGGAATGTGACAGACTTCTTGCTCGCTGTTAGTGTTAGGAACATGTGCTGTCTATGCAAGGGAATTTGACAGACTCCCAGCTCGCTGTTAGTGTTAGGAACATGTGCTCTCTATGCAGGGGACTGTGACAGACTACCAGCTCGCTGTTAGTGCTCTCTGTGCAAGGCAATGTTACAGCCTCCCAGCTTGCTGTTAGTGTTCGGAACATGTGCTCTCCATGCAAGGGAATATGACAGACTCCCAGCTTACTGTTCGTGCTCTCTGTGTAAGGTAATGTGACAGACTCCCAGCTCGCTGTTAGTTTTAGGAACATTTGCTCTCTATGAAAGGAAATGCGACAGACTCCCAGCTCCCTGTTAGTGTTAGGAACATGTGCTTTCTATACCAGGGAATGTGACAGACTCCCAGCTCGCTGTTAGTGTTAGGAACATGTGCTGTCTATGCAAGGGAATGTGATAGACACCCAGCTCGCTGTTAGTGTTAGGAACACATGCTCTCTATGCCGGGGAATGTGACAGACTCCCAGCTCACTGTTAGTGTTAGGAACATATGCTCTGTGCAAGGGAATGTCACAGACTCCAAGCTCGCTGTTACTGTTAGGAAAATGTGCTGTCTATGCAAGGGAATGTGTCAGACTCCCAGCTCACTGTTAGTGTTAGGAACATGTGCTCTCTATGCAGGGGGATGTGACAGACTCCCAGCTCGCTGTTAGTGCTCTCTGTGCAAGGGAATGTGACAGACTCCCAGCTCGCTCTTGTTGTTAGGAACATATGCTCTCTATGCAAGGGAATTTGAAAGACTCCCAGCTCGCTGTTAGTGTTAGGAACATGTGCTCCTTATGCAGGAGAATGTGACAGACTCCCAGCTCGCTGTTAGTGCTCTCTGTGCAATGGAATGTGACAGACTCCCAGCTCGCTGCTAGTGTTAGGAACATGTGCTCTCTATGTAGGTGAATGTTGAAGAAGCCCAGCTCGCTGTTAGTGTTATGAACATGTGCACTCTATGCAAAGGAATGTGACAGACTCCCAGCTTGCTGTTAGTGTTAGGAACATGTGCTGTCTATGCAAGGGAATGTGACAGAATCCCAGCTCGCTGTTAGTGTTAGGAACATGTGCTGTCTATGCAAGGGAATGTGACAGACTCCCAGCTTGCTGTTAGTGTTAGGAACATGTGCTCTCTGTGCAAGGGAATGTGACAGACTCCCAGCTCGCTGTTAGTGTTAGGAACATGTGCTCTCTATGCAGCAGAATGTCACAGACCGCCAGCTCGTGGTTAGTGTTAGGAACATGTGCTCTCTATGCAGGGGAATGTGACAGAATCCCAGCTCGCTGTTAGTGTTAGGGACATGTGCTGTCTATGCAAGGGAATGTGACAGACGCCCAGCTTGCTGTTAGTGTTAGGAACATGTGCTCTCTGTGCAAGGGAATGTGACAGACTCCCAGCTCGCTGTTAGTGTTAGGAACATGTGCTCTCTATGCAGCAGAATATCACAAACCGCCAGCTCGTGGTTAGTGTTAGGAACATGTGCTGACTATGCAGAGGATTGTGACAGACACCCATCTTGCTGTTAGTGTTAGGAACATTTGCTGTCTATGCAGGGGAATGTGACAGACTCCTAGCTTGCTGTTAGTATTAGGAACATGTGCTCTCTATGCAGGGGAATGTGACAGACTCCCAGTTCGCTGTTAATATTAGGAACATTTGCTTTCTATGCAGGCGAATGTGACAGACTCCCAGCTCGCTGTTAGTGTTAGGAACATGTGCTCTCTATGCAAAGGAATGTGACAGACTCCCAGCTTGCTGTTAGTGTTAGGAACATGTGCTCCCTATTCAGGGGAATGTGACAGACTCCCAGATCACTGTTAGTGTTAGGAACATGTGCTCTGAGCAAGGGAATGTGACAGACTCCCAGTTCGCTGTTAGTGTTAGGAACATGTGCTGTCTATGCAAGGAAATGTGACAGACTCCTAGCTTGCTGTTAGTGTTAGGAACATTTGCTCTCTATGGAGGGGAATGTGACAGACTCCCAGCTCAATGTTAGTGCTCTCTGTGCAAAGGAATGTGACAGACTCACAGCTTGCTGTTAGTGTTTGGAACATGCACTCTCTATGCAAGAGAATGTGACAGACTCCCAGCTTGCTGTTAGTGCTCTCTGTGCAAGGGAATGTGACAGACCCCCAGCTTGCTGTTAGGGAATGTGACAGACTCCCAGCTCGCTGTTAGTGTTATAAACATGTGCTCTCTGTGCAGGTGAATGTGACAGACGTCCAGCTCGCTGTTAGTCTTAGGAGCATGTGCTCTCTATGCAAAGGAATGTGACAGACTCCCAGCTCGCTGTTAGTGTTAGGAACATGTGCTGTCTATGCAAGGGAACGTGACAGAATCCCAGGTCGCTGTTAGTGTTAGGAACATGTGCTCTGTACAAGGGAATGTGATAGACTCCCAGCTCGCTTTTAGTGTTAGGAACATTTGCTCTCTATGCAAGGGAATATGACACACTCCCAGCTTGCTGTTAGTGTTAGGAACATGTGCTCCCTATTCAGGCGAATGTGACAGACTCCCAGATCGCTGTTAGTGTTAGGAACATGTGCTCTGAGCAAGGGAATGTGACAGACT
This sequence comes from Ambystoma mexicanum, assembly GCF_040938575.1. Classification (NCBI taxonomy): domain Eukaryota; kingdom Metazoa; phylum Chordata; class Amphibia; order Caudata; family Ambystomatidae; genus Ambystoma; species Ambystoma mexicanum. The sequence continues at coordinate 2,712,665 of NW_027182440.1, forward strand.
CCCAGTTCGCTGTTAGTGTTAGGAACATGTGCTGTCTATGCAAGGAAATGTGACAGACTCCTAGCTTGCTGTTAGTGTTAGGAACATTTGCTCTCTATGGAGGGGAATGTGACAGACTCCCAGCTCACTGTTAGTGCTCTCTGTGCAAAGGAATGTGACAGACTCACAGCTTGCTGTTAGTGTTTGGAACATGCACTCTCTATGCAAGAGAATGTGACAGACTCCCAGCTTGCTGTTAGTGCTCTCTGTGCAAGGGAATGTGACAGACCCCCAGCTTGCTGTTAGGGAATGTGACAGACTCCCAGCTCGCTGTTAGTGTTATAAACATGTGCTCTCTGTGCAGGTGAATGTGACAGACGTCCAGCTCGCTGTTAGTCTTAGGAGCATGTGCTCTCTATGCAAAGGAATGTGACAGACTCCCAGCTCGCTGTTAGTGTTAGGAACATGTGCTGTCTATGCAAGGGAACGTGACAGAATCCCAGGTCGCTGTTAGTGTTAGGAACATGTGCTCTCTGTGTAAGGGAATGTGACAGACTCCCAGCTCGCTGTTAGTGATAGGAACATGTGCTCTGTGCAAGGGAATGTGACAGACTCCCAGCTCGCTGTTAGTGTTAGGAACATGTGCTGTCTATGCAAGGGAATGTGACAGACTCCCAGCTCGCTGTTAGTGTTAGGAGCATGTGCTCTCTATGCAGGGGAATGTGACAGTCCCCCAGCTCGCTGTTAGTGCTCTCTGTGCAAGGGAATGTGACAGACTCCCAGCTTGCTGTTAGTGTTCGGAACTAGTGCTCTCTATGCAAGGGAATGTGAAAGACTCCCAGCTTGCTGGTAGTGCTCTCTGTGCCCAGGAATGTGACAGATTCCCAGCTCGCTGTTAGTTTTAGGAAAATTTGCTCTCTATGCAAGGAAATGCAACAGACTTCCTGCTCCCTGTCAGTGTTAGGAACATGTGCTTTCTATGCAAGGAAATGTGACAGATTCCCAGCTCACTCTTAGTGTTATGAACATGAGTTCCTTATGCAGGAGAATGTGACAGATGCCCAGTTCATTGTTAATGTTAGGAATATGTGCTCTTTCTGCAAGGGAATGTTACAGACTACCAGCTCGCTGCTAGTGTTAGGAACATATGCTATCTATGCAGGTGAATGTGACAGACGCCCAGCTCGTTGTTAGTGTTAGGAACATGTGCTCTCTATGCAAAGGAATTTGACAGACTCCCAGCTCGCTGTTAGTGTTAGGGACATGTACTGTCTATGCAGGGGAATGTGACTGATGCCCAGCTCGCTGTTAGTGTTAGGAACATGTGCGCTGTGCAAGGGAATGTGACCAACTCCCAGCTCATTGCTAGTGTTAGGAACATGTGCTGTCTATGGAAGGGAATGTGACAGACTCCCAGCTTGCTGTTAGCGTTAGGAACATTTGCTCTCTATGCAGGGGAATGTGACAGACTCCCAGCTCGCTGTTAGTGCTCTCTGTGCAAAGGAATGTGACAGACTCCCAGCTTGCTGTTAGTGTTCGGAACATGTGCTCTCTATGCAAGGGAATGTGACAGACTCCCAGCTCACTGTTAGTGCTCTCTGTGCAAGGGAATGTGACAGACACCCAGCTCGCTGTTAGGGAATGTGACAGACTCCCAGCTCGCTGTTAGTGTTAGGAACATGTGCTCTCTATGCAGGGGAATGTGACAGACTCTCAGCTCGCTGTTAGTGTTAGGAACATGTGCTCTCTATGCAGGGGAATGTGACAGACTCCCAGTTCGCTGTTAGTGTTAGGAACATTTGCTTTCTATGCAGGCAAATGTGACAGACTCCCAGCTCGCTGTTAGTGTTAGGAACATGTGCTCTCTATGCAAAGGAATGTGACAGACTCCCAGCTTGCTGTTAGTGTTAGGAACATGTGCTGTCTATGCAGTGGAATGTGACAGATGCCCAGCTCGCTGTTAGTGTTAGGAATACATGCTCTCTATGCAGGGGAATGTGACAGACTCCCAGCTCGCTGTTAGTGTTAGGAACATGTGCTCTGTACAAGGGAATGTGATAGACTCCCAGCTCGCTTTTAGTGTTAGGAACATTTGCTCTCTATGCAAGGGAATGTGACAGACTTCCAGCTTGCTGTTAGTGTTAGGAACATGTGCTCCCTATGCAGGGGAATGTGACAGACTCCCAGCTCGCTGTTAGTGTTAGGAACATGTGCTCTGTGCAAGGGAATGTGACAGATTCCCAGCTCGCTGTTAGTGTTAGGAACATGTGCTGTCTATGCAAGGAAATGTGACAGACTCCTAGCTCGCTGTTAGTGTTAGGAACATTTGCTCTCTATGGAGGGGAATGTGACAGACTCCCAGCTCACTGTTAGTGCTCTCTGTGCAAAGGAATGTGACAGACTCACAGCTTGCTGTTAGTGTTTGGAACATGCACTCTCTATGCAAGAGAATGTGACAGACTCCCAGCTCGCTGTTAGTGCTCTCTGTGCAAGGGAATGTGACAGATTCCCAGCTTGCTGTTAGGGAATGTGACAGACTCCCAGCTCGCTGTTAGTGTTATGAACATGTGCTCTCTGTGCAGGTGAATGTGACAGACGCCCAGCTCGCTGTTAGTCTTAGGAGCATGTGCCCTCTATGCAAAAGAATGTGACAGACTCCCAGCTCGCTGTTAGTGTTAGGAAAATGTGCTGTCTATGCAAGGGAACGTGACAGAATCCCAGGTCGCTGTTAGTGTTAGGAACATGTGCTCTCTGTGTAAGGGAATGTGACAGACTCCCAGCTCGCTGTTAGTGATAGGAACATGTGCTCTGTGCAAGGGAATGTGACAGACTCCCAGCTCGCTGTTAGTGTTAGGAACATGTGCTGTCTATGCAAGGGAATGTGATAGACACCCAGCTCGCTGTTAGTGTTAGGAACACATGCTCTCTATGCCGGGGAATGTGACAGACTCCCAGCTCACTGTTAGTGTTAGGAACATGTGCTCTGTGCAAGGGAATGTCACAGACTCCAAGCTCGCTGTTACTGTTAGGAAAATGTGCTGTCTATGCAAGGGAATGTGTCAGACTCCCAGCTCACTGTTAGTGTTAGGAACATGTGCTCTCTATGCAGGGGGATGTGACAGACTCCCAGCTCGCTGTTAGTGCTCTCTGTGCAAGGGAATGTGACAGACTCCCAGCTCGCTCTTGTTGTTAGGAACATATGCTCTCTATGCAAGGGAATTTGAAAGACTCCCAGCTCGCTGTTAGTGTTAGGAACATGTGCTCCTTATGCAGGAGAATGTGACAGACTCCCAGCTCGCTGTTAGTGCTCTCTGTGCAATGGAATGTGACAGACTCCCAGCTCGCTGCTAGTGTTAGGAACATGTGCTCTCTATGTAGGTGAATGTTGAAGATGCCCAGCTCGCTGTTAGTGTTATGAACATGTGCACTCTATGCAAAGGAATGTGACAGACTCCCAGCTTGCTGTTAGTGTTAGGAACATGTGCTGTCTATGCAAGGGAATGTGACAGAATCCCAGCTCGCTGTTAGTGTTAGGAACATGTGCTGTCTATGCAAGGGAATGTGACAGACTCCCAGCTTGCTGTTAGTGTTAGGAACATGTGCTCTCTGTGCAAGGGAATGTGACAGACTCCCAGCTCGCTGTTAGTGTTAGGAACATGTGCTCTCTATGCAGCAGAATGTCACAGACCGCCAGCTCGTGGTTAGTGTTAGGAACATGTGCTCTCTATGCAGGGGAATGTGACAGAATCCCAGCTCGCTGTTAGTGTTAGGGACATGTGCTGTCTATGCAAGGGAATGTGACAGACGCCCAGCTTGCTGTTAGTGTTAGGTTCATGTGCTCTCTATGTAGGTGAATTTGACAGACGCCCAGCTCGCTGTTAGTGTCATGAACATGTGCTCTCTATGCAGGGGAATGCGACAGACTCCCAGGTCGCTGTTAGTGTTAGAAACATGTGCTCTCTATGCAAGGGAATGTGACCGACTCCCAGCTCGCTGTTAGTGTTAGGAACATGTGCTCCCTATGCAGGGGAATGTGACAGACGGCCAGGTCGCTGTTAGTGTTAGGAACATGTGCTGTCTATGCAGGGGAATGCGACAGACGCCCAGCTTGCTCTTAGTGTTTGGAACATGTGGTCTCTATGCAGGGGAATGTGACAGACTCCCTGCTCGCTGTTAGTGTTAGGAACATGTGCTGTCTATGCAAGGGAATTTGACAGACTCCCAGCTCACTGTTAGTGTTAGGAACATGTGGTCTCTATGCAGGGGAATGTGACAGACTCCCTGCTCGCTGTTAGTGTTAGGAACATGTGCTGTCTATGCAAGGGAATTTGACAGACTCCCAGCTCGCTGTTAGTGTTAGGAACATGTGGTCTGTATGCAGGGGAATGTGACAGACTCCCTGCTCGCTGTTAGTGTTAGGAACATGTGCTGTCTATGCAAGGGAATTTGACAGGCTCCCAGCTCGCTGTTAGTGTTAGGAACATGTGCTCTCTATGCAGGGGAATGTGACAGACTACCAGCTCGCTGTTAGTGTTAGGAACAGGTGCTCTCTATTCAGGGGAATGTGACAGAAGCCCAGTTCGCTGTTAGTGTTAGGAACATGTTCTCTGTATGCAAGGGAATGGGATAGACTCCCAGCCCGCTGTTAGTGTTAGGAACATGTGCTGTCTATGCAGGGGAATGCGACAGACGCCCAGCTCACTGTTAGTGTTAGGAACATGTGGTCTCTATGCATGGGAATGTGACAGACTCCTTGCTCGCTGTTAGTGTTAGGAACATGTGCTGTCTATGCAAGGGAATTTGACAGACTCCCAGCTCGCTGTTAGTGTTAGGAACATGTGCTCTCTATGCAGGGGACTGTGACAGACTACCAGCTCGCTGTTAGTGCTCTCTGTGCAAGGCAATGTTACAGCCTCCCAGCTTGCTGTTAGTGTTCGGAACATGTGCTCTCCATGCAAGGGAATATGACAGACTCCCAGCTTACTGTTCGTGCTCTCTGTGTAAGGTAATGTGACAGACTCCCAGCTCGCTGTTAGTTTTAGGAACATTTGCTCTCTATGCAAGGAAATGCGACAGACTCCCAGCTCCCTGTTAGTGTTAGGAACATGTGCTTTCTATACCAGGGAATGTGACAGACTCCCAGCTCGCTGTTAGTGCTAAGAACATGTGCTCTCTATGCAAGGGAATGTGACAGACTCCCAGCTCGCTGTTAGTGTTAGGAACATGTGCTCTCTATGCAAGGGAATGTGACAGACACCCAGCTTGCTGTTAGTGTTAGGAACATGTGCGCTCTATGCATTGGAATTTGACAGAATCCCAGCTCGTTGTTAGTTTTACGAACATATGCTCTCTATGCAAGGGAATGTGACAGACTCCAACCTCACTGTTAGTGTTAGGAACATATGCTGTCTATGCAAGGGAATGTGACAGACTCCCAGCTCGCTGTTAGTGTTAGGAACATGTGCTCTCTATGCAGGGGAATGTGACAGACTCCCAGCTCGCTGTTAGTGCTCTCTGTGCAAGGGAATGTGACAGACTCCCAGCTTGCTGTTAGTGTTCGGAACTAGTGCTCTCTATGCAAGGGAATGTGAAAGACTCCCAGCTTGCTGTTAGTGCTCTCTGTGCCCAAGAATGTGACAGATTCCCAGCTCGTTGTTAGTTTTAGGAACATTTGCTCTCTATGCAAGGAAATGCAACAGACGTCCAGCTCCCTGTCAGTGTTAGGAACATGTGCTTTCTATGGAAGGGAATGTGACAGATTCCCAGCTCACTCTTAGTGTTATGAACATGAGTTCCTTATGCAGGAGAATGTGACAGATGCCCAGCGCATTGTTAATGTTAGGAATATGTGCTCTTTCTGCAAGGGAATGTTACAGACTACCAGCTCGCTACTGGTGTTAGGAACATATGCTCTCTATGCAGGTGAATGTGACAGACGCCCAGATCGCTGTTAGTGTTAGGAACATTTGCTCTCTATGCAGGGGAATGTGACTGACGCCCAGCTCGCTGTTAGTGTTAGGAACATGTGCACTGTGCAAGGGAATGTGACCAACTCCCAGCTCATTGTTAGTGTTAGGAACATGTGCTGTCTATGGAAGGGAATGTGACAGACTCCCAGCTTGCTGTTAGTGTTAGGAACATTTGCTCTCTATGCAGGGGAATGTGTCAGACTCCCAGCTCGCTGTTAGTGCTCTCTGTGCAAGGGAATGTGACAGACACCCAGCTCGCTGTTAGGGAATGTGACAGACTCCCAGCTCGCTGTTAGTGTTAGGAACATGTGCTCTCTATGCAGGGGAATGTGACAGACGCCCAGCTAGCTGTTAGTGTTAGGAACTTGTGCTCTCTATGCAGGGGAATGTGACAGACTCTCAGCTCGCTGTTAGTGTTAGCATCATGTGCTCTCTATGCAGGGGAATGTGACAGAGGCCCAGCTTGCTGTTAGTGTTAGGAACATGTCCTCTCTATGCAGGGGAATGTGACAGACTCCCAACTTGCTGTTAGTGTTAGGAACATGTGCTCTCTATGCAGGGGAATGTGACAGACTCCCAGCTCGCTGTTAGTGTTAGGAACATGTGCTGACTATGCAGGGGATCGTGACAGACGCCCAGCTTGCTGTTAGTGTTAGGAATGTTTGCTTTCTATGCAAGGGAATGTGACAGACTCCCAGCTTGCTGTTAGTGTTAGGAACATGTGCTCTCTATGCAGGGGAATGCGACAGACTTCCAGCTCGCTGTTAGTGCTCGGAACATTTGCTCTCTATGCAAGGGAATGTGACAGACTCCCAGCTCGTTGTTAGTGTTAGGAACATGTGCTGTCTGTGCCCGGGAATGTGACAGACTCCCAGCTCACTTTTAGTGTTAGTAACATGTGCTCCTTATGCAGGAGAATGTGACAGACACCCAGCTCGCTGTTAATGTTAAGAATATGTGCTCTCTCTGCAAGGGAATGTGACATACTCCCAGCTCGCTGTTAGTGTTAGGAACATGTGCTCCCTATGCAGGGGAATGTGACAGACGGCCAGGTCACTGTTAGTGTTAGGAACATGTGCTGTCTATGCAGGGGAATGCGACAGACGCCCAGCTCGCTGTTAGTGTTTGGAACATGTGGTCTCTATGCAGGGGAATGTGACAGACTCCCTGCTCGCTGTTAGTATTAGGAACATGTGCTGTCTATGCAAGGGAATTTGACAGACTCCCAGCTCGCTGTTAGTATTAGGAACATGTGGTCTCTATGCAGGGGAATGTGACAGACTCCCTGCTCGCTGTTAGTGTTAGGAACATGTGCTGTCTATGCAAGGGAATTTGACAGACTCCCAGCTCGCTGTTAGTGTTAGGAACATGTGGTCTGTATGCAGGGGAATGTGACAGACTCCCTGCTCGCTGTTAGTGTTAGGAACATGTGCTGTCTATGCAAGGGAATTTGACAGGCTCCCAGCTCGCTGTTAGTGTTAGGAACATGTGCTCTCTATGCAGGGGAATGTGACAGACTACCAGCTCGCTGTTAGTGTTAGGAACAGGTGCTCTCTATTCAGGGGAATGTGACAGAAGCCCAGTTCGCTGTTAGTGTTAGGAACATGTTCTCTGTATGCAAGGGAATGTGATAGACTCCCAGCCCGCTGTTAGTGTTAGGAACATGTGCTGTCTATGCAGGGGAATGCGACAGACGCCCAGCTCGCTGTTAGTGCTCTCTGTGCAAGGCAATGTTACAGCCTCCCAGCTTGCTGTTAGTGTTAGGAACATGTGGTCTCTATGCAGGGGAATGTGACAGACTCCTTGCTCGCTGTTAGTGTTAGGAACATGTGCTGTCTATGCAAGGGAATTTGACAGACTCCCAGCTCGCTGTTAGTGTTAGGAACATGTGCTCTCTATGCAGGGGACTGTGACAGACTACCAGCTCGCTGTTAGTGCTCTCTGTGCAAGGCAATGTTACAGCCTCCCAGCTTGCTGTTAGTGTTCGGAACATGTGTTCTCTATGCAAGGGAATATGACAGACTCCCAGCTCACTGTTCGTGCTCTCTGTGTAAGGGAATGCGACAGACTCCCAGCTCGCTGTTAGTTTTAGGAACATTTGCTCTCTATGCAAGGAAATGCGACAGACTCCCAGCTCCCTGTTAGTGTTAGGAACATGTGCTTTCTATACCAGGGAATGTGACAGACTCCCAGCTCGCTGTTAGTGCTAAGAACATGTGCTCTCTATGCAAGGGAATGTGACAGACTCCCAGCTCGCTGTTAGTGTTAGGAACATGTGCTCTCTATGCAAGGGAATGTGACAGACACCCAGCTTGCTGTTAGTGTTAGGAACATGTGCGCTCTATGCAGTGGAATTTGACAGAATCCCAGCTCGTTGTTAGTTTTACGAACATATGCTCTCTATGCAAGGGAATGTGACAGACTCCAACCTCACTGTTAGTGTTAGGAACATATGCTGTCTATGCAAGGGAATGTGACAGACTCCCAGCTCGCTGTTAGTGTTAGGAACATGTGATCTCTATGCAGGGGAATGTGACAGACTCCCAGCTCGCTGTTAGTGCTCTCTGTGCAAGGGAATGTGACAGACTCCCAGCTTGCTGTTAGTGTTCGGAACTAGTGCTCTCTATGCAAGGGAATGTGAAAGACTCCCAGCTTGCTGTTAGTGCTCTCTGTGCCCAGGAATGTGACAGATTCCCAGCTCGTTGTTAGTTTTAGGAACATTTGCTCTCTATGCAAGGAAATGCAACAGACTTCCAGCTCCCTGTCAGTGTTAGGAACATGTGCTTTCTATGGAAGGGAATGTGACAGATTCCCAGCTCACTCTTAGTGTTATGAACATGAGTTCCTTATGCAGGAGAATGTGACAGATGCCCAGCGCATTGTTAATGTTAGGAATATGTGCTCTTTCTACAAGGGAATGTTACAGACTACCAGCTCGCTACTAGTGTTAGGAACATATGCTCTCTATGCAGGTGAATGTGACAGACGCCCAGCTCGCTGTTAGTGTTAGGAACATGTGCTCTCTATGCAGGGGAATGTGACTGACGCCCAGCTCGCTGTTAGTGTTAGGAACATGTGCGCTGTGCAAGGGAATGTGACCAACTCCCAGCTCATTTATAGTGTTAGGAACATGTGCTGTCTATGGAAGGGAATGTGACAGACTCACAGCTTGCTGTTAGTGTTAGGAACATTTGCTCTCTATGCAGGGGAAATTTGCTCTCTATGCAGGGGAATGTGACAGACTCCCAGCTCGCTGTTAGTGCTCTCTGTGCAAAGGAATGTGACAGACTCCCAGCTTGCTGTTAGTGTTCGGAACATGTGCTCTCTATGCAAGGGAATGTGACAGACTCCCAGCTCGCTGTTAGTGCTCTCTGTTCAAGTGAATGTGACAGACACCCAGCTCGCTGTTAGGGAATGTGACAGACTCCCAGCTCGCTGTTAGTGTTAGGAACATGTGCTCTCTATGCAGGGGAATGTGACAGACGCCCAGCTAGCTGTTAGTGTTAGGAACTTGTGCTCTCTATGCAGGGGAATGTGACAGACTCTAAGCTCGCTGTTAGTGTTAGGAACATGTGCTCTCTATGCAGGGGAATGTGACAGAGGCCCAGCTTGCTGTTAGTGTTAGGAACATGTCCTCTCTATAAAGGGGAATGTGACTGACTCCCAACTCGCTGTTAGTGTTAGGAACATGTGGTCTCTATGCAGGGGAATGTGACAGACTCCCAGCTCGCTTTTAGTGTTAGGAACATGTGCTGACTATGCAGGGGATCGTGACAGACGCCCAGCTTGCTGTTAGTGTTAGGAACGTTTGCTTTCTATGCAGGGGAATGTGACAGACTCCCAGCTTGCTGTTAGTTTTAGGAACATGTGCTCTCTATGCAGGGGAATGCGACAGACTCCCAGCTCGCTGTTAGTGCTCGGAACATTTGCTCTCTATGCAAGGGAATGTGACAGACTCCCAGCTCGTTGTTAGTGTTAGGAACATGTGCTGTCTATGCAAGGGAATGTGACAGACTCCCAGCTCATTGTTAGTGATCGGATCATGTGCTGTCTATGCAGGTGATGTGACAGACTCCCATCTCGTTGTTAGTGCTCTCTGTGCCTGGGAATGTGACAGACTCCCAGCTCACTTTTAGTGTTAGGAACATGTGCTCTCTATGTAGGTGAATGTGACAGACGCCCAACTCGCTGTTAGTATTAGGAACATGTGCTCTCTATGCAAAGGAATGTGACAGACTCCCAGCTTGCTGTTATTTTTAGGAACATGTGCTCTCTCTGCAAGGGAATGTGACGTACTCCCAGCTCGCTGCAAGTGTTAGGAACATGTGCTCTCTATGTAGGTGAATGTGACAGACGCCCAGCTCGCTGTTAGTGTAAGGAACATGTGCTCTCTATGCAGGGGAATGCGACAGACTCCCAGCTCGCTGTTAGTGTTAGAAACATGTGCTCTCTATGCAAGGGAATATGACAAACTCCCAGCTCGCTGTTAGTGTTAGGAACATGTGCCATCTATGCAAGGGAATGTTATAGACTCCCAGCTTGCTGTTAGTGCTCTCTGTGCCCGGGAATGTGACAGACTCCCAGCTCGCTGTTAGTTTTAGGAACATTTGCTCTCTATGCAAGGAAATGCAACAGACTTCCTGCTGCTTGTCAGAGTTAGGAACATGTGCTTTCTATGCACGGGAATGTGACAGACTCCCAGCTTGCTGTTAGTGTTAGGAAGATGTGCTATCTATAGGAGGGAATGTGACATACTCCCAGTTCGCTGTTAGTGTTAGGAACATGTGCTCTCTATGCAAGGGAATGTGACAGACTCTGAGCTCGCTTTTAGTGTTAGGAACATGTGCTCCTTATACAGGAGAATGTGACGTACTCCCAGCTTGCTGTTAGTGTTAGGAAGATGTGCTATCTATAGGAGGGAATGTGACATACTCCCAGTTCGCTGTTAATGTTAGGAATATGTGCTCTCTCTGCAAGGGAATGTGACAGACTCCCAGCTGGCTGTTAGTTTTAGGAACATGTGCTCTCTCTGCAAGGGAAGGTGACATACTCTCAACTCGCTGCTAGTGTTAGGAACATGTGCTCTCTATGTAGGTGAATGTGACAGATGCCCAGCTCGCTGTTAGTGTCATGAACATGTGCTCTCTATGCAGGGGAATGCGACAGACTCCCAGGTCGCTGTTAGTGTTAGAAACATGTGCTCTCTATGCAAGGGAATGTGACCGACTCCCAGCTCGCTGTTAGTGTTAGGAACATGTGCTGTCTATGCAAGGGAATGTTATAGACTTCCAGGTCGCTGTTAGTGTTCTCTGTGCCCGGGAATGTGAAAGGCTCCCAGCACGCTGTTAGTTTTAGAAACATTTGCTCTCTATGCAAAGAAATGCAACAGGCTTCCTGCTGCTTGTCAGTGTTAGGAACATGTGCTTTCTATGCAAGGGAATGTGACAGACTCCCAGCTCGCTGTTAGTGTTAGGAACATGTGCTCCCTATGCCGGGGAATGTGACAGACGGCCAGGTCGCTGTTAGTGTTAGGAACATGTGCTGTCTATGCAGGGGAATGCGACAGACGCCCAGCTCGCTGTTAGTGTTTGGAACATGTGGTCTCTATGCAGGGGAATGTGACAGACTCCCTGCTCGCTGTTAGTGTTAGGAACATGTGCTGTCTATGCAAGGGAATTTGACAGACTCCCAGCTCGCTGTTAGTGTTAGGAACATGTGGTCTCTATGCAGGGGAATGTGACAGACTCCCTGCTCGCTGTTAGTGTTAGGAACATGTGCTGTCTATGCAAGGGAATTTGACAGACTCCCAGCTCGCTGTTAGTGTTAGGAACATGTGGTCTGTATGCAGGGGAATGTGACAGACTCCCTGCTCGCTGTTAGTGTTAGGAACATGTGCTGTCTATGCAAGGGAATTTGACAGGCTCCCAGCTCGCTGTTAGTGTTAGGAACATGTGCTCTCTATGCAGGGGAATGTGACAGACTACCAGCTCGCTGTTAGTGTTAGGAACAGGTGCTCTCTATTCAGGGGAATGTGACAGAAGCCCAGTTCGCTGTTAGTGTTAGGAACATGTTCTCTGTATGCAAGGGAATGTGATAGACTCCCAGCCCGCTGTTGGTGTTAGGAACATGTGCTGTCTATGCAGGGGAATGCGACAGACGCCCAGCTCACTGTTAGTGTTAGGAACATGTGGTCTCTATGCAGGGGAATGTGACAGACTCCTTGCTCGCTGTTAGTGTTAGGAACATGTGCTGTCTATGCAAGGGAATTTGACAGACTCCCAGCTCGCTGTTAGTGTTAGGAACATGTGGTCTCTATGCAGGGGACTGTGACAGACTACCAGCTCGCTGTTAGTGCTCTCTGTGCAAGGCAATGTTACAGCCTCCCAGCTTGCTGTTAGTGTTCGGAACATGTGCTCTCTATGCAAGGGAATATGACAGACTCCCAGCTCACTGTTCGTGCTCTCTGTGTAAGGGAATGTGACAGACTCCCAGCTCGCTGTTAGTTTTTGGAACATTTGCTCTCTATGCAAGGAAATGCGACAGACTCCCAGCTCGCTGTTAGTGCTAAGAACATGTGCTCTCTATGCAAGGGAATGTGACAGACTCCCAGCTCGCTGTTAGTGCTAAGAACATGTGCTCTCTATGCAAGGGAATGTGACAGACTCCCAGCTCGCTGTTAGTGCTAAGAACATGTGCTCTCTATGCAAGGGAATGTGACAGACTCCCAGCTCGCTGTTAGTGCTAAGAACATGTGCTCTCTATGCAAGGGAATGTGACAGACTCCGTGCTCGCTGTTAGTGTTAGGAACATGTGCACTCTATGCATTGGAATTTGACAGAATCCCAGCTTGTTGTTAGTTTTACGAACATATGCTCTCTATGCAAGGGAATGTGACAGACTCCAACCTCACTGTTAGTGTTAGGAACATATGCTGTCTATGCAAGGGAATGTGACAGACTCCCAGCTCGCTGTTAGTGTTAGGAACATGTGCTCTCTATGCAGGGGAATGTGACAGACTCCCAGCTCGCTGTTAGTGCTCTCTGTGCAAGGGAATGTGACAGACTCCCAGCTTGCTGTTAGTGTTCGGAACTAGTGCTCTCTATGCAAGGGAATGTGAAAGACTCCCAGCTTGCTGTTAGTGCTCTCTGTGCCCAGGAATGTGACAGATTCCCAGCTCGTTGTTAGTTTTAGGAACATTTGCTCTCTATGCAAGGAAATGCAACAGACTTCCAGCTCCCTGTCAGTGTTAGGAACATGTGCTTTCTATGGAAGGGAATGTGACAGATTCCCAGCTCACTCTTAGTGTTATGAACATGAGTTCCTTATGCAGGAGAATGTGACAGATGCCCAGCGCATTGTTAATGTTAGGAACATGTGCTCTCTATGCAGGGGAATGTGACTGACGCCCAGCTCGCTGTTAGTGTTAGGAACATGTGCGCTGTGCAAGGGAATGTGACCAACTCCCAGCTCATTTATAGTGTTAGGAACATGTGCTGTCTATGGAAGGGAATGTGACAGACTCCCAACTTGCTGTTAGTGTTAGGAACATTTGCTCTCTATGCAGGGGAATGTGACAGACTCCCAGCTCGCTGTTAGTGCTCTCTGTGCAAAGGAAAGGTACAGACTCCCAGCTTGCTGTTAGTGTTCGGAACATGTGCTCTCTATGCAAGGGAATGTGACAGACTCCCAGCTCGCTGTTAGTGCTCTCTGTGCAAGTGAATGTGACAGACACCCAGCTCGCTGTTAGGGAATGTGACAGACTCCCAGCTCGCTGTTAGTGTTAGGAACATGTGCTCTCTATGCAGGGGAATGTGACAGACGCCCAGCTAGCTGTTAGTGTTAGGAACTTGTGCTCTCTATGCAGGGGAATGTGACAGACTCTCAGCTCGCTGTTAGTGTTAGGAACATGTGCTCTCTATGCAGGGGAATGTGACAGAGGCCCAGCTTGCTGTTAGTGTTAGGAACATGTCCTCTCTATACAGGGGAATGTGACAGACTCCCAACTCGCTGTTAGTGTTAGGAACATGTGCTCTCTATGCAGGGGAATGTGACAGACTCCCAGCTCGCTGTTAGTGTTAGGAACATGTGCTGACTATGCAGGGGATCGTGACAGACGCCCAGCTTGCTGTTAGTGTTAGGAACGTTTGCTTTCTATGCAGGGGAATGTGACAGACTCCCAGCTTGCTGTTAGTGTTAGGAACATTTGCTCTCTATGCAGGGGAATGTGACAGACTCCAAGCTCACTGTTAGTGCTCTCTGTGCAAAGGAATGTGACAGACTCCCAGCTTGCTGTTAGTGTTCGGAACATGTGCTCTCTATGCAAGGGAATGTGACAGACTCCCAGCTCACTGTTAGTGCTCTCTGTGCAAGGGAATGTGACAGACACCCAGCTCGCTGTTAGGGAATGTGACAGACTCCCAGCTCGCTGTTAGTGTTAGGAACATGTGCTGTCTATGCAAGGGAATTTGACAGACTCCCAGCTCGCTGTTAGTGTTAGGAACATGTGGTCTGTATGCAGGGGAATGTGACAGACTCCCTGCTCGCTGTTAGTGTTAGGAACATGTGCTGTCTATGCAAGGGAATTTGACAGGCTCCCAGCTCGCTGTTAGTGTTAGGAACATGTGCTCTCTATGCAGGGGAATGTGACAGACTACCAGCTCGCTGTTAGTGTTAGGAACAGGTGCTCTCTATTCAGGGGAATGTGACAGAAGCCCAGTTCGCTGTTAGTGTTAGGAACATGTTCTCTGTATGCAAGGGAATGTGATAGACTCCCAGCCCGCTGTTAGTGTTAGGAACATGTGCTGTCTATGCAGGGGAATGCGACAGACGCCCAGCTCACTGTTAGTGTTAGGAACATGTGATCTCTATGCAGGGGAATGTGACAGACTCCGTGCTCGCTGTTAGTGTTAGGAACATGTGCTGTCTATGCAAGGGAATTTGACAGACTCCCAGCTCGCTGTTAGTGTTAGGAACATGTGGTCTCTATGCAGGGGACTGTGACAGACTACCAGCTCGCTGTTAGTGCTCTCTGTGCAAGGCAATGTTACAGCCTCCCAGCTTGCTGTTAGTGTTCGGAACATGTGCTCTCTATGCAAGGGAATATGACAGACTCCCAGCTCACTGTTCGTGCTCTCTGTGTAAGGGAATGTGACAGACTCCCAGCTCGCTGTTAGTTTTTGGAACATTTGCTCTCTATGCAAGGAAATGCGACAGACTCCCAGCTCCCTGTTAGTGTTAGGAACATGTGCTTTCTATACCAGGGAATGTGACAGACTCCCAGCTCGCTGTTAGTGCTAAGAACATGTGCTCTCTATGCAAGGGAATGTGACAGACTCCCAGCTCGCTGTTAGTGTTAGGAACATGTGCTCTCTATGCAAGGGAATGTGACAGACACCCAGCTTGCTGTTAGTGTTAGGAACATGTGCACTCTATGCATTGGAATTTGACAGAATCCCAGCTCGTTGTTAGTTTTACGAACATATGCTCTCTATGCAAGGGAATGTGACAGACTCCAACCTCACTGTTAGTGTTAGGAACATATGCTGTCTATGCAAGGGAATGTGACAGACTCCCAGCTTGCTGTTAGTGTTAGGAACATGTGCTCTCTATGCAGGGGAATGTGACAGACTCCCAGCTCGCTGTTAGTGCTCTCTGTGCAAGGGAATGTGACAGACTCCCAGCTTGCTGTTAGTGTTCGGAACTAGTGCTCTCTATGCAAGGGAATGTGAAAGACTCCCAGCTTGCTGTTAGTGCTCTCTGTGCCCAGGAATGTGACAGATTCCCAGCTCGTTGTTAGTTTTAGGAACATTTGCTCTCTATGCAAGGAAATGCAACAGACTTCCTGCTCCCTGTCAGTGTTAGGAACATGTGCTTTCTATGGAAGGGAATGTGACAGATTCCCAGCTCACTCTTAGTGTTATGAACATGAGTTCCTTATGCAGGAGAATGTGACAGATGCCCAGCGCATTGTTAATGTTAGGAATATGTGCTCTTTCTGCAAGGGAATGTTACAGACTACCAGCTCGCTACTAGTGTTAGGAACATATGCTCTCTATGCAGGTGAATGTGACAGACGCCCAGCTCGCTGTTAGTGTTAGGAACATGTGCTCTCTATGCAGGGGAATGTGACTGACGCCCAGCTCGCTGTTAGTGTTAGGAACATGTGCGCTGTGCAAGGGAATGTGACCAACTCCCAGCTCATTTATAGTGTTAGGAACATGTGCTGTCTATGGAAGGGAATGTGACAGACTCCCAGCTTGCTGTTAGTGTTAGGAACATTTGCTCTCTATGCAGGGGAATGTGACAGACTCCCAGCTCGCTGTTAGTGCTCTCTGTGCAAAGGAAAGGTACAGACTCCCAGCTTGCTGTTAGTGTTCGGAACATGTGCTCTCTATGCAAGGGAATGTGACAGACTCCCAGCTCGCTGTTAGTGCTCTCTGTGCAAGTGAATGTGACAGACACCCAGCTCGCTGTTAGGGAATGTGACAGACTCCCAGCTCGCTGTTAGTGTTAGGAACATGTGCTCTCTATGCAGGGGAATGTGACAGACGCCCAGCTAGCTGTTAGTGTTAGGAACTTGTGCTCTCTATGCAGGGGAATGTGACAGACTCTCAGCTCGCTGTTAGTGTTAGGAACATGTGCTCTCTATGCAGGGGAATGTGACAGAGGCCCAGCTTGCTGTTAGTGTTAGGAACATGTCCTCTCTATACAGGGGAATGTGACAGACTCCCAACTCGCTGTTAGTGTTAGGAACATGTGCTCTCTATGCAGGGGAATGTGACAGACTCCCAGCTCGCTGTTAGTGTTAGGAACATGTGCTGACTATGCAGGGGATCGTGACAGACGCCCAGCTTGCTGTTAGTGTTAGGAACGTTTGCTTTCTATGCAGGGGAATGTGACAGACTCCCAGCTTGCTGTTAGTGTTAGGAACATGTGCTCTCTATGCAGGGGAATGCGACAGACTCCCAGCTCGCTGTTAGTGCTCGGAACATTTGCTCTCTATGCAAGGGAATGTGACAGACTCCCAGCTCGTTGTTAGTGTTAGGAACATGTGCTGTCTATGCAAGGGAATGTGACAGACTCCCAGCTCATTGTTAGTGATCGGATCATGTGCTGTCTATGCAGGTGATGTGACAGACGCCCAGCTCACTTTTAGTGTTAGGAACATGTGCTCTCTATGTAGGTGAATATGACAGACGCCCAACTCGCTGTTAGTATTAGGAACATGTGCTCTCTATGCAAAGGAATGTGACAGACTCCCAGCTTGCTGTTATTTTTAGGAACATGTGCTCTCTCTGCAAGGGAATGTGATGTACTCCCAGCTCGCTGCAAGTGTTAGGAACATGTGCTCTCTATGTAGGTGAATGTGACAAACTCCCAGCTCGCTGTTAGTGTTAGGAACATGTGCCATCTATGCAAGGGAATGTTATAGACTCCCAGCTTGCTGTTAGTGCTCTCTGTGCCCGGGAATGTGACAGACTCCCAGCTCGCTGTTAGTTTTAGGAACATTTGCTCTCTATGCAAGGAAATGCAACAGACTTCCTGCTGCTTGTCAGTGTTAGGAACATGTGCTTTCTATGCACGGTAATGTGACAGACTCCCAGCTTGCTGTTAGTGTTAGGAAGATGTGCTCTCTATAGGAGGGAATGTGACATACTCCCAGTTCGCTGTTAGTGTTAGGAACATGTGCTCTCTATGCAAGGGAATGTGACAGACTCTGAGATCGCTTTTAGTGTTAGGAACATGTGCTCCTTATACAGGAGAATGTGACAGACGCCCAGCTCGCTGTTAATGTTAGGAATATGTGCTCTCTCTGCAAGGGAATGTGACATACTCCCAGCTCGCTGCTAGTGTTAGGAACATGTGCTCTCTATGTAGGTGAATGTGACAGACGCCCAACTCGCTGTTAGTGTTAGGAACATGTGCTCTCTATGCAAAGGAATGTGACAGACTCCCAGCTTGCTGTTAGTTTTAGGAACTAGTGCTCTCTATGCAAGGGAATGTGAAAGACTCCCAGCTTGCTGTTAGTGCTCTCTGTGCCCAGGAATGTGACAGATTCCCAGCTCGTTGTTAGTTTTAGGAACATTTGCTCTCTATGCAAGGAAATGCAACAGACTTCCAGCTCCCTGTCAGTGTTAGGAACATGTGCTTTCTATGGAAGGGAATGTGACAGATTCCCAGCTCACTCTTAGTGTTATGAACATGAGTTCCTTATGCAGGAGAATGTGACAGATGCCCAGCGCATTGTTAATGTTAGGAATATGTGCTCTTTCTGCAAGGGAATGTTACAGACTACCAGCTCGCTACTAGTGTTAGGAACATATGCTCTCTATGCAGGTGAATGTGACAGACGCCCAGCTCGCTGTTAGTGTTAGGAACATGTGCTCTCTATGCAGGGGAATGTGACTGATGCCCAGCTCGCTGTTAGTGTTAGGAACATGTGCGCTGTTAGGGAATGTGACAGACTCCCAGCTCGCTGTTAGTGTTAGGAACATGTGCTCTCTATGCAGGGGAATGTGACAGACGCCCAGCTAGCTGTTAGTGTTAGGAACTTGTGCTCTCTATGCAGGGGAATGTGACAGACTCTCAGCTCGCTGTTAGTGTTAGGAACATGTGCTCTCTATGCAGGGGAATGTGACAGAGGCCCAGCTTGCTGTTAGTGTTAGGAACATGTCCTCTCTATACAGGGGAATGTGACAGACTCCCAACTCGCTGTTAGTGTTAGGAACATGTGCTCTCTATGCAGGGGAATGTGACAGACTCCCAGCTCGCTGTTAGTGTTAGGAACATGTGCTGACTATGCAGGGGATCGTGACAGACGCCCAGCTTGCTGTTAGTGTTAGGAACGTTTGCTTTCTATGCAGGGGAATGTGACAGACTCCCAGCTTGCTGTTAGTGTTAGGAACATGTGCTCTCTATGCAGGGGAATGCGACAGACTCCCAGCTCGCTGTTAGTGCTCGGAACATTTGCTCTCTATGCAAGGGAATGTGACAGACTCCCAGCTCGTTGTTAGTGTTAGGAACATGTGCTGTCTATGCAAGGGAATGTGACAGACTCCCAGCTCATTGTTAGTGATCGGATCATGTGCTGTCTATGCAGGTGATGTGACAGACGCCCAGCTCACTTTTAGTGTTAGGAACATGTGCTCTCTATGTAGGTGAATATGACAGACGCCCAACTCGCTGTTAGTATTAGGAACATGTGCTCTCTATGCAAAGGAATGTGACAGACTCCCAGCTTGCTGTTATTTTTAGTTACATGTGCTCTCTCTGCAAGGGAATGTGACGTACTCCCAGCTCGCTGCAAGTGTTAGGAACATGTGCTCTCTATGTAGGTGAATGTGACAAACTCCCAGCTCGCTGTTAGTGTTAGGAACATGTGCCATCTATGCAAGGTAATGTTATAGACTCCCAGCTTGCTGTTAGTGCTCTCTGTGCCCGGGAATGTGACAGACTCCCAGCTCGCTGTTAGTTTTAGGAACATTTGCTCTCTATGCAAGGAAATGCAACAGACTTCCTGCTGCTTGTCAGTGTTAGGAACATGTGCTTTCTATGCACGGGAATGTGACAGACTCCCAGCTTGCTGTTAGTGTTAGGAAGATGTGCTCTCTATAGGAGGGAATGTGACATACTCCCAGTTCGCTGTTAGTGTTAGGAACATGTGCTCTCTATGCAAGGGAATGTGACAGACTCTGAGATCGCTTTTAGTGTTAGGAACATGTGCTCCTTATACAGGAGAATGTGACAGACGCCCAGCTCGCTGTTAATGTTAGGAATATGTGCTCTCTCTGCAAGGGAATGTGACATACTCCCAGCTCGCTGCTAGTGTTAGGAACATGTGCTCTCTATGTAGGTGAATGTGACAGACGCCCAACTCGCTGTTAGTGTTAGGAACATGTGCTCTCTATGCAAAGGAATGTGACAGACTCCCAGCTTGCTGTTAGTTTTAGGAACGTGTGCTCTCTCTGCAAGGGAAGGTGACATACTCTCAACTCGCTGCTAGTGTTAGGAACATGTGCTCTCTATGTAGGTGAATGTGACAGACGCCCAGCTCGCTGTTAGTGTCATGAACATGTGCTCTCTATGCAAGGGAATGTGACCGACTCCCAGCTCGCTGTTAGTGTTAGGAACATGTGCTCTCTATGCAAGGGAATGTGACAGACGCCCAGCTCGCTGTTAGTGTTAGGAACATGTGCTCTCTATGCAGGGGAATGTGACTGACTCCCAGCTCGCTGTTAGTGTTAGGAACATGTGCGCTGTGCAAGGGAATGTGACCAACTCCCAGCTCATTTATAGTGTTAGGAACATGTGCTGTCTATGGAAGGGAATGTGACAGACTCCCAGCTTGCTGTTAGTGTTAGGAACATTTGCTCTCTATGCAGGGGAATGTGACAGACTCCCAGCTCGCTGTTAGTGCTCTCTGTGCAAAGGAAAGGTACAGACTCCCAGCTTGCTGTTAGTGTTCGGAACATGTGCTCTCTATGCAAGGGAATGTGACAGACTCCCAGCTCGCTGTTAGTGCTCTCTGTGCAAGTGAATGTGACAGACACCCAGCTCGCTGTTAGGGAATGTGACAGACTCCCAGCTCGCTGTTAGTGTTAGGAACATGGGCTCTCTATGCAGGGGAATGTGACAGACGCCCAGCTAGCTGTTAGTGTTAGGAACTTGTGCTCTCTATGCAGGGGAATGTGACAGACTCTCAGCTCGCTGTTAGTGTTAGGAACATGTGCTCTCTATGCAGGGGAATGTGACAGAGGCCCAGCTTGCTGTTAGTGTTAGGAACATGTCCTCTCTATACAGGGGAATGTGACAGACTCCCAACTCGCTGTTAGTGTTAGGAACATGTGCTCTCTATGCAGGGGAATGTGACAGACTCCCAGCTCGCTGTTAGTGTTAGGAACATGTGCTGACTATGCAGGGGATCGTGACAGACGCCCAGCTTGCTGTTAGTGTTAGGAACGTTTGCTTTCTATGCAGGGGAATGTGACAGACTCCCAGCTTGCTGTTAGTGTTAGGAACATGTGCTCTCTATGCAGGGGAATGCGACAGACTCCCAGCTCGCTGTTAGTGCTCGGAACATTTGCTCTCTATGCACGGGAATGTGACAGACTCCCAGCTCGTTGTTAGTGTTAGGAACATGTGCTGTCTATGCAAGGGAATGTGACAGACTCCCAGCTCATTGTTAGTGATCGGATCATGTGCTGTCTATGCAGGTGATGTGACAGACGCCCAGCTCACTTTTAGTGTTAGGAACATGTGCTCTCTATGTAGGTGAATATGACAGACGCCCAACTCGCTGTTAGTATTAGGAACATGTGCTCTCTATGCAAAGGAATGTGACAGACTCCCAGCTTGCTGTTATTTTTAGGAACATGTGCTCTCTCTGCAAGGGAATGTGACGTACTCCCAGCTCGCTGCAAGTGTTAGGAACATGTGCTCTCTATGTAGGTGAATGTGACAAACTCCCAGCTCGCTGTTAGTGTTAGGAACATGTGCCATCTATGCAAGGGAATGTTATAGACTCCCAGCTTGCTGTTAGTGCTCTCTGTGCCCGGGAATGTGACAGACTCCCAGCTCGCTGTTAGTTTTAGGAACATTTGCTCTCTATGCAAGGAAATGCAACAGACTTCCTGCTGCTTGTCAGTGTTAGGAACATGTGCTTTCTATGCACGGGAATGTGACAGACTCCCAGCTTGCTGTTAGTGTTAGGAAGATGTGCTCTCTATAGGAGGGAATGTGACATACTCCCAGTTCGCTGTTAGTGTTAGGAACATGTGCTCTCTATGCAAGGGAATGTGACAGACTCTGAGATCGCTTTTAGTGTTAGGAACATGTGCTCCTTATACAGGAGAATGTGACAGACGCCCAGCTCGCTGTTAATGTTAGGAATATGTGCTCTCTCTGCAAGGGAATGTGACATACTCCCAGCTCGCTGCTAGTGTTAGGAACATGTGCTCTCTATGTAGGTGAATGTGACAGACGCCCAACTCGCTGTTAGTGTTAGGAACATGTGCTCTCTATGCAAAGGAATGTGACAGACTCCCAGCTTGCTGTTAGTTTTAGGAACTTGTGCTCTCTCTGCAAGGGAAGGTGACATACTCTCAACTCGCTGCTAGTGTTAGGAACATGTGCTCTCTATGTAGGTGAATGTGACAGACGCCCAGCTCGCTGTTAGTGTCATGAACATGTGCTCTCTATGCAGGGGAATGCGACAGACTCCCAGGTCGCTGTTAGTGTTAGAAACATGTGCTCTCTATGCAAGGGAATGTGACCGACTCCCAGCTCGCTGTTAGTGTTAGGAACATGTGCTCTCTATGCAAGGGAATGTGACAGACACCCAGCTTGCTGTTAGTGTTAGGAACATGTGCACTCTATGCATTGGAATTTGACAGAATCCCAGCTCGTTGTTAGTTTTACGAACATATGCTCCCTATGCAAGGGAATGTGACAGACTCCAACCTCACTGTTAGTGTTAGGAACATATGCTGTCTATGCAAGGGAATGTGACAGACTCCCAGCTCGCTGTTAGTGTTAGGAACATGTGCTCTCTATGCAGGGGAATGTGACAGACTCCCAGCTCGCTGTTAGTGCTCTCTGTGCAAGGGAATGTGACAGACTCCCAGCTTGCTGTTAGTGTTCGGAACTAGTGCTCTCTATGCAAGGGAATGTGAAAGACTCCCAGCTTGCTGTTAGTGCTCTCTGTGCCCAGGAATGTGTCAGATTCCCAGCTCGTTGTTAGTTTTAGGAACATTTGCTCTCTATGCAAGGAAATGCAACAGACTTCCAGCTCCCTGTCAGTGTTAGGAACATGTGCTTTCTATGGAAGGGAATGTGACAGATTCCCAGCTCACTCTTAGTGTTATGAACATGAGTTCCTTATGCAGGAGAATGTGACAGATGCCCAGCGCATTGTTAATGTTAGGAATATGTGCTCTTTCTGCAAGGGAATGTTACAGACTACCAGCTCGCTATTAGTGTTAGGAACATATGTCCCCTATGCAGGTGAATGTGACAGACGCCCAGCTCGCTGTTAGTGTTAGGAACATGTGCTCTCTATGCAGGGGAATGTGAATGACGCCCAGCTCGCTGTTAGTGTTAGGAACATGTGCGCTGTGCAAGGGAATGTGACCAACTCCCAGCTCATTTATAGTGTTAGGAACATGTGCTGTCTATGGAAGGGAATGTGACAGACTCCCAGCTTGCTGTTAGTGTTAGGAACATTTGCTCTCTATGCAGGGGAATGTGACAGACTCCCAGCTCGCTGTTAGTGCTCTCTGTGCAAAGGAAAGGTACAGACTCCCAGCTTGCTGTTAGTGTTCGGAACATGTGCTCTCTATGCAAGGGAATGTGACAGACTCCCAGCTCACTGTTAGTGCTCTCTGTGCAAGTGAATGTGACAGACACCCAGCTCGCTGTTAGGGAATGTGACAGACTCCCAGCTCGCTGTTAGTGTTAGGAACATGTGCTCTCTATGCAGGGGAATGTGACAGACGCCCAGCTAGCTGTTAGTGTTAGGAACTTGTGCTCTCTATGCAGGGGAATGTGACAGACTCTCAGCTCGCTGTTAGTGTTAGGAACATGTGCTCTCTATGCAGGGGAATGTGACAGAGGCCCAGCTTGCTGTTAGTGTTAGGAACATGTCCTCTCTATACAGGGGAATGTGACAGACTCCCAACTCGCTGTTAGTGTTAGGAACATGTGCTCTCTATGCAGGGGAATGTGACAGACTCCCAGCTCGCTGTTAGTGTTAGGAACATGTGCTGACTATGCAGGGGATCGTGACAGACGCCCAGCTTGCTGTTAGTGTTAGGAACGTTTGCTTTCTATGCAGGGGAATGTGACAGACTCCCAGCTTGCTGTTAGTGTTAGGAACATGTGCTCTCTATGCAGGGGAATGCGACAGACTCCCAGCTTGCTGTTATTTTTAGGAACATGTGCTCTCTCTGCAAGGGAATATGACGTACTCCCAGCTCGCTGCAAGTGTTAGGAACATGTGCTCTCTATGTAGGTGAATGTGACAAACTCCCAGCTCGCTGTTAGTGTTAGGAACATGTGCCATCTATGCAAGGGAATGTTATAGACTCCCAGCTTGCTGTTAGTGCTCTCTGTGCCCGGGAATGTGACAGACTCCCAGCTCGCTGTTAGTTTTAGGAACATTTGCTCTCTATGCAAGGAAATGCAACAGACTTCCTGCTGCTTGTCAGTGTTAGGAACATGTGCTTTCTATGCACGGGAATGTGACAGACTCCCAGCTTGCTGTTAGTGTTAGGAAGATGTGCTCTCTATAGGAGGGAATGTGACATACTCCCAGTTCGCTGTTAGTGTTAGGAACATGTGCTCTCTATGCAAGGGAATGTGACAGACTCTGAGTTCGCTTTTAGTGTTAGGAACATGTGCTCCTTATACAGGAGAATGTGACAGACGCCCAGCTCGCTGTTAATGTTAGGAATATGTGCTCTCTCTGCAAGGGAATGTGACATACTCCCAGCTCGCTGCTAGTGTTAGGAACATGTGCTCTCTATGTAGGTGAATGTGACAGACGCCCAACTCGCTGTTAGTGTTAGGAACATGTGCTCTCTATGCAAAGGAATGTGACAGACTCCCAGCTTGCTGTTAGTTTTAGGAACATGTGCTCTCTCTGCAAGGGAAGGTGACATACTCTCAACTCGCTGCTAGTGTTAGGAACATGTGCTCTCTATGTAGGTGAATGTGACAGACGCCCAGCTCGCTGTTAGTGTCATGAACATGTGCTCTCTATGCAGGGGAATGCGACAGACTCCCAGGTCGCTGTTAGTGTTAGAAACATGTGCTCTCTATGCAAGGGAATGTGACCGACTCCCAGCTTGCTGTTAGTGTTACGAACATGTGCTGTCTATGCAAGGGAATGTTATAGACTTCCAGGTCACTGTTAGTGCTCTCTGTGCCCGGGAATGTGAAAGGCTCCCAGCACGCTGTTAGTTTTAGAAACATTTGCTCTCTATGCAAAGAAATGCAACAGGCTTCCTGCTGCTTGTCAGTGTTAGGAACATGTGCTTTCTATGCAAGGGAATGTGACAGACTCCCAGCTCGCTGTTAGTGTTAGGAAGATGTGCTCTCTGTGGAAGGGAATGTGACATACTCCCAGCTCGCTGTTAGTGTTAGGAACATGTGCTCCCTATGCAGGGGAATGTGACAGACGGCCAGGTCGCTGTTAGTGTTAGGAACATGTGCTGTCTATGCAGGGGAATGCGACAGACGCCCAGCTCGCTGTTAGTGTTTGGAACAAGTGGTCTCTATGCAGAGGAATGTGACAGACTCCCTGCTCGCTGTTAGTGTTAGGAACATGTGCTGTCTATGCAAGGGAATTTGACAGACTCCCAGCTCGCTGTTAGTGTTAGGAACATGTGGGGCCTCATTAGGACCCTGGCGGATTTCGCGGTGCTAAATGCACCGCGAAGCACGGCGGAAAGCCGTCGATAGCGCCATGGGGGTTGGCGGATTTACCACCCCATGCCGACCTTGGCGGAGCGGTAAATCCCCAATCCCCATTCTGCCCTTCCCCATTCCCATTCTTGCCCCATAGGGTATAATGGGAGTGGGGAAGGAGTTAATTACGCCACCGTAAAATACGGGAACTCGTAGTGGGGCGGACGGGTCCGCCGCGAATACCGCTGGCGGTAACCCACTCCGCCAGGGTCCTAATGAGGCCCCTGGTCTCTATGCAGGGGAATGTGACAGACTCCCTGCTCGCTGTTAGTGTTAGGAACATGTGCTGTCTATGCAAGGGAATTTGACAGACTCCCAGCTCGCTGTTAGTGTTAGGAACATGTGGTCTGTATGCAGGGGAATGTGACAGACGCCCAGCTAGCTGTTAGTGTTAGGAACTTGTGCTCTCTATGCAGGGGAATGTGACAGACTCTCAGCTCGCTGTTAGTGTTAGGAACATGTGCTCTCTATGCAGGGTATTGTGACAGAGGCCCAGCTTGCTGTTAGTGTTAGGAACATGTCCTCTCTATACAGACGAATGTGACAGACTCCCAACTCGCTGTTAGTGTTAGGAACATGTGCTCTCTATGCAGGGGAATGTGACAGACTCCCAGCTCGCTGTTAGTGTTAGGAACATGTGCTGACTATGCAGGGGATCGTGACAGACGCCCAGCTTGCTGTTAGTATTAGGAACGTTTGCTTTCTATGCAGGGGAATGTGACAGACTCCCAGCTTGCTGTTAGTGTTAGGAACATGTGCTCTCTATGCAGGGGAATGCGACAGACTCCCAGCTCGCTGTTAGTGCTCGGAACATTTGCTCTCTATGCAAGGGAATGTGAAAGACTCCCAGCTCGTTGTTAGTGTTAGGAACATGTGCTGTCTATGCAAGGGAATGTGACAGACTCCCAGCTCATTGTTAGTGATCGGATCATGTGCTGTCTATGCAGGTGATGTGACAGACTCCCAGCTCGTTGTTAGTGCTCTCTGTGCCCGGGAACGTGACAGACTCCCAGCTCACTTTTAGTGTTAGGAACATGTGCTCTCTATGTAGGTGAATGTGACAGACGCCCAACTCGCTGTTAGTATTAGGAACATGTGCTCTCTATGCAAAGGAATGTGACAGACTCCCAGCTTGCTGTTATTTTTAGGAACATGTGCTCTCTCTGCAAGGGAATGTGACGTACTCCCAGCTCGCTGCAAGTGTTAGGAACATGTGCTCTCTATGTAGGTGAATGTGACAGACGCCCAGCTCGCTGTTAGTGTAAGGAACATGTGCTCTCTATGCAGGGGAATGCGACAGACTCCCAGCTCGCTGTTAGTGTTAGAAACATGTGCTCTCTATGCAAGGGAATGTGACAAACTCCCAGCTCGCTGTTAGTGTTATGAACATGTGCCATCTATGCAAGGGAATGTTATAGACTCCCAGCTTGCTGTTAGTGCTCTCTGTGCCCGGGAATGTGACAGACTCCCAGCTCGCTGTTAGTTTTAGGAACATTTGCTCTCTATGCAAGGAAATGCAACAGACTTCCTGCTGCTTGTCAGTGTTAGGAACATGTGATTTCTATGCACGGGAATGTGACAGACTCCCAGCTTGCTGTTAGTGTTAGGAAGATGTGCTCTCTATAGGAGGGAATGTGACATACTCCCAGTTCGCTGTCAGTGTTAGGAACATGTGCTCTCTATGCAATGGAATGTGACAGACTCTGAGCTCGCTTTTAGTGTTAGGAACATGTGCTCCTTATACAGGAGAATGTGACAGACGCCCAGCTTGCTGTTAATGTTAGGAATATGTGCTCTCTCTGCAAGGGAATGTGACATACTCCCAGCTCGCTGCTAGTGTTAGGAACATGTGCTCTCTATGTAGGTGAATGTGACAGACGCCCAACTCGCTGTTAGTGTTAGGAACATGTGCTCTCTCTGCAAAGGATTGTGACAGACTCCCAGCTTGCTGTTAGTTTTAGGAACATGTGCTCTCTCTGCAAGTGCAAGGGAAGGTGACATACTCTCAACTCGCTGCTAGTGTTAGGAACATGTGCTCTCTATGTAGGTGAATGTGACAGACGCCCAGCTCGCTGTTAGTGTCATGAACATGTGCTCTCTATGCAGGGGAATGCGACAGACTCCCAGGTCGCTGTTAGTGTTAGAAACATGTGCTCTCTATGCAAGGGAATGTGACCGACTCCCAGCTCGCTGTTAGTGTTAGGAACATGTGCTGTCTATGCAAGGGAATGTTATAGACTTCCAGGTCTCTGTTAGTGCTCTCTGTGCCCGGGAATGTGAAAGGCTCCCAGCACGCTGTTAGTTTTAGAAACATTTGCTCTCTATGCAAAGAAATGCAACAGGCTTCCTGCTGCTTGTCACTGTTAGGAACATGTGCTTTCTATGCAAGGGAATGTGACAGACTCCCAGATCGCTGTTAGTGTTAGGAAGATGTGCTCTCTGTGGAAGGGAATGTGACATACTCCCAGCTCGCTGTTAGTGTTAGGAACATGTGCTCCCTATGCAGGGGAATGTGACAGACGGCCAGGTCGCTGTTAGTGTTAGGAACATGTGCTGTCTATGCAGGGGAATGCGACAGACGCCCAGCTCGCTGTTAGTGTTTGGAACATGTGGTCTCTATGCAGGGGAATGTGACAGACTCCCTGCTCGCTGTTAGTGTTAGGAACATGTGCTGTCTATGCAAGGGAATTTGACAG
Organism: Ambystoma mexicanum; assembly: GCF_040938575.1. Lineage (NCBI taxonomy): Eukaryota > Metazoa > Chordata > Amphibia > Caudata > Ambystomatidae > Ambystoma > Ambystoma mexicanum. The sequence continues at coordinate 2,740,773 of NW_027182440.1, forward strand.
ACTCCCAGCTCGCTGTTAGTGTTAGGAACATGTGGTCTCTATGCAGGGGAATGTGACAGACTCCCTGCTCGCTGTTAGTGTTAGGAACATGTGCTGTCTATGCAAGGGAATTTGACAGGCTCCCAGCTCGCTGTTAGTGTTAGGAACATGTGGTCTCTATGCAGGGGAATGTGACAGACTCCCTGCTCGCTGTTAGTGGTAGGAACATGTGCTGTCTATGCAAGAGAATTTGACAGGCTCCCAGCTCGCTGTTAGTGTTAGGAACATGTGCTCTCTATGCAGGGGAATGTGACAGACTACCAGCTCGCTGTTAGTGTTAGGAACAGGTGCTCTCTATTCAGGGGAATGTGACAGAAGCCCAGTTCGCTGTTAGTGTTAGGAACATGTTCTCTGTATGCAAGGGAATGTGATAGACTCCCAGCTCGCTGTTAGTGTTAGGAACATGTGGTCTCTATGCAGGGGAATGTGACAGACTCCCTGCTCGCTGTTAGTGTTAGGAACATGTGCTGTCTATGCAAGGGAATTTGACAGACTCCCAGCTGGCTGTTAGTGTTAGGAACATGTGGTCTCTATGCAGGGGAATGTGACAGACTCCCTGCTCGCTGTTAGTGTTAGGAACATGTGCTGTCTATGCAAGGGAATTTGACAGACTCCCAGCTCGCTGTTAGTGTTAGGAAGATGTGCTCTCTGTGGAAGGGAATGTGACATACTCCCAGCTCGCTGTTAGTGTTAGGAACATGTGCTCCCTATGCAGGGGAATGTGACAGACGGCCAGGTCGCTGTTAGTGTTAGGAACATGTGCTGTCTATGCAGGGGAATGCGACAGACGCCCAGCTCGCTGTTAGTGTTTGGAACATGTGGTCTCTATGCAGGGGAATGTGACAGACTCCCTGCTCGCTGTTAGTGTTAGGAACATATGCTGTCTATGCAAGGGAATTTGACAGACTCCCAGCTCGCTGTTAGTGTTAGGAACATGTGGTCATTATGCAGGGGAATGTGACAGACTCCCTGCTCGCTGTTAGTGTTAGGAACATGTGCTGTCTATGCAAGGGAATTTGACAGGCTCCCAGCTCGCTGTTAGTGTTAGGAACATGTGCTCTCTATGCAGGGGAATGTGACAGACTACCAGCTCGCTGTTAGTGTTAGGAACAGGTGCTCTCTATTCAGGGGAATGTGACAGAAGCCCAGTTCGCTGTTAGTGTTAGGAACATGTTCTCTGTATGCAAGGGAATGTGATAGACTCCCAGCCCGCTGTTAGTGTTAGGAACATGTGCTGTCTATGCAGGGGAATGCGACAGATGCCCAGCTCACTGTTAGTGTTAGGAACATGTGGTCTCTATGCAGGGGAATGTGACAGACTCCTTGCTCGCTGTTAGTGTTAGGAACATGTGCTGTCTATGCAAGGGAATTTGACAGACTCCCAGCTCGCTGTTAGTGCTCTCTGTGCAAGGCAATGTTACAGCCTCCCAGCTTGCTGTTAGTGTTCGGAACATGTGCTCTCTATGCAAGGGAATATGACAGTCTCCCAGCTTGCTGTTAGTTTTAGGAACATGTGCTCTCTCTGCAAGGGAAGGTGACATACTCTCAACTCGCTGCTAGTGTTAGGAACATGTGCTCTCTATGTAGGTGAATGTGACAGACGCCCAGCTCGCTGTTAGTGTCATGAACATGTGCTCTCTATGGAGGGGAATGCGACAGACTCCCAGGTCGCTGTTAGTGTTAGAAACATGTGCTCTCTATGCAAGGGAATGTGACCGACTCCCAGCTCGCTGTTAGTGTTAGGAACATGTGCTGTCTATGCAAGGGAATGTTATAGACTTCCAGGTCGCTGTTAATGCTCTCTGTGCCCGGGAATGTGAAAGGCTCCCAGCACGCTGTTAGTTTTAGAAACATTTGCTCTCTATGCAAAGAAATGCAACAGGCTTCCTGCTGCTTGTCAGTGTTAGGAACATGTGCTTTCTATGCAAGGGAATGTGACAGACTCCCAGCTCGCTGTTAGTGTTAGGAAGATGTGCTCTCTGTGGAAGGGAATGTGACATACTCCCAGCTCGCTGTTAGTGTTAGGAACATGTGCTCCCTATGCAGGGGAATGTGACAGACGGCCAGGTCGCTGTTAGTGTTAGGAACATGTGCTGTCTATGCAGGGGAATGCGACAGACGCCCAGCTCGCTGTTAGTGTTTGGAACATGTGGTCTCTATGCAGGGGAATGTGACAGACTCCCTGCTCGCTGTTAGTGTTAGGAACATGTGCTGTCTATGCAAGGGAATTTGACAGACTCCCAGCTCGCTGTTAGTGTTAGGAACATGTGGTCTCTATGCAGGGGAATGTGACAGACTCCCTGCTCGCTGTTAGTGTTAGGAACATGTGCTGTCTATGCAAGGGAATTTGACAGGCTCCCAGCTCGCTGTTAGTGTTAGGAACATGTGGTCTCTATGCAGGGGAATGTGACAGACTCCCTGCTCGCTGTTAGTGTTAGGAACATGTGCTGTCTATGCAAGGGAATTTGACAGGCTCCCAGCTCGCTGTTAGTGTTAGGAACATGTGCTCTCTATGCAGGGGAATGTGACAGACTACCAGCTCGCTGTTAGTGTTAGGAACAGGTGCTCTCTATTCAGGGGAATGTGACAGAAGCCCAGTTCGCTGTTAGTGTTAGGAACATGTTCTCTGTATGCAAGGGAATGTGATAGACTCCCAGCTCGCTGTTAGTGTTAGGAACATGTGGTCTCTATGCAGGGGAATGTGACAGACTCCCTGCTCGCTGTTAGTGTTAGGAACATGTGCTGTCTATGCAAGGGAATTTGACAGACTCCCAGCTGGCTGTTAGTGTTAGGAACATGTGGTCTCTATGCAGGGGAATGTGACAGACTCCCTGCTCGCTGTTAGTGTTAGGAACATGTGCTGTCTATGCAAGGGAATTTGACAGGCTCCCAGCTCACTGTTAGTGTTAGGAAGATGTGCTCTCTGTGGAAGGGAATGTGACATACTCCCAGCTCGCTGTTAGTGTTAGGAACATGTGCTCCCTATGCAGGGGAATGTGACAGACGGCCAGGTCGCTGTTAGTGTTAGGAACATGTGCTGTCTATGCAGGGGAATGCGACAGATGCCCAGCTCGCTGTTAGTGTTAGGAACATGTGGTCTCTATGCAGGGGAATGTGACAGACTCCCTGCTCGCTGTTAGTGTTAGGAACATGTGCTGTCTATGCAAGGGAATTTGACAGACTCCCAGCTCGCTGTTAGTGTTAGGAACATGTGGTCTGTATGCAGGGGAATGTGACAGACTCCCTGCTCGCTGTTAGTGTTAGGAACATGTGCTGTCTATGCAAGGGAATTTGACAGGATCCCAGCTCGCTGTTAGTGTTAGGAACATGTGCTCTCTATCCAGGGGAATGTGACAGACTACCAGCTCGCTGTTAGTGTTAGGAACAGGTGCTCTCTATTCAGGGGAATGTGACAGAAGCCCAGTTCGCTGTTAGTGTTAGGAACATGTTCTCTGTATGCAAGGGAATGTGATAGACTCCCAGACCGTTGTTAGTGTTAGGAACATGTGCTGTCTATGCAGGGGAATGCGACAGACGCCCAGCTCACTGTTAGTGTTAGGAACATGTGGTCTCTATGCAGGGGAATGTGACAGACTCCTTGCTCGCTGTTAGTGTTAGGAACATGTGCTGTCTATGCAAGGGAATTTGACAGACTCCCAGCTCGCTGTTAGTGCTCTCTGTGCAAGGCAATGTTACAGCCTCCCAGCTTGCTGTTAGTGTTCGGAACATGTGCTCTCTATGCAAGGGAATATGACAGTCTCCCAGCTCACTGTTCGTGCTCTCTGTGTAAGGGAATGCGACAGAATCCCAGCTCGCTGTTAGTTTTAGGAACATTTGCTCTCTATGCAAGGAAATGCGACAGACTCCCAGCTCCCTGTTAGTGTTAGGAACATGTGCTTTCTATACCAGGGAATGTGACAGACTCCCAGCTCGCTGTTAGTGCTAAGAACATGTGCTCTCTATGCAAGGGAATGTGACAGACTCCCAGCTCGCTGTTAGTGTTAGGAACATGTGCGCTCTATGCAAGGGAATGTGACAGACACCCAGCTTGCTGTTAGTGTTAGGAACATGTGCGCTCTATGCATTGGAATTTGACAGAATCCCAGCTCGTTGTTAGTTTTACGAACATATGCTCTCTATGCAAGGGAATGTGACAGACTCCAACCTCACTGTTAGTGTTAGGAACATGTGCTCTCTATGCAGGGGAATGTGACAGACTCCCAGCTCGCTGTTAGTGCTCTCTGTGCAAGGGAATGTGACAGACTCCCAGCTTGCTGTTAGTGTTCGGAACTAGTGCTCTCTATGCAAGGGAATGTGAAAGACTCCCAGCTTGCTGTTAGTGCTCTCTGTGCCCAGGAATGTGACAGATTCCCAGCTCGTTGTTAGTTTTAGGAATTTTGCTCTCTATGCAAGGAAATGCAACAGACTTCCAGCTCCCTGTCAGTGTTAGGAACATGTGCTTTCTATGGAAGGGAATGTGACAGATTCCCAGCTCGCTACTAGTGTTAGGAACATATGCTCTCTATGCAGGTGAATGTGACAGACGCCCAGCTCGCTGTTAGTGTTAGGAACATTTGCTCTCTATGCAGGGGAATGTGACTGACGCCCAGCTCGCTGTTAGTGTTAGGAACATGTGCGCTGTGCAAGGGAATGTGACCAACTCCCAGCTCATTGTTAGTGTTAGGAACATGTGCTGTCTATGGAAGGGAATGTGACAGACTCCCAGCTTGCTGTTAGTGTTAGGAACATTTGCTCTCTATGCAGGGGAGTGTGACAGACTCCCAGCTCGCTGTTAGTGCTCTCTTTGCAAAGGAATGTGACAGACTCCCAGCTTGCTGTTAGTGTTCGGAACATGTGCTCTCTATGCAAGGGAATGTGACAGACTCCCAGCTCGCTGTTAGTGCTCTCTGTGCAAGGGAATGTGACAGACACCCAGCTCGCTGTTAGGGAATGTAACAGACTCCCAGCTCGCTGTTAGTGTTAGGAACATGTGCTCTCTATGCAGGGGAATGTGACAGACGCCCAGCTAGCTGTTAGTGTTAGGAACTTGTGCTCTCTATGCAGGGGAATGTGACAGACTCCCAGCTCGCTGTTAGTTTTAGGAACATGTGCTCTCTATGCAGGGGAATGTGACAGAGGCCCAGCTTGCTGTTAGTGTTAGGAACATGTCCTCTCTATACAGGGGAATGTGACAGACTCCCAACTTGCTGTTAGTGTTAGGAACATGTGCTCTCTATGCAGGGGAATGTGACAGACTCCCAGCTCGCTGTTAGTGTTAGGAACATGTGCTGACTATGCAGGGGATCGTGACAGACGCCCATCTTGCTGTTAGTGTTAGGAACGTTTGCTTTCTATGCAGGGGAATGTGACAGACTCCCAGCTTGCTGTTAGTGTTAGGAACATGTGCTCTCTATGCAGGGGAATGTGACAGACTCCCAGCTCGCTGTTAGTGCTCGGAACATTTGCTCTCTATGCAAGGGAATGTGACAGACTCCCAGCTTGTTGTTAGTGTTAGGAACATGTGCTGTCTATGCAAGGGAATGTGACAGACTCCCAGCTCATTGTTAGTGATCGGATCATGTGCTGTCTATGCAGGTGATGTGACAGACTCCCAGCTCATTGTTAGTGCTCTCTGTACCCGGGAATGTGACAGACTCCCAGCTCACTTTTAGTGTTAGGAACATGTGCTCCTTATGCAGGAGAATGTGACAGACACCCAGCTCGCTGTTAATGTTAAGAATATGTGCTCTCTCTGCAAGGGAATGTGACATACTCCCAGCTCGCTGTTAGTGTTAGGAACATGTGCTCCCTATGCAGGGGAATGTGACAGACGGCCAGGTCGCTGTTAGTGTTAGGAACATGCGCTGTCTATGCAGGGGAATGCGACAGACGCCCAGCTCGCTGTTAGTGTTTGGAACATGTGGTCTCTATGCAGGGGAATGTGACATACTCCCTGCTTGCTGTTAGTGTTAGGAACATGTGCTGTCTATGCAAGGGAATTTGACAGACTCCCAGCTCGCTGTTAGTGTTAGGAACATGTGGTCTCTATGCAGGGGAATGTGACAGACTCCCTGCTCGCTGTTAGTGTTAGGAACATGTGCTGTCTATGCAAGGGAATTTGACAGACTCCCAGCTCGTTGATAGTGTTAGGAACATGTGGTCTGTATGCAGGGGAATGCGACAGACTCCCTGCTCGCTGTTAGTGTTAGGAACATGTGCTGTCTATGCAAGGGAATATGACAGGCTCCCAGCTCGCTGTTAGTGTTAGGAACATGTGCTCTCTATGCAGGGGAATGTGACAGACTACCAGCTCGCTGTTAGTGTTAGGAACAGGTGCTCTCTATTCAGGGGAATGTGACAGAAGCCCAGTTCGCTGTTAGTGTTAGGAACATGTTCTCTGTATGCAAGGGAATGTGATAGACTCCCAGCCCGCTGTTAGTGTTAGGAACATGTGCTGTCTATGCAGGGGAATGCGACAGACGCCCAGCTCACTGTTAGTGTTAGGAACATGTGGTCTCTATGCAGGGGAATGTGACAGACTCCTTGCTCGCTGTTAGTGTTAGGAACATGTGCTGTCTATGCAAGGGAATTTGACAGACTCCCAGCTCGCTGTTAGTGTTAGGAACATGTGCTCTCTATGCAGGGGACTGTGACAGACTACCAGCTCGCTGTTAGTGCTCTCTGTGCAAGGCAATGTTACAGCCTCCCAGCTTGCTGTTAGTGTTCGGAACATGTGCTCTCTATGCAAGGGAATATGACAGACTCCCAGCTCACTGTTCGTGCTCTCTGTGTAAGGGAATGTGACAGACTCCCAGCTCGCTGTTAGTTTTAGGAACATTTGCTCTCTATGCAAGGAAATGCGACAGACTCCCAGCTCCCTGTTAGTGTTAGGAACATATGCTTTCTATACCAGGGAATGTGACAGACTCCCAGCTCGCTGTTAGTGCTAAGAACATGTGCTCTCTATGCAAGGGAATGTGACAGACTCCCAGCTCGCTGTTAGTGTTAGGAACATGTGCTCTCTATGCAAGGGAATGTGACAGACACCCAGCTTGCTCTTAGTGTTAGGAACATGTGCGCTCTATGCTTTGGAATTTGACAGAATCCCAGCTCGTTGTTAGTTTTACGAACATATGCTCTCTATGCAAGGGAATGTGAGAGACTCCAACCTCACTGTTAGTGTTAGGAACATATGCTGCCTATGCAAGGGAATGTGACAGACTCCCAGCTCGCTGTTAGTGTTAGGAACATGTGCTCTCTATGCAGGGGAATGTGACAGACTCCCAGCTCGCTGTTAGTGCTCTCTGTGCAAGGGAATGTGACAGACTCCCAGCTTGCTGTTAGTGTTCGGAACTAGTGCTCTCTATGCAAGGGAATGTGAAAGACTCCCAGCTTGCTGTTAGTGCTCTCTGTGCCCAGGAATGTGACAGATTCCCAGCTCGTTGTTAGTTTTAGGAACATTTGCTCTCTATGCAAGGAAATGCAACAGACTTCCAGCTCCCTGTCAGTGTTAGGAACATGTGCTTTCTATGGAAGGGAATGTGACAGATTCCCAGCTCACTCTTAGTGTTATGAACATGAGTTCCTTATGCAGGAGAATGTGACAGATGCCCAGCGCATTGTTAATGTTAGGAATATGTGCTCTTTCTGCAAGAGAATGTTACAGACTACCAGCTCGCTACTAGTGTTAGGAACATATGCTCTCTATGCAGGTGAATGTGACAGACGCCCAGCTCGCTGTTAGTGTTAGGAACATGTGCTCTCTATGCAGGGGAATGTGACTGACGCCCAGCTCGCTGTTAGTGTTAGGAACATGTGCGCTGTGCAAGGGAATGTGACCAACTCCCAGCTCATTGTTAGTGTTAGGAACATGTGCTGTCTATGGAAGGGAATGTGACAGACTCCCAGCTTGCTGTTAGTGTTAGGAACATTTGCTCTCTATGCAGGGGAATGTGACAGACTCCCAGCTCGCTGTTAGTGCTCTCTGTGCAAAGGAATGTGACAGACTCCCAGCTTGCTGTTAGTGTTTGGAACATGTGCTCTCTATGCAAGGGAATGTGACCGACTCCCAGCTCGCTGTTAGTGCTCTCTGTGCAAGGGAATGTGACAGACACCCAGCTTGCTGTTAGGGAATGTGACAGACTCCCAGCTCGCTGTTAGTGTTAGGAACATGTGCTCTCTATGCAGGGGAATGTGACAGACGCCCAGCTAGCTGTTAGTGTTAGGAACTTGTGCTCTCTATGCAGGGGAATGTGACAGACTCTCAGCTCGCTGTTAGTGTTAGGAACATGTGCTCTCTATGCAGGGGAATGTGACAGAGGCCCAGCTTGCTGTTAGTGTTAGGAACATGTCCTCTCTATACAGGGGAATGTGACAGACTCCCAACTCGCTGTTAGTGTTAGGAACATGTGCTCTCTATGCAGGGGAATGTGACAGACTCCCAGCTCCCTGTTAGTGTTAGGAACGTTTGCTTTCTATGCAGGGGAATGTGACAGACTCCCAGCTTGCTGTTAGTGTTAGGAACATGTGCTCTCTATGCAGGGGAATGCGACAGACTCCCAGCTCGCTGTTAGTGCTCGGAACATTTGCTCTCTATGCAAGGGAATGTGACAGACTCCCAGCTCGTTGTTAGTGTTAGGAACATGTGCTGTCTATGCAAGGGAATGTGACAGACTCCCAGCTCATTGTTAGTGATCGGATCATGTGCTGTCTATGTAGGTGATGTGAACGACTCCCAGCTCGTTGTTAGTGCTCTCTGTGCCCGGGAATGTGACAGACTCCCAGCTCACTTTTAGTGTTAGGAACATGTGCTCCTTATGCAGGAGAATGTGACAGACACCCAGCTCGCTGTTAATGTTAAGAATATGTGCTCTCTCTGCAAGGGAATGTGACATACTCACAGCTCGCTGCTAATGTTAGGAACATGTGCTCTCTATGTAGGTGAATGTGACAGACGCCCAACTCGCTGTTAGTGTTAGGAACATGTGCTGTCTATGCAAGGGAATGTGACAGACTCCCAGCTCATTGTTAGTGATCGGATCATGTGCTGTCTATGTAGGTGATGTGAACGACTCCCAGCTCGTTGTTAGTGCTCTCTGTGCCCGGGAATGTGACAGACTCCCAGCTCACTTTTAGTGTTAGGAACATGTGCTCCTTATGCAGGAGAATGTGACAGACACCCAGCTCGCTGTTAATGTTAAGAATATGTGCTCTCTCTGCAAGGGAATGTGACATACTCACAGCTCGCTGCTAATGTTAGGAACATGTGCTCTCTATGTAGGTGAATGTGACAGACGCCCAACTCGCTGTTAGTATTAGGAACATGTGCTCTCTATGCAAAGGAATGTGACAGACTCCCAGCTTGCTGTTAGTGTTAGGAACGTTTGCTTTCTATGCAGGGGAAAGTGACAGACTCCCAGCTTGCTGTTAGTGTTAGGAACATGTGCTCTCTATGCAGGGGAATGCGACAGACTCCCAGCTCGCTGTTAGTGCTCGGAACATTTGCTCTCTATGCAAGGGAATGTGACAGACTCCCAGCTCGTTGTTAGTGTTAGGAACATGTGCTGTCTATGCAAGGGAATGTGACAGACTCCCAGCTCATTGTTAGTGATCGGATCATGTGCTGTCTATGCAGGTGATGTGACAGACTCCCAGCTCGTTGTTAGTGCTCTCTGTGCCTGGGAATGTGACAGACTCCCAGCTCACTTTTAGTGTTAGGAACATGTGCTCCTTATGCAGGAGAATGTGACAGACACCCAGCTTGCTGTTAATGTTAAGAATATGTGCTCTCTCTGCAAGGGAATGTGACATACTCACAGCTCGCTGCTAATGTTAGGAACATGTGCTCTCTATGTAGGTGAATGTGACAGATGCCCAACTCGCTGTTAGTATTAGGAACATGTGCTCTCTATGCAAAGGAATGTGACAGACTCCCAGCTTGCTGTTATTTTTAGGAACATGTGCTCTCTCTGCAAGGGAATGTGACGTACTCCCAGCTCACTGTTAGTGTTAGGAACATGTGCCATCTATGCAAGGGAATGTTATAGACTCCCAGCTCGCTGTTAGTGCTCTCTGTGCCCGGGAATGTGACAGACTCCCAGCTCGCTGTTAGTTTTAGGAACATTTGCTCTCTATGCAAGGAAATGCAACAGACTTCCTGCTGCTTGTCAGTGTTAGGAACATGTGCTTTCTATGCAAGGGAATGTGACAGACTCCCAGCTTGCTGTTAGTGTTAGGAAGATGTGCTTTCTATAGAAGGGAATGTGACATACTCCCAGTTCGCTGTTAGTGTTAGGAACATGCGCTCTCTATGCAAGGGAATGTGACAGACTCTGAGCTCGCTTTTAGTTTTAGGAACATCTGCTCCTTATACAGGAGAATGTGACAGACGCCCAGCTCGCTGTTAATGTTAGGAATATGTGCTCTCTCTGCAAGGGAATGTGACATACTCCCAGCTCGCTGCTAGTGTTAGGAACATGTGCTCTCTATGTAGGTGAATGTGACAGACGCCCAACTCGCTGTTAGTGTTAGGAACATGTGCTCTCTATGCAAAGGAATGTGACAGACTCCCAGCTCGCTGTTAGTTTTAGGAACATGTGCTCTCTCTGCAAGGGAAGGTGACATACTCTCAGCTCGCTGCTAGTGTTAGGAACATGTGCTCTCTATGTAGGTGAATGTGACAGACGCCCAGCTCGCTGTTAGTGTCATGAACATGTGCTCTCTATGCAGGGGAATGCGACAGACTCCCAGGTCGCTGTTAGTGTTAGAAACATGTGCTGTCTATGCAAGGGAATGTTATAGACACCCAGGTCGCTGTTAGTGCTCTCTGTGCCCAGGAATGTGAAAGGCTCCCAGCACGCTGTTAGTTTTAGAAACATTTGCTCTCTATGCAAGGAAATGCAACAGACTTCCTGCTGCTTGTCAGTGTTAGGAACATGTGCTTTCTATGCAAGGGAATGTGACAGACTCCCAGCTCGCTGTTAGTGTTAGGAAGATGTGCTCTCTGTGGAAGGGAATGTGACATACTCCCAGCTCGCTATTAGTGTTAGGAACATGTGCTCCCTATGCAGGGGAATGTGACAGACGGCCAGGTCGCTGTTAGTGTTAGGAACATGCGCTGTCTATGCAGGGGAATGCGACAGACGCCCAGCTCGCTGTTTGTGTTTGGAACATGTGGTCTCTATGCAGGGGAATGTGACAGAATCCCAGCTCGCTGTTAGTGTTAGGAACATGTGCTGTCTATGCAAGGGAATGTGACAGACTCCCAGCTTGCTGTTAGTGTTAGGAACATGTGCTCTCTGTGCAAGGGAATGTGACAGACTCCCAGCTCGCTGTTAGTGTTAGGAACAAGTGCTCTCTATGCAGCAGAATATCACAGACCGCCAGCTCGTGGTTAGTGTTAGGAACATGTGCTCTCTATGCAGGGAAATGAGACAGACTCCCAGCACGCTGTTAGTGTTAGGAACATGTGCTGACTATGCAGGGGATTGTGACAGACACCCAGCTTGCTGTTAGTGTTAGGAACATTTGATGTCTATGCAGGTGAATGTGACAGACTCCTAGCTCGCTGTTAATATTAGGAACATGTGCTCTTTATGCAGGGGAATGTGACAGACTCCCAGTTCGCTGTTAGTGTTAGGAACATTTGCTTTCTATGCAGGCAAATGTGACAGACTCCCAGCTCGCTGTTAGTGTTAGGAACATGTGCTCTCTATGCAAAGGAATGTGACAGACTCCCAGCATGCTGTTAGTGTTAGGAACATGTGCTGTCTATGCAGTGGAATGTGACAGACGCCCAGCTCGCTGTTAGTGTTAGGAATACATGCTCTCTATGCAGGGGAATGTGACAGACTTCCAGCTCGCTGTTAGTGTTAGGAACATGTGCTCTGTACAAGGGAATGTGATAGACTCCCAGCTCGCTTTTAGTGTTAGGAACATTTGCTCTCTATGCAAGGGAATGTGACAGACTCCCAGCTTGCTGTTAGTGTTAGGAACATGTGCTCCCTATGCAGGGGAATGTGACAGACTCCCAGCTTGCTGTTAGTGTTAGGAACATGTGCTGTCTATGCAGGGGAATGTGACAGACGCCCAGCTCGCTGTTAGTGTTAGGAACACGTGCTCTCTATGCAGGGGAATGTGACAGACTCCCAGCTCGCTGTTAGTGTTAGGAACATGTGCTCTGTGCAAGGGAATGTGACAGACTCCCACCTCGCTGTTAGTGTTAGGAACATGTGCTGTATATGCAAGGGAATGTGACAGACTCCTAGCTCACTGTTAGTGTTAGGAACATTTGCTCTCTATGCAGGGGAATTTGACAGACTCCCAGCTCGCTGTTAGTGCTCTCTGTGCAAAGGAATGTGAAAGACTCCCAGCTCGCTGTTAGTTCTCTCTGTGCAAGGGAATGTGACAGACTCCCAGCTTGCTGTTAGGGAATGTGACAGACTCCCAGCTCGCTGTTAGTATTAGGAACATGTGCTCTCTATGCAGGGGAATGTGACAGACTCCCAGCTCGCTGTTAGTGTTAGGAACATTTGCTTTCTATGCAGGGGAATGTGACAGACTGCCAGCTCACTGTTAGCGTTAGGAACATGTGCTTTCTATGCAAAGGAATGTGACAGACTAACAGCTCGCTGTTAGCGTTAGGAACATGTTCTGTCTATGCAGGGGAATGTGACAGACTCCCAGCTCTCTGTTAGTGTTAGGAACATGTGCTCTCTATGCAGGAGAATGTGACAGACTCCCAGCTCGCTGTTAGTGTTAGGAATATTTGCTTTCTATGCAGGGGAATGTGACAGAATCCCAGCTCGCTGTTAGTGTTAGGAACATGTGCTGTCTATGCAAGGGAATGTGACAGACTCCCAGCTTGCTGTTAGTGTTAGGAACATGTGCTCTCTGTGCAAGGGAATGTGACAGACTCCCAGCTCGCTGTTAGTGTTAGGAACAAGTGCTCTCTATGCAGCAGAATATCACAGACCGCCAGCTCGTGGTTAGTGTTAGGAACATGTGCTCTCTATGCAGGGAAATGAGACAGACTCCCAGCACGCTGTTAGTGTTAGGAACATGTTCTGACTATGCAGGGGATTGTGACAGACACCCAGCTTGCTGTTAGTGTTAGGAACATTTGATGTCTATGCAGGTGAATGTGACAGACTCCTAGCTCGCTGTTAATATTAGGAACATGTGCTCTCTATGCAGGGGAATGTGACAGACTCCCAGTTCGCTGTTAGTGTTAGGAACATTTGCTTTCTATGCAGGCAAATGTGACAGACTCCCAGCTTGCTGTTAGTGTTAGGAACATGTGCTGTCTATGCAGTGGAATGTGACAGACGCCCAGCTCGCTGTTAGTGTTAGGAATACATGCTCTCTATGCAGGGGAATGTGACAGACTCCCAGCTCGCTGTTAGTGTTAGGAACATGTGCTCTGTACAAGGGAATGTGATAGTCTCCCAGCTCGCTTTTAGTGTTAGGAACATTTGCTCTCTATGCAAGGGAATGTGACAGACTCCCAGCTTGCTGTTAGTGTTAGGAACATGTGCTCCCTATGCAGGGGAATGTGACAGACTCCCAGCTCGCTGTTAGTGTTAGGAACATGTGCTCTGTGCAAGGGAATGTGACAGACTCCCAGCTCGCTGTTAGTGTTAGGAACATTTGATCTCTATGGAGGGGAATGTGACAGACTCCCAGCTCACTGTTAGTGCTCTCTGTGCAAAGGAATGTGACAGACTCACAGCTTGCTGTTAGTGTTTGGAACATGCACTCTCTATGCAAGAGAATGTGACAGACTCCCAGCTCGCTGTTAGTGCTCTCTGTGAAAAGGGAATGTGACAGACTCCCAGCTTGCTGTTAGGGAATGTGACAGACTCCCAGCTCACTGTTAGTGTTATGAACATGTGCTCTCTGTGAGGTGAATGTGACAGACGCCCAGCTTGCTGTTAGTCTTAGGAGCATGTGCTCTCTATGCAAAGGTATGTGACAGACTCCCAGCTCGCTGTTAGTGTTAGGAACATGTGCTGTCTATGCAAGGGAACGTGACAGAATCCCAGGTCGCTGTTAGTGTTAGGAACATGTGCTCTCTGTGTAAGGGAATGTGACAGACTCCCAGCTCGCTGTTAGTGATAGGAACATGTGCTCTGTGCAAGGGAATGTGACAGACTCCCAGCTCGCTGTTAGTGTTAGGAACATGTGCTGTCTATGCAAGGGAATGTGATAGACACCCAGCTCACTGTTAGTGTTAGGAACACATGCTCTCTATGCTGGGGAATGTGACAGACTCCCAGCTCGCTGTTAGTGTTAGGAACATGTGCTCTGTGCAAGGGAATGTCACAGACTCCAAGCTCGCTGTTAGTGTTAGGAAAATGTGCTGTCTATGCAAGGGAATGTGTCAGACTCCCAGCTCACTGTTAGTGTTAGGAACATGTGCTCTCTATGCAGGGGGATGTGACAGACTCCCAGCTTGCTGTTAGTGTTAGAAACATGTGCTGTCTATGCAGGGGAATGTGACAGACGCCCAGCTCGCTGTTAGTGTTAGGAACATGTGCTCCTTATGCAGGAGAATGTGACAGACGCCCAGCTCGCTGTTAATGTTAGGATTATGTGCTCTCTATGCAAAGGAATTTGACAGACTCCCAGCTTGCTGTTAGTGTTAGGAACATGTGCTGTCTATGCAGGGGAATGTGACAGACGCCCAGCTCGCTGTTAGTGTTAGGAACACGTGCTCTCTATGCAGGGGAATGTGACAGACTCCCAGCTCGCTGTTAGTGTTAGGAACATGTGCTCTGTGCAAGGGAATGTGACAGACTCCCACCTCGCTGTTAGTGTTAGGAACATGTGCTGTATATGCAAGGGAATGTGACAGACTCCTAGCTCACTGTTAGTGTTAGGAACATTTGCTCTCTATGCAGGGGAATTTGACAGACTCCCAGCTCGCTGTTAGTGCTCTCTGTGCAAAGGAATGTGAAAGACTCCCAGCTCGCTGTTAGTTCTCTCTGTGCAAGGGAATGTGACAGACTCCCAGCTTGCTGTTAGGGAATGTGACAGACTCCCAGCTCGCTGTTAGTGTTAGGAACATGTGCTCTCTATTCAGGTGAATGTGAAAGACACCCAGCTCGCTGTTAGTCTTAGGAACATGTGCTCTTTATGCAGCAGAATATGACAGACTGCCAGCTCGTGGTTAGTGTTAGGAACATTTTCTGTTTATGCAGGAGAATTTGACAGACTCCCAGCTCGCTGTTAGTATTAGGAACATGTGCTCTCTATGCAGGGGAATGTGACAGACTCCCAGCTCGCTGTTAGTGTTAGGAACATTTGCTTTCTATGCAGGGGAATGTGACAGACTCCCAGCTTGCTGTTAGTGTTAGGAACATGTGCTCTCTGTGCAAGGGAATGTGACAGACTCCCAGCTCGCTGTTAGTGTTAGGAACAAGTGCTCTCTATGCAGCAGAATATCACAGACCGCAGCTCGTGGTTAGTGTTAGGAACATGTGCTCTCTATGCAGGGAAATGAGACAGACTCCCAGCACGCTGTTAGTGTTAGGAACATGTGCTGACTATGCAGGGGATTGTGACAGACACCCAGCTTGCTGTTAGTGTTAGGAACATTTGATGTCTATGCAGGTGAATGTGACAGACTCCTAGCTCGCTGTTAATATTAGGAACATGTGCTCTCTATGCAGGCGAATGTGACAGACTCCCAGTTCGCTGTTAGTGTTAGGAACATTTGCTTTCTATGCAGGCAAATGTGACAGACTCCCAGCTCGCTGTTAGTGTTAGGAACATGTGCTCTCTATGCAAAGGAATGTGACAGACTCCCAGCTTGCTGTTAGTGTTAGGAACATGTGCTGTCTATGCAGTGGAATATGACAGACGCCCAGCTCGCTGTTAGTGTTAGGAATACATGCTCTCTATGCAGGGGAATGTGACAGACTCCCAGCTCGCTGTTAGTGTTAGGAACATGTGCTCTGTACAAGGGAATGTGATAGACTCCCAGCTCGCTTTTAGTGTTAGGAACATTTGCTCTCTATGCAAGGGAATGTGACAGACTCCCAGCATGCTGTTAGTGTTAGGAACATGTGCTCCCTATGCAGGGGAATGTGACAGACTCCCAGCTTGCTGTTAGTGTTAGGAACATGTGCTGTCTATGCAGGGGAATGTGACAGACGCCCAGCTCGCTGTTAGTGTTAGGAACACGTGCTCTCTATGCAGGGGAATGTGACAGACTCCCAGCTCGCTGTTAGTGTTAGGAACATGTGCTCTGTGCAAGGGAATGTGACAGACTCCCACCTCGCTGTTAGTGTTAGGAACATGTGCTGTATATGCAAGGGAATGTGACAGACTCCTAGCTCACTGTTAGTGTTAGGAACATTTGCTCTCTATGCAGGGAAATTTGACAGACTCCCAGCTCGCTGTTAGTGCTCTCTGTGCAAAGGAATGTGAAAGACTCCCAGCTCGCTGTTAGTTCTCTCTGTGCAAGGGAATGTGACAGACTCCCAGCTTGCTGTTAGGGAATGTGAAAGACTCCCAGCTCGCTGTTAGTGTTAGGAACATGTGCTCTCTATTCAGGTGAATGTGACAGACACCCAGCTCGCTGTTAGTCTTAGGAACATGTGCTCTCTATGCAGCAGAATATGACATACTGCCAGCTCGTGGTTAGTGTTAGGAAAATTTTCTGTTTATGCAGGAGAATTTGACAGACTCCCAGCTCGCTGTTAGTATTAGGAACATGTGCTCTCTATGCAGGGGAATGTGACAGACTCCCAGCTCGCTGTTAGTGTTAGGAACATTTGCTTTCTATGCAGGGGAATGTGACAGACTCCCAGCTCACTGTTAGCGTTAGGAACATGTGCTTTCTATGCAAAGGAATGTGACACACTAAAGGCTCGCTGTTAGCGTTAGGAACATGTTCTGTCTATGCAGGGGAATGTGACAGACTCCCAGCTCTCTGTTAGTGTTAGGAACATGTGCTCTCTATGCAGGAGAATGTGACAGACTCCCAGCTCGCTGTTAGTGTTAGGAATATTTGCTTTCTATGCAGGGGAATGTGACAGAATCCCAGCTCGCTGTTAGTGTTAGGAACATGTGCTGTCTATGCAAGGGAATGTGACAGACTCCCAGCTTGCTGTTAGTGTTAGGAACATGTGCTCTCTGTGCAAGGGAATGTGACAGACTCCCAGCTCGCTGTTAGTGTTAGGAACAAGTGCTCTCTATGCAGCAGAATATCACAGACCGCCAGCTCGTGGTTAGTGTTAGGAACATGTGCTCTCTATGCAGGGAAATGAGACAGACTCCCAGCACGCTGTTAGTGTTAGGAACATGTGCTGACTATGCAGGGGATTGTGACAGACACCCAGCTTGCTGTTAGTGTTAGGAACATTTGATGTCTATGCAGGTGAATGTGACAGACTCCTAGCTCGCTGTTAATATTAGGAACATGTGCTCTCTATGCAGGGGAATGTGACAGACTCCTAGTTCGCTGTTAGTGTTAGGAACATTTGCTTTCTATGCAGGCAAATGTGACAGACTCCCAGCTTGCTGTTAGTGTTAGGAACATGTGCTCTCTATGCAAAGGAATGTGACAGACTCCCAGCTTGCTGTTAGTGTTAGGAACATGTGCTGTCTATGCAGTGGAATGTGACAGACGCCCAGCTCGCTGTTAGTGTTAGGAATACATGCTCTCTATGCAGTGGAATGTGACAGACTCCCAGCTCGCTGTTAGTGTTAGGAACATGTGCTCTGTACAAGGGAATGTGATAGACTCCCAGCTCGCTTTTAGTGTTAGGAACATTTGCTCTCTATGCAAGGGAATGTGACAGACTCCCAGCTTGCTGGTAGTGTTAGGAACATGTGCTCCCTATGCAGGGGAATGTGACAGACTCCCAGCTCGCTGTTAGTGTTAGGAACATGTGCTCTGTGCAAGGTAATGTGACAGACTCCCAGCTCGCTGTTAGTGTTAGGAACATTTGATCTCTATGGAGGGGAATGTGACAGACTCCCAGCTCACTGTTAGTGCTCTCTGTGCAAAGGAATGTGACAGACTCACAGCTTGCTGTTAGTGTTTGGAACATGCACTCTCTATGCAAGAGAATGTGACAGACTCCCAGCTCGCTGTTAGTGCTCTCTGTGAAAAGGGAATGTGACAGACTCCCAGCTTGCTGTTAGGGAATGTGACAGACTCCCAGCTCACTGTTAGTGTTATGAACATGTGCTCTCTGTGAGGTGAATGTGACAGACGCCCAGCTCGCTGTTAGTCTTAGGAGCATGTGCTCTCTATGCAAAGGTATGTGACTGACTCCCAGCTCGCTGTTTGTGTTAGGAACATGTGCGCTCTATGCATTGGAATTTGACAGAATCCCAGCTCGTTGTTAGTTTTACGAACATATGCTCTCTATGCAAGGGAATGTGACAGACTCCAACCTCACTGTTAGTGTTAGGAACATATTCTGTCTATGCAAGGGAATGTGACAGACTCCCAGCTCGCTGTTAGTGTTAGGAACATGTGCTCTCTATGCAGGGGAATGTGACAGACTCCCAGCTCGCTGTTAGTGCTCTCTGTGCAAGGGAATGTGACAGACTCCCAGCTTGCTGTTAGTGTTCGGAACTAGTGCTCTCTATGCAAGGGAATGTGAAAGACTCCCAGTTTGCTGTTAGTGCTCTCTGTGCCCAAGAATGTGACAGATTCCCAGCTCGTTGTTAGTTTTAGGAACATTTGCTCTCTATGCAAGGAAATGCAACAGACTTCCAGCTCCCTGTCAGTGTTAGGAACATGTGCTTTCTATGGAAGGGAATGTGACAGATTCCCAGCTCACTCTTAGTGTTATGAACATGAGTTCCTTATGCAGGAGAATGTGACAGATGCCCAGCGCATTGTTAATGTTAGGAATATGTGCTCTTTCTGCAAGGGAATGTTACAGACTACCAGCTCGCTACTGGTGTTAGGAACATATGCTCTCTATGCAGGTGAATGTGACAGACGCCCAGATCGCTGTTAGTGTTAGGAACATTTGCTCTCTATGCAGGGGAATGTGACTGACGCCCAGCTCGCTGTTAGTGTTAGGAACATGTGCACTGTGCAAGGGAATGTGACCAACTCCCAGCTCATTGTTAGTGTTAGGAACATGTGATGTCTATGGAAGGGAATGTGACAGACTCCCAGCTTGCTGTTAGTGTTAGGAACATTTGCTCTCTATGCAGGGGAATGTGACAGACTCCCAGCTCGCTGTTAGTGCTCTCTGTGCAAAGGAATGTGATCGACTCCCAGCTTGCTGTTAGTGTTCGGAACATGTGCTCTCTATGCAAGGGAATGTGACAGACTCCCAGCTCGCTGTTAGTGCTCTCTGTGCAAGGGAATGTGACAGACACCCAGCTCGCTGTTAGGGAATGTGACAGACTCCCAGCTCGCTGTTAGTGTTAGGAACATGTGCTCTCTATGCAGGGGAATGTGACAGACGCCCAGCTAGCTGTTAGTGTTAGGAACTTGTGCTCTCTATGCAGGGGAATGTGACAGACTCTCAGCTCGCTGTTAGTGTTAGCATCATGTGCTCTCTATGCAGGGGAATGTGACAGAGGCCCAGCTTGCTGTTAGTGTTAGGAACATGTCCTCTCTATGCAGGGGAATGTGACAGACTCCCAACTTGCTGTTAGTGTTAGGAACATGTGCTCTCTATGCAGGGGAATGTGACAGACTCCCAGCTCGCTGTTAGTGTTAGGAACATGTGCTGACTATGCAAGGGAATGTGACAGACTCCCAGCTCATTGTTAGTGATCGGATCATGTGCTGTCTATGCAGGTGATGTGACAGACTCCCAGCTCGTTGTTAGTGCTCTCTGTGCCCGGGAATGTGACAGAGGCCCAGCTTGCTGTTAGTGTTAGGAACATGTCCTCTCTATGCAGGGGAATGTGACAGACGCCCAGCTTGCTGTTAGTGTTAGGAACGTTTGCTTTCTATGCAAGGGAATGTGACAGACTCCCAGCTTGCTGTTAGTGTTAGGAACATGTGCTCTCTATGCAGGGGAATGCGACAGACTCCCAGCTCGCTGTTAGTGCTCGGAACATTTGCTCTCTATGCAAGGGAATGTGACAGACTCCCAGCTCGTTGTTAGTGTTAGGAACATGTGCTGTCTATGCAAGGGAATGTGACAGACTCCCAGCTCATTGTTAGTGATCGGATCATGTGCTGTCTATGCAGGTGATGTGACAGACTCCCAGCTCGTTGTTAGTGCTCTCTGTGCCCGGGAATGTGACAGACTCCCAGCTCACTTTTAGTGTTAGGAACATGTGCTCCTTATGCAGGAGAATGTGACAGACACCCAGCTCGCTGTTAATGTTAAGAATATGTGCTCTCTCTGCAAGGGAATGTGACATACTCCCAGCTCGCTGTTAGTGTTAGGAACATGTGCTCCCTATGCAGGGGAATGTGACAGACGGCCAGGTCACTGTTAGTGTTAGGAACATGTGCTGTCTATGCAGGGGAATGCGACAGACGCCCAGCTCGCTGTTAGTGTTTGGAACATGTGGTCTCTATGCAGGGGAATGTGACAGACTCCCTGCTCGCTGTTAGTATTAGGAACATGTGCTGTCTATGCAAGGGAATTTGACAGACTCCCAGCTCGCTGTTAGTATTAGGAACATGTGGTCTCTATGCAGGGGAATGTGACAGACTCCCTGCTCGCTGTTAGTGTTAGGAACATGTGCTGTCTATGCAAGGGAATTTGACAGACTCCCAGCTCGCTGTTAGTGTTAGGAACATGTGGTCTGTATGCAGGGGAATGTGACAGACTCCCTGCTCGCTGTTAGTGTTAGGAACATGTGCTGTCTATGCAAGGGAATTTGACAGGCTCCCAGCTCGCTGTTAGTGTTAGGAACATGTGCTCTCTATGCAGGGGAATGTGACAGACTACCAGCTCGCTGTTAGTGTTAGGAACAGGTGCTCTCTATTCAGGGGAATGTGACAGAAGCCCAGTTCGCTGTTAGTGTTAGGAACATGTTCTCTGTATGCAAGGGAATGTGATAGACTCCCAGCCCGCTGTTAGTGTTAGGAACATGTGCTGTCTATGCAGGGGAATGCGACAGACGCCCAGCTCACTGTTAGTGTTAGGAACATGTGGTCTCTATGCAGGGGAATGTGACAAACTCCTTGCTCGCTGTTAGTGTTAGGAACATGTGCTGTCTATGCAAGGGAATTTGACAGACTCCCAGCTCGCTGTTAGTGTTAGGAACATGTGCTCTCTATGCAGGGGACTGTGACAGACTCCCAGCTCGCTGTTAGTGCTCTCTGTGCAAGGCAATGTTACAGCCTCCCAGCTTGCTGTTAGTGTTCGGAACATGTGTTCTCTATGCAAGGGAATATGACAGACTCCCAGCTCACTGTTCGTGCTCTCTGTGTAAGGGAATGTGACAGACTCCCAGCTCGCTGTTAGTTTTAGGAACATTTGCTCTCTATGCAAGGAAATGCGACAGACTCCCAGCTCCCTGTTAGTGTTAGGAACATGTGCTTTCTATACCAGGGAATGTGACAGACTCCCAGCTCGCTGTTAGTGCTAAGAACATGTGCTCTCTATGCAAGGGAATGTGACAGACTCCCAGCTCGCTGTTAGTGTTAGGAACATGTGCTCTCTATGCAAGGGAATGTGACAGACACCCAGCTTGCTGTTAGTGTTAGGAACATGTGCGCTCTATGCATTGGAATTTGACAGAATCCCAGCTCGTTGTTAGTTTTACGAACATATGCTCTCTATGCAAGGGAATGTGACAGACTCCAACCTCACTGTTAGTGTTAGGAACATATGCTGTCTATGCAAGGGAATGTGACAGACTCCCAGCTCGCTGTTAGTGTTAGGAACATGTGATCTCTATGCAGGGGAATGTGACAGACTCCCAGCTCGCTGTTAGTGCTCTCTGTGCAAGGGAATGTGACAGACTCCCAGCTTGCTGTTAGTGTTCGGAACTAGTGCTCTCTATGCAAGGGAATGTGAAAGACTCCCAGCTTGCTGTTAGTGCTCTCTGTGCCCAGGAATGTGACAGATTCCCAGCTCGTTGTTAGTTTTAGGAACATTTGCTCTCTATGCAAGGAAATGCAACAGACTTCCAGCTCCCTGTCAGTGTTAGGAACATGTGCTTTCTATGGAAGGGAATGTGACAGATTCCCAGCTCACTCTTAGTGTTATGAACATGAGTTCCTTATGCAGGAGAATGTGACAGATGCCCAGCGCATTGTT
The DNA here is from genome assembly GCF_040938575.1 of Ambystoma mexicanum. Classification (NCBI taxonomy): domain Eukaryota; kingdom Metazoa; phylum Chordata; class Amphibia; order Caudata; family Ambystomatidae; genus Ambystoma; species Ambystoma mexicanum. The sequence continues at coordinate 2,763,020 of NW_027182440.1, forward strand.
AATGTTAGGAATATGTGCTCTTTCTACAAGGGAATGTTACAGACTACCAGCTCGCTACTAGTGTTAGGAACATATGCTCTCTATGCAGGTGAATGTGACAGACGCCCAGCTCGCTGTTAGTGTTAGGAACATGTGCTCTCTATGCAGGGGAATGTGACTGACGCCCAGCTCGCTGTTAGTGTTAGGAACATGTGCGCTGTGCAAGGGAATGTGACCAACTCCCAGCTCATTTATAGTGTTAGGAACATGTGCTGTTTATGGAAGGGAATGTGACAGACTCCCAGCTTGCTGTTAGTGTTAGGAACATTTGCTCTCTATGCAGGGGAAATTTGCTCTCTATGCAGGGGAATGTGACAGACTCCCAGCTCGCTGTTAGTGCTCTCTGTGCAAAGGAATGTGACAGACTCCCAGCTTGCTGTTAGTGTTCGGAACATGTGCTCTCTATGCAAGGGAATGTGACAGACTCCCAGCTCGCTGTTAGTGCTCTCTGTTCAAGTGAATGTGACAGACACCCAGCTCGCTGTTAGGGAATGAGACAGACTCCCAGCTCGCTGTTAGTGTTAGGAACATGTGCTCTCTATGCAGGGGAATGTGACAGACGCCCAGCTAGCTGTTAGTGTTAGGAACTTGTGCTCTCTATGCAGGGGAATGTGACAGACTCTCAGCTCGCTGTTAGTGTTAGGAACATGTGCTCTCTATGCAGGGGAATGTGACAGAGGCCCAGCTTGCTGTTAGTGTTAGGAACATGTCCTCTCTATACAGGGGAATGTGACAGACTCCCAACTCGCTGTTAGTGTTAGGAACATGTGGTCTCTATGCAGGGGAATGTGACAGACTCCCAGCTCGCTGTTAGTGTTAGGAACATGTGCTGACTATGCAGGGGATCGTGACAGACGCCCAGCTTGCTGTTAGTGTTAGGAACGTTTGCTTTCTATGCAGGGGAATGTGACAGACTCCCAGCTTGCTGTTAGTGTTAGGAACATGTGCTCTCTATGCAGGGGAATGCGACAGACTCCCAGCTCGCTGTTAGTGCTCGGAACATTTGCTCTCTATGCAAGGGAATGTGACAGACTCCCAGCTCGTTGTTAGTGTTAGGAACATGTGCTGTCTATGCAAGGGAATGTGACAGACTCCCAGCTCATTGTTAGTGATCGGATCATGTGCTGTCTATGCAGGTGATGTGACAGACTCCCAGCTCGTTGTTAGTGCTCTCTGTGCCTGGGAATGTGACAGACTCCCAGCTCACTTTTAGTGTTAGGAACATGTGCTCTCTATGTAGGTGAATGTGACAGACGCCCAACTCGCTGTTAGTATTAGGAACATGTGCTCTCTATGCAAAGGAATGTGACAGACTCCCAGCTTGCTGTTATTATTAGGAACATGTGCTCTCTCTGCAAGGGAATGTGACGTACTCCCAGCTCGCTGCAAGTGTTAGGAACATGTGCTCTCTATGTAGGTGAATGTGACAGACGCCCAGCTCGCTGTTAGTGTAAGGAACATATGCTCTCTATGCAGGGGAATGCGACAGACTCCCAGCTCGCTGTTAGTGTTAGAAACATGTGCTCTCTATGCAAGGGAATATGACAAACTCCCAGCTCGCTGTTAGTGTTAGGAACATGTGCCATCTATGCAAGGGAATGTTATAGACTCCCAGCTTGCTGTTAGTGCTCTCTGTGCCCGGGAATGTGACAGACTCCCAGCTCGCTGTTAGTTTTAGGAACATTTGCTCTCTATGCAAGGAAATGCAACAGACTTCCTGCTGCTTGTCAGAGTTAGGAACATGTGCTTTCTATGCACGGGAATGTGACAGACTCCCAGCTTGCTGTTAGCGTTAGGAAGATGTGCTCTCTATAGGAGGGAATGTGACACACTCCCAGTTCGCTGTTAGTGTTAGGAACATGTGCTCTCTATGCAAGGGAATGTGACAGACTCTGAGCTCGCTTTTAGTGTTAGGAACATGTGCTCCTTATACAGGAGAATGTGACAGACGACCAGTTCGCTGTTAATGTTAGGAATATGTGCTCTCTCTGCAAGGGAATGTGACATACTCCCAGCTCGCTGCTAGTGTTAGGAACATGTGCTCTCTATGTAGGTGAATGTGACAGACGCCCAACTCGCTTTTAGTGTTAGGAACATGTGCTCTCTATGCAAAGGAATGTGACAGACTCCCAGCTTGCTGTTAGTTTTAGGAACATGTGCTCTCTCTGCAAGGGAAGGTGACATACTCTCAACTCGCTGCTAGTGTTAGGAACATGTGCTCTCTATGTAGGTGAATGTGACAGATGCCCAGCTCGCTGTTAGTGTCATGAACATGTGCTCTCTATGCAGGGGAATGCGACAGACTCCCAGGTCGCTGTTAGTGTTAGAAACATGTGCTCTCTATGCAAGGGAATGTGACCGACTCCCAGCTCGCTGTTAGTGTTAGGAACATGTGCTGTCTATGCAAGGGAATGTTATAGACTTCCAGGTCGCTGTTAGTGCTCTCTGTGCCCGGGAATGCGAAAGGCTCCCAGCACGCTGTTAGTTTTAGAAACATTTGCTCTCTATGCAAAGAAATGCAACAGGCTTCCTGCTGCTTGTCAGTGTTAGGAACATGTGCTTTCTATGCAAGGGAATGTGACAGACTCCCAGCTCGCTGTTAGTGTTAGGAAGATGTGCTCTCTGTGGAAGGGAATGTGACATACTCCCAGCTCGCTGTTAGTGTTAGGAACATGTGCTCCCTATGCAGGGGAATGTGACAGACGGCCAGGTCGCTGTTAGTGTTAGGAACATGTGCTGTCTATGCAGGGGAATGCGACAGACGCCCAGCTCGCTGTTAGTGTTTGGAACATGTGGTCTCTATGCAGGGGAATGTGACAGACTCCCTGCTTGCTGTTAGTGTTAGGAACATGTGCTGTCTATGCAAGGGAATTTGACAGACTCCCAGCTCGCTGTTAGTGTTAGGAACATGTGGTCTCTATGCAAAGGAATGTGATCGACTCCCAGCTTGCTGTTAGTGTTAGGAACATGTGCTCTCTATGCAGGGGAATGTGACAGACGCCCAGCTAGCTGTTAGTGTTAGGAACATGTCCTCTCTATACAGGGGAATGTGACAGACTCCCAACTTGCTGTTAGTGTTAGGAACATGTGCTCTCTATGCAGGGGAATGTGACAGACTCCCAGCTCGCTGTTAGTGTTAGGAACATGTGCTGACTATGCAGGGGATCATGACAGACGCCCAGCTTGCTGTTAGTGTTAGGAACGTTTGCTTTCTATGCAGGGGAATGTGACAGACTCCCAGCTTGCTGTTAGTGTTAGGAACATGTCCTCTCTATGCAGGGGAATGCGACAGACTCCCAGCTCGCTGTTAGTGCTCGGAACATTTGCTCTCTATGCAAGGGAATGTGACAGACTCCCAGCTCGTTGTTAGTGTTAGGAACATGTGCTGTCTATGCAAGGGAATGTGACAGACTCCCAGCTCATTGTTAGTGATCGGATCATGTGCTGTCTATGCAGGTGATGTGACAGACTCCCAGCTCGTTGTTAGTGCTCTCTGTGCCCGGGAATGTGACAGACTCCCAGCTCACTTTTAGTGTTAGGAACATGTGCTCCTTATGCAGTAGAATGTGACAGACACCCAGCTCGCTGTTAATGTTAAGAATATGTGCTCTCTCTGCAAGGGAATGTGACATACTCCCAGCTCGCTGTTAGTGTTAGGAACATGTGCTCCCTATGCAGGGGAATGTGACAGACGGCCAGGTCACTGTTAGTGTTAGGAACATGTGATGTCTATGCAGGGGAATGCGACAGACGCCCAGCTCGCTGTTAGTGTTTGGAACATGTGGTCTCTATGCAGGGGAATGTGACAGACTCCCTGCTCGCTGTTAGTATTAGGAACATGTGCTGTCTATGCAAGGGAATTTGACAGACTCCCAGCTCGCTGTTAGTGTTAGGAACATGTGGTCTCTATGCAGGGGAATGTGACAGACTCCCTGCTCGCTGTTAGTGTTAGGAACATGTGCTGTCTATGCAAGGGAATTTGACAGACTCCCAGCTCGCTGTTAGTGTTAGGAACATGTGGTCTGTATGCAGGGGAATGTGACAGACTCCCTGCTCGCTGTTAGTGTTAGGAACATGTGCTGTCTATGCAAGGGAATTTGACAGGTTCCCAGCTCGCTGTTAGTGTTAGGAACATGTGCTCTCTATGCAGGGGAATGTGACAGACTACCAGCTCGCTGTTAGTGTTAGGAACAGGTGCTCTCTATTCAGGGGAATGTGACAGAAGCCCAGTTCGCTGTTAGTGTTAGGAACATGTTCTCTGTATGCAAGGGAATGTGATAGACTCCCAGCCCGCTGTTAGTGTTAGGAACATGTGCTGTCTATGCAGGGGAATGCGACAGACGCCCAGCTCACTGTTAGTGTTAGGAACATGTGATCTCTATGCAGGGGAATGTGACAGACTCCGTGCTCGCTGTTAGTGTTAGGAACATGTGCTGTCTATGCAAGGGAATTTGACAGACTCCCAGCTCGCTGTTAGTGTTAGGAACATGTGGTCTCTATGCAGGGGACTGTGACAGACTACCAGCTCGCTGTTAGTGCTCTCTGTGCAAGGCAATGTTACAGCCTCCCAGCTTGCTGTTAGTGTTCGGAACATGTGCTCTCTATGCAAGGGAATATGACAGACTCCCAGCTCACTGTTCGTGCTCTCTGTGTAAGGGAATGTGACAGACTCCCAGCTCGCTGTTAGTTTTTGGAACATTTGCTCTCTATGCAAGGAAATGCGACAGACTCCCAGCTCCCTGTTAGTGTTAGGAACATGTGCTTTCTATACCAGGGAATGTGACAGACTCCCAGCTCGCTGTTAGTGCTAAGAACATGTGCTCTCTATGCAAGGGAATGTGACAGACTCCCAGCTCGCTGTTAGTGTTAGGAACATGTGCTCTCTATGCAAGGGAATGTGACAGACACCCAGCTTGCTGTTAGTGTTAGGAACATGTGCACTCTATGCATTGGAATTTGACAGAATCCCAGCTTGTTGTTAGTTTTACGAACATATGCTCTCTATGCAAGGGAATGTGACAGACTCCAACCTCACTGTTAGTGTTAGGAACATATGCTGTCTATGCAAGGGAATGTGACAGACTCCCAGCTCGCTGTTAGTGTTAGGAACATGTGCTCTCTATGCAGGGGAATGTGACAGACTCCCAGCTCGCTGTTAGTGCTCTCTGTGCAAGGGAATGTGACAGACTCCCAGCTTGCTGTTAGTGTTCGGAACTAGTGCTCTCTATGCAAGGGAATGTGAAAGACTCCCAGCTTGCTGTTAGTGCTCTCTGTGCCCAGGAATGTGACAGATTCCCAGCTCGTTGTTAGTTTTAGGAACATTTGCTCTCTATGCAAGGAAATGCAACAGACTTCCAGCTCCCTGTCAGTGTTAGGAACATGTGCTTTCTATGGAAGGGAATGTGACAGATTCCCAGCTCACTCTTAGTGTTATGAACATGAGTTCCTTATGCAGGAGAATGTGACAGATGCCCAGCGCATTGTTAATGTTAGGAATATGTGCTCTTTCTGCAAGGGAATGTTACAGACTACCAGCTTGCTACTAGTGTTAGGAACATATGCTCTCTATGCAGGTGAATGTGACAGACGCCCAGCTCGCTGTTAGTGTTAGGAACATGTGCTCTCTATGCAGGGGAATGTGACTGACGCCCAGCTCGCTGTTAGTGTTAGGAACATGTGCGCTGTGCAAGGGAATGTGACCAACTCCCAGCTCATTTATAGTGTTAGGAACATGTGTTGTCTATGGAAGGGAATGTGACAGACTCCCAGCTTGCTGTTAGTGTTAGGAACATTTGCTCTCTATGCAGGGGAATGTGACAGACTCCCAGCTTGCTGTTAGTGCTCTCTGTGCAAAGGAAAGGTACAGACTCCCAGCTTGCTGTTAGTGTTCGGAACATGTGCTCTCTATGCAAGGGAATGTGACAGACTCCCAGCTCGCTGTTAGTGTTAGGAACATGTGCTCTCTATGCAGGGGAATGTGACAGACGCCCAGCTAGCTGTTAGTGTTGGGAACTTGTGCTCTCTATGCAGGGGAATGTGACAGACTCTCAGCTCGCTGTTAGTGTTAGGAACATGTGCTCTCTATGCAGGGGAATGTGACAGAGGCCCAGCTTGCTGTTAGTGTTAGGAACATGTCCTCTCTATACAGGGGAATGTGACAGACTCCCAACTCGCTGTTAGTGTTAGGAACATGTGCTCTCTATGCAGGGGAATGTGACAGACTCCCAGCTCGCTGTTAGTGTTAGGAACATGTGCTGACTATGCAGGGGATCGTGACAGACGCCCAGCTTGCTGTTAGTGTTAGGAACATGTGCTCTCTATGCAGGGGAATGCGACAGACTCCCAGCTCGCTGTTAGTGCTCGGAACATTTGCTCTCTATGCAAGGGAATGTGACAGACTCCCAGCTCGTTGTTAGTGTTAGGAACATGTGCTGTCTATGCAAGGGAATGTGACAGACTCCCAGCTCATTGTTAGTGATCGGATCATGTGCTGTCTATGCAGGTGATGTGACAGACGCCCAGCTCACTTTTAGTGTTAGGAACATGTGCTCTCTATGTAGGTGAATATTACAGACGCCCAACTCGCTGTTAGTATTAGGAACATGTGCTCTCTATGCAAAGGAATGTGACAGACTCCCAGCTTGCTGTTATTTTTAGGAACATGTGCTCTCTCTGCAAGGGAATGTGACGTACTCCCAGCTCGCTGCAAGTGTTAGGAACATGTGCTCTCTATGTAGGTGAATGTGACAAACTCCCAGCTCGCTGTTAGTGTTAGGAACATATGCCATCTATGCAAGGGAATGTTATAGACTCCCAGCTTGCTGTTAGTGCTCTCTGTGCCCGGGAATGTGACAGACTCCCAGCTCGCTGTTAGTTTTAGGAACATTTGCTCTCTATGCAAGGAAATGCAACAGACTTCCTGCTGCTTGTCAGTGTTAGGAACATGTGCTTTCTATGCACGGGAATGTGACAGACTCCCAGCTTGCTGTTAGTGTTAGGAAGATGTGCTCTCTATAGGAGGGAATGTGACATACTCCCAGTTCGCTGTTAGTGTTAGGAACATGTGCTCTCTATGCAAGGGAATGTGACAGACTCTGAGATCGCTTTTAGTGTTAGGAACATGTGCTCCTTATACAGGAGAATGTGACAGACGCCCAGCTCGCTGTTAATGTTAGGAATATGTGCTCTCTCTGCAAGGGAATGTGACATACTCCCAGCTCGCTGCTAGTGTTAGGAACATGTGCTCTCTATGTAGGTGAATGTGACAGACGCCCAACTCGCTGTTAGTGTTAGGAACATGTGCTCTCTATGCAAAGGAATGTGACAGACTCCCAGCTTGCTGTTAGTTTTAGGAACTAGTGCTCTCTATGCAAGGGAATGTGAAAGACTCCCAGCTTGCTGTTAGTGCTCTCTGTGCCCAGGAATGTGACAGATTCCCAGCTCGTTGTTAGTTTTAGGAACATTTGCTCTCTATGCAAGGAAATGCAACAGACTCCCAGCTCGCTGTTAGTGTTAGGAACATGTGGTCTCTATGCAGGGGAATGTGACAGACTCCCTGCTCGCTGTTAGTGTTAGGAATATGTGCTGTCTATGCAAGGGAATTTGACAGGCTCCCAGCTCGCTGTTAGTGTTAGGAACATGTGCTCTCTATGCAGGGGAATGTGACAGACTACCAGCTCGCTGTTAGTGTTAGGAACAGGTGCTCTCTATTCAGGGGAATGTGACAGAAGCCCAGTTCGCTGTTAGTGTTAGGAACATGTTCTCTGTATGCAAGGGAATGTGATAGACTCCCAGCTCGCTGTTAGTGTTAGGAACATGTGGTCTCTATGCAGGGGAATGTGACAGACTCCCTGCTCGCTGTTAGTGTTAGGAACATGTGCTGTCTATGCAAGGGAATTTGACAGACTCCCAGCTGGCTGTTAGTGTTAGGAACATGTGGTCTCTATGCAGGGGAATGTGACAGACTCCCTGCTTGCTGTTAGTGTTAGGAACATGTGCTGTCTATGCAAGGGAATTTGACAGGCTCCCAGCTCGCTGTTAGTGTTAGGAAGATGTGCTCTCTGTGGAAGGGAATGTGACATACTCCCAGCTCGCTGTTAGTGTTAGGAACATGTGCTCCCTATGCAGGGGAATGTGACAGACGGCCAGGTCGCTGTTAGTGTTAGGAACATGTGCTGTCTATGCAGGGGAATGCGACATACGCCCAGCTCGCTGTTAGTGTTTGGAACATGTGGTCTCTATGCAGGGGAATGTGACAGACTCCCTGCTCGCTGTTAGTGTTAGGAACATGTGCTGTCTATGCAAGGGAATTCGACAGACTCCCAGCTCGCTGTTAGTGTTAGGAACATGTGGTCTCTATGCAGGGGAATGTGACAGACTCCCTGCTCGCTGTTAGTGTTAGGAACATGTGCTGTCTATGCAAGGGAATTTGACAGACTCCCAGCTCGCTGTTAGTGTTAGGAACATGTGGTCTGTATGCAGGGGAATGTGACAGACTCCCTGCTCGCTGTTAGTGTTAGGAACATGTGCTGTCTATGCAAGGGAATTTGACAGGCTCCCAGCTCGCTGTTAGTGTTAGGAACATGTGCTCTCTATGTAGGGGAATGTGACAGACTACCAGCTCGCTGTTAGTGTTAGGAACAGGTGCTCTCTATTCAGGGGAATGTGACAGAAGCCCAGTTCGCTGTTAGTGTTAGGAACATGTTCTCTGTATGCAAGGGAATGTGATAGACTCCCAGCCCGCTGTTAGTGTTAGGAACATGTGCTGTCTATGCAGGGGAATGCGACAGACGCCCAGCTCACTGTTAGTGTTAGGAACATGTGGTCTCTATGCAGGGGAATGTGACAGACTCCTTGCTCACTGTTAGGGTTAGGAACATGTGCTGTCTATGCAAGGGAATTTGACAGACTCCCAGCTCGCTGTTAGTGCTCTCTGTGCAAGGCAATGTTACAGCCTCCCAGCTTGCTGTTAGTGTTCGGAACATGTGCTCTCTATGCAAGGGAATATGACAGTCTCCCAGCTTGCTGTTAGTTTTAGGAACATGTGCTCTCTCTGCAAGGGAAGGTGACATACTCTCAACTCGCTGCTAGTGTTAGGAACATGTGCTCTCTATGTAGGTGAATGTGACAGACGCCCAGCTCGCTGTTAGTGTCATGAACATGTGCTCTCTATGGAGGGGAATGCGACAGACTCCCAGGTCGCTGTTAGTGTTAGAAACATGTGCTCTCTATGCAAGGGAATGTGACCGACCTCCAGCTCGCTGTTAGTGTTAGGAACATGTGCTGTCTATGCAAGGGAATGTTATAGACTTCCAGGTCGCTGTTAATGCTCTCTGTGCCCGGGAATGTGAAAGGCTCCCAGCACGCTGTTAGTTTTAGAAACATTTGCTCTCTATGCAAAGAAATGCAACAGGCTTCCTGCTGCTTGTCAGTGTTAGGAACATGTGCTTTCTATGCAAGGGAATGTGACAGACTCCCAGCTCGCTGTTAGTGTTAGGAAGATGTGCTCTCTGTGGAAGGGAATGTGACATACTCCCAGCTCGCTGTTAGTGTTAGGAACATGTGCTCCCTATGCAGGGGAATGTGACAGACGGCCAGGTCGCTGTTAGTGTTAGGAACATGTGCTGTCTATGCAGGGGAATGCGACAGACGCCCAGCTCGCTGTTAGTGTTTGGAACATGTGGTCTCTATGCAGGGGAATGTGACAGACTCCCTGCTCGCTGTTAGTGTTAGGAACATGTGCTGTCTATGCAAGGGAATTTGACAGACTCCCAGCTCGCTGTTAGTGTTAGGAACATGTGGTCTCTATGCAGGGGAATGTGACAGACTCCCTGCTCGCTGTTAGTGTTAGGAACATGTGCTGTCTATGCAAGGGAATTTGACAGGCTCCCAGCTCGCTGTTAGTGTTAGGAACATGTGGTCTCTATGCAGGGGAATGTGACAGACTCCCTGCTTGCTGTTAGTGTTAGGAACATGTGCTGTCTATGCAAGGGAATTTGACAGGCTCCCAGCTCGCTGTTAGTGTTAGGAACATGTGCTCTCTATGCAGGGGAATGTGACAGACTACCAGCTCGCTGTTAGTGTTAGGAACAGGTGCTCTCTATTCAGGGGAATGTGACAGAAGCCCAGTTCGCTGTTAGTGTTAGGAACATGTTCTCTGTATGCAAGGGAATGTGATAGACTCCCAGCTCGCTGTTAGTGTTAGGAACATGTGGTCTCTATGCAGGGGAATGTGACAGACTCCCTGCTCGCTGTTAGTGTTAGGAACATGTGCTGTCTATGCAAGGGAATTTGACAGACTCCCAGCTGGCTGTTAGTGTTAGGAACATGTGGTCTCTATGCAGGGGAATGTGACAGACTCCCTGCTCGCTGTTAGTGTTAGGAACATGTGCTGTCTATGCAAGGGAATTTGACAGGCTCCCAGCTCGCTGTTAGTGTTAGGAAGATGTGCTCTCTGTGGAAGGGAATGTGACATACTCCCAGCTCGCTGTTAGTGTTAGGAACATGTGCTCCCTATGCAGGGGAATGTGACAGACGGCCAGGTCGCTGTTAGTGTTAGGAACATGTGCTGTCTATGCAGGGGAATGCGACAGACGCCCAGCTCGCTGTTAGTGTTTGGAACATGTGGTCTCTATGCAGGGGAATGTGACAGACTCCCTGCTCGCTGTTAGTGTTAGGAACATGTGCTGTCTATGCAAGGGAATTTGACAGACTCCCAGCTCGCTGTTAGTGTTAGGAACATGTGGTCTCTATGCAGGGGAATGTGACAGACTCCCTGCTCGCTGTTAGTGTTAGGAACATGTGCTGTCTATGCAAGGGAATTTGACAGACTCCCAGCTCGCTGTTAGTGTTAGGAACATGTGGTCTGTATGCAGGGGAATGTGACAGACTCCCTGCTCGCTGTTAGTGTTAGGAACATGTGCTGTCTATGCAAGGGAATTTGACAGGCTCCCAGCTCGCTGTTAGTGTTAGGAACATGTGCTCTCTATGTAGGGGAATGTGACAGACTACCAGCTCGCTGTTAGTGTTAGGAACAGGTGCTCTCTATTCAGGGGAATGTGACAGAAGCCCAGTTCGCTGTTAGTGTTAGGAACATGTTCTCTGTATGCAAGGGAATGTGATAGACTCCCAGCCCGCTGTTAGTGTTAGGAACATGTGCTGTCTATGCAGGGGAATGCGACAGACGCCCAGCTCACTGTTAGTGTTAGGAACATGTGGTCTCTATGCAGGGGAATGTGACAGACTCCTTGCTCACTGTTAGGGTTAGGAACATGTGCTGTCTATGCAAGGGAATTTGACAGACTCCCAGCTCGCTGTTAGTGCTCTCTGTGCAAGGCAATGTTACAGCCTCCCAGCTTGCTGTTAGTGTTCGGAACATGTGCTCTCTATGCAAGGGAATATGACAGTCTCCCAGCTTGCTGTTAGTTTTAGGAACATGTGCTCTCTCTGCAAGGGAAGGTGACATACTCTCAACTCGCTGCTAGTGTTAGGAACATGTGCTCTCTATGTAGGTGAATGTGACAGACGCCCAGCTCGCTGTTAGTGTCATGAACATGTGCTCTCTATGGAGGGGAATGCGACAGACTCCCAGGTCGCTGTTAGTGTTAGAAACATGTGCTCTCTATGCAAGGGAATGTGACCGACCTCCAGCTCGCTGTTAGTGTTAGGAACATGTGCTGTCTATGCAAGGGAATGTTATAGACTTCCAGGTCGCTGTTAATGCTCTCTGTGCCCGGGAATGTGAAAGGCTCCCAGCACGCTGTTAGTTTTAGAAACATTTGCTCTCTATGCAAAGAAATGCAACAGGCTTCCTGCTGCTTGTCAGTGTTAGGAACATGTGCTTTCTATGCAAGGGAATGTGACAGACTCCCAGCTCGCTGTTAGTGTTAGGAAGATGTGCTCTCTGTGGAAGGGAATGTGACATACTCCCAGCTCGCTGTTAGTGTTAGGAACATGTGCTCCCTATGCAGGGGAATGTGACAGACGGCCAGGTCGCTGTTAGTGTTAGGAACATGTGCTGTCTATGCAGGGGAATGCGACAGACGCCCAGCTCGCTGTTAGTGTTTGGAACATGTGGTCTCTATGCAGGGGAATGTGACAGACTCCCTGCTCGCTGTTAGTGTTAGGAACATGTGCTGTCTATGCAAGGGAATTTGACAGACTCCCAGCTCGCTGTTAGTGTTAGGAACATGTGGTCTCTATGCAGGGGAATGTGACAGACTCCCTGCTCGCTGTTAGTGTTAGGAACATGTGCTGTCTATGCAAGGGAATTTGACAGGCTCCCAGCTCGCTGTTAGTGTTAGGAACATGTGGTCTCTATGCAGGGGAATGTGACAGACTCCCTGCTTGCTGTTAGTGTTAGGAACATGTGCTGTCTATGCAAGGGAATTTGACAGGCTCCCAGCTCGCTGTTAGTGTTAGGAACATGTGCTCTCTATGCAGGGGAATGTGACAGACTACCAGCTCGCTGTTAGTGTTAGGAACAGGTGCTCTCTATTCAGGGGAATGTGACAGAAGCCCAGTTCGCTGTTAGTGTTAGGAACATGTTCTCTGTATGCAAGGGAATGTGATAGACTCCCAGCTCGCTGTTAGTGTTAGGAACATGTGGTCTCTATGCAGGGGAATGTGACAGACTCCCTGCTCGCTGTTAGTGTTAGGAACATGTGCTGTCTATGCAAGGGAATTTGACAGACTCCCAGCTGGCTGTTAGTGTTAGGAACATGTGGTCTCTATGCAGGGGAATGTGACAGACTCCCTGCTCGCTGTTAGTGTTAGGAACATGTGCTGTCTATGCAAGGGAATTTGACAGGCTCCCAGCTCGCTGTTAGTGTTAGGAAGATGTGCTCTCTGTGGAAGGGAATGTGACATACTCCCAGCTCGCTGTTAGTGTTAGGAACATGTGCTCCCTATGCAGGGGAATGTGACAGACGGCCAGGTCGCTGTTAGTGTTAGGAACATGTGCTGTCTATGCAGGGGAATGCGACAGACGCCCAGCTCGCTGTTAGTGTTTGGAACATGTGGTCTCTATGCAGGGGAATGTGACAGACTCCCTGCTCGCTGTTAGTGTTAGGAACATGTGCTGTCTATGCAAGGGAATTTGACAGACTCCCAGCTCGCTGTTAGTGTTAGGAACATGTGGTCTCTATGCAGGGGAATGTGACAGACTCCCTGCTCGCTGTTAGTGTTAGGAACATGTGCTGTCTATGCAAGGGAATTTGACAGACTCCCAGCTCGCTGTTAGTGTTAGGAACATGTGGTCTGTATGCAGGGGAATGTGACAGACTCCCTGCTCGCTGTTAGTGTTAGGAACATGTGCTGTCTATGCAAGGGAATTTGACAGGCTCCCAGCTCGCTGTTAGTGTTAGGAACATGTGCTCTCTATGCAGGGGAATGTGACAGACTACCAGCTCGCTGTTAGTGTTAGGAACAGGTGCTCTCTATTCAGGGGAATGTGACAGAAGCCCAGTTCGCTGTTAGTGTTAGGAACATGTTCTCTGTATGCAAGGGAATGTGATAGACTCCCAGACCGTTGTTAGTGTTAGGAACATGTGCTGTCTATGCAGGGGAATGCGACAGACGCCGAGCTCACTGTTAGTGTTAGGAACATGTGGTCTCTATGCAGGGGAATGTGACAGACTCCTTGCTCGCTGTTAGTGTTAGGAACATGTGCTGTCTATGCAAGGGAATTTGACAGACTCCCAGCTCGCTGTTAGTGCTCTCTGTGCAAGGCAATGTTGCAGCCTCCCAGCTTGCTGTTAGTGTTCGGAACATGTGCTCTCTATGCAAGGGAATATGACAGTCTCCCAGCTCACTGTTCGTGCTCTCTGTGTAAGGGAATGCAAAAGAATCCCAGCTCGCTGTTAGTTTTAGGAACATTTGCTGTCTATGCAAGGGAATTTGACAGACTCCCAGCTCGCTGTTAGTGTTAGGAACATGTGGTCTGTATGCAGGGGAATGTGACAGACTCCCTGCTCGCTGTTAGTGTTAGGAACATGTGCTGTCTATGCAAGGGAATTTGACAGGCTCCCAGCTCGCTGTTAGTGTTAGGAACATGTGGTCTGCATGCAGGGGAATGTGACAGACTCCCTGCTCGCTGTTAGTGTTAGGAACATGTGCTGTCTATGCAAGGGAATTTGACAGGCTCCCAGCTCGCTGTTAGTGTTAGGAACATGTGCTCTCTATGTAGGGGAATGTGACAGACTACCAGCTCGCTGTTAGTGTTAGGAACAGGTGCTCTCTATTCAGGGGAATGTGACAGAAGCCCAGTTCGCTGTTAGTGTTAGGAACATGTTCTCTGTATGCAAGGGAATGTGATAGACTCCCAGCCCGCTGTTAGTGTTAGGAACATGTGCTGTCTATGCAGGGGAATGCGACAGACGCCCAGCTCACTGTTAGTGTTAGGAACATGTGGTCTCTATGCAGGGGAATGTGACAGACTCCTTGCTCACTGTTAGGGTTAGGAACATGTGCTGTCTATGCAAGGGAATTTGACAGACTCCCAGCTCGCTGTTAGTGCTCTCTGTGCAAGGCAATGTTACAGCCTCCCAGCTTGCTGTTAGTGTTCGGAACATGTGCTCTCTATGCAAGGGAATATGACAGTCTCCCAGCTTGCTGTTAGTTTTAGGAACATGTGCTCTCTCTGCAAGGGAAGGTGACATACTCTCAACTCGCTGCTAGTGTTAGGAACATGTGCTCTCTATGTAGGTGAATGTGACAGACGCCCAGCTCGCTGTTAGTGTCATGAACATGTGCTCTCTATGGAGGGGAATGCGACAGACTCCCAGGTCGCTGTTAGTGTTAGAAACATGTGCTCTCTATGCAAGGGAATGTGACCGACCTCCAGCTCGCTGTTAGTGTTAGGAACATGTGCTGTCTATGCAAGGGAATGTTATAGACTTCCAGGTCGCTGTTAATGCTCTCTGTGCCCGGGAATGTGAAAGGCTCCCAGCACGCTGTTAGTTTTAGAAACATTTGCTCTCTATGCAAAGAAATGCAACAGGCTTCCTGCTGCTTGTCAGTGTTAGGAACATGTGCTTTCTATGCAAGGGAATGTGACAGACTCCCAGCTCGCTGTTAGTGTTAGGAAGATGTGCTCTCTGTGGAAGGGAATGTGACATACTCCCAGCTCGCTGTTAGTGTTAGGAACATGTGCTCCCTATGCAGGGGAATGTGACAGACGGCCAGGTCGCTGTTAGTGTTAGGAACATGTGCTGTCTATGCAGGGGAATGCGACAGACGCCCAGCTCGCTGTTAGTGTTTTGAACATGTGGTCTCTATGCAGGGGAATGTGACAGACTCCCTGCTCGCTGTTAGTGTTAGGAACATGTGCTGTCTATGCAAGGGAATTTGACAGACTCCCAGCTCGCTGTTAGTGTTAGGAACATGTGGTCTCTATGCAGGGGAATGTGACAGACTCCCTGCTCGCTGTTAGTGTTAGGAACATGTGCTGTCTATGCAAGGGAATTTGACAGGCTCCCAGCTCGCTGTTAGTGTTAGGAACATGTGGTCTCTATGCAGGGGAATGTGACAGACTCCCTGCTTGCTGTTAGTGTTAGGAACATGTGCTGTCTATGCAAGGGAATTTGACAGGCTCCCAGCTCGCTGTTAGTGTTAGGAACATGTGCTCTCTATGCAGGGGAATGTGACAGACTAC
Organism: Ambystoma mexicanum; assembly: GCF_040938575.1. Taxonomy (NCBI): domain Eukaryota; kingdom Metazoa; phylum Chordata; class Amphibia; order Caudata; family Ambystomatidae; genus Ambystoma; species Ambystoma mexicanum. The sequence goes on from NW_027182440.1 coordinate 2,778,711, forward strand.
CAGCTCGCTGTTAGTGTTAGGAACAGGTGCTCTCTATTCAGGGGAATGTGACAGAAGCCCAGTTCGCTGTTAGTGTTAGGAACATGTTCTCTGTATGCAAGGGAATGTGATAGACTCCCAGCTCGCTGTTAGTGTTAGGAACATGTGGTCTCTATGCAGGGGAATGTGACAGACTCCCTGCTCGCTGTTAGTGTTAGGAACATGTGCTGTCTATGCAAGGGAATTTGACAGACTCCCAGCTGGCTGTTAGTGTTAGGAACATGTGGTCTCTATGCAGGGGAATGTGACAGACTCCCTGCTCGCTGTTAGTGTTAGGAACATGTGCTGTCTATGCAAGGGAATTTGACAGGCTCCCAGCTCGCTGTTAGTGTTAGGAAGATGTGCTCTCTGTGGAAGGGAATGTGACATACTCCCAGCTCGCTGTTAGTGTTAGGAACGTGTGCTCCCTATGCAGGGGAATGTGACAGATGGCCAGGTCGCTGTTAGTGTTAGGAACATGTGCTGTCTATGCAGGGGAATGCGACAGACGCCCAGCTCGCTGTTAGTGTTTGGAACATGTGGTCTCTATGCAGGGGAATTTGACAGACTCCCTGCTCGCTGTTAGTGTTAGGAACATGTGCTGTCTATGCAAGGGAATTTGACAGACTCCCAGCTCGCTGTTAGTGTTAGGAACATGTGGTCTCTATGCAGGGGAATGTGACAGACTCCCTGCTCGCTGTTAGTGTTAGGAACATGTGCTGTCTATGCAAGGGAATTTGACAGACTCCCAGCTCGCTGTTAGTGTTAGGAACATGTGGTCTGTATGCAGGGGAATGTGACAGACTCCCTGCTCGCTGTTAGTGTTAGGAACATGTGCTGTCTATGCAAGGGAATTTGACAGGCTCCCAGCTCGCTGTTAGTGTTAGGAACATGTGCTCTCTATGCAGGGGAATGTGACAGACTACCAGCTCGCTGTTAGTGTTAGGAACAGGTGCTCTCTATTCAGGGGAATGTGACAGAAGCCCAGTTCGCTGTTAGTGTTAGGAACATGTTCTCTGTATGCAAGGGAATGTGATAGACTCCCAGACCGTTGTTAGTGTTAGGAACATGTGCTGTCTATGCAGGGGAATGCGACAGACGCCCAGCTCACTGTTAGTGTTAGGAACATGTGGTCTCTATGCAGGGGAATGTGACAGACTCCTTGCTCGCTGTTAGTGTTAGGAACATGTGCTGTCTATGCAAGGGAATTTGACAGACTCCCAGCTCGCTGTTAGTGCTCTCTGTGCAAGGCAATGTTACAGCCTCCCAGCTTGCTGTTAGTGTTCGGAACATGTGCTCTCTATGCAAGGGAATATGACAGTCTCCCAGCTCACTGTTCGTGCTCTCTGTGTAAGGGAATGCAAAAGAATCCCAGCTCGCTGTTAGTTTTAGGAACATTTGCTCTCTATGCAAGGAAATGCGACAGACTCCCAGCTCCCTGTTAGTGTTAGGAACATGTGCTTTCTATACCAGGGAATGTGACAGACTCCCAGCTCGCTGTTAGTGCTAAGAACATGTGCTCTCTATGCAAGGGAATGTGACAGACTCCCAGCTCGCTGTTAGTGTTAGGAACATGTGCTCTCTATGCAAGGGAATGTGACAGACACCCAGCTTGCTGTTAGTGTTAGGAACATGTGCGCTCTATGCATTGGAATTTGACAGAATCCCAGCTCGTTGTTAGTTTTACGAACATATGCTCTCTATGCAAGGGAATGTGACAGACTCCAACCTCACTGTTAGTGTTAGGAACATGTGCTCTCTATGCAGGGGAATGTGACAGACTCCCAGCTCGCTGTTAGTGCTCTCTGTGCAAGGGAATGTGACAGACTCCCAGCTTGCTGTTAGTGATCGGAACTAGTGCTCTCTATGCAAGGGAATGTGAAAGACTCCCAGCTTGCTGTTAGTGCTCTCTGTGCCCAGGAATGTGACAGATTCCCAGCTCGTTGTTAGTTTTAGGAACATTTGCTCTCTATGCAAGGAAATGCAACAGACTTCCAGCTCCCTGTCAGTGTTAGGAACATGTGCTTTCTATGGAAGGGAATGTGACAGATTCCCAGCTCACTCTTAGTGTTATGAACATGAGTTCCTTATGCAGGAGAATGTGACAGATGCCCAGCGCATTGTTAATGTTAGGAATATGTGCTCTTTCTGCAAGGGAATGTTACAGACTACCAGCTCGCTACTAGTGTTAGGAACATATGCTCTCTATGCAGGTGAATGTGACAGACGCCCAGCTCGCTGTTAGTGTTAGGAACATTTGCTCTCTATGCAGGGGAATGTGACTGACGCCCAGCTCGCTGTTAGTGTTAGGAACATGTGCGCTGTGCAAGGGAATGTGACCAACTCCCAGCTCATTGTTAGTGTTAGGAACATGTGCTGTCTATGGAAGGGAATGTGACAGACTCCCAGCTTGCTGTTAGTGTTAGGAACATTTGCTCTCTATGCAGGGGAATGTGACAGACTCCCAGCTCGCTGTTAGTGCTCTCTTTGCAAAGGAATGTGACAGACTCCCAGCTTGCTGTTAGTGTTCGGAACATGTGCTCTCTATGCAAGGGAATGTGACAGACTCCCAGCTCACTGTTAGTGCTCTCTGTGCAAGGGAATGTGACAGACACCCAGCTCGCTGTTAGGGAATGTAACAGACTCCCAGCTCGCTGTTAGTGTTAGGAACATGTGCTCTCTATGCAGGGGAATGTGACAGACGCCCAGCTAGCTGTTAGTGTTAGGAACTTGTGCTCTCTATGCAGGGGAATGTGACAGACTCCCAGCTCGCTGTTAGTTTTAGGAACATGTGCTCTCTATGCAGGGGAATGTGACAGAGGCCCAGCTTGCTGTTAGTGTTAGGAACATGTCCTCTCTATACAGGGGAATGTGACAGACTCCCAACTTGCTGTTAGTGTTAGGAACATGTGCTCTCTATCCAGGGGAATGTGATAGACTCCCAGCTCGCTGTTAGTGTTAGGAACATGTGCTGACTATGCAGGGGACCGTGACAGACGCCCATCTTGCTGTTAGTGTTAGGAACGTTTGCTTTCTATGCAGGGGAATGTGACAGACTCCCAGCTTGCTGTTAGTGTTAGGAACATGTGCTCTCTATGCAGGGGAATGTGACAGACTCCCAGCTCGCTGTTAGTGCTCGGAACATTTGCTCTCTATGCAAGGGAATGTGACAGACTCCCAGCTCGTTGTTAGTGTTAGGAACATGTGCTGTCTATGCAAGGGAATGTGACAGACTCCCAGCTCATTGTTAGTGATCGGATCATGTGCTGTCTATGCAGGTGATGTGACAGACTCCCAGCTCATTGTTAGTGCTCTCTGTACCCGGGAATGTGACAGACTCCCAGCTCACTTTTAGTGTTAGGAACATGTGCTCCTTATGCAGGAGAATGTGACAGACACCCAGCTCGCTGTTAATGTTAAGAATATGTGCTCTCTCTGCAAGGGAATGTGACATACTCCCAGCTCGCTGTTAGTGTTAGGAACATGTGCTCCCTATGCAGGGGAATGTGACAGACGGCCAGGTCGCTGTTAGTGTTAGGAACATGTGCTGTCTATGCAGGGGAATGCGACAGACGCCCAGCTCGCTGTTAGTGTTTGGAACATGTGGTCTCTATGCAGGGGAATGTGACAGACTCCCTGCTTGCTGTTAGTGTTAGGAACATGTGCTGTCTATGCAAGGGAATTTGACAGACTCCCAGCTCGCTGTTAGTGTTAGGAACATGTGGTCTCTATGCAGGGGAATGTGACAGACTCCCTGCTCGCTGTTAGTGTTAGGAACATGTGCTGTCTATGCAAGGGAATTTGACAGACTCCCAGCTCGTTGTTAGTGTTAGGAACATGTGGTCTGTATGCAGGGGAATGCGACAGACTCCCTGCTCGCTGTTAGTGTTAGGAACATGTGCTGTCTATGCAAGGGAATTTGACAGGCTCCCAGCTCGCTGTTAGTGTTAGGAACATGTGCTCTCTATGCAGGGGAATGTGACAGACTACCAGCTCGCTGTTAGTGTTAGGAACAGGTGCTCTCTATTCAGGGGAATGTGACAGAAGCCCAGTTCGCTGTTAGTGTTAGGAACATGTGCTGTCTATGCAAGGGAATTTGACAGGCTCCCAGCTCGCTGTTAGTGTTAGGAACATGTGCTCTCTATGCAGGGGAATGTGACAGACTACCAGCTCGCTGTTAGTGTTAGGAACAGGTGCTCTCTATTCAGGGGAATGTGACAGAAGCCCAGTTCGCTGTTAGTGTTAGGAACATGTTCTCTGTATGCAAGGGAATGTGATAGACTCCCAGCCCGCTGTTAGTGTTAGGAACATGTGCTGTCTATGCAGGGGAATGCGACAGATGCCCAGCTCACTGTTAGTGTTAGGAACATGTGATCTCTATGCAGGGGAATGTGACAGACTCCGTGCTCGCTGTTAGTGTTAGGAACATGTGCTGTCTATGCAAGGGAATTTGACAGACTCCCAGCTCGCTGTTAGTGTTAGGAACATGTGGTCTCTATGCAGGGGACTGTGACAGACTACCAGCTCGCTGTTAGTGCTCTCTGTGCAAGGCAATGTTACAGCCTCCCAGCTTGCTGTTAGTGTTCGGAACATGTGCTCTCTATGCAAGGGAATATGACAGACTCCCAGCTCACTGTTCGTGCTCTCTGTGTAAGGGAATGTGACAGACTCCCAGCTCGCTGTTAGTTTTTGGAACATTTGCTCTCTATGCAAGGAAATGCGACAGACTCCCAGCTCCCTGTTAGTGTTAGGAACATGTGCTTTCTATACCAGGGAATGTGACAGACTCCCAGCTCGCTGTTAGTGCTAAGAACATGTGCTCTCTATGCAAGGGAATGTGACAGACTCCCAGCTCGCTGTTAGTGTTAGGAACATGTGCTCTCTATGCAAGGGAATGTGACAGACACCCAGCTTGCTGTTAGTGTTAGGAACATGTGCACTCTATGCATTGGAATTTGACAGAATCCCAGCTCGTTGTTAGTTTTACGAACATATGCTCTCTATGCAAGGGAATGTGACAGACTCCAACCTCACTGTTTGTGTTAGGAACATATGCTGTCTATGCAAGGGAATGTGACAGACTCCCAGCTCGCTGTTAGTGTTAGGAACATGTGCTCTCTATGCAGGGGAATGTGACAGACTCCCAGCTCGCTGTTAGTGCTCTCTGTGCAAGGGAATGTGACAGACTCCCAGCTTGCTGTTAGTGTTCGGAACTAGTGCTCTCTATGCAAGGGAATGTGAAAGACTCCCAGCTTGCTGTTAGTGCTCTCTGTGCCCAGGAATGTGACAGATTCCCAGCTCGTTGTTAGTTTTAGGAACATTTGCTCTCTATGCAAGGAAATGCAACAGACTTCCAGCTCCCTGTCAGTGTTAGGAACATGTGCTTTCTATGGAAGGGAATGTGACAGATTCCCAGCTCACTCTTAGTGTTATGAACATGAGTTCCTTATGCAGGAGAATGTGACAGATGCCCAGCGCATTGTTAATGTTAGGAATATGTGCTCTTTCTGCAAGGGAATGTTACAGACTACCAGCTCGCTACTAGTGTTAGGAACATATGCTCTCTATGCAGGTGAATGTGACAGACGCCCAGCTCGCTGTTAGTGTTAGGAACATGTGCTCTCTATGCAGGGGAATGTGACTGACGCCCAGCTCGCTGTTAGTGTTAGGAACATGTGCGCTGTGCAAGGGAATGTGACCAACTCCCAGCTCATTTATAGTGTTAGGAATATGTGCTGTCTATGGAAGGGAATGTGACAGACTCCCAGCTTGCTGTTAGTGTTAGGAACATTTGCTCTCTATGCAGGGGAATGTGACAGACTCCCAGCTCACTGTTAGTGCTCTCTGTGCAAAGGAAAGGTACAGACTCCCAGCTTGCTGTTAGTGTTCGGAACATGTGCTCTCTATGCAAGGGAATGTGACAGACTCCCAGCTCGCTGTTAGTGCTCTCTATGCAAGTGAATGTGACAGACACCCAGCTCGCTGTTAGGGAATGTGACAGACTCCCAGCTCGCTGTTAGTGTTAGGAACATGTGCTCTCTATGCAGGGGAATGTGACAGACGCCCAGCTCGCTGTTAGTGTTAGGAACGTTTGCTTTCTATGCAGGGGAATGTGACAGACTCCCAGCTTGCTGTTAGTGTTAGGAACATGTGCTCTCTATGCAGGGGAATGCGACAGACTCCCAGCTCGCTTTTAGTGCTCGGAACATTTGCTCTCTATGCAGGGGAATGTGACAGACTCGAAGCTCGTTGTTAGTGTTAGGAACATGTGCTGTCTATGCAAGGGAATGTGACAGACTCCCAGCTCATTGTTAGTGATCGGATCATGTGCTGTCTATGCAGGTGATGTGACAGACGTCCAGCTCACTTTTAGTGTTAGGAACATGTGCTCTCTATGTAGGTGAATATGACAGACGCCCAACTCGCTGTTAGTATTAGGAACATGTGCTCTCTATGCAAAGGAATGTGACAGACTCCCAGCTTGCTGTTATTTTTAGGAACATGTGCTCTCTCTGCAAGGGAATGTGACGTACTCCCAGCTCGCTGCAAGTGTTAGGAACATGTGCTCTCTATGTAGGTGAATGTGACAAACTCCCAGCTCGCTGTTAGTGTTAGGAACATGTGCCATCTATGCAAGGGAATGTTATAGACTCCCAGCTTGCTGTTAGTGCTCTCTGTGCCCGGGAATGTGACAGACTCCCAGCTCGCTGTTAGTTTTAGGAACATTTGCTCTCTATGCAAGGAAATGCAACAGACTTCCTGCTGCTTGTCAGTGTTAGGAACATGTGCTTTCTATGCACGGGAATGTGACAGACTCCCAGCTTGCTGTTAGTGTTAGGAAGATGTGCTCTCTATAGGAGGGAATGTGACATACTCCCAGTTCGCTGTTAGTGTTAGGAACATGTGCTCTCTATGCAAGGGAATGTGACAGACTCTGAGTTCGCTTTTAGTGTTAGGAACATGTGCTCCTTATACAGGAGAATGTGACAGACGCCCAGCTCGCTGTTAATGTTAGGAATATGTGCTCTCTCTGCAAGGGAATGTGACATACTCCCAGCTCGCTGCTAGTGTTAGGAACATGTGCTCTCTATGTAGGTGAATGTGACAGACGCCCAACTCGCTGTTAGTGTTAGGAACATGTGCTCTCTATGCAAAGGAATGTGACAGACTCCCAGCTTGCTGTTAGTTTTAGGAACATGTGCTCTCTATGCAAAGGAATGTGACAGACGCCCAGCTCGCTGTTAGTGTCATGAACATGTGCTCTCTATGCAGGGGAATGCGACAGACTCCCAGGTCGCTGTTAGTGTTAGAAACATGTGCTCTCTATGCAAGGGAATGTGACCGACTCCCAGCTCGCTGTTAGTGTTACGAACATGTGCTGTCTATGCAAGGGAATGTTATAGACTTCCAGGTCACTGTTAGTGCTCTCTGTGCCCGGGAATGTGAAAGGCTCCCAGCACGCTGTTAGTTTTAGAAACATTTGCTCTCTATGCAAAGAAATGCAACAGGCTTCCTGCTGCTTGTCAGTGTTAGGAACATGTGCTTTCTATGCAAGGGAATGTGACAGACTCCCAGCTCGCTGTTAGTGTTAGGAAGATGTGCTCTCTGTGGAAGGGAATGTGACATACTCCCAGCTCGCTGTTAGTGTTAGGAACATGTGCTCCCTATGCAGGGGAATGTGACAGACGGCCAGGTCGCTGTTAGTGTTAGGAACATGTGCTGTCTATGCAGGGGAATGCGACAGACGCCCAGCTCGCTGTTAGTGTTTGGAACAAGTGGTCTCTATGCAGAGGAATGTGACAGACTCCCTGCTCGCTGTTAGTGTTAGGAACATGTGCTGTCTATGCAAGGGAATTTGACAGACTCCCAGCTCGCTGTTAGTGTTAGGAACATGTGGTCTGTATGCAGGGGAATGTGACAGACGCCCAGCTAGCTGTTAGTGTTAGGAACTTGTGCTCTCTATGCAGGGGAGTGTGACAGACTCTCAGCTCGCTGTTAGTGTTAGGAACATGTGCTCTCTATGCAGGGTATTGTGACAGAGGCCCAGCTTGCTGTTAGTGTTAGGAACATGTCCTCTCTATACAGGGGAATGTGACAGACTCCCAACTTGCTGTTAGTGTTAGGAACATGTGCTCTCTATGCAGGGGAATGTGACAGACTCCCAGCTCGCTGTTAGTGTTAGGAACATGTGCTGACTATGCAGGGGATCGTGACAGACGCCCAGCTTGCTGTTAGTATTAGGAACGTTTGCTTTCTATGCAGGGGAATGTGACAGACTCCCAGCTTGCTGTTAGTGTTAGGAACATGTGCTCTCTATGCAGGGGAATGCGACAGACTCCCAGCTCGCTGTTAGTGCTCGGAACATTTGCTCTCTATGCAAGGGAATGTGAAAGACTCCCAGCTCGTTGTTAGTGTTAGGAACATGTGCTGTCTATGCAAGGGAATGTGACAGACTCCCATCTCATTGTTAGTGATCGGATCATGTGCTGTCTATGCAGGTGATGTGACAGACTCCCAGCTCGTTGTTAGTGCTCTCTGTGCCCGGGAACGTGACAGACTCCCAGCTCATTTTTAGTGTTAGGAACATGTGCTCTCTATGTAGGTGAATGTGACAGACGCCCAACTCGCTGTTAGTATTAGGAACATGTGCTCTCTATGCAAAGGAATGTGACAGACTCCCAGCTTGCTGTTATTTTTAGGAACATGTGCTCTCTCTGCAAGGGAATGTGACGTACTCCCAGCTCGCTGCAAGTGTTAGGAACATGTGCTCTCTATGTAGGTGAATGTGACAGACGCCCAGCTCGCTGTTAGTGTAAGGAACATGTGCTCTCTATGCAGGGGAATGCGACAGACTCCCAGCTCGCTGTTAGTGTTAGAAACATGTGCTCTCTATGCAAGGGAATGTGACAAACTCCCAGCTCGCTGTTAGTGTTAGGAACATGTGCCATCTATGCAAGGGAATGTTATAGACTCCCAGCTTGCTGTTAGTGCTCTCTGTGCCCGGGAATGTGACAGACTCCCAGCTCGCTGTTAGTTTTAGGAACATTTGCTCTCTATGCAAGGAAATGCAATAGACTTCCTGCTGCTTGTCAGTGTTAGGAACATGTGCTTTCTATGCACGGGAATGTGACAGACTCCCAGCTTGCTGTTAGTGTTAGGAAGATGTGCTCTCTATAGGAGGGAATGTGACATACTCCCAGTTCGCTGTCAGTGTTAGGAACATGTGCTCTCTATGCAATGGAATGTGACAGACTCTGAGCTCGCTTTTAGTGTTAGGAACATGTGCTCCTTATACAGGAGAATGTGACAGACGCCCAGCTCGCAGTTAATGTTAGGAATATGTGCTCTCTCTGCAAGGGAATGTGACATACTCCCAGCTCGCTGCTAGTGTTAGGAACATGTGCTCTCTATGTAGGTGAATGTGACAGACGCCCAACTCGCTGTTAGTGTTAGGAACATGTGCTCTCTATGCAAATGATTGTGACAGACTCCCAGCTTGCTGTTAGTTTTAGGAACATGTGCTCTCTCTGCAAGGGAAGGTGACATACTCTCAACTCGCTGCTAGTGTTAGGAACATGTGCTCTCTATGTAGGTGAATGTGACAGACGCCCAGCTCGCTGTTAGTGTCATGAACATGTTCTCTCTATGCAGGGGAATGCGACAGACTCCCAGGTCGCTGTTAGTGTTAGAAACATGTGCTCTCTATGCAAGGGAATGTGACCGACTCCCAGCTCGCTGTTAGTGTTAGGAACATGTGCTGTCTATGCAAGGGAATGTTATAGACTTCCAGGTCTCTGTTAGTGCTCTCTGTGCCCGGGAATGTGAAAGGCTCCCAGCACGCTGTTAGTTTTAGAAACATTTGCTCTCTATGCAAAGAAATGCAACAGGCTTCCTGCTGCTTGTCACTGTTAGGAACATGTGCTTTCTATGCAAGGGAATGTGACAGACTCCCAGATCGCTGTTAGTGTTAGGAAGATGTGCTCTCTGTGGAAGGGAATGTGACATACTCCCAGCTCGCTGTTAGTGTTAGGAACATGTGCTCCCTATGCAGGGGAATGTGACAGACGGCCAGGTCGCTGTTAGTGTTAGGAACATGTGCTGTCTATGCAGGGGAATGCGACAGATGCCCAGCTTGCTGTTAGTGTTTGGAACATGTGGTCTCTATGCAGGGGAATGTGACAGACTCCCTGCTCGCTGTTAGTGTTAGGAACATGTGCTGTCTATGCAAGGGAATGTGAAAGACTCCCAGCTCGTTGTTAGTGTTAGGAACATTTGCTGTCTATGCAAGGGAATGTGACAGACTCCCATCTCATTGTTAGTGATCGGATCATGTGCTGTCTATGCAGGTGATGTGACAGACTCCCAGCTCATTGTTAGTGCTCTCTGTGCCCGGGAACGTGACAGACTCCCAGCTCACTTTTAGTGTTAGGAACATGTGCTCTCTATGTAGGTGAATGTGACAGACGCCCAACTCGCTGTTAGTATTAGGAACATGTGCTCTCTATGCAAAGGAATGTGACAGACTCCCAGCTTGCTGTTATTTTTAGGAACATGTGCTCTCTCTGCAAGGGAATGTGACGTACTCCCAGCTCGCTGCAAGTGTTAGGAACATGTGCTCTCTATGTAGGTGAATGTGACAGACGCCCAGCTCGCTGTTAGTGTAAGGAACATGTGCTCTCTATGCAGGGGAATGCGACAGACTCCCAGCTCGCTGTTAGTGTTAGAAACATGTGCTCTCTATGCAAGGGAATGTGACAAACTCCCAGCTCGCTGTTAGTGTTAGGAACATGTGCCATCTATGCAAGGGAATGTTATAGACTCCCAGCTTGCTGTTAGTGCTCTCTGTGCCCGGGAATGTGACAGACTCCCAGCTCGCTGTTAGTTTTAGGAACATTTGCTCTCTATGCAAGGAAATGCAACAGACTTCCTGCTGCTTGTCAGTGTTAGGAACATGTGCTTTCTATGCACGGGAATGTGACAGACTCCCAGCTTGCTGTTAGTGTTAGGAAGATGTGCTCTCTATAGGAGGGAATGTGACATACTCCCAGTTCGCTGTCAGTGTTAGGAACATGTGCTCTCTATGCAATGGAATGTGACAGACTCTGAGCTCGCTTTTAGTGTTAGGAACATGTGCTCCTTATACAGGAGAATGTGACAGACGCCCAGCTCGCAGTTAATGTTAGGAATATGTGCTCTCTCTGCAAGGGAATGTGACATACTCCCAGCTCGCTGCTAGTGTTAGGAACATGTGCTCTCTATGTAGGTGAATGTGACAGACGCCCAACTCGCTGTTAGTGTTAGGAACATGTGCTCTCTATGCAAATGATTGTGACAGACTCCCAGCTTGCTGTTAGTTTTAGGAACATGTGCTCTCTCTGCAAGGGAAGGTGACATACTCTCAACTCGCTGCTAGTGTTAGGAACATGTGCTCTCTATGTAGGTGAATGTGACATATGCCCCGCTTGCTGTTAGTGTTAGGAACATGTGCTCTCTATGCAAAGGAATTTGACAGACTCCCAGCTTGCTGTTAGTGTTAGGAACATGTGCTGTCTATGCAGGGGAATGTGACAGACGCCCAGCTCGCTGTTAGTGTTAGGAACACGTGCTCTCTATGCAGGGGAATGTGACAGACTCCCAGCTCGCTGTTAGTGTTAGGAACATGTGCTCTGTGCAAGGGAATGAGACAGACTCCCACCTCGCTGTTAGTGTTAGGAACATGTGCTGTATATGCAAGGGAATGTGACAGACTCCTAGCTCACTGTTAGTGTTAGGAACATTTGCTCTCTATGCAGGGGAATTTGACAGACTCCCAGCTCGCTGTTAGTGCTCTCTGTGCAAAGGAATGTGAAAGACTCCCAGCTCGCTGTTAGTTCTCTCTGTGCAAGGGAATGTGACAGACTCCCAGCTTGCTGTTAGGGAATGTGACAGAATCCCAGCTCGCTGTTAGTGTTAGGAACATGTGCTCTCTATTCAGGTGAATGTGACAGACACCCAGCTCGCTGTTAGTCTTAGGAACATGTGCTCTCTATGCAGCAGAATATGACAGACTGCCAGCTCGTGGTTAGTGTTAGGAAAATTTTCTGTTTATGCAGGAGAATTTGACAGACTCCCAGCTCGCTGTTAGTATTAGGAACATGTGCTCTCTATGCAGGGGAATATGACAGACTCCCAGCTCACTGTTAGTGTTAGGAACATTTGCTTTCTATGCAGGGGAATGTGACAGACTCCCAGCTCACTGTTAGCGTTAGGAACATGTGCTTTCTATGCAAAGGAATGTGACAGACTAACAGCTCGCTGTTAGCGTTAGGAACATGTTCTGTCAATGCAGGGGAATGTGACAGACTCCCAGCTCTCTGTTAGTGTTAGGAACATGTGCTCTCTATGCAGGAGAATGTGACAGACTCCCAGCTTGCTGTTAGTGTTAGGAACATGTGCTGTCTATGCAGGGGAATGTGACAGACGCACAGCTCGCTGTTAGTGTTAGGAACACGTGCTCTCTATGCAGGGGAATGTGACAGACTCCCAGCTCGCTGTTAGTGTTAGGAACATGTGCTCTGTGCAAGGGAATGTGACAGACTCCCACCTCGCTGTTAGTGTTAGGAACATGTGCTGTATATGCAAGGGAATGTGACAGACTCCTAGCTCACTGTTAGTGTTAGGAACATTTGCTCTCTATGCAGGGGAATTTGACAGACTCCCAGCTCGCTGTTAGTGCTCTCTGTGCAAAGGAATGTGAAAGACTCCCAGCTCGCTGTTAGTTCTCTCTGTGCAAGGGAATGTGACAGACTCCCAGCTTGCTGTTAGGGAATGTGACAGACTCCCAGCTCGCTGTTAGTGTTAGGAACATGTGCACTCTATTCAGGTGAATGTGACAGACACCCAGCTCGCTGTTAGTCTTAGGAACATGTGCTCTCTATGCAGCAGAATATGACAGACTGCCAGCTCGTGGTTAGTGTTAGGAAAATTTTCTGTTTATGCAGGAGAATTTGACAGACTCCCAGCTCGCTGTTAGTATTAGGAACATGTGCTCTCTATGCAGGGGGATGTGACAGACTCCCAGCTCGCTGTTAGTGTTAGGAACATTTGCTTTCTATGCAGGGGAATGTGACAGACTCCCAGCTCACTGTTAGCGTTAGGAACATGTGCTTTCTATGCAAAGGAATGTGACAGACTAACAGCTCGCTGTTAGCGTTAGGAACATGTTCTGGCAATGCAGGGGAATGTGACAGACTCCCAGCTCTCTGTTAGTGTTAGGAACATGTGCTCTCTATGCAGGAGAATGTGACAGACTCCCAGCTCGCTGTTAGTGTTAGGAACATTTGCTTTCTATGCAGGGGAATGTGACAGAATCCCAGCTCGCTGTTAGTGTTAGGAACATGTGCTGTCTATGCAAGGGAATGTGACAGACTCCCAGCTTGCTGTTAGTGTTAGGAACATGTGCTCTCTGTGCAAGGGAATGTGACAGACTCCCAGCTCGCTGTTAGTGTTAGGAACAAGTGCTCTCTATGCAGCAGAATATCACAGACCGCCAGCTCGTGGTTAGTGTTAGGAACATGTGCTCTCTATGCAGGGAAATGAGACAGACTCCCATCATGCTGTTAGTGTTAGGAACATGTGCTGACTATGCAGGGGATTGTGACAGACACCCAGCTTGCTGTTAGTGTTAGGAACATTTGATGTCTATGCAGGTGAATGTGACAGACTCCTAGCTCGCTGTTAATATTAGGAACATGTGCTCTCTATGCAGGGGAATGTGACAGACTCCCAGTTCGCTGTTAGTGTTAGGAACATTTGCTTTCTATGCAGGCAAATGTGACAGACTCCCAGCTTGCTGTTAGTGTTAGGAACATGTGCTCTCTATGCAAAGGAATGTGACAGACTCCCAGCTTGCTGTTAGTGTTAGGAACATGTGCTGTCTATGCAGTGGAATGTGACAGACGCCCAGCTCGCTGTTAGTGTTAGGAATACATGCTCTCTATGCAGGGGAATGTGACAGACTCCCAGCTCGCTGTTAGTGTTAGGAACATGTGCTCTGTACAAGGGAATGTGATAGACTCCCAGCTCGCTTTTAGTGTTAGGAACATTTGCTCTCTATGCAAGGGAATGTGACAGACTCCCAGCTTGCTGTTAGTGTTAGGAACATGTGCTCTCTATGCAAGAGAATGTGACAGACTCCCAGCTCGCTGTTAGTGCTCTCTGTGAAAAGGGAATGTGACAGACTCCCAGCTTGCTGTTAGGGAATGTGACAGACTCCCAGCTCGCTGTTAGTGCTATGAACATGTGCTCTCTGTGAGGTGAATGTGACAGATGCCCAGCTCGCTGTTAGTCTTAGGAGCATGTGCTCTCTATGCAAAGGTATGTGACAGACTCCCAGCTCGCTGTTAGTGTTAGGAACATGTGCTGTCTATGCAAGGGAACGTGACAGAATCCCAGGTCGCTGTTAGTGTTAGGAACATGTGCTCTCTGTGTAAGGGAATGTGACAGACTCCCAGCTCACTGTTAGTGATAGGAACATGTGCTCTGTGCAAGGGAATGTGACAGACTCCCAGCTCGCTGTTAGTTTTAGGAACATGTGCTGTCTATGCAAGGGAATGTGATAGACACCCAGCTCACTGTTAGTGTTAGGAACACATGCTCTCTATGCTGGGGAATGTGACAGACTCCCAGCTCGCTGTTAGTGTTAATAACATGTGCTCTGTGCAAGGGAATGTCACAGACTCCAAGCTCGCTGTTAGTGTTAGGAACATGTGCTCTCTATGCAGGGGGATGTGACAGACTCCCAGCTCACTGTTAGTGTTAGGAACATGTGCTCTCTATGCAGGGGGATGTGACAGACTCCCAGCTCGCTGTTAGTGCTCTCTGTGCAAGGGAATGTGACAGACTCCCAGTTCGCTCTTATTGTTAGGAACATATGCTCTCTATGCAAGGGAATTTGAAAGACTCCCAGCTCGCTGTTAGTGTTAGGAACATGTGCTCCTTATGCAGGAGAATGTGACAGACTCCCAGCTCGCTGTTAGTGCTCTCTGTGCATTGGAATGTGACAGACTCCCAGCTCGCTGCTAGTGTTAGGAACATGTGCTCTCTATGTAGGTGAATGTTACAGATGCCCAGCTCGCTGTTAGTGTTAGGAACATGTGCTCTCTATGCAAAGGAATGTGACAGACTCCCAGCTTGCTGTTAGTGTTAGGAACATGTGCTGTCTATGCAAGGGAATGTGACAGATGCCCAGCTCGCTGTTAGTGTTAGGATCACGTTCTCTCTATGCTGGGGAATGTGACAGACTCCCAACTCGCTGTTAGTGTTAGGAACATGTGCTCTGTGCAAGGGAATGTGACAGACTCCCAGCTCGCTGTTAGTGTTAGGAACATGTGCTGTCTATGCAAGGGGATGTGACAGACTCCTAGCTCGCTGTTAGTGTTAGGGACATTTGCTCTCTATGCAGGGGAATGTGACAGAGTCCCAGCTCGCTGTTAGTGTTTGGAACATGCACTCTCTATGCAAGGGAATGTGACAGACTCCCAGCTCACTGTTAGTGCTCTCTGTGCAAGGGAATGTGACAGACTCCCAGCTTGCTGTTAGGGAATGTGACAGACTCCCAGCTCGCTGTTAGTGTTAGGAACATGTGGTCTCTATGCAGGTGAATGTGACAGACGTCCAGCTCGCTGTTAGTCTTAGGAGTATGTGCTCTCTATGCAAAGGAATGTGACAGACTCCCAGCTCACTGTTAGTGTTAGGAACATGTGCTTTCTATGCAAAGGAATGTGACAGACTAACAGCTCGCTGTTAGCATTAGGAACATATTCTGTCTATGCAGGGGAATGTGAAAGACTCCCAGCTCTCTGTTAGTGTTAGGAACATGTGCTCTCTATGCAGGGGAATGTGACAGACTCCCAGCTCGCTGTTAGTGTTAGGAACATGTGCTTTCTATGCAGGGGAATGTGACAGAATCCTAGCTCGCTGTTAGTGTTAGGAACATGTGCTGTCTATGCAAGGGAATGTGACAGACTCCCAGCTCGCTGTTAGTGTTAGGAACAAGTGCTCTCTATGCAGCAGAATATCACAGACCGCCAGCTCGTGGTTAGTGTTAGGAACATGTGCTCTCTATGCAGGGAAATGAGACAGACTCCCAGCACGCTGTTAGTGTTAGGAACATGTGCTGACTATGCAGGGGATTGTGACAGACACCCAGCTTGCTGTTAGTGTTAGGAACATTTGTTGTCTATGCAGGTGAATGTGACAGACTCCTAGCTCGCTGTTAATATTAGGAACATGTGCTCTCTATGCAGGGGAATGTGGCAGACTCCCAGTTCGCTGTTAGTGTTAGGAACATTTGCTTTCTATGCAGGCAAATGTGACAGACTCCCAGCTCGCTGTTAGTGTTAGGAACATGTGCTCTCTATGCAAAGGAATGTGACAGACTCCCAGCTTGCTCTTAGTGTTAGGAACATGTGCTGTCTATGCAGTGGAATGTGACAGATGCCCAGCTCGCTGTTAGTGTTAGGAATACATGCTCTCTATGCAGGGGAATGTGACAGACTCCCAGCTCGCTGTTAGTGTTAGGAACATGTGCTCTGTACAAGGGAATGTTATAGACTCCCAACTCGCTTTTAGTGTTAGGAACATTTGCTCTCTATGCAAGGGAATGTGACAGACTCCCAGCTTGCTGTTAGTGTTAGGAACATGTGCTCCCTATGCAGGGGAATGTGACAGACTCCCAGCTCGCTGTTAGTGTTAGGAACATGTGCTCTGTGCAAGGGAATGTGACAGACTCCCAGCTCGCTGTTAGTGTTAGGAACATGTGCTCTGTACAAGGGAATGTGATAGACTCCCAGCTCGCTTTTAGTTTTAGGAACATTTGCTCTCTATGCAAGGAAATGTGACAGACTCCTACCTCACTGTTAGTGTTAGGAACATTTGCTCTCTATGGAGGGGAATGTGACAGACTCCCAGCTCACTGTTAGTGCTCTCTGTGCAAAGGAATTTGACAGACTCACAGCTTGCTGTTAGTGTTTGGAACATGCACTCTCTATGCAAGAGAATGTGACAGACTCCCAGCTCGCTGTTAGTGCTCTCTGTGAAAAGGGAATGTGACAGACTCCCAGCTTGCTGTTAGGGAATGTGACAGACTCCCAGCTCGCTGTTAGTGTTATGAACATGTGCTCTCTGTGAGGTGAATGTGACAGACGCCCAGCTCGCTGTTAGTCTTAGGAGCATGTGCTCTCTATGCAAAGGAATGTGACAGACTCCCAGCTCGCTGTTAGTGTTAGGAACATGTGCTGTCTATGCAAGGGAACGTGACAGAATCCCAGGTCGCTGTTAGTGTTAGGAACATGTGCTCTCTGTGTAAGGGAATGTGACAGACTCCCAGCTCGCTGTTAGTGATAGGAACATGTGCTCTGTGCAAGGGAATGTGACAGACTCCCAGCTCGCTGTTAGTTTTAGGAAAATGTGCTGTCTATGCAAGGGAATGTGTCAGACTCCCAGCTCACTGTTAGTGTTAGGAACATGTGCTCTCTATGCAGGGGGATGTGACAGACTCCCAGCTCGCTGTTAGTGCTCTCTGTGAAAAGGGAATATGACAGACTCCCAGCTTGCTGTTAGTGCTCTCTGTGAAAAGGGAATGTGACAGACTCCCAGCTTGCTGTTAGGGAATGTGACAGACTCCCAGCTCGCTGTTAGTGTTATGAACATGTGCTCTCTGTGAGGTGAATGTGACAGACGCCCAGCTCGCTGTTAGTCTTAGGAGCATGTGCTCTCTATGCAAAGGAATGTGACAGACTCCCAGCTCGCTGTTAGTGTTAGGAACATGTGCTGTCTATGCAAGGGAACGTGACAGAATCCCAGGTCGCTGTTAGTGTTAGGAACATGTGCTCTCTGTGTAAGGGAATGTGACAGACTCCCAGCTCGCTGTTAGTGATAGGAACATGTGCTCTGTGCAAGGGAATGTGACAGACTCCCAGCTCGCTGTTAGGGTTAGGAACATGTGCTGTCTATGCAAGGGAATGTGATAGACACCCAGCTCACTGTTAGTGTTAGGAACACATGCTCTCTATGCTGGGGAATGTGACAGTCTCCCAGCTCGCTGTTAGTGTTAGGAAAATGTGCTGTCTATGCAAGGGAATGTGACAGACTCCCAGCTCGCTGTTAGTGCTCTCTGTGCAAGGGAATGTGACAGACACCCAGTTCGCTCTTATTGTTAGGAACATATGCTCTCTATGCAAGGGAATTTGAAAGACTCCCAGCTCGCTGTTAGTGTTAGGAACATGTGCTCCTTATGCAGGAGAATGTGACAGACTCCCAGCTCGCTGTTAGTGTTAGGAACACATGCTCTCTATGCTGGGGAATGTGACAGACTCCCAGCTCGCTGTTAGTGTTAGTAACATGTGCTCTGTGCAAGGGAATGTCACAGACTCCAAGCTCGCTGTTAGTGTTAGGAAAATGTGCTGTCTATGCAAGGGAATGTGTCAGACTCCCAGAACACTGTTAGTGTTAGGAACATGTGCTCTCTATCCAAGGGAATGTGACAGACTCCCAGCTCGCTGTTAGTGCTCTCTGTGAAAGGGAATGTGACAGACTCCCAGTTCGCTCTTATTGTTAGGAACACATGCTCTCTATGCAAGGGAATTTGAAAGACTCCCAGCTCGCTGTTAGTGTTAGGAACATGTGCTCCTTTTGCAGGAGAATGTGACAGACTCCCAGCTCGCTGTTAGTGCTCTCTGTGCAATGGAATGTGACAGACTCCCAGCTCGCTGCTAGTGTTAGGAACATGTGCTCTCTATGTAGGTGAATGTTACAGATGCCCAGCTCGCTGTTAGTGTTAGGAACATGTGCTCTCTATGCAAAGGAATGTGACAGACTCCCAGCTTGCTGTTAGTGTTAGGAACATGTGCTGTCTATGCAATGGAATGTGACAGACTCCCAGCTCACTGTTAGTGTTAGGAACACATGCTCTCTATGCTGGGGAATGTGACAGACTCCCAGCTCGCTGTTAGTGTTAGGAACATGTGCTCTGTGCAAGGGAATGTCACAGACTCCAAGCTCGCTGTTAGTGTTAGGAAAATGTGCTGTCTATGCAAGGGAATGTGTCAGACTCCCAGCTCACTGTTAGTGTTAGGAACATGTGCTCTCTATCCAAGGGAATGTGACAGACTCCCAGCTCGCTGTTAGTGCTCTCTGTGAAAGGGAATGTGACAGACTCCCAGTTCGCTCTTATTGTTAGGAACATATGCTCTCTATGCAAGGGAATTTGAAAGACTCCCAGCTCGCTGTTAGTGTTAGGAACATGTGCTCCTTTTGCAGGAGAATGTGACAGACTCCCAGCTCGCTGTTAGTGCTCTCTGTGCAATGGAATGTGACAGACTCCCAGCTCGCTGCTAGTGTTAGGAACATGTGCTCTCTATGTAGGTGAATGTTACAGATGCCCAGCTCGCTGTTAGTGTTAGGAACATGTGCTCTCTATGCAAAGGAATGTGACAGACTCCCAGCTTGCTGTTAGTGTTAGGAACATGTGCTGTCTATGCAAGGGAATGTGACAGATGCCCAGCTCGCTGTTAGTGTTAGGATCACGTTCTCTCTATGCTGGGGAATGTGACAGACTTCCAACTCGCTGTTAGTGTTAGGAACATGTGCTCTGTGCAAGGGAATGTGACAGACTCCCAGCTCGCTGTTAGTGTTAGGAACATGTGCTGTCTATGCAAGGGGATGTGACAGACTCCTAGCTCGCTGTTAGTGTTAGGGACATTTGCTCTCTATGCAGGGGAATGTGACAGAGTCCCAGCTCGCTGTTAGTGTTTGGAACATGCACTCTCTATGCAAGTGAATGTGACAGACTCCCAGCTCACTGTTAGTGCTCTCTGTGCAAGGGAATGTGACAGACTCCCAGCTTGCTGTTAGGGAATGTGACAGACTCCCAGCTCGCTGTTAGTGTTAGGAACATGTGCTCTCTATGCAGGTGAATGTTACAGACGTCCAGCTCGCTGTTAGTCTTAGGAGCATGTGCTCTCTATGCAAAGGAATGTGACAGACTCCCAGCTCACTGTTAGTGTTAGGAACATGTGCTTTCTATGCAAAGGAATGTGACAGACTAACAGCTCGCTGTTAGAGTTAGGAACATGTTCTGTCTATGCAGGGGAATGTGACAGACTCCCAGCTCTCTGTTAGTGTTAGGAACATGTGCTCTCTATGCAGGGGAATGTGACAGACTCCCAGCTCGCTGTTAGTGTTAGGAACATTTGCTTTCTATGCAGGGGAATGTGACAGAATCCAAGCTCGCTGTTAGTGTTAGGAACATGTGCTGTCTATGCAAGGGAATGTGACAGACTCCCAGCTTGCTGTTAGTGTTAGGAACATGTGCTCTCTGTGCAAGGGAATGTGACAGACTCCCAGCTCGCTGTTAGTGTTAGGAACAAGTGCTCTCTATGGAGCAGAATATCACAGACCACCAGCTCGTGGTTAGTGTTAGGAACATGTGTTGACTATGCAGGGGATTGTGACAGATACCCAGCTTGCTGTTAGTGTTAGCAACATTTGATGTCTATGCAGGTGAATGTGACAGACTCCTAGCTCGCTGTTAATATTAGGAACATGTGCTCTCTATGCAGGGGAATGTGGCAGACTCCCAGTTCGCTGTTAGTGTTAGGAACATTTGCTTTCTATGCAGGCAAATGTGACAGACTCCCAGCTCGCTGTTAGTGTTAGGAACATGTGCTCTCTATGCAAAGGAATGTGACAGACTCCCAGCTTGCTGTTAGTGTTAGGAACATGTGCTGTCTATGCAGTGGAATGTGACAGACGCCCAGCTCGCTGTTAGTGTTAGGAATACATGCTCTCTATGCAGGGGAATGTGACAGACTCCCAGCTCGCTGTTAGTTTTAGGAACATGTGCTCTGTACAAGGGAATGTGATAGACTCCCAGCTCGCTTTTAGTTTTAGGAACATTTGCTCTCTATGCAAGGGAATGTGACAGACTCCCAGCTTGCAGTTAGTGTTAGGAACATGTGCTCCCTATGCAGAGGAATGTGACAGACTCCCAGCTCGCTGTTAGTGTTAGGAACATGTGCCCTGTGCAAGGGAATGTGACAGACTCCCAGCTCGCTGTTATTGTTAGGAACATTTGCTCTCTATGCAAGGGAATGTGACAGACTCCCAGCTTGCTGTTAGTGTTAGGAACATGTGCTCCCTATGCAAGGGAATGTGACAGACTCCCAGCTTGCTGTTAGTGTTAGGAACATGTGCTCCCTATGCAGGGGAATGTGACAGACTCCCAGCTCGCTGTTAGTGTTAGGAACATGTGCTGTCTATGCAAGGAAATGTGACAGACTCCTACCTCGCTGTTAGTGTTAGGAACATTTGCTCTCTATGGAGGGGAATGTGACAGACTCCCAGCTCACTGTTAGTGCTCTCTGTGCAAAGGAATGTGACAGACTCACAGCTTGCTGTTAGTGTTTGGAACATGCACTCTCTATGCAAGAGAATGTGACAGACTCCCAGCTCGCTGTTAGTGCTCTCTGTGAAAAGGGAATGTGACAGACTCCCAGCTTGCTGTTAGGGAATGAGACAGACTCCCAGCTCGCTGTTAGTGTTATGAACATGTGCTCTCTGTGAGGTGAATGTGACAGACGCCCAGCTCGCTGTTAGTCTTAGGAGCATGTGCTCTCTATGCAAAGGAATGTGACAGACTCCCAGCTCACTGTTAGTGTTAGGAACATGTGCTGTCTATGCAAGGGAACGTGACAGAATCCCAGGTCGCTGTTAGTGTTAGGAACATGTGCTCTCTGTGTAAGGGAATGTGACAGACTCCCAGCTCGCTGTTAGTGATAGGAACATGTGCTCTGTGCAAGGGAATGTGACAGACTCCCAGCTCGCTGTTAGTGTTAGGAACATGTGCTGTCTATGCAAGGGAATGTGATAGACACCCAGCTCACTGTTAGTGTTAGGAACATGTGCTCTGTGCAAGGGAATGTCACAGACTCCAAGCTCGCTGTTAGTGTTAGGAAAATGTGCTGTCTATGCAAGGGAATGTGTCAGACTCCCAGCTCACTGTTAGTGTTAGGAACATGTGCTCTCTATGCAAGGGAATGTGACAGACTCCCAGCTCGCTGTTAGTGCTCTCTGTGAAAGGGAATGTGACAGACTCCCAGTTCGCTCTTATTGTTAGGAACATATGCTCTCTATGCAAGGGAATTTGAAAGACTTCCAGCTCGCTGATAGTGTTAGGAACATGTGCTCCTTTTGCAGGAGAATGTGACAGACTCCCAGCTCGCTGTTAGTGCTCTCTGTGCAATGGAATGTGACAGACTCCCAGCTCGCTGCTAGTGTTAGGAACATGTGCTCTCTATGTAGGTGAATGTTACAGATGCCCAGCTCGCTGTTAGTGTTAGGAACATGTGCTCTCTATGCAAAGGAATGTGACAGACTCCCAGCTTGCTGTTAGTGTTAGGAACATGTGCTGTCTATGCAAGGGAATGTGACAGATGCCCAGCTCGCTGTTAGTGTTAGGATCACGTTCTCTCTATGCTGGGGAATGTGACAGACTCCCAACTCGCTGTTAGTGTTAGGAACATGTGCTCTGTGCAAGGGAATGTGACAGACTCCCAGCTCGCTGTTAGTGTTAGGAACATGTGCTGTCTATGCAAGGGGATGTGACAGACTCCTAGCTCGCTGTTAGTGTTAGGGACATTTGCTCTCTATGCAGGGGAATGTGACAGAGTCCCAGCTCGCTGTTAGTGTTTGGAACATGCACTCTCTATGCAAGGGAATGTGACAGACTCCCAGCTCACTGTTAGTGCTCTCTGTGCAAGGGAATGTGACAGACTCCCAGCTTGCTGTTAGGGAATGTGACAGACTCCCAGCTCGCTGTTAGTGTTAGGAACATGTGCTCTCTATGCAGGTGAATGTTACAGACGTCCAGCTCGCTGTTAGTCTTAGGAGCATGTGCTCTCTATGCAAAGGAATGTGACAGACTCCCAGCTCACTGTTAGTGTTAGGAACATGTGCTTTCTATGCAAAGGAATGTGACAGACTAACAGCTCGCTGTTAGCGTTAGGAACATGTTCTGTCTATGCAGGGGAATGTGACAGACTCCCAGCTCTCTGTTAGTGTTAGGAACATGTGCTCTCTATGCAGGGGAATGTGACAGACTCCCAGCTCGCTGTTAGTGTTAGGAACATTTGCTTTCTATGCAGGGGAATGTGACAGAATCCCAGCTCGCTGTTAGTGTTAGGAACATGTGCTGTCTATGCAAGGGAATGTGACAGACTCCCAGCTTGCTGTTAGTGTTAGGAACATGTGCTCTCTGTGCAAGGGAATGTGACAGACTCCCAGCTCGCTGTTAGTGTTAGGAACAAGTGCTCTCTATGGAGCAGAATATCACAGACCGCCAGCTTGTGGTTAGTGTTAGGAACATGTGTTGACTATGCAGGGGATTGTGACAGATACCCAGCTTGCTGTTAGTGTTAGGAACATTTGATGTCTATGCAGGTGAATGTGACAGACTCCTAGCTCGCTGTTAATATTAGGAACATGTGCTCTCTATGCAGGGGAATGTGGCAGACTCCCAGTTCGCTGTTAGTGTTAGGAACATTTGCTTTCTATGCAGGCAAATGTGACAGACTCCCAGCTTGCTGTTAGTGTTAGGAACATGTGCTCTCTATGCAAAGGAATGTGACAGACTCCCAGCTTGCTGTTAGTGTTAGGAACATGTGCTGTCTATGCAGTGGAATGTGACAGACGCCCAGCTCGCTGTTAGTGTTAGGAATACATGCTCTCTATGCAGGGGAATGTGACAGACTCCCAGCTCGCTGTTAGTGTTAGGAACATGTGCTCTGTACAAGGGAATGTGATAGACTCCCAGCTCGCTTTTAGTTTTAGGAACATTTGCTCTCTATGCAAGGGAATGTGACAGACTCCCAGCTTGCAGTTAGTGTTAGGAACATGTGCTCCCTATGCAGAGGAATGTGACAGACTCCCAGCTCGCTGTTAGTGTTAGGAACATGTGCCCTGTGCAAGGGAATGTGACAGACTCCCAGCTCGCTGTTAGTGTTAGGAACATTTGCTCTCTATGCAAGGGAATGTGACAGACTCCCAGCTTGCTGTTAGTGTTAGGAACATGTGCTCCCTATGCAAGGGAATGTGACAGACTCCCAGCTTGCTGTTAGTGTTAGGAACATGTGCTCCCTATGCAGGGGAATGTGACAGACTCCCAGCTCGCTGTTAGTGTTAGGAACATGTGCTGTCTATGCAAGGAAATGTGACAGACTCCTACCTCGCTGTTAGTGTTAGGAACATTTGCTCTCTATGGAGGGGAATGTGACAGACTCCCAGCTCACTGTTAGTGCTCTCTGTGCAAAGGAATGTGACAGACTCACAGCTTGCTGTTAGTGTTTGGAACATGCACTCTCTATGCAAGAGAATGTGACAAACTCCCAGCTCGCTGTTAGTGCTCTCTGTGAAAAGGGAATGTGACAGACTCCCAGCTTGCTGTTAGGGAATGAGACAGACTCCCAGCTCGCTGTTAGTGTTATGAACATGTGCTCTCTGTGAGGTGAATGTGACAGACGCCCAGCTCGCTGTTAGTCTTAGGAGCATGTGCTCTCTATGCAAAGGAATGTGACAGACTCCCAGCTCACTGTTAGTGTTAGGAACATGTGCTGTCTATGCAAGGGAACGTGACAGAATCCCAGGTCGCTGTTAGTGTTAGGAACATGTGCTCTCTGTGTAAGGGAATGTGACAGACTCCCAGCTCGCTGTTAGTGATAGGAACATGTGCTCTGTGCAAGGGAATGTGACAGACTCCCAGCTCGCTGTTAGTGTTAGGAACATGTGCTGTCTATGCAAGGGAATGTGATAGACACCCAGCTCACTGTTAGTGTTAGGAACATGTGCTCTGTGCAAGGGAATGTCACAGACTCCAAGCTCGCTGTTAGTGTTAGGAAAATGTGCTGTCTATGCAAGGGAATGTGTCAGACTCCCAGCTCACTGTTAGTGTTAGGAACATGTGCTCTCTATGCAAGGGAATGTGACAGACTCCCAGCTCGCTGTTAGTGCTCTCTGTGAAAGGGAATGTGACAGACTCCCAGTTCGCTCTTATTGTTAGGAACATATGCTCTCTATGCAAGGGAATTTGAAAGACTTCCAGCTCGCTGATAGTGTTAGGAACATGTGCTCCTTTTGCAGGAGAATGTGACAGACTCCCAGCTCGCTGTTAGTGCTCTCTGTGCAATGGAATGTGACAGACTCCCAGCTCGCTGCTAGTGTTAGGAACATGTGCTCTCTATGTAGGTGAATGTTACAGATGCCCAGCTCGCTGTTAGTGTTAGGAACATGTGCTCTCTATGCAAAGGAATGTGACAGACTCCCAGCTTGCTGTTAGTGTTAGGAACATGTGCTGTCTATGCAAGGGAATGTGACAGATGCCCAGCTCGCTGTTAGTGTTAGGATCACGTTCTCTCTATGCTGGGGAATGTGACAGACTCCCAACTCGCTGTTAGTGTTAGGAACATGTGCTCTGTGCAAGGGAATGTGACAGACTCCCAGCTCGCTGTTAGTGTTAGGAACATGTGCTGTCTATGCAAGGGGATGTGACAGACTCCTAGCTCGCTGTTAGTGTTAGGGACATTTGCTCTCTATGCAGGGGAATGTGACAGAGTCCCAGCTCGCTGTTAGTGTTTGGAACATGCACTCTCTATGCAAGGGAATGTGACAGACTCCCAGCTCACTGTTAGTGCTCTCTGTGCAAGGGAATGTGACAGACTCCCAGCTTGCTGTTAGGGAATGTGACAGACTCCCAGCTCGCTGTTAGTGTTAGGAACATGTGCTCTCTATGCAGGTGAATGTTACAGACGTCCAGCTCGCTGTTAGTCTTAGGAGCATGTGCTCTCTATGCAAAGGAATGTGACAGACTCCCAGCTCACTGTTAGTGTTAGGAACATGTGCTTTCTATGCAAAGGAATGTGACAGACTAACAGCTCGCTGTTAGCGTTAGGAACATGTTCTGTCTATGCAGGGGAATGTGACAGACTCCCAGCTCTCTGTTAGTGTTAGGAACATGTGCTCTCTATGCAGGGGAATGTGACAGACTCCCAGCTCGCTGTTAGTGTTAGGAACATTTGCTTTCTATGCAGGGGAATGTGACAGAATCCCAGCTCGCTGTTAGTGTTAGGAACATGTGCTGTCTATGCAAGGGAATGTGACAGACTCCCAGCTTGCTGTTAGTGTTAGGAACATGTGCTCTCTGTGCAAGGGAATGTGACAGACTCCCAGCTCGCTGTTAGTGTTAGGAACAAGTGCTCTCTATGGAGCAGAATATCACAGACCGCCAGCTCGTGGTTAGTGTTAGGAACATGTGTTGACTATGCAGGGGATTGTGACAGATACCCAGCTTGCTGTTAGTGTTAGGAACATTTGATGTCTATGCAGGTGAATGTGACAGACTCCTAGCTCGCTGTTAATATTAGGAACATGTGCTCTCTATGCAGGGGAATGTGGCAGACTCCCAGTTCGCTGTTAGTGTTAGGAACATTTGCTTTCTATGCAGGCAAATGTGACAGACTCCCAGCTTGCTGTTAGTGTTAGGAACATGTGCTCTCTATGCAAAGGAATGTGACAGACTCCCAGCTTGCTGTTAGTGTTAGGAACATGTGCTGTCTATGCAGTGGAATGTGACAGACGCCCAGCTCGCTGTTAGTGTTAGGAATACATGCTCTCTATGCAGGGGAATGTGACAGACTCCCAGCTCGCTGTTAGTGTTAGGAACATGTGCTCTGTACAAGGGAATGTGATAGACTCCCAGCTCGCTTTTAGTTTTAGGAACATTTGCTCTCTATGCAAGGGAATGTGACAGACTCCCAGCTTGCAGTTAGTGTTAGGAACATGTGCTCCCTATGCAGAGGAATGTGACAGACTCCCAGCTCGCTGTTAGTGTTAGGAACATGTGCCCTGTGCAAGGGAATGTGACAGACTCCCAGCTCGCTGTTAGTGTTAGGAACATTTGCTCTCTATGCAAGGGAATGTGACAGACTCCCAGCTTGCTGTTAGTGTTAGGAACATGTGCTCCCTATGCAAGGGAATGTGACAGACTCCCAGCTTGCTGTTAGTGTTAGGAACATGTGCTCCCTATGCAGGGGAATGTGACAGACTCCCAGCTCGCTGTTAGTGTTAGGAACATGTGCTGTCTATGCAAGGAAATGTGACAGACTCCTACCTCGCTGTTAGTGTCAGGAACATTTGCTCTCTATGGAGGGGAATGTGACAGACTCCCAGCTCACTGTTAGTGCTCTCTGTGCAAAGGAATGTGACAGACTCACAGCTTGCTGTTAGTGTTTGGAACATGCACTCTCTATGCAAGAGAATGTGACAAACTCCCAGCTCGCTGTTAGTGCTCTCTTTGAAAAGGGAATGTGACAGACTCCCAGCTTGCTGTTAGGGAATGAGACAGACTCCCAGCTCGCTGTTAGTGTTATGAACATGTGCTCTCTGTGAGGTGAATGTGACAGACGCCCAGCTCGCTGTTAGTCTTAGGAGCATGTGCTCTCTATGCAAAGGAATGTGACAGACACCGAGCTCACTGTTAGTGTTAGGAACATGTGCTGTCTATGCAAGGGAACGTGACAGAATCCCAGGTCGCTGTTAGTGTTAGGAACATGTGCTCTCTGTGTAAGGGAATGTGACAGACTCCCAGCTCGCTGTTAGTGATAGGAACATGTGCTCTGTGCAAGGGAATGTGACAGACTCCCAGCTCGCTGTTAGTGTTAGGAACATGTGCTGTCTATGCAAGGGAATGTGATAGACACCCAGCTCACTGTTAGTGTTAGGAACACATGCTCTCTATGCTGGGGAATGTGACAGACTCCCAGCTCGCTGTTAGTGTTAGGAACATGTGCTCTGTGCAAGGGAATGTCACAGACTCCAAGCTCGCTGTTAGTGTTAGGAAAATGTGCTGTCTATGCAAGGGAATGTGTCAGACTCCCAGCTCACTGTTAGTGTTAGGAACATGTGCTCTGTATGCAGGGGGATGTGACAGACTCCCAGCTCGCTGTTAGTGCTCTCTGTGCAAGGGAATGTGACAGACTCCCAGTTCGCTCTTATTGTTAGGAACATATGCTCTCTATGCAAGGGAATTTGAAAGACTCCCAGCTCGCTGTTAGTGTTAGGAACATGTGCTCCTTATGCAGGAGAATGTGACAGACTCCCAGCTCGCTGTTAGTGCTCTCTGTGCAATGGAATGTGACAGACTCCCAGCTCGCTGCTAGTGTTAGGAGCATGTGCTCTCTATGTAGGTGAATGTTACAGATGCCCAGCTCGCTGTTAGTGTTAGGAACATGTGCTCTCTATGCAAAGGAATGTGACAGACTCCCAGCTTGCTGTTAGTGTTAGGAACATGTGCTGTCTATGCAAGGGAATGTGACAGATGCCCAGCTCGCTGTTAGTGTTAGGATCACGTTCTCTCTATGCTGGGGAATGTGACAGACTCCCAACTCGCTGTTAGTGTTAGGAACATGTGCTCTGTGCAAGGGAATGTGACAGACTCCCAGCTCGCTGTTAGTGTTAGGAACATGTGATGTCTATGCAGGGGAATGTGACAGAGTCCCAGCTCGCTGTTAGTGTTTG
Source organism: Ambystoma mexicanum (assembly GCF_040938575.1). Lineage (NCBI taxonomy): Eukaryota > Metazoa > Chordata > Amphibia > Caudata > Ambystomatidae > Ambystoma > Ambystoma mexicanum. The sequence continues at coordinate 2,807,334 of NW_027182440.1, forward strand.
GAACATGCACTCTCTATGCAAGGGAATGTGACAGACTCCCAGCTCACTGTTTGTGCTCTCTGCGCAAGGGAATGTGACAGACTCCCAGCTTGCTGTTAGGGAATGTGACAGACTCCCAGCTCGCTGTTAGTGTTAGGAACATGTGCTCTCTATGCAGGTGAATGTGACAGACGTCCAGCTCGCTGTTAGTCTTAGGAGCATGTGCTCTCTATGCAAAGGAATGTGACAGACTCCCAGCTCACTGTTAGTGTTAGGAACATGTGCTCTCTGTGCAAGGGAATGTGACAGAATCCCAGCTTGCTGTTAGTGTTAGGAACATGTGCTCTCTATGCAGCAGAATATGACAGACTCCCAGCTCGCGGTTAGTGTTAGGAACATGTGCTCTCTATGTAGGGAAATGTGACAGACTCCCAGCTCACTGTTAGTGTTAGGAACATGTACTGACTATGCAGGGGATTGCGAGAGACGCCCAGCTTGCTGTTAGTGTTAGGACCATTTGCTGTCTATGCAGGAGAATTTGACAGACTCCCAGCTCGCTGTTAGTATTAGGAACATGTGCTCTCTATGCAGGGGAAAGTGACAGACTCCCAGCTCGCTGTTAGTGTTAGGAACATTTGATTTCTATGCAAGTGAATGTGACAGAATCCCAGCTCACTGTTACTGTTAGGAACATCTGCTGTCTATGCAAGGGAACGTGACAGACTCCCAGCTTGCTGTTAGTGTTAGGAACATGTGCTGTCTATGCAGGGGAATGTGACAGACTCCCAGCTCTCTGTTAGTGCTAGGAACATGTGCTCTCTATGCAGGGGAATGTGACAGACTCCCAGCCCGTGGTTAGTGTTAGGAACATTTTCTGTCTATGCAGGAGAATTTGACAGACTCCCAGCTCGCTGTTAGTATTAGGAACATGTGCTTTCTATGCAGGGGAATGTGACAGACTCCCAGCTTGCTGTTAGTGTTAGGAACATTTGCTTTCTATGCAGGGGAATGTGACAGACTCCCAGTTCGCTGTTAGTGTTAGGAACATGTGCTTTGTATGCAAAGGAATGTGACAGACTCCCAGCTTGCTGTTAGTGTTAGGAACATGTGCTGTTTTTGCAGGGGAATGTGACAGACTCCCAGCTCTCTGTTAGTGTTAGGAACATGTGCTCTCTATGCAGGGGAATGTGACAGACTCCCAGCCCGCTGTTAGTGTTAGGAACATTTGCTTTCTATGCAGGGTAATGTGACAGAATCCCAGCTCGCTGTTAGTGTTAGGAACATGTGCTGTCTATGCAAGGGAATGTGACAGACTCCCAGCTTGCTGTTAGTGTTAGGAACATGTGCTCTCTGTGCAAGGGAATGTGACAGAATCCCAGCCCGCTGTTAGTGTTAGGAACATGTGCTCTCTATGCAAGGGAATGTGACAGACTCCCAGCTTGCTGTTAGTGTTAGGAACATGTGCTCCCTATGCAAGGGAATGTGACAGACTCCCAGCTTGCTGTTAGTGTTAGGAACATGTGCTGTCTATGCAAGGGAATGTGACAGACGCCCAGCTTGCTGTTAGTGTTAGGAACATGTGCTCTCTGTGCAAGGGAATGTGACAGACTCCCAGCTCGCTGTTAGTGTTAGGAACATTTGCTTTCTATGCAGGGGAATGTGACAGAATCCCAGCTCGCTGTTAGTGTTAGGAACATGTGCTTTCTATGCAAAGGAATGTGACAGACTAACAGCTCGCTGTTAGTTTTAGGAACATGTGCTCTCTATGCAGGGGAATGTGACAGACTCCCAGCTCGCTGTTAGTGTTAGGAACATTTGCTTTCTATGCAGGGGAATGTGACAGAATCCCAGCTCGCTGTTAGTGTTAGGAACATGTGCTGTCTATGCAAGGGAATGTGACAGACTCCCAGCTTGCTGTTAGTGTTAGGAACATGTGCTCTCTGTGCAAGGGAATGTGACAGACTCCCAGCTCGCTGTTAGTGTTAGGAACAAGTGCTCTCTATGCAGCAGAATATCACAGACCGCCAGCTCGTGGTTAGTGTTAGGAACATGTGCTCTCTATGCAGGGAAATGAGACAGACTCCCAGCACGCTGTTAGTGTTAGGAACATGTGCTGACTATGCAGGGGATTGTGACAGACACCCAGCTTGCTGTTAGTGTTAGGAACATTTGATGTCTATGCAGGTGAATGTGACAGACTCCTAGCTCGCTGTTAATATTAGGAACATGTGCTCTCTATGCAGGGGAATGTGACAGACTCCCAGTTCGCTGTTAGTGTTAGGAACATTTGCTTTCTATGCAGGAAAATGTGACAGACTCCCAGCTCGCTGTTAGTGTTAGGAACATGTGCTCTCTATGCAAAGGAATGTGACAGACTCCCAGCTTGCTGTTAGTGTTAGGAACATGTGCTGTCTATGCAGTGGAATGTGACAGACGCCCAGCTCGCTGTTAGTGTTAGGAATACATGCTCTCTATGCAGGGGAATGTGACAGACTCCCAGCTCGCTGTTAGTGTTAGGAACATGTGCTCTGTACAAGGGAATGTGATAGACTCCCAGCTCGCTTTTAGTGTTAGGAACATTTGCTCTCTATGCAAGGGAATGTGACAGACTCCCAGCTTGCTGTTAGTGTTAGGAACATGTGCTCCCTATGCAGGGGAATGTGACAGACTCCCAGCTCGCTGTTAGTGTTAGGAACATGTGCTCTGTGCAAGGGAATGTGACAGACTCCCAGCTCGCTGTTAGTGTTAGGAACATGTGCTGTCTATGCAAGGAAATGTGACAGACTCCTACCTCACTGTTAGTGTTAGGAACATTTGCTCTCTATGGAGGGGAATGTGACAGACTCCCAGCTCACTGTTAGTGCTCTCTGTGAAAAGGGAATGTGACAGACTCCCAGCTTGCTGTTAGGGAATGTGACAGACTCCCAGCTCGCTGTTAGTGTTATGAACATGTGCTCTCTGTGAGGTGAATGTGACAGACGCCCAGCTCGCTGTTAGTCTTAGGAGCATGTGCTCTCTATGCAAAGGAATGTGACAGACTCCCAGCTCGCTGTTAGTGTTAGGAACATGTGCTGTCTATGCAAGGGAACGTGACAGAATCCCAGGTCGCTGTTAGTGTTAGGAACATGTGCTCTCTGTGTAAGGGAATGTGACAGACTCCCAGCTCGCTGTTAGTGATAGGAACATGTGCTCTGTGCAAGGGAATGTGACAGACTCCCAGCTCGCTGTTAGGGTTAGGAACATGTGCTGTCTATGCAAGGGAATGTGATAGACACCCAGCTCACTGTTAGTGTTAGGAACACATGCTCTCTATGCTGGGGAATGTGACAGTCTCCCAGCTCGCTGTTAGTGTTAGGAACATGTGCTCTGTGCAAGGGAATGTCACAGACTCCAAGCTCGCTGTTAGTGTTAGGAAAATGTGCTGTCTATGCAAGGGAATGTGACAGACTCCCAGCTCGCTGTTAGTGCTCTCTGTGCAAGGGAATGTGACAGACTCCCAGTTCGCTCTTATTGTTAGGAACATATGCTCTCTATGCAAGGGAATTTGAAAGACTCCCAGCTCGCTGTTAGTGTTAGGAACATGTGCTCCTTATGCAGGAGAATGTGACAGACTCCCAGCTCGCTGTTAGTGTTAGGAACACATGCTCTCTATGCTGGGGAATGTGACAGACTCCCAGCTCGCTGTTAGTGTTAGGAACATGTGCTCTGTGCAAGGGAATGTCACAGACTCCAAGCTCGCTGTTAGTGTTAGGAAAATGTGCTGTCTATGCAAGGGAATGTGTCAGACTCCCAGAACACTGTTAGTGTTAGGAACATGTGCTCTCTATCCAAGGGAATGTGACAGACTCCCAGCTCGCTGTTAGTGCTCTCTGTGAAAGGGAATGTGACAGACTCCCAGTTCGCTCTTATTGTTAGGAACATATGCTCTCTATGCAAGGGAATTTGAAAGACTCCCAGCTCGCTGTTAGTGTTAGGAACATGTGCTCCTTTTGCAGGAGAATGTGACAGACTCCCAGCTCGCTGTTAGTGCTCTCTGTGCAATGGAATGTGACAGACTCCCAGCTCGCTGCTAGTGTTAGGAACATGTGCTCTCTATGTAGGTGAATGTTACAGATGCCCAGCTCGCTGTTAGTGTTAGGAACATGTGCTCTCTATGCAAAGGAATGTGACAGACTCCCAGCTTGCTGTTAGTGTTAGGAACATGTGCTGTCTATGCAATGGAATGTGACAGACTCCCAGCTCACTGTTAGTGTTAGGAACACATGCTCTCTATGCTGGGGAATGTGACAGACTCCCAGCTCGCTGTTAGTGTTAGGAACATGTGCTCTGTGCAAGGGAATGTCACAGACTCCAAGCTCGCTGTTAGTGTTAGGAAAATGTGCTGTCTATGCAAGGGAATGTGTCAGACTCCCAGCTCACTGTTAGTGTTAGGAACATGTGCTCTCTATCCAAGGGAATGTGACAGACTCCCAGCTCGCTGTTAGTGCTCTCTGTGAAAGGGAATGTGACAGACTCCCAGTTCGCTCTTATTGTTAGGAACATATGCTCTCTATGCAAGGGAATTTGAAAGACTCCCAGCTCGCTGTTAGTGTTAGGAACATGTGCTCCTTTTGCAGGAGAATGTGACAGACTCCCAGCTCGCTGTTAGTGCTCTCTGTGCAATGGAATGTGACAGACTCCCAGCTCGCTGCTAGTGTTAGGAACATGTGCTCTCTATGTAGGTGAATGTTACAGATGCCCAGCTCGCTGTTAGTGTTAGGAACATGTGCTCTCTATGCAAAGGAATGTGACAGACTCCCAGCTTGCTGTTAGTGTTAGGAACATGTGCTGTCTATGCAAGGGAATGTGACAGATGCCCAGCTCGCTGTTAGTGTTAGGATCACGTTCTCTCTATGCTGGGGAATGTGACAGACTTCCAACTCGCTGTTAGTGTTAGGAACATGTGCTCTGTGCAAGGGAATGTGACAGACTCCCAGCTCGCTGTTAGTGTTAGGAACATGTGCTGTCTATGCAAGGGGATGTGACAGACTCCTAGCTCGCTGTTAGTGTTAGGGACATTTGCTCTCTATGCAGGGGAATGTGACAGAGTCCCAGCTCGCTGTTAGTGTTTGGAACATGCACTCTCTATGCAAGGGAATGTGACAGACTCCCAGCTCACTGTTAGTGCTCTCTGTGCAAGGGAATGTGACAGACTCCCAGCTTGCTGTTAGGGAATGTGACAGACTCCCAGCTCGCTGTTAGTGTTAGGAACATGTGCTCTCTATGCAGGTGAATGTTACAGACGTCCAGCTCGCTGTTAGTCTTAGGAGCATGTGCTCTCTATGCAAAGGAATGTGACAGACTCCCAGCTCACTGTTAGTGTTAGGAACATGTGCTTTCTATGCAAAGGAATGTGACAGACTAACAGCTCGCTGTTAGAGTTAGGAAAATGTTCTGTCTATGCAGGGGAATGTGACAGACTCCCAGCTCTCTGTTAGTGTTAGGAACATGTGCTCTCTATGCAGGGGAATGTGACAGACTCCCAGCTCGCTGTTAGTGTTAGGAACATTTGCTTTCTATGCAGGGGAATGTGACAGAATCCAAGCTCGCTGTTAGTGTTAGGAACATGTGCTGTCTATGCAAGGGAATGTGACAGACTCCCAGCTTGCTGTTAGTGTTAGGAACATGTGCTCTCTGTGCAAGGGAATGTGACAGACTCCCAGCTCGCTGTTAGTGTTAGGAACAAGTGCTCTCTATGGAGCAGAATATCACAGACCACCAGCTCGTGGTTATTGTTAGGAACATGTGTTGACTATGCAGGGGATTGTGACAGATACCCAGCTTGCTGTTAGTGTTAGGAACATTTGATGTCTATGCAGGTGAATGTGACAGACTCCTAGCTCGCTGTTAATATTAGGAACATGTGCTCTCTATGCAGGGGAATGTGGCAGACTCCCAGTTCGCTGTTAGTGTTAGGAACATTTGCTTTCTATGCAGGCAAATGTGACAGACTCCCAGCTCGCTGTTAGTGTTAGGAACATGTGCTCTCTATGCAAAGGAATGTGACAGACTCCCAGCTTGCTGTTAGTGTTAGGAACATGTGCTGTCTATGCAGTGGAATGTGACAGACGCCCAGCTCGCTGTTAGTGTTAGGAATACATGCTCTCTATGCAGGGGAATGTGACAGACTCCCAGCTCGCTGTTAGTTTTAGGAACATGTGCTCTGTACAAGGGAATGTGATAGACTCCCAGCTCGCTTTTAGTTTTAGGAACATTTGCTCTCTATGCAAGGGAATGTGACAGACTCCCAGCTTGCAGTTAGTGTTAGGAACATGTGCTCCCTATGCAGAGGAATGTGACAGACTCCCAGCTCGCTGTTAGTGTTAGGAACATGTGCCCTGTGCAAGGGAATGTGACAGACTCCCAGCTCGCTGTTATTGTTAGGAACATTTGCTCTCTATGCAAGGGAATGTGACAGACTCCCAGCTTGCTGTTAGTGTTAGGAACATGTGCTCCCTATGCAAGGGAATGTGACAGACTCCCAGCTTGCTGTTAGTGTTAGGAACATGTGCTCCCTATGCAGGGGAATGTGACAGACTCCCAGCTCGCTGTTAGTGTTAGGAACATGTGCTGTCTATGCAAGGAAATGTGACAGACTCCTACCTCGCTGTTAGTGTTAGGAACATTTGCTCTCTATGGAGGGGAATGTGACAGACTCCCAGCTCACTGTTAGTGCTCTCTGTGCAAAGGAATGTGACAGACTCACAGCTTGCTGTTAGTGTTTGGAACATGCACTCTCTATGCAAGAGAATGTGACAGACTCCCAGCTCGCTGTTAGTGCTCTCTGTGAAAAGGGAATGTGACAGACTCCCAGCTTGCTGTTAGGGAATGAGACAGACTCCCAGCTCGCTGTTAGTGTTATGAACATGTGCTCTCTGTGAGGTGAATGTGACAGACGCCCAGCTCGCTGTTAGTCTTAGGAGCATGTGCTCTCTATGCAAAGGAATGTGACAGACTCCCAGCTCACTGTTAGTGTTAGGAACATGTGCTGTCTATGCAAGGGAACGTGACAGAATCCCAGGTCGCTGTTAGTGTTAGGAACATGTGCTCTCTGTGTAAGGGAATGTGACAGACTCCCAGCTCGCTGTTAGTGATAGGAACATGTGCTCTGTGCAAGGGAATGTGACAGACTCCCAGCTCGCTGTTAGTGTTAGGAACATGTGCTGTCTATGCAAGGGAATGTGATAGACACCCAGCTCACTGTTAGTGTTAGGAACATGTGCTCTGTGCAAGGGAATGTCACAGACTCCAAGCTCGCTGTTAGTGTTAGGAAAATGTGCTGTCTATGCAAGGGAATGTGTCAGACTCCCAGCTCACTGTTAGTGTTAGGAACATGTGCTCTCTATGCAAGGGAATGTGACAGACTCCCAGCTCGCTGTTAGTGCTCTCTGTGAAAGGGAATGTGACAGACTCCCAGTTCGCTCTTATTGTTAGGAACATATGCTCTCTATGCAAGGGAATTTGAAAGACTTCCAGCTCGCTGATAGTGTTAGGAACATGTGCTCCTTTTGCAGGAGAATGTGACAGACTCCCAGCTCGCTGTTAGTGCTCTCTGTGCAATGGAATGTGACAGACTCCCAGCTCGCTGCTAGTGTTAGGAACATGTGCTCTCTATGTAGGTGAATGTTACAGATGCCCAGCTCGCTGTTAGTGTTAGGAACATGTGCTCTCTATGCAAAGGAATGTGACAGACTCCCAGCTTGCTGTTAGTGTTAGGAACATGTGCTGTCTATGCAAGGGAATGTGACAGATGCCCAGCTCGCTGTTAGTGTTAGGATCACGTTCTCTCTATGCTGGGGAATGTGACAGACTCCCAACTCGCTGTTAGTGTTAGGAACATGTGCTCTGTGCAAGGGAATGTGACAGACTCCCAGCTCGCTGTTAGTGTTAGGAACATGTGCTGTCTATGCAAGGGGATGTGACAGACTCCTAGCTCGCTGTTAGTGTTAGGGACATTTGCTCTCTATGCAGGGGAATGTGACAGAGTCCCAGCTCGCTGTTAGTGTTTGGAACATGCACTTTCTATGCAAGGGAATGTGACAGACTCCCAGCTCACTGTTAGTGCTCTCTGTGCAAGGGAATGTGACAGACTCCCAGCTTGCTGTTAGGGAATGTGACAGACTCCCAGCTCGCTGTTAGTGTTAGGAACATGTGCTCTCTATGCAGGTGAATGTTACAGAAGTCCAGCTCGCTGTTAGTCTTAGGAGCATGTGCTCTCTATGCAAAGGAATGTGACAGACTCCCAGCTCACTGTTAGTGTTAGGAACATGTGCTTTCTATGCAAAGGAATGTGACAGACTAACAGCTCGCTGTTAGCGTTAGGAACATGTTCTGTCTATGCAGGGGAATGTGACAGACTCCCAGCTCTCTGTTAGTGTTAGGAACATGTGCTCTCTATGCAGGGGAATGTGACAGACTCCCAGCTCGCTGTTAGTGTTAGGAACATTTGCTTTCTATGCAGGGGAATGTGACAGAATCCCAGCTCGCTGTTAGTGTTAGGAACATGTGCTGTCTATGCAAGGGAATGTGACAGACTCCCAGCTTGCTGTTAGTGTTAGGAACATGTGCTCTCTGTGCAAGGGAATGTGACAGACTCCCAGCTCGCTGTTAGTGTTAGGAACAAGTGCTCTCTATGGAGCAGAATATCACAGACCGCCAGCTCGTGGTTAGTGTTAGGAACATGTGTTGACTATGCAGGGGATTGTGACAGATACCCAGCTTGCTGTTAGTGTTAGGAACATTTGATGTCTATGCAGGTGAATGTGACAGACTCCTAGCTCGCTGTTAATATTAGGAACATGTGCTCTCTATGCAGGGGAATGTGGCAGACTCCCAGTTCGCTGTTAGTGTTAGGAACATTTGCTTTCTATGCAGGCAAATGTGGCAGACTCCCAGCTTGCTGTTAGTGTTAGGAACATGTGCTCTCTATGCAAAGGAATGTGACAGACTCCCAGCTTGCTGTTAGTGTTAGGAACATGTGCTGTCTATGCAGTGGAATGTGACAGACGCCCAGCTCGCTGTTAGTGTTAGGAATACATGCTCTCTATGCAGGGGAATGTGACAGACTCCCAGCTCGCTGTTAGTGTTAGGAACATGTGCTCTGTACAAGGGAATGTGATAGACTCCCAGCTCGCTTTTAGTTTTAGGAACATTTGCTCTCTATGAAAGGGAATGTGACAGACTCCCAGCTTGCAGTTAGTGTTAGGAACATGTGCTCCCTATGCAGAGGAATGTGACAGACTCCCAGCTCGCTGTTAGTGTTAGGAACATGTGCCCTGTGCAAGGGAATGTGACAGACTCCCAGCTCGCTGTTAGTGTTAGGAACATTTGCTCTTTATGCAAGGGAATGTGACAGACTCCCAGCTTGCTGTTAGTGTTAGGAACATGTGCTCCCTATGCAAGGGAATGTGACAGACTCCCAGCTTGCTGTTAGTGTTAGGAACATGTGCTCCCTATGCAGGGGAATGTGACAGACTCCCAGCTCGCTGTTAGTGTTAGGAACATGTGCTGTCTATGCAAGGAAATGTGACAGACTCCTACCTCGCTGTTAGTGTTAGGAACATTTGCTCTCTATGGAGGGGAATGTGACAGACTCCCAGCTCACTGTTAGTGCTCTCTGTGCAAAGGAATGTGACAGACTCACAGCTTGCTGTTAGTGTTTGGAACATGCACTCTCTATGCAAGAGAATGTGACAAACTCCCAGCTCGCTGTTAGTGCTCTCTGTGAAAAGGGAATGTGACAGACTCCCAGCTTGCTGTTAGGGAATGAGACAGACTCCCAGCTCGCTGTTAGTGTTATGAACATGTGCTCTCTGTGAGGTGAATGTGACAGACGCCCAGCTCGCTGTTAGTCTTAGGAGCATGTGCTCTCTATGCAAAGGAATGTGACAGACACCCAGCTCACTGTTAGTGTTAGGAACATGTGCTGTCTATGCAAGGGAACGTGACAGAATCCCAGGTCGCTGTTAGTGTTAGGAACATGTGCTCTCTGTGTAAGGGAATGTGACAGACTCCCAGCTCGCTGTTAGTGATAGGAACATGTGCTCTGTGCAAGGGAATGTGACAGACTCCCAGCTCGCTGTTAGTGTTAGGAACATGTGCTGTCTATGCAAGGGAATGTGATAGACACCCAGCTCACTGTTAGTGTTAGGAACACATGCTCTCTATGCTGGGGAATGTGACAGACTCCCAGCTCGCTGTTAGTGTTAGGAACATGTGCTCTGTGCAAGGGAATGTCACAGACTCCAAGCTCGCTGTTAGTGTTAGGAAAATGTGCTGTCTATGCAAGGGAATGTGTCAGACTCCCAGCTCACTGTTAGTGTTAGGAACATGTGCTCTGTATGCACGGGGATGTGACAGACTCCCAGCTCGCTGTTAGTGCTCTCTGTGCAAGGGAATGTGACAGACTCCCAGTTCGCTCTTATTGTTAGGAACATATGCTCTCTATGCAAGGGAATTTGAAAGACTCCCAGCTCGCTGTTAGTGTTAGGAACATGTGCTCCTTATGCAGGAGAATGTGACAGACTCCCAGCTCGCTGTTAGTGCTCTCTGTGCAATGGAATGTGACAGACTCCCAGCTCGCTGCTAGTGTTAGGAACATGTGCTCTCTATGTAGGTGAATGTTACAGATGCCCAGCTCGCTGTTAGTGTTAGGAACATGTGCTCTCTATGCAAAGGAATGTGACAGACTCCCAGCTTGCTGTTAGTGTTAGGAACATGTGCTGTCTATGCAAGGGAATGTGACAGATGCCCAGCTCGCTGTTAGTGTTAGGATCACGTTCTCTCTATGCTGGGGAATGTGACAGACTCCCAACTCGCTGTTAGTGTTAGGAACATGTGCTCTGTGCAAGGGAATGTGACAGACTCCCAGCTCGCTGTTAGTGTTAGGAACATGTGATGTCTATGCAGGGGAATGTGACAGAATCCCAGCTCGCTGTTACTGTTAGGAACATCTGCTGTCTATGCAAGGGAACGTGACAGACTCCCAGCTTGCTGTTAGTGTTAGGAACATGTGCTGTCTATGCAGGGGAATGTGACAGACTCCCAGCTCTCTGTTAGTGTTTGGAACATGCACTCTCTATGCAAGGGAATGTGACAGACTCCCAGCTCACTGTTTGTGCTCTCTGCGCAAGGGAATGTGACAGACTCCCAGCTTGCTGTTAGGGAATGTGACAGACTCCCAGCTCGCTGTTAGTGTTAGGAACATGTGCTCTCTATGCAGGTGAATGTGACAGACGTCCAGCTCGCTGTTAGTCTTAGGAGCATGTGCTCTCTATGCAAAGGAATGTGACAGACTCCCAGCTCACTGTTAGTGTTAGGAACATGTGCTCTCTGTGCAAGGGAATGTGACAGAATCCCAGCTTGCTGTTAGTGTTAGGAACATGTGCTCTCTATGCAGCAGAATATGACAGACTCCCAGCTCGCGGTTAGTGTTAGGAACATGTGCTCTCTATGTAGGGAAATGTGACAGATTCCCAGCTCACTGTTAGTGTTAGGAACATGTACTGACTATGCAGGGGATTGCGAGAGACGCCCAGCTTGCTGTTAGTGTTAGGACCATTTGCTGTCTATGCAGGAGAATTTGACAGACTCCCAGCTCGCTGTTAGTATTAGGAACATGTGCTCTCTATGCAGGGGAAAGTGACAGACTCCCAGCTCGCTGTTAGTGTTAGGAACATTTGATTTCTATGCAAGTGAATGTGACAGAATCCCAGCTCGCTGTTACTGTTAGGAACATCTGCTGTCTATGCAAGGGAACGTGACAGACTCCCAGCTTGCTGTTAGTGTTAGGAACATGTGCTGTCTATGCAGGGGAATGTGACAGACTCCCAGCTCTCTGTTAGTGTTAGGAACATGTGCTCTCTATGCAGGGGAATGTGACAGACTCCCAGCCCGTGGTTAGTGTTAGGAACATTTTCTGTCTATGCAGGAGAATTTGACAGACTCCCAGCTCGCTGTTAGTATTAGGAACATGTGCTTTCTATGCAGGGGAATGTGACAGACTCCCAGCTTGCTGTTAGTGTTAGGAACATTTGCTTTCTATGCAGGGGAATGTGACAGACTCCCAGTTCGCTGTTAGTGTTAGGAACATGTGCTTTGTATGCAAAGGAATGTGACAGACTCCCAGCTTGCTGTTAGTGTTAGGAACATGTGCTGTTTTTGCAGGGGAATGTGACAGACTCCCAGCTCTCTGTTAGTGTTAGGAACATGTGCTCTCTATGCAGGGGAATGTGACAGACTCCCAGCCCGCTGTTAGTGTTAGGAACATTTGCTTTCTATGCAGGGTAATGTGACAGAATCCCAGCTCGCTGTTAGTGTTAGGAACATGTGCTGTCTATGCAAGGGAATGTGACAGACTCCCAGCTTGCTGTTAGTGTTAGGAACATGTGCTCTCTGTGCAAGGGAATGTGACAGAATCCCAGCCCGCTGTTAGTGTTAGGAACATGTGCTCTCTATGCAAGGGAATGTGACAGACTCCCAGCTTGCTGTTAGTGTTAGGAACATGTGCTCCCTATGCAAGGGAATGTGACAGACTCCCAGCTTGCTGTTAGTGTTAGGAACATGTGCTGTCTATGCAAGGGAATGTGACAGACGCCCAGCTTGCTGTTAGTGTTAGGAACATGTGCTCTCTGTGCAAGGGAATGTGACAGACTCCCAGCTCGCTGTTAGTGTTAGGAACATTTGCTTTCTATGCAGGGGAATGTGACAGAATCCCAGCTCGCTGTTAGTGTTAGGAACATGTGCTTTCTATGCAAAGGAATGTGACAGACTAACAGCTCGCTGTTAGTTTTAGGAACATGTGCTCTCTATGCAGGGGAATGTGACAGACTCCCAGCTCGCTGTTAGTGTTAGGAACATTTGCTTTCTATGCAGGGGAATGTGACAGAATCCCAGCTCGCTGTTAGTGTTAGGAACATGTGCTGTCTATGCAAGGGAATGTGACAGACTCCCAGCTTGCTGTTAGTGTTAGGAACATGTGCTCTCTGTGCAAGGGAATGTGACAGACTCCCAGCTCGCTGTTAGTGTTAGGAACAAGTGCTCTCTATGCAGCAGAATATCACAGACCGCCAGCTCGTGGTTAGTGTTAGGAACATGTGCTCTCTATGCAGGGAAATGAGACAGACTCCCAGCACGCTGTTAGTGTTAGGAACATGTGCTGACTATGCAGGGGATTGTGACAGACACCCAGCTTGCTGTTAGTGTTAGGAACATTTGATGTCTATGCAGGTGAATGTGACAGACTCCTAGCTCGCTGTTAATATTAGGAACATGTGCTCTCTATGCAGGGGAATGTGACAGACTCCCAGTTCGCTGTTAGTGTTAGGAACATTTGCTTTCTATGCAGGAAAATGTGACAGACTCCCAGCTCGCTGTTAGTGTTAGGAACATGTGCTCTCTATGCAAAGGAATGTGACAGACTCCCAGCTTGCTGTTAGTGTTAGGAACATGTGCTGTCTATGCAGTGGAATGTGACAGATGCCCAGCTCGCTGTTAGTGTTAGGAATACATGCTCTCTATGCAGGGGAATGTGACAGACTCCCAGCTCGCTGTTAGTGTTAGGAACATGTGCTCTGTACAAGGGAATGTGATAGACTCCCAGCTCGCTTTTAGTGTTAGGAACATTTGCTCTCTATGCAAGGGAATGTGACAGACTCCCAGCTTGCTGTTAGTGTTAGGAACATGTGCTCCCTATGCAGGGGAATGTGACAGACTCCCAGCTCGCTGTTAGTGTTAGGAACATGTGCTCTGTGCAAGGGAATGTGACAGACTCCCAGCTCGCTGTTAGTGTTAGGAACATGTGCTGTCTATGCAAGGAAATGTGACAGACTCCTACCTCACTGTTAGTGTTAGGAACATTTGCTCTCTATGGAGGGGAATGTGACAGACTCCCAGCTCACTGTTAGTGCTCTCTGTGCAAAGGAATGTGACAGACTCACAGCTTGCTGTTAGTGTTTGGAACATGCACTCTCTATGCAAGAGAATGTGACAGACTCCCAGCTCGCTGTTAGTGCTCTCTGTGAAAAGGGAATGTGACAGACTCCCAGCTTGCTGTTAGGGAATGTGACAGACTCCCAGCTCGCTGTTAGTGTTATGAACATGTGCTCTCTGTGAGGTGAATGTGACAGACGCCCAGCTCGCTGTTAGTCTTAGGAGCATGTGCTCTCTATGCAAAGGAATGTGACAGACTCCCAGCTCGCTGTTAGTGTTAGGAACATGTGCTGTCTATGCAAGGGAACGTGACAGAATCCCAGGTCGCTGTTGGTGTTAGGAACATGTGCTCTCTGTGTAAGGGAATGTGACAGACTCCCAGCTCGCTGTTAGTGATAGGAACATGTGCTGTGTGCAAGGGAATGTGACAGACTCCCAGCTCGCTGTTAGTGTTAGGAACATGTGCTGTCTATGCAAGGGAATGTGATAGACACCCAGCTCACTGTTAGTGTTAGGAACACATGCTCTCTATGCTGGGGAATGTGACAGACTCCCAGCTCGCTGTTAGTGTTAGGAACATGTGCTCTGTGCAAGGGAATGTCACAGACTCCAAGCTCGCTGTTAGTGTTAGGAAAATGTGCTGTCTATGCAAGGGAATGTGTCAGACTCCCAGCTCACTGTTAGTGTTAGGAACATGTGCTCTCTATGCAGGGGGATGTGACAGACTCCCAGCTCGCTGTTAGTGCTCTCTGTGAAAAGGGAATGTGACAGACTCCCAGCTTGCTGTTAGTGCTCTATGTGAAAAGGGAATGTGACAGACTCCCAGCTTGCTGTTAGGGAATGTGACAGACTCCCAGCTCGCTGTTAGTGTTATGAACATGTGCTCTCTGTGAGGTGAATGTGACAGACGCCCAGCTCGCTGTTAGTCTTAGGAGCATGTGCTCTCTATGCAAAGGAATGTGACAGACTCCCAGCTCGCTGTTAGTGTTAGGAACATGTGCTGTCTATGCAAGGGAACGTGACAGAATCCCAGGTCCCTGTTAGTGTTAGGAACATGTGCTCTCTGTGTAAGGGAATGTGACAGACTCCCAGCTTGCTGTTAGTGATAGGAACATGTGCTCTGTGCAAGGGAATGTGACAGACTCCCAGCTCGCTGTTAGGGTTAGGAACATGTGCTGTCTATGCAAGGGAATGTGATAGACACCCAGCTCACTGTTAGTGTTAGGAACACATGCTCTCTATGCTGGGGAATGTGACAGACTCCCAGCTCGCTGTTAGTGTTAGGAACATGTGCTCTGTGCAAGGGAATGTCACAGACTCCAAGCTCGCTGTTAGTGTTAGGAAAATGTGCTGTCTATGCAAGGGAATGTGTCAGACTCCCAGCTCACTGTTAGTGTTAGGAACATGTGCTCTCTATGCAAGGGAATGTGACAGACTCCCAGCTCGCTGTTAGTGCTCTCTGTGCAAGGGAATGTGACAGACTCCCAGTTCGCTCTTATTGTTAGGAACATATGCTCTCTATGCAAGGGAATTTGAAAGACTCCCAGCTCGCTGTTAGTGTTAGGACCATGTGCTCCTTATGCAGGAGAATGTGACAGACTCCCAGCTCGCTGTTAGTGCTCTCTGTGCAATGGAATGTGACAGACTCCCAGCTCGCTGCTAGTGTTAGGAACATGTGCTCTCTATGTAGGTGAATGTTACAGATGCCCAGCTCGCTGTTAGTGTTAGGATCACGTTCTCTCTATGCTGGGGAATGTGACAGACTCCCAACTCGCTGTTAGTGTTAGGAACATGTGCTCTGTGCAAGGGAATGTGACAGACTCCCAGCTCGCTGTTAGTGTTAGGAACATGTGCTGTCTATGCAAGGGGATGTGACAGACTCCTAGCTCGCTGTTAGTGTTAGGGACATTTGCTCTCTATGCAGGGGAATGTGACAGAGTACCAGCTCGCTGTTATTGTTTGGAACATGCACTCTCTATGCAAGGGAATGTGACAGACTCCCAGCTCACTGTTAGTGCTCTCTGTGCAAGGCAATGTGACAGACTCCCAGCTCGCTTTTAGTGTTAGGAACATGTGCTCTGTACAAGGGAATGTGATAGACTCCCAGCTCGCTTTTAGTGTTAGGAACATTTGCTCTCTATGCAAGGGAATGTGACAGACTCCCAGCTTGCAGTTAGTGTTAGGAACATGTGCTCCCTATGCAGAGGAATGTGACAGACGCCCAGCTCGCTGTTAGTGTTAGGAATACATGCTCTCTATGCAGGGGAATGTGACAGACTCCCAGCTCGCTGTTAGTGTTAGGAACATGTGCTCTGTACAAGGGAATGTGATAGACTCCCAGCTCGCTTTTAGTTTTAGGAACATTTGCTCTCTCTGCAAGGGAATGTGACAGACTCCCAGCTTGCAGTTAGTGTTAGGAACATGTGCTCCCTATGCAGAGGAATGTGACAGACTCCCAGCTCGCTGTTAGTGTTAGGAACATGTGCCCTGTGCAAGGGAATGTGACAGACTCCCAGCTCGCTGTTAGTGTTAGGAACATTTGCTCTCTATGCAAGGGAATGTGACAGACTCCCAGCTTACTGTTAGTGTTAGGAACATGTGCTCCCTATGCAAGGGAATGTGACAGACTCCCAGCTTGCTGTTAGTGTTAGGAACATGTGCTCCCTATGCAGGGGAATGTGACAGACTCCCAGCTCGCTGTTAGTGTTAGGAACATGTGCTGTCTATGCAAGGAAATGTGACAGACCCCTACCTCGCTGTTAGTGTTAGGAACATTTGCTCTCTATGGAGGGGAATGTGACAGACTCCCAGCTCACTGTTAGTGCTCTCTGTGCAAAGGAATGTGACAGACTCACAGCTTGCTGTTAGTGTTTGGAACATGCACTCTCTATGCAAGAGAATGTGACAGACTCCCAGCTCGCTGTTAGTGCTCTCTGTGAAAAGGGAATGTGACAGACTCCCAGCTTGCTGTTAGGGAATGAGACAGACTCCCAGCTCGCTGTTAGTGTTATGAACATGTGCTCTCTGTGAGGTGAATGTGACAGACGCCCAGCTCGCTGTTAGTCTTAGGAGCATGTGCTCTCTATGCAAAGGAATGTGACAGACTCCCAGCTCACTGTTAGTGTTAGGAACATGTGCTGTCTATGCAAGGGAACGTGACAGAATCCCAGGTCGCTGTTAGTGTTAGGAACATGTGCTCTCTGTGTAAGGGAATGTGACAGACTCCCAGCTCGCTGTTAGTGATAGGAACATGTGCTCTGTGCAAGGGAATGTGACAGACTCCCAGCTCGCTGTTAGTGTTAGGAACATGTGCTGTCTATGCAAGGGAATGTGATAGACACCCAGCTCACTGTTAGTGTTAGGAACACATGCTCTCTATGCTGGGGAATGTGACAGACTCCCAGCTCGCTGTTAGTGTTAGGAACATGTGCTCTGTGCAAGGGAATGTCACAGACTCCAAGCTCGCTGTTAGTGTTAGGAAAATGTGCTGTCTATGCAAGGGAATGTGTCAGAGTCCCAGCTCACTGTTAGTGTTAGGAACATGTGCTCTGTATGCAGGGGGATGTGACAGACTCCCAGCTCGCTGTTAGTGCTCTCTGTGCAAGGGAATGTGACAGACTCCCAGTTCGCTCTTATTGTTAGGAACATATGCTCTCTATGCAAGGGAATTTGAAAGACTCCCAGCTCGCTGTTAGTGTTAGGAACATGTGCTCCTTATGCAGGAGAATGTGACAGACTCCCAGCTCGCTGTTAGTGCTCTCTGTGCAATGGAATGTGACAGACTCCCAGCTCGCTGCTAGTGTTAGGAACATGTGCTCTCTATGTAGGTGAATGTTACAGATGCCCAGCTCGCTGTTAGTGTTAGGAACATGTGCTCTCTATGCAAAGGAATGTGACAGACTCCCAGCTTGCTGTTAGTGTTAGGAACATGTGCTGTCTATGCAAGGGAATGTGACAGATGCCCAGCTCGCTGTTAGTGTTAGGATCACGTTCTCTCTATGCTGGGGAATGTGACAGACTCCCAACTCGCTGTTAGTGTTAGGAACATGTGCTCTGTGCAAGGGTATGTGACAGACTCCCAGCTCGCTGTTAGTGTTAGGAACATGTGATGTCTATGCAGGGGAATGTGACAGAGTCCCAGCTCGCTGTTAGTGTTTGGAACATGCACTCTCTATGCAAGGGAATGTGACAGACTCCCAGCTCACTGTTTGTGCTCTCTGCGCAAGGGAATGTGACAGACTCCCAGCTTGCTGTTAGGGAATGTGACAGACTCCCAGCTCGCTGTTAGTGTTAGGAACATGTGCTCTCTATGCAGGTGAATGTGACAGACGTCCAGCTCGCTGTTAGTCTTAGGAGCATGTGCTCTCTATGCAAAGGAATGTGACAGACTCCCAGCTCACTGTTAGTGTTAGGAACATGTGCTCTCTGTGCAAGGGAATGTGACAGAATCCCAGCTTGCTGTTAGTGTTAGGAACATGTGCTCTCTATGCAGCAGAATATGACAGACTCCCAGCTCGCCGTTAGTGTTAGGAACATGTGCTCTCTATGTAGGGAAATTTGACAGACTCCCAGCTCACTGTTAGTGTTAGGAACATGTACTGACTATGCAGGGGATTGCGAGAGACGCCCAGCTTGCTGTTAGTGTTAGGACCATTTGCTGTCTATGCAGGAGAATTTGACAGACTCCCAGCTCGCTGTTAGTATTAGGAACATGTGCTCTCTATGCAGGGGAAAGTGACAGACTCCCAGCTCGCTGTTAGTGTTAGGAACATTTGATTTCTATGCAAGTGAATGTGACAGAATCCCAGCTCGCTGTTACTGTTAGGAACATCTGCTGTCTATGCAAGGGAACGTGACAGACTCCCAGCTTGCTGTTAGTGTTAAGAACATGTGCTGTCTATGCAGGGGAATGTGACAGACTCCCAGCTCTCTGTTAGTGTTAGGAACAGGTGCTCTCTATGCAGGGGAATGTGACAGACTACCAGCCCGTGGTTAGTGTTAGGAACATTTTCTGTCTATGCAGGAGAATTTGACAGACTCCCAGCTCGCTGTTAGTATTAGGAACATGTGCTTTCTATGCAGGGGAATGTGACAGACTCCCAGCTTGCTGTTAGTGTTAGGAACATTTGCTTTCTATGCAGGGGAATGTGACAGACTCCCAGTTCGCTGTTAGTGTTAGGAACATGTGCTTTGTATGCAAAGGAATGTGACAGACTCCCAGCTTGCTGTTAGTGTTAGGAACATGTGCTGTTTTTGCAGGGGAATGTGACAGACTCCCAGCTCTCTGTTAGTGTTAGGAACATGTGCTCTCTATGCAGGGGAATGTGACAGACTCCCAGCCCGCTGTTAGTGTTAGGAACATTTGCTTTCTATGCAGGGTAATGTGACAGAATCCCAGCTCGCTGTTAGTGTTAGGAACATGTGCTGTCTATGCAAGGGAATGTGACAGACTCCCAGCTTGCTGTTAGTGTTAGGAACATGTGCTCTCTGTGCAAGGGAATGTGACAGACTCCCAGCTCGCTGTTAGTGTTAGGAACATGTGCTCTCTATGCAGCAGAATGTCACAGACCGCCAGCCCGTGGTTAGTGTTAGGAACATGTGCTCTCTATGCAGGGGAATGTGACAGAATCCCAGCTCGCTGTTAGTGTTAGGGACATGTGCTGTCTATGCAAGGGAATGTGACAGACGCCCAGCTTGCTGTTAGTGTTAGGAACATGTGCTCTCTGTGCAAGGGAATGTGACAGACTCCCAGCTCGCTGTTAGTGTTAGGAACATTTGCTTTCTATGCAGGGGAATGTGACAGAATCCCAGCTCGCTGTTAGTGTTAGGAACATGTGCTTTCTATGCAAAGGAATGTGACAGACTAACAGCTCGCTGTTAGTTTTAGGAACATGTGCTCTCTATGCAGGGGAATGTGACAGACTCCCAGCTCGCTGTTAGTGTTAGGAACATTTGCTTTCTATGCAGGGGAATGTGACAGAATCCCAGCTCGCTGTTAGTGTTAGGAACATGTGCTGTCTATGCAAGGGAATGTGACAGACTCCCAGCTTGCTGTTAGTGTTAGGAACATGTGCTCTCTGTGCAAGGGAATGTGACAGACTCCCAGCTCGCTGTTAGTGTTAGGAACAAGTGCTCTCTATGCAGCAGAATATCACAGACCGCCAGCTCGTGGTTAGTGTTAGGAACATGTGCTCTCTATGCAGGGAAATGAGACAGACTCCCAGCACGCTGTTAGTGTTAGGAACATGTGCTGACTATGCAGGGGATTGTGACAGACACCCAGCTTGCTGTTAGTGTTAGGAACATTTGATGTCTATGCAGGTGAATGTGACAGACTCCTAGCTCGCTGTTAATATTAGGAACATGTGCTCTCTATGCAGGGGAATGTGACAGACTCCCAGTTCGCTGTTAGTGTTAGGAACATTTGCTTTCTATGCAGGCAAATGTGACAGACTCCCAGCTCGCTGTTAGTGTTAGGAACATGTGCTCTCTATGCAAAGGAATGTGACAGACTCCCAGCTTGCTGTTAGTGTTAGGAACATGTGCTGTCTATGCAGTGGAATGTGACAGACGCCCAGCTCGCTGTTAGTGTTAGGAATACATGCTCTCTATGCAGGGGAATGTGACAGACTCCCAGCTCGCTGTTAGTGTTAGGAACATGTGCTCTGTACAAGGGAATGTGATAGACTCCCAGCTCGCTTTTAGTGTTAGGAACATTTGCTCTCTATGCAAGGGAATGTGACAGACTCCCAGCTTGCTGTTAGTGTTAGGAACATGTGCTCCCTATGCAGGGGAATGTGACAGACTCCCAGCTCGCTGTTAGTGTTAGGAACATGTGCTCTGTGCAAGGGAATGTGACAGACTCCCAGCTCGCTGTTAGTGTTAGGAACATGTGCTGTCTATGCAAGGAAATGTGACAGACTCCTACCTCGCTGTTAGTGTTAGGAACATTTGCTCTCTATGGAGGGGAATGTGACAGACTCCCAGCTCACTGTTAGTGCTCTCTGTGCAAAGGAATGTGACAGACTCACAGCTTGCTGTTAGTGTTTGGAACATGCACTCTCTATGCAAGAGAATGTGACAGACTCCCAGCTCGCTGTTAGTGCTCTCTGTGAAAAGGGAATGTGACAGACTCCCAGCTTGCTGTTAGGGAATGTGACAGACTCCCAGCTCGCTGTTAGTGTTATGAACATGTGCTCTCTGTGAGGTGAATGTGACAGACGCCCAGCTCGCTGTTAGTCTTAGGAGCATGTGCTCTCTATGCAAAGGAATGTGACAGACTCCCAGCTCGCTGTTAGTGTTAGGAACATGTGCTGTCTATGCAAGGGAACGTGACAGAATCCCAGGTCGCTGTTAGTGTTAGGAACATGTGCTCTCTGTGTAAGGGAATGTGACAGACTCCCAGCTCGCTGTTAGTGATAGGAACATGTGCTGTGTGCAAGGGAATGTGACAGACTCCCAGCTCGCTGTTAGTGTTAGGAACATGTGCTGTCTATGCAAGGGAATGTGATAGACACCCAGCTCACTGTTAGTGTTAGGAACACATGCTCTCTATGCTGGGGAATGTGCCAGACTCCCAGCTCGCTGTTAGTGTTAGGAACATGTGCTCTGTGCAAGGGAATGTCACAGACTCCAAGCTCGCTGTTAGTGTTAGGAAAATGTGCTGTCTATGCAAGAGAATGTGTCAGACTCCCAGCTCACTGTTAGTGTTAGGAACATGTGCTCTCTATGCAGGGGGATGTGACAGACTCCCAGCTCGCTGTTAGTGCTCTCTGTGCAAAGGGAATGTGACAGACTCCCAGCTTGCTGTTAGTGCTCTCTGTGAAAAGGGAATGTGACAGACTCCCAGCTTGCTGTTAGGGAATGTGACAGACTCCCAGCTCACTGTTAGTGTTATGAACATGTGCTCTCTGTGAGGTGAATGTGACAGACGCCCAGCTCGCTGTTAGTCTTAGGAGCATGTGCTCTCTATGCAAAGGAATGTGACAGAATCCCAGCTCGCTGTTAGTGTTAGGAACATGTGCTGTCTATGCAAGGGAACGTGACAGAATCCCAGGTCGCTGTTAGTGTTAGGAACATGTGCTCTCTGTGTAAGGGAATGTGACAGACTCCCAGCTCGCTGTTAGTGATAGGAACATGTGCTCTGTGCAAGGGAATGTGACAGACTCCCAGCTCGCTGTTAGGGTTAGGAACATGTGCTGTCTATGCAAGGGAATGTGATAGACACCCAGCTCACTGTTAGTGTTAGGAACACATGCTCTCTATGCTGGGGAATGTGACAGACTCCCAGCTCGCTGTTAGTGTTAGGAACATGTGCTCTGTGCAAGGGAATGTCACAGACTCCAAGCTCGCTGTTAGTGTTAGGAAAATGTGCTGTCTATGCAAGGGAATGTGTCAGACTCCCAGCTCACTGTTAGTGTTAGGAACATGTGCTCTCTATGCAAGGGAATGTGACAGACTCCCAGCTCGCTGTTAGTGCTCTCTGTGCAAGGGAATGTGACAGACTCCCAGTTCGCTCTTATTGTTAGGAACATATGCTCTCTATGCAAGGGAATTTGAAAGACTCCCAGCTCGCTGTTAGTGTTAGGAACATGTGCTCCTTATGCAGGAGAATGTGACAGACTCCCAGCTCGCTGTTAGTGCTCTCTGTGCAATGGAATGTGACAGACTCCCAGTTTGCTGCTAGTGTTAGGAACATGTGCTCTCTATGTAGGTGAATGTTACAGATGCCCAGCTCGCTGTTAGTGTTAGGATCACGTTCTCTCTATGCTGGGGAATGTGACAGACTCCCAACTCGCTGTTAGTGTTAGGAACATGTGCTCTGTGCAAGGGAATGTGACAGACTCCCAGCTCGCTGTTAGTGTTAGGAACATGTGCTGTCTATGCAAGGGGATGTGACAGACTCCTAGCTCGCTGTTAGTGTTAGGGACATTTGCTCTCTATGCAGGGGAATGTGACAGAGTCCCAGCTCGCTGTTATTGTTTGGAACATGCACTCTCTATGCAAGGGAATGTGACAGACTCCCAGCTCACTGTTAGTGCTCTCTGTGCAAGGGAATGTGACAGACTCCCAGCTCGCTTTTAGTGTTAGGAACATGTGCTCTGTACAAGGGAATGTGATAGACTCCCAGCTCGCTTTTAGTGTTAGGAACATTTGCTCTCTATGCAAGGGAATGTGACAGACTCCCAGCTTGCTGTTAGTGTTAGGAACATGTGCTCCCTATGCAGGGGAATGTGACAGACTCCCAGCTCGCTGTTAGTGTTAGGAACATGTGCTCTGTGCAAGGGAATGTGACAGACTCCCAGCTCGCTGTTAGTGTTAGGAACATGTGCTGTCTATGCAAGGAAATGTGACAGACTCCTACCTCGCTGTTAGTGTTAGGAACATTTGCTCTCTATGGAGGGGAATGTGACAGACTCCCAGCTCACTGTTAGTGCTGTCTATGCAAGGGAATGTGATAGACACCCAGCTCACTGTTAGTGTTAGGAACACATGCTCTCTATGCAAGAGAATGTGACAGACTCCCAGCTCGCTGTTAGTGCTCTCTGTGAAAAGGGAATGTGACAGACTCCCAGCTTGCTGTTAGGGAATGTGACAGACTCCCAGCTCGCTGTTAGTGTTATGAACATGTGCTCTCTGTGAGGTGAATGTGACAGACGCCCAGCTCGCTGTTAGTCTTAGGAGCATGTGCTCTCTATGCAAAGGAATGTGACAGACTCCCAGCTCGCTGTTAGTGTTAGGAACACATTCTCTCTATGCTGGGGAATGTGACAGACTCCCAGCTCGCTGTTAGTGTTAGGAACATGTGCTCTGTGCAAGGGAATGTCACAGACTCCAAGCTCGCTGTTAGTGTTAGGAAAATGTGCTGTCTATGCAAGGGAATGTGTCAGACTCCCAGCTCACTGTTAGTGTTAGGAACTTGTGCTCTCTATGCAGGGGGATGTGACAGACTCCCAGCTCGCTGTTAGTGCTCTCTGTGAAAAGGGAATGTGACAGACTCCCAGCTTGCTGTTAGTGCTCTCTGTGAAAAGGGAATGTGACAGACTCCCAGCTTGCTGTTAGGGAATGTGACAGACGCCCAGCTCGCTGTTAGTCTTAGGAGCATGTGCTCTCTATGCAAAGGAATGTGACAGACTCCCAGCTCGCTGTTAGTGTTAGGAACATGTGCTGTCTATGCAAGGGAACGTGACAGAATCCCAGGTCGCTGTTAGTGTTAGGAACATGTGCTCTCTGTGTAAGGGAATGTGACAGACTCCCAGCTCGCTGTTAGTGATAGGAACATGTGCTCTGTGCAAGGGAATGTGACAGACTCCCAGCTCGCTGTTAGGGTTAGGAACATGTGCTGTCTATGCAAGGGAATGTGATAGACACCCAGCTCACTGTTAGTGTTAGGAACACATGCTCTCTATGCTGGGGAATGTGACAGACTCCCAGCTCGCTGTTAGTGTTAGGAACATGTGCTCTGTGCAAGGGAATGTCACAGACTCCAAGCTCGCTGTTAGTGTTAGGAAAATGTGCTGTCTATGCAAGGGAATGTGTCAGACTCCCAGCTCATTGTTAGTGTTAGGAACATGTGCTCTCTATGCAAGGGAATGTGACAGACTCCCAGCTCGCTGTTAGTGCTCTCTGTGCAAGGGAATGTGACAGACTCCCAGTTCGCTCTTATTGTTAGGAACATATGCTCTCTATGCAAGGGAATTTGAAAGACTCCCAGCTCGCTGTTAGTGTTAGGAACATGTGCTCCTTATGCAGGAGAATGTGACAGACTCCCAGCTCGCTGTTAGTGCTCTCTGTGCAATGGAATGTGACAGACTCCCAGCTCGCTGCTAGTGTTAGGAACATGTGCTCTCTATGTAGGTGAATGTTACAGATGCCCAGCTCGCTGTTAGTGTTAGGAACATGTGCTCTCTATGCAAAGGAATGTGACAGACTCCCAGCTTGCTGTTAGTGTTAGGAACATGTGCTGTCTATGCAAGGGAATGTGACAGATGCCCAGCTCGCTGTTAGTGTTAGGATCACGTTCTCTCTATGCTGGGGAATGTGACAGACTCCCAACTCGCTGTTAGTGTTAGGAACATGTGCTCTGTGCAAGGGAATGTGACAGACTCCCAGCTCGCTGTTAGTGTTAGGAACATGTGCTGTCTATGCAAGGGGATGTGACAGACTCCTAGCTCGCTGTTAGTGTTTGGAACATGCACTCTCTATGCAAGGGAATGTGACAGACTCCCAGCTCACTGTTAGTGCTCTCTGTGCAAGGGAATGTGACAGACTCCCAGCTTGCTGTTAGGGAATGTGACAGACTCCCAGCTCGCTGTTAGTGTTAGGAACATGTGCTCTCTATGCAGGTGAATGTGACAGACGTCCAGCTCGCTGTTAGTCTTAGGAGCATGTGCTCTCTATGCAAAGGAATGTGACAGACTCCCAGCACGCTGTTAGTGTTAGGAACATGTGTTGACTATGCAGGGGATTGTGACAGACACCCAGCTTGCTGTTAGTGTTAGGAACATTTGATGTCTATGCAGGTGAATGTGACAGACTCCTAGCTCGCTGTTAATATTAGGAACATGTGCTCTCTATGCAGGGGAATGTGACAGACTCCCAGTTCGCTGTTAGTGTTAGGAACATTTGCTTTCTATGCAGGCAAATGTGACAGACTCCCAGCTCGCTGTTAGTGTTAGGAACATGTGCTCTCTATGCAAAGGAATGTGACAGACTCCCAGCTTGCTGTTAGTGTTAGGAACATGTGCTGTCTATGCAGTGGAATGTGACAGACGCCCAGCTTGCTGTAAGTGTTAGGAATACATGCTCTCTATGCAGGGGAATGTGACAGACTCCCAGCTCGCTGTTAGTGTTAGGAACATGTGCTCCCTATGCAGGGGAATGTGACAGACTCCCAGCTCGCTGTTAGTATTAGGAACATGTGCTCTGTGCAAGGGAATGTGACAGACTCCCAGCTCGCTGTTAGTGTTAGGAACATTTGCTCTCTATGCAAGGGAATGTGACAGACTCCCAGCTTGCAGTTAGTGTTAGGAACATGTGCTCCCTATGCAGGGGAATGTGACAGACTCCCAGCTCGCTGTTAGTGTTAGGAACATGTGCTCTGTGCAAGGGAATGTGACAGACTCCCAGCTCGCTGTTAGTGTTAGGAACATTTGCTCTCTATGCAAGGGAATGTGACAGACTCCCAGCTTGCTGTTAGTGTTAGGAACATGTGCTCCCTATGCAAGGGAATGTGACAGACTCCCAGCTTGCTGTTAGTGTTAGGAACATGTGCTCCCTATGCAGGGGAATGTGACAGACTCCCAGCTCGCTGTTAGTGTTAGGAACATGTGCTGTCTATGCAAGGAAATGTGACAGACTCCTACCTCTCTGTTAGTGTTAGGAACATTTGCTCTCTATGGAGGGGAATGTGACAGACTCCCAGCTCACTGTTAGTGCTCTCTGTGCAAAGGAATGTGACAGACTCACAGCTTGCTGTTAGTGTTTGGAACATGCACTCTCTATGCAAGAGAATGTGACAGACTCCCAGCTCGCTGTTAGTGCTCTCTGTGAAAAGGGAATGTGACAGACTCCCAGCTTGCTGTTAGGGAATGAGACAGACTCCCAGCTCGCTGTTAGTGTTATGAACATGTGCTCTCTGTGAGGTGAATGTGACAGACGCCCAGCTCGCTGTAAGTCTTAGGAGCATGTGCTCTCTATGCAAAGGAATGTGACAGTCTCCCAGCTCGCTGTTAGTGTTAGGAACATGTGCTGACTATGCAGGGGATTGTGACAGACACCCAGCTTGCTGTTAGTGTTAGGAACATTTGATGTCTATGCAGGTGAATGTGACAGACTCCTAGCTCGCTGTTAATATTAGGAACATGTGCTCTCTATGCAGGGGAATGTGACAGACTCCCAGTTCGCTGTTAGTGTTAGGAACATTTGCTTTCTATGCAGGCAAATGTGACAGACTCCCAGCTCGCTGTTAGTGTTAGGAACATGTGCTCTCTATGCAAAGGAATGTGACAGACTCCCAGCTTGCTGTTAGTGTTAGGAACATTTGCTGTCTATGCAGTGGAATGTGACAGATGCCCAGCTCGCTGTTAGTGTTAGGAATACATGCTCTCTATGCAGGGGAATGTGACAGACTCCCAGCTCGCTGTTAGTGTTAGGAACATGTGCTCCGGACAAGGGAATGTTATAGACTCCCAGCTCGCTTTTAGTGTTAGGAACATTTGCTCTCTATGCAAGGGAATGTGACAGACTCCCAGCTTGCTGTTAGTGTTAGGAACATGTGCTCCCTATGCAGGGGAATGTGACAGACTCCCAGCTCGCTGTTAGTGTTAGGAACATGTGCTCTGTGCAAGGGAATGTGACAGACTCCCAGCTCGCTGTTAGTGTTAGGAACATGTGCTGTCTATGCAAGGAAATGTGACAGACTCCTACCTCGCTGTTAGTGTTAGGAACATTTGCTCTCTATGGAGGGGAATGTGACAGACTCCCAGCTCACTGTTAGTGCTGTCTATGCAAGGGAATGTGATAGACACCCAGCTCACTGTTAGTGTTAGGAACACATGCTCTCTATGCAAGAGAATGTGACAGACTCCCAGCTCGCTGTTAGTGCTCTCTGTGAAAAGGGAATGTGACAGACTCCCAGCTTGCTGTTAGGGAATGTGACAGACTCCCAGCTCGCTGTTAGTGTTATGAACATGTGCTCTCTGTGAGGTGAATGTGACAGACGCCCAGCTCGCTGTTAGTCTTAGGAGCATGTGCTCTCTATGCAAAGGAATGTGACAGACTCCCAGCTCGCTGTTAGTGTTAGGAACACATGCTCTCTATGCTGGGGAATGTGACAGACTCCCAGCTCGCTGTTAGTGTTAGGAACATGTGCTCTGTGCAAGGGAATGTCACAGACTCCAAGCTCGCTGTTAGTGTTAGGAAAATGTGCTGTCTATGCAAGGGAATGTGTCAGACTCCCAGCTCACTGTTAGTGTTAGGAACATGTGCTCTCTATGCAGGGGGATGTGACAGACTCCCAGCTCGCTGTTAGTGCTCTCTGTGAAAAGGGAATGTGACAGACTCCCAGCTTGCTGTTAGTGCTCTCTGTGAAAAGGGAATGTGACAGACTCCCAGCTTGCTGTTAGGGAATGTGACAGACGCCCAGCTCGCTGTTAGTCTTAGGAGCATGTGCTCTCTATGCAAAGGAATGTGACAGACTCCCAGCTCGCTGTTAGTGTTAGGAACATGTGCTGTCTATGCAAGGGAACGTGACAGAATCCCAGGTCGCTGTTAGTGTTAGGAACATGTGCTCTCTGTGTAAGGGAATGTGACAGACTCCCAGCTCGCTGTTAGTGATAGGACCATGTGCTCTGTGCAAGGGAATGTGACAGACTCCCAGCTCGCTGTTAGGGTTAGGAACATGTGCTGTCTATGCAAGGGAATGTGATAGACACCCAGCTCACTGTTAGTGTTAGGAACACATGCTCTCTATGCTGGGGAATGTGACAGACTCCCAGCTCGCTGTTAGTGTTAGGAACATGTGCTCTGTGCAAGGGAATGTCACAGACTCCAAGCACGCTGTTAGTGTTAGGAAAATGTGCTGTCTATGCAAGGGAATGTGTCAGACTCCCAGCTCATTGTTAGTGTTAGGAACATGTGCTCTCTATGCAAGGGAATGTGACAGACTCCCAGCTCGCTGTTAGTGCTCTCTGTGCAAGGGAATGTGACAGACTCCCAGTTCGCTCTTATTGTTAGGAACATATGCTCTCTATGCAAGGGAATTTGAAAGACTCCCAGCTCTCTGTTAGTGTTAGGAACATGTGCTCCTTATGCAGGAGAATGTGACAGACTCCCAGCTCGCTGTTAGTGCTCTCTGTGCAATGGAATGTGACAGACTCCCAGCTCGCTGCTAGTGTTAGGAACATGTGCTCTCTATGTAGGTGAATGTTACAGATGCCCAGCTCGCTGTTAGTGTTAGGAACATGTGCTCTCTATGCAAAGGAATGTGACAGACTCCCAGCTTGCTGTTAGTGTTAGGAACATGTGCTGTCTATGCAAGGGAATGTGACAGATGCCCAGCTCGCTGTTAGTGTTAGGATCACGTTCTCTCTATGCTGGGGAATGTGACAGACTCCCAACTCGCTGTTAGTGTTAGGAACATGTGCTCTGTGCAAGGGAATGTGACAGACTCCCAGCTCGCTGTTAGTGTTAGGAACATGTGCTGTCTATGCAAGGGGATGTGACAGACTCCTAGCTCGCTGTTAGTGTTTGGAACATGCACTCTCTATGCAAGGGAATGTGACAGACTCCCAGCTCACTGTTAGTGCTCTCTGTGCAAGGGAATGTGACAGACTCCCAGCTTGCTGTTAGGGAATGTGACAGACTCCCAGCTCGCTGTTAGTGTTAGGAACATGTGCTCTCTATGCAGGTGAATGTGACAGACGTCCAGCTCGCTGTTAGTCTTAGGAGCATGTGCTCTCTATGCAAAGGAATGTGACAGACTCCCAGCACGCTGTTAGTGTTAGGAACATGTGTTGACTATGCAGGGGATTGTGACAGACACCCAGCTTGCTGTTAGTGTTAGGAACATTTGATGTCTATGCAGGTGAATGTGACAGACTCCTAGCTCGCTGTTAATATTAGGAACATGTGCTCTCTATGCAGGGGAATGTGACAGACTCCCAGTTCGCTGTTAGTGTTAGGAACATTTGCTTTCTATGCAGGCAAATGTGACAGACTCCCAGCTCGCTGTTAGTGTTAGGAACATGTGCTCTCTATGCAAAGGAATGTGACAGACTCCCAGCTTGCTGTTAGTGTTAGGAACATGTGCTGTCTATGCAGTGGAATGTGACAGATGCCCAGCTCGCTGTTAGTGTTAGGAACATATGCTCTCTATGCAAGGGAATCTGAAAGACTCCCAGCTCGCTGTTAGTGTTAGGAACATGTGCTCCTTATGCAGGAGAATGTGACAGACTCCCAGCTCGCTGTTAGTGCTCTCTGTGCATTGGAATGTGACAGACTCCCAGCTCGCTGCTAGTGTTAGGAACATGTGCTCTCTATGTAGGTGAATGTTACAGATGCCCAGCTCGCTGTTAGTGTTAGGAACATGTGCTCTCTATGCAAAGGAATGTGACAGACTCCCAGCTTGCTGTTAGTGTTAGGAACATGTGCTGTCTATGCAAGGGAATGTGACAGATGCCCAGCTCGCTGTTAGTGTTAGGATCACGTTCTCTCTATGCTGGGGAATGTGACAGACTCCCAACTCGCTGTTAGTGTTAGGAACATGTGCTCTGTGCAAGGGAATGTGACAGACTCCCAGCTCGCTATTAGTGTTAGGAACATGTGCTGTCTATGCAAGGGGATGTGACAGACTCCTAGCTCGCTGTTAGTGTTAGGGACATTTGCTCTCTATGCAGGGGAATGTGACAGAGTCCCAGCTCGCTGTTAGTGTTTGGAACATGCACTCTCTATGCAAGGGAATGTGACAGACTCCCAGCTCACTGTTAGTGCTCTCTGTGCAAGGGAATGTGACAGACTCCCAGCTTGCTGTTAGGGAATGTGACAGACTCCCAGCTCGCTGTTAGTGTTAGGAACATGTGCTCTCTATGCAGGTGAATGTGACAGGCGTCCAGCTCGCTGTTAGTCTTAGGAGTATGTGCTCTCTATGCAAAGGAATGTGACAGACTCCCAGCTCACTGTTAGTGTTAGGAACATGTGCTTTCTATGCAAAGGAATGTGACAGACTAACAGCTCGCTGTTAGCGTTAGGAACATGTTCTGTCTATGCAGGGGAATGTGACAGACTCCCAGCTCTCTGTTAGTGTTAGGAACATGTGCTCTCTATGCAGGGGAATGTGACAGACTCCCAGCTCGCTGTTAGTGTTAGGAACATTTGCTTTCTATGCAGGGGAATGTGACAGAATCCCAGCTCGCTGTTAGTGTTAGGAACATGTGCTGTCTATGCAAGGGAATGTGACAGACTCCCAGCTTGCTGTTAGTGTTAGGAACATGTGCTCTCTGTGCAAGGGAATGTGACAGACTCCCAGCTCGCTGTTAGTGTTAGGAACAAGTGCTCTCTATGCAGCAGAATATCACAGACCGCCAGCTCGTGGTTAGTGTTAGGAACATGTGCTCTCTATGCAGGCAAATGTGACACACTCCCAGCTCGCTGTTAGTGTTAGGAACATGTGCTCTCTATGCAAAGGAATGTGACAGACTCCCAGCTTGCTGTTAGTGTTAGGAACATGTGCTGTCTATGCAAGGGAATGTGACAGACTCCCAGCTTGCTGTTAGTGTTAGGAACATGTGCTCTCTGTGCAAGGGAATGTGACAGACTCCCAGCTCGCTGTTAGTGTTAGGAACAAGTGCTCTCTATGCAGCAGAATATCACAGACCGCCAGCTCGTGGTTAGTGTTAGGAACATGTGCTCTCTATGCAGGCAAATGTGACAGACTCCCAGCTCGCTGTTAGTGTTTGGAACATGCACTCTCTATGCAAGAGAATGTGACAGACTCCCAGCTCGCTGTTAGTGCTCTCTGTGAAAAGGGAATGTGACAGACTCCCAGCTTGCTGTTAGGGAATGTGACAGACTCCCAGCTCGCTGTTAGTGTTATGAACATGTGCTCTCTGTGAGGTGAATGTGACAGACGCCCAGCTCGCTGTTAGTCTTAGGAGCATGTGCTCTCTATGCAAAGGAATGTGACAGACTCCCAGCTCGCTGTTAGTGTTAGGAACACATGCTCTCTATGCTGGGGAATGTGACAGACTCCCAGCTCGCTGTTAGTGTTAGGAACATGTGCTCTGTGCAAGGGAATGTCACAGACTCCAAGCTCGCTGTTAGTGTTAGGAAAATGTGCTGTCTATGCAAGGGAATGTGTCAGACTCCCAGCTCACTGTTAGTGTTAGGAACATGTGCTCTCTATGCAGGGGGATGTGACAGACTCCCAGCTCGCTGTTAGTGCTCTCTGTGAAAAGGGAATGTGACAGACTCCCAGCTTGCTGTTAGTGCTCTCTGTGAAAAGGGAATGTGACAGACTCCCAGCTTGCTGTTAGGGAATGTGACAGACGCCCAGCTCGCTGTTAGTCTTAGGAGCATGTGCTCTCTATGAAAAGGAATGTGACAGACTCCCAGCTCGCTGTTAGTGTTAGGAACATGTGCTGTCTATGCAAGGGAACGTGACAGAATCCCAGGTCGCTGTTAGTGTTAGGAACATGTGCTCTCTGTGTAAGGGAATGTGACAGACTCCCAGCTCGCTGTTAGTGATAGGAACATGTGCTCTGTGCAAGGGAATGTGACAGACTCCCAGCTCGCTGTTAGGGTTAGGAACATGTGCTGTCTATGCAAGGGAATGTGATAGACACCCAGCTCACTGTTAGTGTTAGGAACACATGCTCTCTATGCTGGGGAATGTGACAGACTCCCAGCTTGCTGTTAGGGAATGTGACAGACTCCCAGCTCGCTGTTAGTGTTAGGAACATGTGCTCTCTATGCAGGTGAATGTGACAGACGTCCAGCTCGCTGTTAGTCTTAGGAGTATGTGCTCTCTATGCAAAGGAATGTGACAGACTCCCAGCTCACTGTTAGTGTTAGGAACATGTGCTTTCTATGCAAAGGAATGTGACAGACTAACAGCTCGCTGTTAGCGTTAGGAACATGTTCTGTCTATGCAGGGGAATGTGACAGACTCCCAGCTCGCTGTTAATATTAGGAACATGTGCTCTCTATGCAGGGGAATGTGACAGACTCCCAGTTCG
Source organism: Ambystoma mexicanum (assembly GCF_040938575.1). Lineage (NCBI taxonomy): Eukaryota > Metazoa > Chordata > Amphibia > Caudata > Ambystomatidae > Ambystoma > Ambystoma mexicanum. The sequence goes on from NW_027182440.1 coordinate 2,840,015, forward strand.
CTGTTAGTGTTAGGAACATTTGCTTTCTATGCAGGCAAATGTGACAGACTCCCAGCTCGCTGTTAGTGTTAGGAACATGTGCTCTCTATGCAAAGGAATGTGACAGACTCCCAGCTTGCTGTTAGTGTTAGGAACATGTGCTGTCTATGCAGTGGAATGTGACAGACGCCCAGCTTGCTGTGAGTGTTAGGAATACATGCTCTCTATGCAGGGGAATGTGACAGACTCCCAGCTCGCTGTTAGTGTTAGGAACATGTGCTCCCTATGCAGGGGAATGTGACAGACTCCCAGCTCGCTGTTAGTATTAGAAACATGTGCTCTGTGCAAGGGAATGTGACAGACTCCCAGCTCGCTGTTAGTGTTAGGAACATTTGCTCTCTATGCAAGGGAATGTGACAGACTCCCAGCTTGCAGTTAGTGTTAGGAACATGTGCTCCCTATGCAGGGGAATGTGAGAGACTCCCAGCTCGCTGTTAGTGTTAGGAACATGTGCTCTGTGCAAGGGAATGTGACAGACTCCCAGCTCGCTGTTAGTGTTAGGAACATTTGCTCTCTATGCAAGGGAATGTGACAGACTCCCAGCTTGCTGTTAGTGTTAGGAACATGTGCTCCCTATGCAAGGGAATGTGACAGACTCCCAGCTTGCTGTTAGTGTTAGGAACATGTGCTCCCTATGCAGGGGAATGTGACAGACTCCCAGCTCGCTGTTAGTGTTAGGAACATGTGCTGTCTATCCAAGGAAATGTGACAGACTCCTACCTCTCTGTTAGTGTTAGGAACATTTGCTCTCTATGGAGGGGAATGTGACAGACTCCCAGCTCACTGTTAGTGCTCTCTGTGCAAAGGAATGTGACAGACTCACAGCTTGCTGTTAGTGTTTGGAACATGCACTCTCTATGCAAGAGAATGTGACAGACTCCCAGCTCGCTGTTAGTGCTCTCTGTGAAAAGGGAATGTGACAGACTCCCAGCTTGCTGTTAGGGAATGAGACAGACTCCCAGCTCGCTGTTAGTGTTATGAACATGTGCTCTCTGTGAGGTGAATGTGACAGACGCCCAGCTCGCTGTAAGTCTTAGGAGCATGTGCTCTCTATGCAAAGGAATGTGACAGTCTCCCAGCTCGCTGTTAGTGTTAGGAACATGTGCTGACTATGCAGGGGATTGTGACAGACACCCAGCTTGCTGTTAGTGTTAGGAACATTTGATGTCTATGCAGGTGAATGTGACAGACTCCTAGCTCGCTGTTAATATTAGGAACATGTGCTCTCTATGCAGGGGAATGTGACAGACTCCCAGTTCGCTGTTAGTGTTAGGAACATTTGCTTTCTATGCAGGCAAATGTGACAGACTCCCAGCTCGCTGTTAGTGTTAGGAACATGTGCTCTCTATGCAAAGGAATGTGACAGACTCCCAGCTTGCTGTTAGTGTTAGGAACATTTGCTGTCTATGCAGTGGAATGTGACAGATGCCCAGCTCGCTGTTAGTGTTAGGAATACATGCTCTCTATGCAGGGGAATGTGACAGACTCCCAGCTCGCTGTTAGTGTTAGGAACATGTGCTCTGTACAAGGGAATGTTATAGACTCCCAGCTCGCTTTTAGTGTTAGGAACATTTGCTCTCTATGCAAGGGAATGTGACAGACTCCCAGCTTGCTGTTAGTGTTAGGAACATGTGCTCCCTATGCAGGGGAATGTGACAGACTCCCAGCTCGCTGTTAGTGTTAGGAACATGTGCTCTGTGCAAGGGAATGTGACAGACTCCCAGCTCGCTGTTAGTGTTAGGAACATGTGCTGTCTATGCAAGGAAATGTGACAGACTCCTACCTCGCTGTTAGTGTTAGGAACATTTGCTCTCTATGGAGGGGAATGTGACAGACTCCCAGCTCGCTGTTAGTGATAGGAACATGTGCTCTGTGCAAGGGAATGTGACAGACTCCCAGCTCGCTGTTAGTGTTAGGAACATGTGCTGTCTATGCAAGGGAATGTGATAGACACCCAGCTCACTGTTAGTGTTAGGAACACATGCTCTCTATGCTGGGGAATGTGACAGACTCCCAGCTCGCTGTTAGTGTTAGGAACATGTGCTCTGTGCAAGGGAATGTCACAGACTCCAAGCTCGCTGTTAGTGTTAGGAAAATGTGCTGTCTATGCAAGGGAATGTGTCAGACTCCCAGCTCACTGTTAGTGTTAGGAATATGTGCTCTCTATGCAGGGGGATGTGACAGACTCCCAGCTCGCTGTTAGTGCTCTCTGTGCAAGGGAATGTGACAGACTCCCAGTTCGCTCTTATTGTTAGGAACATATGCTCTCTATGCAAGGGAATTTGAAAGACTCCCAGCTCGCTGTTAGTGTTAGGAACATGTGCTCCTTATGCAGGAGAATGTGACAGACTCCCAGCTCGCTGTTAGTGCTCTCTGTGCATTGGAATGTGACAGACTCCCAGCTCGCTGCTAGTGTTAGGAACATGTGCTCTCTATGTAGGTGAATGTTACAGGTGCCCAGCTTGCTGTTAGTGTTAGGAACATGTGCTCTCTATGCAAAGGAATGTGACAGACTCCCAGCTTGCTGTTAGTGTTAGGAACATGTGATGTCTATGCAAGGGAATGTGACAGATGCCCAACTCGCTGTTAGTGTTAGGATCACGTTCTCTCTATGCTGGGGAATGTGACAGACTCCCAACTCGCTGTTAGTGTTAGGAACATGTGCTCTGTGCAAGGGAATGTGACAGACTCCCAGCTCGCTGTTAGTGTTAGGAACATGTGCTGTCTATGCAAGGGGATGTGACAGACTCCCAGCTCGCTGTTAGTGTTTGGAACATGCACTCTCTATGCAAGGGAATGTGACAGACTCCCAGCTCACTGTTAGTGCTCTCTGTGCAAGGGAATGTGACAGACTCCCAGCTTGCTGTTAGGGAATGTGACAGACTCCCAGCTCGCTGTTAGTGTTAGGAACATGTGCTCTCTATGCAGGTGAATGTGACAGACGTCCAGCTCGCTGTTAGTCTTAGGAGTATGTGCTCTCTATGCAAAGGAATGTGACAGACTCCCAGCTCACTGTTAGTGTTAGGAACATGTGCTTTCTATGCAAAGGAATGTGACAGACTAACAGCTCGCTGTTAGCGTTAGGAACATGTTCTGTCTATGCAGGGGAATGTGACAGACTCCCAGCTCTCTGTTAGTGTTAGGAACATGTGCTCTCTATGCAGGGGAATGTGACAGACTCCCAGCTCGCTGTTAGTGTTAGGAACATTTGCTTTCTATGCAGGGGAATGTGACAGAATCCCAGCTCGCTGTTAGTGTTAGGAACATGTGCTGTCTATGCAAGGGAATGTGACAGACTCCCAGCTTGCTGTTAGTGTTAGGAACATGTGCTCTCTGTGCAAGGGAATGTGACAGACTCCCAGCTCGCTGTTAGTGTTAGGAACAAGTGCTCTCTATGCAGCAGAATATCACAGACCGCCAGCTCGTGGTTAGTGTTAGGAACATGTGCTCTCTATGCAGGGAAATGAGACAGACTCCCAGCACGCTGTTAGTGTTAGGAACATGTGCTGACTATGCAGGGGATTGTGACAGACACCCAGCTTGCTGTTAGTGTTAGGAACATTTGATGTCTATGCAGGTGAATGTGACAGACTCCTAGCTCGCTGTTAATATTAGGAACATGTGCTCTCTATGCAGGGGAATGTGACAGACTCCCAGTTCGCTGTTAGTGTTAGGAACATTTGCTTTCTATGCAGGCAAATGTGACAGACTCCCAGCTCGCTGTTAGTGTTAGGAACATGTGCTCTCTATGCAAAGGAATGTGACAGACTCCCAGCTTGCTGTTAGTGTTAGGAACATGTGCTGTCTATGCAGTGGAATGTGACAGATGCCCAGCTCGCTGTTAGTGTTAGGAACATATGCTCTCTATGCAAGGGAATTTGAAAGACTCCCAGCTCGCTGTTAGTGTTAGGAACATGTGCTCCTTATGCAGGAGAATGTGACAGACTCCCAGCTCGCTGTTAGTGCTCTCTGTGCATTGGAATGTGACAGACTCCCAGCTCGCTGCTAGTGTTAGGAACATGCGCTCTCTATGTAGGTGAATGTTACAGATGCCCAGCTCGCTGTTAGTGTTAGGAACATGTGCTCTCTATGCAAAGGAATGTGACAGACTCCCAGCTTGCTGTTAGTGTTAGGAACATGTGCTGTCTATGCAAGGGAATGTGACAGATGCCCAGCTCGCTGTTAGTGTTAGGATCACGTTCTCTCTATGCTGGGGAATGTGACAGACTCCCAACTCGCTGTTAGTGTTAGGAACATGTGCTCTGTGCAAGGGAATGTGACAGACTCCCAGCTCGCTGTTAGTGTTAGGAACATGTGCTGTCTATGCAAGGGGATGTGACAGACTCCTAGCTCGCTGTTAGTGTTAGGGACATTTGCTCTCTATGCAGGGGAATGTGACAGAGTCCCAGCTCGCTGTTAGTGTTTGGAACATGCACTCTCTATGCAAGGGAATGTGACAGACTCCCAGCTCACTGTTAGTGCTCTCTGTGCAAGGGAATGTGACAGACTCCCAGCTTGCTGTTAGGGAATGTGACAGACTCCCAGCTCGCTGTTAGTGTTAGGAACATGTGCTCTCTATGCAGGTGAATGTGACAGGCGTCCAGCTCGCTGTTAGTCTTAGGAGTATGTGCTCTCTATGCAAAGGAATGTGACAGACTCCCAGCTCACTGTTAGTGTTAGGAACATGTGCTTTCTATGCAAAGGAATGTGACAGACTAACAGCTCGCTGTTAGCGTTAGGAACATGTTCTGTCTATGCAGGGGAATGTGACAGACTCCCAGCTCTCTGTTAGTGTTAGGAACATGTGCTCTCTATGCAGGGGAATGTGACAGACTCCCAGCTCGCTGTTAGTGTTAGGAACATTTGCTTTCTATGCAGGGGAATGTGACAGAATCCCAGCTCGCTGTTAGTGTTAGGAACATGTGCTGTCTATGCAAGGGAATGTGACAGACTCCCAGCTTGCTGTTAGTGTTAGGAACATGTGCTCTCTGTGCAAGGGAATGTGACAGACTCCCAGCTCGCTGTTAGTGTTAGGAACAAGTGCTCTCTATGCAGCAGAATATCACAGACCGCCAGCTCGTGGTTAGTGTTAGGAACATGTGCTCTCTATGCAGGCAAATGTGACAGACTCCCAGCTCGCTGTTAGTGTTAGGAACATGTGCTCTCTATGCAAAGGAATGTGACAGACTCCCAGCTTGCTGTTAGTGTTAGGAACATAGCAAAAACAAAGAGGTGATGGCTGGAAGGTTTAGACTTAATCTTAACCACTGGCAATGCTCTGGGCAACCCTCCAGACCACCGTTCTTCGCCTGCCAAGCCATTACAGAAGGGAAAGACCATATGCAAATCAGGCTTGGCCCCACCCCAAAAGGGGCAGTCCAGCCCGAACTGCTAGGCCACATCCCTTCTGCACGAGACCACAAGCATCCCCAAACATGTTTCGCCCTTGTTGGGGCTCATCAGTGAGGAGTAGCTTGGGTCTCTAGGCCCAGCAGGCACGGGACCCACGTCTGGGCATACCCGTCCCACTCGGGGTGACATAGCAAAAACAAAGAGGTGATGGCTGGAAGGTTTAGACTTAATCTTAACCACTGGCAATGCTCTGGGCAACCCTCCAGACCACCGTTCTTCGCCTGCCAAGCCATTACAGAAGGGAAAGACCATATGCAAATCAGGCTTGGCCCCACCCCAAAAGGGGCAGTCCAGCCCGAACTGCTAGGCCACATCCCTTCTGCACGAGACCACAAGCATCCCCAAACATGTTTCGCCCTTGTTGGGGCTCATCAGTGAGGAGTAGCTTGGGTCTCTAGGCCCAGCAGGCACGGGACCCACGTCTGGGCATACCCGTCCCACTCGGGGTGACATAGCAAAAACAAAGAGGTGATGGCTGGAAGGTTTAGACTTAATCTTAACCACTGGCAATGCTCTGGGCAACCCTCCAGACCACCGTTCTTCGCCTGCCAAGCCATTACAGAAGGGAAAGACCATATGCAAATCAGGCTAGGTGTTAGGAACATGTGCTGTCTATGCAGTGGAATGTGACAGATGCCCAGCTCGCTGTTAGTGTTAGGAACATATGCTTTCTATGCAAGGGAATTTGAAAGACTCCCAGCTCGCTGCTAGTGTTAGGAACATGTGCTCCTTATGCAGGAGAATGTGACAGACTCCCAGCTCGCTGCTAGTGTTAGGAACATGTGCTCTCTATGTAGGTGAATGTTACAGATGCCCAGCTCGCTGTTAGTGTTAGGAACATGTGCTCTCTATGCAAAGGAATGTGACAGACTCCCAGCTTGCTGTTAGTGTTAGGAACATGTGCTGTCCATGCAAGGGAATGTGACAGATGCCCAGCTCGCTGTTAGTGTTAGGATCACGTTCTCTCTATGCTGGGGAATGTGACAGACTCCCAACTCGCTGTTAGTGTTAGGAACATGTGCTCTGTGCAAGGGAATGTGACAGACTCCCAGCTCACTGTTAGTGTTAGGAACATGTGCTGTCTATGCAAGGGGATGTGACAGACTCCTAGCTCGCTGTTAGTGTTAGGGACATTTGCTCTCTATGCAGGGGAATGTGACAGAGTCCCAGCTCGCTGTTAGTGTTTGGAACATGCACTCTCTATGCAAGGGAATGTGACAGACTCCCAGCTCACTGTTAGTGCTCTCTGTGCAAGGGAATGTGACAGACTCCCAGCTTGCTGTTAGGGAATGTGACAGACTCCCAGCTCGCTGTTAGTGTTAGGAACATGTGCTCTCTATGCAGGTGAATGTGAAAGGCGTCCAGCTCGCTGTTAGTCTTAGGAGTATGTGCTCTCTATGCAAAGGAATGTGACAGACTCCCAGCTCACTGTTAGTGTTAGGAACATGTGCTTTCTATGCAAAGGAATGTGACAGACTAACAGCTCGCTGTTAGCGTTAGGAACATGTTCTGTCTATGCAGGGGAATGTGACAGACTCCCAGCTCTCTGTTAGTGTTAGGAACATGTGCTCTCTATGCAGGGGGATGTGACAGACTCCCAGCTCGCTGTTAGTGTTAGGAACATTTGCTTTCTATGCAGGGGAATGTGACAGAATCCCAGCTCGCTGTTAGTGTTAGGAACATGTGCTGTCTATGCAAGGGAATGTGACAGACTCCCAGCTTGCTGTTAGTGTTAGGAACATGTGCTCTCTGTGCAAGGGAATGTGACAGACTCCCAGCTCGCTGTTAGTGTTAGGAACAAGTGCTCTCTATGCAGCAGAATATCACAGACCGCCAGCTCGTGGTTAGTGTTAAGAACATGTGCTCTCTATGCAGGGAAATGAGACAGACTCCCAGCACGCTGTTAGTGTTAGGAACATGTGCTGACTATGCAGGGGATTGTGACAGACACCCAGCTTGCTGTTAGTGTTAGGAACATTTGATGTCTATGCAGGTGAATGTGACAGACTCCTAGCTCGCTGTTAATATTAGGAACATGTGCTCTCTATGCAGGGGAATGTGACAGACTCCCAGCTCGCTGTTAGTGTTAGGAACATGTGCTCTCTATGCAAAGGAATGTGACAGACTCCCAGCTTGCTGTTAGTGTTAGGAACATGTGCTGTCTATGCAGTGGAATGTGACAGATGCCCAGCTCGCTGTTAGTGTTAGGAATACATGCTCTCTATGCAGGGGAATGTGACAGACTCCCAGCTCGCTGTTAGTGTTAGGAACATGTGCTCTGTACATGTGCTCTGTACAAGGGAATGTTATAGACTCCCAGCTCGCTTTTAGTGTTAGGAACATTTGCTCTCTATGCAAGGGAATGTGACAGACTCCCAGCTTGCTGTTAGTGTTAGGAACATGTGCTCCCTATGCAGGGGAATGTGACAGACTCCCAGCTCGCTGTTAGTGTTAGGAACATGTGCTCTGTGCAAGGGAATGTGACAGACTCCCAGCTCGCTGTTAGTGTTAGGAACATGTGCTGTCTATGCAAGGAAATGTGACAGACTCCTACCTCGCTGTTAGTGTTAGGAACATTTTCTCTCTATGGAGGGGAATGTGACAGACTCCCAGCTCACTGTTAGTGCTCTCTGTGCAAAGGAATGTGACAGACTCACAGCTTGCTGTTAGTGTTTGGAACATGCACTCTCTATGCAAGAGAATGTGACAGACTCCCAGCTCGCTGTTAGTGCTCTCTGTGAAAAGGCAATGTGACAGACTACCAGCTTGCTGTTAGGGAATGTGACAGACTCCCAGCTCGCTGTTAGTGTTATGAACATGTGCTCTCTGTGAGGTGAATGTGACAGACGCCCAGCTCGCTGTTAGTCTTAGGAGCGTGTGCTCTCTATGCAAAGGAATGTGACAGACTCCCAGCTCGCTGTTAGTGTTAGGAACATGTGCTGTCTATGCAAGGGAACGTGACAGAATCCCAGGTCGCTGTTAGTGTTAGGAACATGTGCTCTCTGTGTAAGGGAATGTGACAGACTCCCAGCTCGCTGTTAGTGATAGGAACATGTGCTCTGTGCAAGGGAATGTGACAGACTCCCAGCTCGCTGTTAGTGTTAGGAACATGTGCTGTCTATGCAAGGGAATGTGATAGACACCCAGCTCACTGTTAGTGTTAGGAACACATGCTCTCTATGCTGGGGAATGTGACAGACTCCCAGCTCGCTGTTAGTGTTAGGAACATGTGCTCTGTGCAAGGGAATGTCACAGACTCCAAGCTCGCTGTTAGTGTTAGGAACATGTGCTGTCTATGCAAGGGAATGTGTCAGACTCCCAGCTCACTGTTAGTGTTAGGAACATGTGCTCTCTATGCAGGGGGATGTGACAGACTCCCAGCTCGCTGTTAGTGCTCTCTGTGAAAAGGGAATGTGACAGACTCCCAGCTTGCTGTTAGTGCTCTCTGTGAAAAGGGAATGTGACAGACTCCCAGCTTGCTGTTAGGGAATGTGACAGACTCCCAGCTCGCTGTTAGTGTTATGAACATGTGCTCTCTGTGAGGTGAATGTGACAGACGCCCAGCTCGCTGTTAGTTTTAGGAGCATGTGCTCTCTATGCAAAGGTATGTGACAGACTCCCAGCTCGCTGTTAGTGTTAGGAACATGTGCTGTCTATGCAAGGGAACGTGACAGAATCCCAGGTCGCTGTTAGTGTTAGGAACATGTGATCTCTGTGTAAGGGAATGTGACAGACTCCCAGCTCGCTGTTAGTGATAGGAACATGTGCTCTGTGCAAGGGAATGTGACAGACTCCCAGCTCGCTGTTAGTGTTAGGAACATGTGCTGTCTATGCAAGGGAATGTGATAGACACCTTGCTCACTGTTAGTGTTAGGAACACATGCTCTCTATGCTGGGGAATGTGACAGACTCCCAGCTCGCTGTTAGTGTTAGGAACATGTGCTCTGTGCAAGGGAATGTCACAGACTCCAAGCTTGCTGTTAGGGAATGTGACAGACTCCCAGCTCGCTGTTAGTGTTAGGAACATGTGCTCTCTATTCAGGTGAATGTGACAGACACCCAGCTCGCTGTTAGTCTTAGGAACATGTGCTCTTTATGCAGCAGAATATGACAGACTGCCAGCTCGTGGTTAGTGTTAGGAACATTTTCTGTTTATGCAGGAGAATTTGACAGACTCCCAGCTCGCTGTTAGTATTAGGAACATGTGCTCTCTATGCAGGGGAATGTGACAGACTCCCAGCTCGCTGTTAGTGTTAGGAACATTTGCTTTCTATGCAGGGGAATGTGACAGACTCCCAGCTCACTGTTAGCGTTAGGAACATGTGCTTTCTATGCAAAGTAATGTGACAGACTAACAGCTCGCTGTTAGCGTTAGGAACATGTTCTGTCTATGCAGGGGAATGTGACAGACTCCCAGCTCTCTGTTAGTGTTAGGAACATGTGCTCTCTATGCAGGAGAATGTGACAGACTCCCAGCTCGCTGTTAGTGTTAGGAACATTTGCTTTCTATGCAGGGGAATGTGACAGAATCCCAGCTCGCTGTTAGTGTTAGGAACATGTGCTGTCTATGCAAGGGAATGTGACAGACTCCCAGCTTGCTGTTAGTGTTAGGAACATGTGCTCTCTGTGCAAGGGAATGTGACAGACTCCCAGCTCGCTGTTAGTGTTAGGAACAAGTGCTCTCTATGCAGCAGAATATCACAGACCGCCAGCTCGTGGTTAGTGTTAGGAACATGTGCTCTCTATGCAGGGAAATGAGACAGACTCCCAGCACGCTGTTAGTGTTAGGAACATGTGCTGAGTATGCAGGGGATTGTGACAGACACCCAGCTTGCTGTTAGTGTTAGGAACATTTGATGTCTATGCAGGTGAATGTGACAGACTCCTAGCTCGCTGTTAATATTAGGAACATGTGCTCTCTATGCAGGGGAATGTGACAGACTCCCAGTTCGCTGTTAGTGTTAGGAACATTTGCTTTCTATGCAGGCAAATGTGACAGACTCCCAGCTTGCTGTTAGTGTTAGGAACATGTGCTCTCTATGCAAAGGAATGTGACAGACTCCCAGCTTGCTGTTAGTGTTAGGAACATGTGCTGTCTATGCAGTGGAATGTGACAGACGCCCAGCTCGCTGTTAGTGTTAGGAATACATGCTCTCTATGCAGGGGAATGTGACAGACTCCCAGCTCGCTGTTAGTGTTAGGAACATGTGCTCTGTACAAGGGAATGTGATAGACTCCCAGCTCGCTTTTAGTGTTAGGAACATTTGCTCTCTATGCAAGGGAATGTGACAGACTCCCAGCTTGCTGTTAGTGTTAGGAACATGTGCTCCCTATGCAGGGGAATGTGACAGACTCCCAGCTCGCTGTTAGTGTTAGGAACATGTGCTCTGTGCAAGGGAATGTGACAGACTCCCAGCTCGCTGTTAGTGTTAGGAACATGTGCTGTCTATGCAAGGAAATGTGACAGACTCCTACCTCGCTGTTAGTGTTAGGAACATTTGCTCTCTATGGAGGGGAATGTGACAGACTCCCAGCTCACTGTTAGTGCTCTCTGTGCAAAGGAATGTGACAGACTCACAGCTTGCTGTTAGTGTTTGGAACAGGCACTCTCTATGCAAGAGAATGTGACAGACTCCCAGCTCGCTGTTAGTGCTCTCTGTGAAAAGGGAATGTGACAGACTCCCAGCTTGCTGTTAGGGAATGTGACAGACTCCCAGCTCGCTGTTAGTGTTATGAACATGTGCTCTCTGTGAGGTGAATGTGACAGACGCCCAGCTCGCTGTTAGTCTTAGGAGCATGTGCTCTCTATGCAAAGGAATGTGACAGACTCCCAGCTTGCTGTTAGTGATAGGAACATGTGCTCTGTGCAAGGGAATGTGACAGACTCCCAGCTCGCTGTTAGTGTTAGGAACATGTGCTGTCTATGCAAGGGAATGTGATAGACTCCCAGCTCGCTGTTAGTGATAGGAACATGTGCTCTGTGCAAGGGAATGTGACAGACTCCCAGCTCGCTGTTAGTGTTAGGAACATGTGCTGTCTATGCAAGGGAATGTGATAGACACCCAGCTCACTGTTAGTGTTAGGAACACATGCTCTCTATGCTGGGGAATGTGACAGACTCCCAGCTCGCTGTTAGTGTTAGGAACATGTGCTCTGTGCAAGGGAATGTCACAGACTCCAAGCTCGCTGTTAGTGTTAGGAAAATGTGCTGTCTATGCAAGGGAATGTGTCAGACTCCCAGCTCACTGTTAGTGTTAGGAACATGTGCTCTCTATGCAGGGGGATGTGACAGACTCCCAGCTCGCTGTTAGTGCTCTCTGTGCAAGGGAATGTGACAGACTCCCAGTTCGCTCTTATTGTTTAGGAACATATGCTCTCTATGCAAAGGAATTTGAAAGACTCCCAGCTCGCTGTTAGTGTTAGGAACATGTGCTCCTTATGCAGGAGAATGTGACAGACTCCCAGCTCGCTGTTAGTGCTCTCTGTGCATTGGAATGTGACAGACTCCCAGCTCGCTGCTAGTGTTAGGAACATGTGCTCTCTATGTAGGTGAATGTTACAGATGCCCAGCTCGCTGTTAGTGTTAGGAACATGTGCTCTCTATGCAAAGGAATGTGACAGACTCCCTGCTTGCTGTTAGTGTTAGGAACATGTGCTGTCTATGCAAGGGAATGTGACAGATGCCCAGCTCGCTGTTAGTGTTAGGATCACGTTCTCTCTATGCTGGGGAATGTGACAGACTCCCAACTCGCTGTTAGTGTTAGGAACATGTGCTCTGTGCAAGGGAATGTGACAGACTCCCAGCTCGCTGTTAGTGTTAGGAACATGTGCTGTCTATGCAAGGGGATGTGACAGACTCCTAGCTCGCTGTTAGTGTTAGGGACATTTGCTCTCTATGCAGGGGAATGTGACAGAGTCCCAGCTCGCTGTTAGTGTTTGGAACATGCACTCTCTATTCAAGGGAATGTGACAGACTCCCAGCTCACTGTTAGTGCTCTCTGTGCAAGGGAATGTGACAGACTCCCAGCTTGCTGTTAGGGAATGTGACAGACTCCCAGCTCGCTGTTAGTGTTAGGAACATGTGCTCTCTATGCAGGTGAATGTGACAGACGTCCAGCTCGCTGTTAGTCTTAGGAGTATGTGCTCTCTATGCAAAGGAATGTGACAGACTCCCAGCTCACTGTTAGTGTTAGGAACATGTGCTTTCTATGCAAAGGAATGTGACAGACTAACAGCTCGCTGTTAGCATTAGGAACATGTTCTGTCTATGCAGGGGAATGTGACAGACTCCCAGCTCTCTGTTAGTGTTAGGAACATGTGCTCTCTATGCAGGGGAATGTGACAGACTCCCAGCTCGCTGTTAGTGTTAGGAACATTTGCTTTCTATGCAGGGGAATGTGACAGAATCCCAGCTCGCTGTTAGTGTTAGGAACATGTGCTGTCTATGCAAGGGAATGTGACAGACTCCCAGCTTGCTGTTAGTGTTAGGAACATGTGCTCTCTGTGCAAGGGAATGTGACAGACTCCCAGCTCGCTGTTAGTGTTAGGAACAAGTGCTCTCTATGCAGCAGAATATCACAGACCGCCAGCTCGTGGTTAGTGTTAGGAACATGTGCTCTCTATGCAGGGAAATGAGACAGACTCCCAGCACGCTGTTAGTGTTAGGAACATGTGCTGACTATGCAGGGGATTGTGACAGACACCCAGCTTGCTGTTAGTGTTAGGAACATTTGATGTCTATGCAGGTGAATGTGACAGACTCCTAGCTCGCTGTTAATATTAGGAACATGTGCTCTCTATGCAGGGGAATGTGACAGACTCCCAGTTCGCTGTTAGTGTTAGGAACATTTGCTTTCTATGCAGGCAAATGTGACAGACTCCCAGCTCGCTGTTAGTGTTAGGAACATGTGCTCTCTATGCAAAGGAATGTGACAGACTCCCAGCTTGCTGTTAGTGTTAGGAACATGTGCTGTCTATGCAGTGGAATGTGACAGATGCCCAGCTCGCTGTTAGTGTTAGGAATACATGCTCTCTATGCAGGGGAATGTGACAGACTCCCAGCTCGCTGTTAGTGTTAGGAACATGTGCTCTGTACAAGGGAATGTTATAGACTCCCAGCTCGCTTTTAGTGTTAGGAACATTTGCTCTCTATGCAAGGGAATGTGACAGACTCCCAGCTTGCTGTTAGTGTTAGGAACATGTGCTCCCTATGCAGGGGAATGTGACAGACTCCCAGCTCGCTGTTAGTGTTAGGAACATGTGCTCTGTGCAAGGGAATGTGACAGACTCCCAGCTCGCTGTTAGTGTTAGGAACATGTGCTGTCTATGCAAGGAAATGTGACAGACTCCTACCTCGCTGTTAGTGTTAGGAACATTTGCTCTCTATGGAGGGGAATGTGACAGACTCCCAGCTCGCTGTTAGTGATAGGAACATGTGCTCTGTGCAAGGGAATGTGACAGACTCCCAGCTCGCTGTTAGTGTTAGGAACATGTGCTGTCTATGCAAGGGAATGTGATAGACACCCAGCTCACTGTTAGTGTTAGGAACACATGCTCTCTATGCTGGGGAATGTGACAGACTCCCAGCTCGCTGTTAGTGTTAGGAACATGTGCTCTGTGCAAGGGAATGTCACAGACTCCAAGCTCGCTGTTAGTGTTAGGAAAATGTGCTGTCTATGCAAGGGAATGTGTCAGACTCCCAGCTCACTGTTAGTGTTAGGAATATGTGCTCTCTATGCAGGGGGATGTGACAGACTCCCAGCTCGCTGTTAGTGCTCTCTGTGCAAGGGAATGTGACAGACTCCCAGTTCGCTCTTATTGTTAGGAACATATGCTCTCTATGCAAGGGAATTTGAAAGACTCCCAGCTCGCTGTTAGTGTTAGGAACATGTGCTCCTTATGCAGGAGAATGTGACAGACTCCCAGCTCGCTTTTAGTGCTCTCTGTGCATTGGAATGTGACAGACTCCCAGCTCGCTGCTAGTGTTAGGAACATGTGCTCTCTATGTAGGTGAATGTTACAGATGCCCAGCTCGCTGTTAGTGTTAGGAACATGTGCTCTCTATGCAAAGGAATGTGACAGACTCCCAGCTTGCTGTTAGTGTTAGGAACATGTGCTGTCTATGCAAGGGAATGTGACAGATGCCCAGCTCGCTGTTAGTGTTAGGATCACGTTCTCTCTATGCTGGGGAATGTGACAGACTCCCAGCTCGCTGTTAGTGTTAGGAATGTGTGCTCTGTGCAAGGGAATGTGACAGACTCCCAGCTCGCTGTTAGTGTTAGGAACATGTGCTGTCTATGCAAGGGGATGTGACAGACTCCTAGCTCGCTGTTAGTGTTAGGGACATTTGCTCTCTATGCAGGGGAATGTGACAGAGTCCCAGCTCGCTGTTAGTGTTTGGAACATGCACTCTCTATGCAAGGGAATGTGACAGACTCCCAGCTCACTGTTAGTGCTCTCTGTGCAAGGGAATGTGACAGACTCCCAGCTTGCTGTTAGGGAATGTGACAGACTCCCAGCTCGCTGTTAGTGTTAGGAACATGTGCTCTCTATGCAGGTGAATGTGACAGACGTCCAGCTCGCTCTTAGTCTTAGGAGTATGTGCTCTCTATGCAAAGGAATGTGACAGACTCCCAGCTCACTGTTAGTGTTAGGAACATGTGCTTTCTATGCAAAGGAATGTGACAGACTAACAGCTCGCTGTTAGCGTTAGGAACATGTTCTGTCTATGCAGGGGAATGTGACAGACTCCCAGCTCTCTGTTAGTGTTAGGAACATGTGCTCTCTATGCAGGGGAATGTGACAGACTCCCAGCTCGCTGTTTGTGTTAGGAACATTTGCTTTCTATGCAGGGGAATGTGACAGAATCCCAGCTCGCTGTTAGTGTTAGGAACATGTGCTGTCTATGCAAGGGAATGTGACAGACTCCCAGCTTGCTGTTAGTGTTAGGAACATGTGCTCTCTGTGCAAGGGAATGTGACAGACTCCCAGCTCGCTGTTAGTGTTAGGAACAAGTGCTCTCTATGCAGCAGAATATCACAGACCGCCAGCTCGTGGTTAGTGTTAGGAACATGTGCTCTCTATGCAGGGAAATGAGACAGACTCCCAGCACGCTGTTAGTGTTAGGAACATGTGCTGACTATGCAGGGGATTGTGACAGACACCCAGCTTGCTGTTAGTGTTAGGAACATTTGATGTCTATGCAGGTGAATGTGACAGACTCCTAGCTCGCTGTTAATATTAGGAACATGTGCTCTCTATGCAGGGGAATGTGACAGACTCTCCCAGTTCGCTGTTAGTGTTAGGAACATTTGCTTTCTATGCAGGCAAATGTGACAGACTCCCAGCTCGCTGTTAGTGTTAGGAACATGTGCTCTCTATGCAAAGGAATGTGACAGACTCCCAGCTTGCTGTTAGTGTTAGGAACATGTGCTGTCTATGCAGTGGAATGTGACAGATGCCCAGCTCGCTGTTAGTGTTAGGAATACATGCTCTCTATGCAGGGGAATGTGACAGACTCCCAGCTCGCTGTTAGTGTTAGGAACATGTGCTCTGTACATGTGCTCTGTACAAGGGAATGTTATAGACTCCCAGCTCGCTTTTAGTGTTAGGAACATTTGCTCTCTATGCAAGGGAATGTGACAGACTCCCAGCTTGCTGTTAGTGTTAGGAACATGTGCTCCCTATGCAGGGGAATGTGACAGACTCCCAGCTCACTGTTAGTGTTAGGAACATGTGCTCTGTGCAAGGGAATGTGACAGACTCCCAGCTCGCTGTTAGTGTTAGGAACATGTGCTGTCTATGCAAGGAAATGTGACAGACTCCTACCTCGCTGTTAGTGTTAGGAACATTTGCTCTCTATGGAGGGGAATGTGACAGACTCCCAGCTCACTGTTAGTGCTCTCTGTGCAAAGGAATGTGACAGACTCACAGCTTGCTGTTAGTGTTTGGAACATGCACTCTCTATGCAAGAGAATGTGACAGACTCCCAGCTCGCTGTTAGTGCTCTCTGTGAAAAGGGAATGTGACAGACTACCAGCTTGCTGTTAGGGAATGTGACAGACTCCCAGCTCGCTGTTAGTGTTATGAACATGTGCTCTCTGTGAGGTGAATGTGACAGACGCCCAGCTCGCTGTTAGTCTTAGGAGCATGTGCTCTCTATGCAAAGGAACGTGACAGACTCCCAGCTCGCTGTTAGTGTTAGGAACATGTGCTGTCTATGCAAGGGAACGTGACAGAATCCCAGGTCGCTGTTAGTGTTAGGAACATGTGCTCTCTGTGTAAGGGAATGTGACAGACTTCCAGCTCGCTGTTAGTGATAGGAACATGTGCTCTGTGCAAGGGAATGTGACAGACTCCCAGCTCGCTGTTAGTGTTAGGAACATGTGCTGTCTATGCAAGGGAATGTGATAGACACCCAGCTCACTGTTAGTGTTAGGAACACATGCTCTCTATGCTGGGGAATGTGACAGACTCCCAGCTCGCTGTTAGTGTTAGGAACATGTGCTCTGTGCAAGGGAATGTCACAGACTCCAAGCTCGCTGTTAGTGTTAGGAAATGTGCTGTCTATGCAAGGGAATGTGTCAGACTCCCAGCTCACTGTTAGTGTTAGGAAATGTGCTGTCTATGCAAGGGAATGTGTCAGACTCCCAGCTCACTGTTAGTGTTAGGAACATGTGCTCTCTATGCAGGGGGATGTGACAGACTCCCAGCTCGCTGTTAGTGCTCTCTGTGAAAAGGGAATGTGACAGACTCCCAGCTTGCTGTTAGTGCTCTCTGTGAAAAGGGAATGTGACAGACTCCCAGCTTGCTGTTAGGGAATGTGACAGACTCCCAGCTCGCTGTTAGTGTTATGAACATGTGCTCTCTGTGAGGTGAATGTGACAGACGCCCAGCTCGCTGTTAGTCTTAGGAGCATGTGCTCTCTATGCAAAGGTATGTGACAGACTCCCAGCTCGCTGTTAGTGTTAGGAACATGTGCTGTCTATGCAAGGGAACGTGACAGAATCCCAGGTCGCTGTTAGTGTTAGGAACATGTGCTCTCTGTGTAAGGGAATGTGACAGACTCCCAGCTCGCTGTTAGTGATAGGAACATGTGCTCTGTGCAAGGGAATGTGACAGACTCCCAGCTCGCTGTTAGTGTTAGGAACATGTGCTGTCTATGCAAGGGAATGTGATAGACACCCAGCTCACTGTTAGTGTTAGGAACACATGCTCTCTATGCTGGGGAATGTGACAGACTCCCAGCTCGCTGTTAGTGTTAGGAACATGTGCTCTGTGCAAGGGAATGTCACAGACTCCAAGCTCGCTGTTAGTGTTAGGAAAATGTGCTGTCTATGCAAGGGAATGTGTCAGACTCCCAGATCACTGTTAGTGTTAGGAACATGTGCTCTCTATGCAGGGGGATGTGACAGACTCCCAGCTTGCTGTTAGTGTTAGGAACATGTGCTGTCTATGCAGGGGAATGTGACAGACTCCCAGCTCGCTGTTAGTGTTAGGAACATGTGCTCCTTATGCAGGAGAATGTGACAGACGCCCAGCTCGCTGTTAATGTTAGGATTATGTGCTCTCTCTGCAAGGGAATGTGACATACTCCCAGCTCGCTGCTAGTGTTAGGAACATGTGCTCTCTATGTAGGTGAATGTGACATATGCCCCGCTTGCTGTTAGTGTTAGGAACATGTGCTCTCTATGCAAAGGAATTTGACAGACTCCCAGCTTGCTGTTAGTGTTAGGAACATGTGCTGTCTATGCAGGGGAATGTGACAGACGCCCAGCTCGTTGTTAGTGTTAGGAACACGTGCTCTCTATGCAGGGGAATGTGACAGACTCCCAGCTCGCTGTTAGTGTTAGGAACATGTGCTCTGTGCAAGGGAATGTAACAGACTCCCACCTCGCTGTTAGTGTTAGGAACATGTGCTGTATATACAAGGGAATGTGACAGACTCCTAGCTCACTGTTAGTGTTAGGAACATTTGCTCTCTATGCAGGGGAATTTGACAGACTCCCAGCTCGCTGTTAGTGCTCTCTGTGCAAAGGAATGTGAAAGACTCCCAGCTCGCTGTTAGTTCTCTCTGTGCAAGGGAATGTGACAGACTCCCAGCTTGCTGTTAGGGAATGTGACAGACTCCCAGCTCGCTGTTAGTGTTAGGAACATGTGCTCTCTATTCAGGTGAATGTGACAGACACCCAGCTCGCTGTTAGTCTTAGGAACATGTGCTCTCTATGCAGCAGAATATGACAGACTGCCAGCTCGTGGTTAGTGTTAGGAAAATTTTCTGTTTATGCAGGAGAATTTGACAGACTCCCAGCTCGCTGTTAGTATTAGGAACATGTGCTCTCTATGCAGGGGAATGTGACAGACTCCCAGCTCGCTGTTAGTGTTAGGAACATTTGCTTTCTATGCAGGGGAATGTGACAGGCTCCCAGCTCACTGTTAGTGTTAGGAACATGTGCTTTCTATGCAAAGGAATGTGACAGACTAACAGCTCGCTGTTAGCGTTAGGAACATGTTCTGTCAATGCAGGGGAATGTGACAGACTTCCAGCTCTCTGTTAGTGTTAGGAACATGTGCTCTCTATGCAGGAGAATGTGACAGACTCCCAGCTTGCTGTTAGTGTTAGGAACATGTGCTGTCTATGCAAGGGAATGTGATAGACACCCAGCTCACTGTTAGTGTTAGGAACACATGCTCTCTATGCTGGGGAATGTGACAGACTCCCAGCTCGCTGTTAGTGTTAGGAACATGTGCTCTGTGCAAGGGAATGTCACAGACTCCAAGCTCGCTGTTAGTGTTAGGAACATGTGCTGTCTATGCAAGGGAATGTGTCAGACTCCCAGCTCACTGTTAGTGTTAGGAACATGTGCTCTCTATGCAGGGGGATGTGACAGACTCCCAGCTCGCTGTTAGTGCTCTCTGTGAAAAGGGAATGTGACAGACTCCCAGCTTGCTGTTAGTGCTCTCTGTGAAAAGGGAATGTGACAGACTCCCAGCTTGCTGTTAGGGAATGTGACAGACTCCCAGCTCGCTGTTAGTGTTATGAACATGTGCTCTCTGTGAGGTGAATGTGACAGACGCCCAGCTCGCTGTTAGTTTTAGGAGCATGTGCTCTCTATGCAAAGGTATGTGACAGACTCCCAGCTCGCTGTTAGTGTTAGGAACATGTGCTGTCTATGCAAGGGAACGTGACAGAATCCCAGGTCGCTGTTAGTGTTAGGAACATGTGATCTCTGTGTAAGGGAATGTGACAGACTCCCAGCTCGCTGTTAGTGATAGGAACATGTGCTCTGTGCAAGGGAATGTGACAGACTCCCAGCTCGCTGTTAGTGTTAGGAACATGTGCTGTCTATGCAAGGGAATGTGATAGACACCTTGCTCACTGTTAGTGTTAGGAACACATGCTCTCTATGCTGGGGAATGTGACAGACTCCCAGCTCGCTGTTAGTGTTAGGAACATGTGCTCTGTGCAAGGGAATGTCACAGACTCCAAGCTTGCTGTTAGGGAATGTGACAGACTCCCAGCTCGCTGTTAGTGTTAGGAACATGTGCTCTCTATTCAGGTGAATGTGACAGACACCCAGCTCGCTGTTAGTCTTAGGAACATGTGCTCTTTATGCAGCAGAATATGACAGACTGCCAGCTCGTGGTTAGTGTTAGGAACATTTTCTGTTTATGCAGGAGAATTTGACAGACTCCCAGCTCGCTGTTAGTATTAGGAACATGTGCTCTCTATGCAGGGGAATGTGACAGACTCCCAGCTCGCTGTTAGTGTTAGGAACATTTGCTTTCTATGCAGGGGAATGTGACAGACTCCCAGCTCACTGTTAGCGTTAGGAACATGTGCTTTCTATGCAAAGTAATGTGACAGACTAACAGCTCGCTGTTAGCGTTAGGAACATGTTCTGTCTATGCAGGGGAATGTGACAGACTCCCAGCTCTCTGTTAGTGTTAGGAACATGTGCTCTCTATGCAGGAGAATGTGACAGACTCCCAGCTCGCTGTTAGTGTTAGGAACATTTGCTTTCTATGCAGGGGAATGTGACAGAATCCCAGCTCGCTGTTAGTGTTAGGAACATGTGCTGTCTATGCAAGGGAATGTGACAGACTCCCAGCTTGCTGTTAGTGTTAGGAACATGTGCTCTCTGTGCAAGGGAATGTGACAGACTCCCAGCTCGCTGTTAGTGTTAGGAACAAGTGCTCTCTATGCAGCAGAATATCACAGACCGCCAGCTCGTGGTTAGTGTTAGGAACATGTGCTCTCTATGCAGGGAAATGAGACAGACTCCCAGCACGCTGTTAGTGTTAGGAACATGTGCTGAGTATGCAGGGGATTGTGACAGACACCCAGCTTGCTGTTAGTGTTAGGAACATTTGATGTCTATGCAGGTGAATGTGACAGACTCCTAGCTCGCTGTTAATATTAGGAACATGTGCTCTCTATGCAGGGGAATGTGACAGACTCCCAGTTCGCTGTTAGTGTTAGGAACATTTGCTTTCTATGCAGGCAAATGTGACAGACTCCCAGCTTGCTGTTAGTGTTAGGAACATGTGCTCTCTATGCAAAGGAATGTGACAGACTCCCAGCTTGCTGTTAGTGTTAGGAACATGTGCTGTCTATGCAGTGGAATGTGACAGACGCCCAGCTCGCTGTTAGTGTTAGGAATACATGCTCTCTATGCAGGGGAATGTGACAGACTCCCAGCTCGCTGTTAGTGTTAGGAACATGTGCTCTGTACAAGGGAATGTGATAGACTCCCAGCTCGCTTTTAGTGTTAGGAACATTTGCTCTCTATGCAAGGGAATGTGACAGACTCCCAGCTTGCTGTTAGTGTTAGGAACATGTGCTCCCTATGCAGGGGAATGTGACAGACTCCCAGCTCGCTGTTAGTGTTAGGAACATGTGCTCTGTGCAAGGGAATGTGACAGACTCCCAGCTCGCTGTTAGTGTTAGGAACATGTGCTGTCTATGCAAGGAAATGTGACAGACTCCTACCTCGCTGTTAGTGTTAGGAACATTTGCTCTCTATGGAGGGGAATGTGACAGACTCCCAGCTCACTGTTAGTGCTCTCTGTGCAAAGGAATGTGACAGACTCACAGCTTGCTGTTAGTGTTTGGAACAGGCACTCTCTATGCAAGAGAATGTGACAGACTCCCAGCTCGCTGTTAGTGCTCTCTGTGAAAAGGGAATGTGACAGACTCCCAGCTTGCTGTTAGGGAATGTGACAGACTCCCAGCTCGCTGTTAGTGTTATGAACATGTGCTCTCTGTGAGGTGAATGTGACAGACGCCCAGCTCGCTGTTAGTCTTAGGAGCATGTGCTCTCTATGCAAAGGAATGTGACAGACTCCCAGCTTGCTGTTAGTGATAGGAACATGTGCTCTGTGCAAGGGAATGTGACAGACTCCCAGCTCGCTGTTAGTGTTAGGAACATGTGCTGTCTATGCAAGGGAATGTGATAGACTCCCAGCTCGCTGTTAGTGATAGGAACATGTGCTCTGTGCAAGGGAATGTGACAGACTCCCAGCTCGCTGTTAGTGTTAGGAACATGTGCTGTCTATGCAAGGGAATGTGATAGACACCCAGCTCACTGTTAGTGTTAGGAACACATGCTCTCTATGCTGGGGAATGTGACAGACTCCCAGCTCGCTGTTAGTGTTAGGAACATGTGCTCTGTGCAAGGGAATGTCACAGACTCCAAGCTCGCTGTTAGTGTTAGGAAAATGTGCTGTCTATGCAAGGGAATGTGTCAGACTCCCAGCTCACTGTTAGTGTTAGGAACATGTGCTCTCTATGCAGGGGGATGTGACAGACTCCCAGCTCGCTGTTAGTGCTCTCTGTGCAAGGGAATGTGACAGACTCCCAGTTCGCTCTTATTGTTTAGGAACATATGCTCTCTATGCAAAGGAATTTGAAAGACTCCCAGCTCGCTGTTAGTGTTAGGAACATGTGCTCCTTATGCAGGAGAATGTGACAGACTCCCAGCTCGCTGTTAGTGCTCTCTGTGCATTGGAATGTGACAGACTCCCAGCTCGCTGCTAGTGTTAGGAACATGTGCTCTCTATGTAGGTGAATGTTACAGATGCCCAGCTCGCTGTTAGTGTTAGGAACATGTGCTCTCTATGCAAAGGAATGTGACAGACTCCCTGCTTGCTGTTAGTGTTAGGAACATGTGCTGTCTATGCAAGGGAATGTGACAGATGCCCAGCTCGCTGTTAGTGTTAGGATCACGTTCTCTCTATGCTGGGGAATGTGACAGACTCCCAACTCGCTGTTAGTGTTAGGAACATGTGCTCTGTGCAAGGGAATGTGACAGACTCCCAGCTCGCTGTTAGTGTTAGGAACATGTGCTGTCTATGCAAGGGGATGTGACAGACTCCTAGCTCGCTGTTAGTGTTAGGGACATTTGCTCTCTATGCAGGGGAATGTGACAGAGTCCCAGCTCGCTGTTAGTGTTTGGAACATGCACTCTCTATGCAAGGGAATGTGACAGACTCCCAGCTCACTGTTAGTGCTCTCTGTGCAAGGGAATGTGACAGACTCCCAGCTTGCTGTTAGGGAATGTGACAGACTCCCAGCTCGCTGTTAGTGTTAGGAACATGTGCTCTCTATGCAGGTGAATGTGACAGACGTCCAGCTCGCTGTTAGTCTTAGGAGTATGTGCTCTCTATGCAAAGGAATGTGACAGACTCCCAGCTCACTGTTAGTGTTAGGAACATGTGCTTTCTATGCAAAGGAATGTGACAGACTAACAGCTCGCTGTTAGCATTAGGAACATGTTCTGTCTATGCAGGGGAATGTGACAGACTCCCAGCTCTCTGTTAGTGTTAGGAACATGTGCTCTCTATGCAGGGGAATGTGACAGACTCCCAGCTCGCTGTTAGTGTTAGGAACATTTGCTTTCTATGCAGGGGAATGTGACAGAATCCCAGCTCGCTGTTAGTGTTAGGAACATGTGCTGTCTATGCAAGGGAATGTGACAGACTCCCAGCTTGCTGTTAGTGTTAGGAACATGTGCTCTCTGTGCAAGGGAATGTGACAGACTCCCAGCTCGCTGTTAGTGTTAGGAACAAGTGCTCTCTATGCAGCAGAATATCACAGACCGCCAGCTCGTGGTTAGTGTTAGGAACATGTGCTCTCTATGCAGGGAAATGAGACAGACTCCCAGCACGCTGTTAGTGTTAGGAACATGTGCTGACTATGCAGGGGATTGTGACAGACACCCAGCTTGCTGTTAGTGTTAGGAACATTTGATGTCTATGCAGGTGAATGTGACAGACTCCTAGCTCGCTGTTAATATTAGGAACATGTGCTCTCTATGCAGGGGAATGTGACAGACTCCCAGTTCGCTGTTAGTGTTAGGAACATTTGCTTTCTATGCAGGCAAATGTGACAGACTCCCAGCTCGCTGTTAGTGTTAGGAACATGTGCTCTCTATGCAAAGGAATGTGACAGACTCCCAGCTTGCTGTTAGTGTTAGGAACATGTGCTGTCTATGCAGTGGAATGTGACAGATGCCCAGCTCGCTGTTAGTGTTAGGAATACATGCTCTCTATGCAGGGGAATGTGACAGACTCCCAGCTCGCTGTTAGTGTTAGGAACATGTGCTCTGTACAAGGGAATGTTATAGACTCCCAGCTCGCTTTTAGTGTTAGGAACATTTGCTCTCTATGCAAGGGAATGTGACAGACTCCCAGCTTGCTGTTAGTGTTAGGAACATGTGCTCCCTATGCAGGGGAATGTGACAGACTCCCAGCTCGCTGTTAGTGTTAGGAACATGTGCTCTGTGCAAGGGAATGTGACAGACTCCCAGCTCGCTGTTAGTGTTAGGAACATGTGCTGTCTATGCAAGGAAATGTGACAGACTCCTACCTCGCTGTTAGTGTTAGGAACATTTGCTCTCTATGGAGGGGAATGTGACAGACTCCCAGCTCGCTGTTAGTGATAGGAACATGTGCTCTGTGCAAGGGAATGTGACAGACTCCCAGCTCGCTGTTAGTGTTAGGAACATGTGCTGTCTATGCAAGGGAATGTGATAGACACCCAGCTCACTGTTAGTGTTAGGAACACATGCTCTCTATGCTGGGGAATGTGACAGACTCCCAGCTCGCTGTTAGTGTTAGGAACATGTGCTCTGTGCAAGGGAATGTCACAGACTCCAAGCTCGCTGTTAGTGTTAGGAAAATGTGCTGTCTATGCAAGGGAATGTGTCAGACTCCCAGCTCACTGTTAGTGTTAGGAATATGTGCTCTCTATGCAGGGGGATGTGACAGACTCCCAGCTCGCTGTTAGTGCTCTCTGTGCAAGGGAATGTGACAGACTCCCAGTTCGCTCTTATTGTTAGGAACATATGCTCTCTATGCAAGGGAATTTGAAAGACTCCCAGCTCGCTGTTAGTGTTAGGAACATGTGCTCCTTATGCAGGAGAATGTGACAGACTCCCAGCTCGCTTTTAGTGCTCTCTGTGCATTGGAATGTGACAGACTCCCAGCTCGCTGCTAGTGTTAGGAACATGTGCTCTCTATGTAGGTGAATGTTACAGATGCCCAGCTCGCTGTTAGTGTTAGGAACATGTGCTCTCTATGCAAAGGAATGTGACAGACTCCCAGCTTGCTGTTAGTGTTAGGAACATGTGCTGTCTATGCAAGGGAATGTGACAGATGCCCAGCTCGCTGTTAGTGTTAGGATCACGTTCTCTCTATGCTGGGGAATGTGACAGACTCCCAGCTCGCTGTTAGTGTTAGGAATGTGTGCTCTGTGCAAGGGAATGTGACAGACTCCCAGCTCGCTGTTAGTGTTAGGAACATGTGCTGTCTATGCAAGGGGATGTGACAGACTCCTAGCTCGCTGTTAGTGTTAGGGACATTTGCTCTCTATGCAGGGGAATGTGACAGAGTCCCAGCTCGCTGTTAGTGTTTGGAACATGCACTCTCTATGCAAGGGAATGTGACAGACTCCCAGCTCACTGTTAGTGCTCTCTGTGCAAGGGAATGTGACAGACTCCCAGCTTGCTGTTAGGGAATGTGACAGACTCCCAGCTCGCTGTTAGTGTTAGGAACATGTGCTCTCTATGCAGGTGAATGTGACAGACGTCCAGCTCGCTCTTAGTCTTAGAAGTATGTGCTCTCTATGCAAAGGAATGTGACAGACTCCCAGCTCACTGTTAGTGTTAGGAACATGTGCTTTCTATGCAAAGGAATGTGACAGACTAACAGCTCGCTGTTAGCGTTAGGAACATGTTCTGTCTATGCAGGGGAATGTGACAGACTCCCAGCTCTCTGTTAGTGTTAGGAACATGTGCTCTCTATGCAGGGGAATGTGACAGACTCCCAGCTCGCTGTTTGTGTTAGGAACATTTGCTTTCTATGCAGGGGAATGTGACAGAATCCCAGCTCGCTGTTAGTGTTAGGAACATGTGCTGTCTATGCAAGGGAATGTGACAGACTCCCAGCTTGCTGTTAGTGTTAGGAACATGTGCTCTCTGTGCAAGGGAATGTGACAGACTCCCAGCTCGCTGTTAGTGTTAGGAACAAGTGCTCTCTATGCAGCAGAATATCACAGACCGCCAGCTCGTGGTTAGTGTTAGGAACATGTGCTCTCTATGCAGGGAAATGAGACAGACTCCCAGCACGCTGTTAGTGTTAGGAACATGTGCTGACTATGCAGGGGATTGTGACAGACACCCAGCTTGCTGTTAGTGTTAGGAACATTTGATGTCTATGCAGGTGAATGTGACAGACTCCTAGCTCGCTGTTAATATTAGGAACATGTGCTCTCTATGCAGGGGAATGTGACAGACTCTCCCAGTTCGCTGTTAGTGTTAGGAACATTTGCTTTCTATGCAGGCAAATGTGACAGACTCCCAGCTCGCTGTTAGTGTTAGGAACATGTGCTCTCTATGCAAAGGAATGTGACAGACTCCCAGCTTGCTGTTAGTGTTAGGAACATGTGCTGTCTATGCAGTGGAATGTGACAGATGCCCAGCTCGCTGTTAGTGTTAGGAATACATGCTCTCTATGCAGGGGAATGTGACAGACTCCCAGCTCGCTGTTAGTGTTAGGAACATGTGCTCTGTACATGTGCTCTGTACAAGGGAATGTTATAGACTCCCAGCTCGCTTTTAGTGTTAGGAACATTTGCTCTCTATGCAAGGGAATGTGACAGACTCCCAGCTTGCTGTTAGTGTTAGGAACATGTGCTCCCTATGCAGGGGAATGTGACAGACTCCCAGCTCACTGTTAGTGTTAGGAACATGTGCTCTGTGCAAGGGAATGTGACAGACTCCCAGCTCGCTGTTAGTGTTAGGAACATGTGCTGTCTATGCAAGGAAATGTGACAGACTCCTACCTCGCTGTTAGTGTTAGGAACATTTGCTCTCTATGGAGGGGAATGTGACAGACTCCCAGCTCACTGTTAGTGCTCTCTGTGCAAAGGAATGTGACAGACTCACAGCTTGCTGTTAGTGTTTGGAACATGCACTCTCTATGCAAGAGAATGTGACAGACTCCCAGCTCGCTGTTAGTGCTCTCTGTGAAAAGGGAATGTGACAGACTACCAGCTTGCTGTTAGGGAATGTGACAGACTCCCAGCTCGCTGTTAGTGTTATGAACATGTGCTCTCTGTGAGGTGAATGTGACAGACGCCCAGCTCGCTGTTAGTCTTAGGAGCATGTGCTCTCTATGCAAAGGAACGTGACAGACTCCCAGCTCGCTGTTAGTGTTAGGAACATGTGCTGTCTATGCAAGGGAACGTGACAGAATCCCAGGTCGCTGTTAGTGTTAGGAACATGTGCTCTCTGTGTAAGGGAATGTGACAGACTTCCAGCTCGCTGTTAGTGATAGGAACATGTGCTCTGTGCAAGGGAATGTGACAGACTCCCAGCTCGCTGTTAGTGTTAGGAACATGTGCTGTCTATGCAAGGGAATGTGATAGACACCCAGCTCACTGTTAGTGTTAGGAACACATGCTCTCTATGCTGGGGAATGTGACAGACTCCCAGCTCGCTGTTAGTGTTAGGAACATGTGCTCTGTGCAAGGGAATGTCACAGACTCCAAGCTCGCTGTTAGTGTTAGGAAATGTGCTGTCTATGCAAGGGAATGTGTCAGACTCCCAGCTCACTGTTAGTGTTAGGAAATGTGCTGTCTATGCAAGGGAATGTGTCAGACTCCCAGCTCACTGTTAGTGTTAGGAACATGTGCTCTCTATGCAGGGGGATGTGACAGACTCCCAGCTCGCTGTTAGTGCTCTCTGTGAAAAGGGAATGTGACAGACTCCCAGCTTGCTGTTAGTGCTCTCTGTGAAAAGGGAATGTGACAGACTCCCAGCTTGCTGTTAGGGAATGTGACAGACTCCCAGCTCGCTGTTAGTGTTATGAACATGTGCTCTCTGTGAGGTGAATGTGACAGACGCCCAGCTCGCTGTTAGTCTTAGGAGCATGTGCTCTCTATGCAAAGGTATGTGACAGACTCCCAGCTCGCTGTTAGTGTTAGGAACATGTGCTGTCTATGCAAGGGAACGTGACAGAATCCCAGGTCGCTGTTAGTGTTAGGAACATGTGCTCTCTGTGTAAGGGAATGTGACAGACTCCCAGCTCGCTGTTAGTGATAGGAACATGTGCTCTGTGCAAGGGAATGTGACAGACTCCCAGCTCGCTGTTAGTGTTAGGAACATGTGCTGTCTATGCAAGGGAATGTGATAGACACCCAGCTCACTGTTAGTGTTAGGAACACATGCTCTCTATGCTGGGGAATGTGACAGACTCCCAGCTCGCTGTTAGTGTTAGGAACATGTGCTCTGTGCAAGGGAATGTCACAGACTCCAAGCTCGCTGTTAGTGTTAGGAAAATGTGCTGTCTATGCAAGGGAATGTGTCAGACTCCCAGATCACTGTTAGTGTTAGGAACATGTGCTCTCTATGCAGGGGGATGTGACAGACTCCCAGCTTGCTGTTAGTGTTAGGAACATGTGCTGTCTATGCAGGGGAATGTGACAGACTCCCAGCTCGCTGTTAGTGTTAGGAACATGTGCTCCTTATGCAGGAGAATGTGACAGACGCCCAGCTCGCTGTTAATGTTAGGATTATGTGCTCTCTCTGCAAGGGAATGTGACATACTCCCAGCTCGCTGCTAGTGTTAGGAACATGTGCTCTCTATGTAGGTGAATGTGACATATGCCCCGCTTGCTGTTAGTGTTAGGAACATGTGCTCTCTATGCAAAGGAATTTGACAGACTCCCAGCTTGCTGTTAGTGTTAGGAACATGTGCTGTCTATGCAGGGGAATGTGACAGACGCCCAGCTCGTTGTTAGTGTTAGGAACACGTGCTCTCTATGCAGGGGAATGTGACAGACTCCCAGCTCGCTGTTAGTGTTAGGAACATGTGCTCTGTGCAAGGGAATGTAACAGACTCCCACCTCGCTGTTAGTGTTAGGAACATGTGCTGTATATACAAGGGAATGTGACAGACTCCTAGCTCACTGTTAGTGTTAGGAACATTTGCTCTCTATGCAGGGGAATTTGACAGACTCCCAGCTCGCTGTTAGTGCTCTCTGTGCAAAGGAATGTGAAAGACTCCCAGCTCGCTGTTAGTTCTCTCTGTGCAAGGGAATGTGACAGACTCCCAGCTTGCTGTTAGGGAATGTGACAGACTCCCAGCTCGCTGTTAGTGTTAGGAACATGTGCTCTCTATTCAGGTGAATGTGACAGACACCCAGCTCGCTGTTAGTCTTAGGAACATGTGCTCTCTATGCAGCAGAATATGACAGACTGCCAGCTCGTGGTTAGTGTTAGGAAAATTTTCTGTTTATGCAGGAGAATTTGACAGACTCCCAGCTCGCTGTTAGTATTAGGAACATGTGCTCTCTATGCAGGGGAATGTGACAGACTCCCAGCTCGCTGTTAGTGTTAGGAACATTTGCTTTCTATGCAGGGGAATGTGACAGGCTCCCAGCTCACTGTTAGTGTTAGGAACATGTGCTTTCTATGCAAAGGAATGTGACAGACTAACAGCTCGCTGTTAGCGTTAGGAACATGTTCTGTCAATGCAGGGGAATGTGACAGACTTCCAGCTCTCTGTTAGTGTTAGGAACATGTGCTCTCTATGCAGGAGAATGTGACAGACTCCCAGCTTGCTGTTAGTGTTAGGAACATGTGCTGTCTATGCAGGGGAATGTGACAGACGCCCAGCTCGTTGTTAGTGTTAGGAACACGTGCTCTCTATGCAGGGGAATGTGACAGACTCCCAGCTCGCTGTTAGTGTTAGGAACATGTGCTCTGTGCAAGGGAATGTGACAGACTCCCACCTCGCTGTTAGTGTTAGGAACATGTGCTTTCTATGCAAAGGAATGTGACAGACTAACAGCTCGCTGTTAGCATTAGGAACATGTTCTGTCTATGCAGGGGAATGTGACAGACTCCCAGCTCTCTGTTAGTGTTAGGAACATGTGCTCTCTATGCAGGGGAATGTGACAGACTCCCAGCTCGCTGTTAGTGTTAGGAACATTTGCTTTCTATGCAGGGGAATGTGACAGAATCCCAGCTTGCTGTTAGTGTTAGGAACATGTGCTCTCTGTGCAAGGGAATTTGACAGACTCCCAGCTCGCTGTTAGTGTTAGGAACAAGTGCTCTCTATGCAGCAGAATATCACAGACCGCCAGCTCGTGGTTAGTGTTAGGAACATGTGCTCTCTATGCAGGGAAATGAGACAGACTCCCAGCACGCTGTTAGTGTTAGGAACATGTGCTGACTATGCAGGGGATTGTGACAGACACCCAGCTTGCTGTTAGTGTTAGGAACATTTGATGTCTATGCAGGTGAATGTGACAGACTCCTAGCTCGCTGTTAATATTAGGAACATGTGCTCTCTATGCAGGGGAATGTGACAGACTCCCAGTTCGCTGTTAGTGTTAGGAACATTTGCTTTCTATGCAGGCAAATGTGACAGACTCCCAGCTCGCTGTTAGTGTTAGGAACATGTGCTCTCTATGCAAAGGAATGTGACAGACTCCCAGCTTGCTGTTAGTGTTAGGAACATGTGCTGTCTATGCATTGGAATGTGACAGATGCCCAGCTCGCTGTTAGTGTTAGGAATACATGCTCTCTATGCAGGGGAATGTGACAGACTCCCAGCTCGCTGTTAGTGTTAGGAACATGTGCTCTGTACAAGGGAATGTTATAGACTCCCAGCTCGCTTTTAGTGTTAGGAACATTTGCTCTCTATGCAAGGGAATGTGTCAGACTCCCAGCTCACTGTTAGTGTTAGGAATATGTGCTCTCTATGCAGGGGGATGTGACAGACTCCCAGCTCGCTGTTAGTGCTCTCTGTGCAAGGGAATGTGACAGACTCCCAGTTCGCTCTTATTGTTAGGAACATATGCTCTCTATGCAAGGGAATTTGAAAGACTCCCAGCTCGCTGTTAGTGTTAGGAACATGTGCTCCTTATGCAGGAGAATGTGACAGACTCCCAGCTCGCTGTTAGTGCTCTCTGTGCATTGGAATGTGACAGACTCCCAGCTCGCTGCTAGTGTTAGGAACATGTGCTCTCTATGTAGGTGAATGTTACCGATGCCCAGCTCGCTGTTAGTGTTAGGAACATGTGCTCTCTATGCAAAGGAATGTGACAGACTCCCAGCTTGCTGTTAGTGTTAGGAACATGTGCTGTCTATGCAAGGGAATGTGACAGATGCCCAGCTCGCTGTTAGTGTTAGGATCACGTTCTCTCTATGCTGGGGAATGTGACAGACTCCCAACTCGCTGTTAGTGTTAGGAACGTGTGCTCTGTGCAAGGGAATGTGACAGACTCCCAGCTCGCTGTTAGTGTTAGGAACATGTGCTGTCTATGCAAGGGGATGTGACAGACTCCTAGCTCGCTGTTAGTGTTAGGGACATTTGCTCTCTATGCAGGGGAATGTGACAGAGTCCCAGCTCGCTGTTAGTGTTTGGAACATGCACTCTCTATGCAAGGGAATGTGACAGACTCCCAGCTCACTG
Organism: Ambystoma mexicanum; assembly: GCF_040938575.1. NCBI lineage: Eukaryota > Metazoa > Chordata > Amphibia > Caudata > Ambystomatidae > Ambystoma > Ambystoma mexicanum. The sequence goes on from NW_027182440.1 coordinate 2,871,449, forward strand.
TTAGTGCTCTCTGTGCAAGGGAATGTGACAGACTCCCAGCTTGCTGTTAGGGAATGTGACAGACTCCCAGCTCGCTGTTAGTGTTAGGAACATGTGCTCTCTATGCAGGTGAATGTGACAGACGTCCAGCTCGCTGTTAGTCTTAGGAGTATGTGCTCTCTATGCAAAGGAATGTGACAGACTCCCAGCTCACTGTTAGTGTTAGGAACATGTGCTTTCTATGCAAAGGAATGTGACAGACTAACAGCTCGCTGTTAGCGTTAGGAACATGTTCTGTCTATGCAGGGGAATGTGACAGACTCCCAGCTCTCTGTTAGTGTTAGGAACATGTGCTCTCTATGCAGGGGAATGTGACAGACTCCCAGCTCGCTGTTAGTGTTAGGAACATTTGCTTTCTATGCAGGGGAATGTGACAGAATCCCAGCTCGCTGTTAGTGTTAGGAACATGTGCTGTCTATGCAAGGGAATGTGACAGACTCCCAGCTTGCTGTTAGTGTTAGGAACATGTGCTCTCTGTGCAAGGGAATGTGACAGACTCCCAGCTCGCTGTTAGTGTTAGGAACAAGTGCTCTCTATGCAGCAGAATATCACAGACCGCCAGCTCGTGGTTAGTGTTAGGAACATGTGCTCTCTATGCAGGGAAATGAGACAGACTCCCAGCACGCTGTTAGTGTTAGGAACATGTGCTGACTATGCAGGGGATTGTGACAGACACCCAGCTTGCTGTTAGTGTTAGGAACATTTGATTTCTATGCAGGTGAATGTGACAGACTCCTAGCTCGCTGTTAATGTTAGGAACATGTGCTCTCTATGCAGGGGAATGTGACAGACTCCCAGTTTGCTGTTAGTGTTAGGAACATTTGCTTTCTATGCAGGCAAATGTGACAGACTCCCAGCTCGCTGTTAGTGTTAGGAACATGTGCTCTCTATGCAAAGGAATGTGACAGACTCCCAGCTTGCTGTTAGTGTTAGGAACATGTGCTGTCTATGCAGTGGAATGTGACAGATGCCCAGCTCGCTGTTAGTGTTAGGAACATATGCTCTCTATGCAAGGGAATTTGAAAGACTCCCAGCTCGCTGTTAGTGTTAGGAACATGTGCTCCTTATGCAGGAGAATGTGACAGACTCCCAGCTCGCTGTTAGTGCTCTCTGTGCATTGGAATGTGACAGACTCCCAGCTCGCTGCTAGTGTTAGGAACATGTGCTCTCTATGTAGGTGAATGTTACAGATGCCCAGCTCGCTGTTAGTGTTAGGAACATGTGCTCTCTATGCAAAGGAATGTGACAGACTCCCAGCTTGCTGTTAGTGTTAGGAACATGTGCTGTCTATGCAAGGGAATGTGACAGATGCCCAGCTCGCTGTTAGTGTTAGGATCACGTTCTCTCTATGCTGGGGAATGTGACAGACTCCCAACTCGCTGTTAGTGTTAGGAACATGTGCTCTGTGCAAGGGAATGTGACAGACTCCCAGCTCACTGTTAGTGTTAGGAACATGTGCTGTCTATGCAAGGGGATGTGACAGACTCCTAGCTCGCTGTTAGTGTTAGGGACATTTGCTCTCTATGCAGGGGAATGTGACAGAGTCCCAGCTCGCTGTTAGTGTTTGGAACATGCACTCTCTATGCAAGGGAATGTGACAGACTCCCAGCTCACTGTTAGTGCTCTCTGTGCAAGGGAATGTGACAGACTCCCAGCTTGCTGTTAGGGAATGTGACAGACTCCCAGCTCGCTGTTAGTGTTAGGAACATGTGCTCTCTATGCAGGTGAATGTGACAGACGTCCAGCTCGCTGTTAGTCTTAGGAGTATGTGCTCTCTATGCAAAGGAATGTGACAGACTCCCAGCTCACTGTTAGTGTTAGGAACATGTGCTTTCTATGCAAAGGAATGTGACAGACTAACAGCTCGCTGTTAGCGTTAGGAACATGTTCTGTCTATGCAGGGGAATGTGACAGACTCCCAGCTCTCTGTTAGTGTTAGGAACATGAGCTCTCTATGCAGGGGAATGTGACAGACTCCCAGCTCGCTGTTAGTGTTAGGGACATTTGCTTTCTATGCAGGGGAATGTGACAGAATCCCAGCTCGCTGTTAGTGTTAGGAACATGTGCTGTCTATGCAAGGGAATGTGACAGACTCCCAGCTTGCTGTTAGTGTTAGGAACATGTGCTCTCTGTGCAAGGGAATGTGACAGACTCCCAGCTCGCTGTTAGTGTTAGGAACAAGTGCTCTCTATGCAGCAGAATATCACAGACCGCCAGCTCGTGGTTAGTGTTAGGAACATGTGCTCTCTATGCAGGGAAATGAGACAGACTCCCAGCACGCTGTTAGTGTTAGGAACATGTGCTGACTATGCAGGGGATTGTGACAGACACCCAGCTTGCTGTTAGTGTTAGGAACATTTGATGTCTATGCAGGTGAATGTGACAGACTCCTAGCTCGTTGTTAATATTAGGAACATGTGCTCTCTATGCAGGGGAATGTGACAGACTCCCAGTTCGCTGTTAGTGTTAGGAACATTTGCTTTCTATGCAGGCAAATGTGACAGACTCCCAGCTCGCTGTTAGTGTTAGAAACATGTGCTCTCTATGCAAAGGAATGTGACAGACTCCCAGCTTGCTGTTAGTGTTAGGAACATGTGCTGTCTATGCAGTGGAATGTGACAGATGCCCAGCTCGCTGTTAGTGTTAGGAACATGTGCTCTGTGCAAGGGAATGTGACAGACTCCCAGCTCGCTGTTAGTGTTAGGAACATGTGCTGTCTATGCAAGGAAATGTGACAGACTCCTACCTCACTGTTAGTGTTAGGAACATTTGCTCTCTATGGAGGGGAATGTGACAGACTCCCAGCTCGCTCTTAGTGTTAGGAACATGTGCTCTGTACAAGGGAATGTTATAGACTCCCAGCTCGCTTTTAGTGTTAGGAACATTTGCTCTCTATGCAAGGGAATGTGACAGACTCCCAGCTTGCTGTTAGTGTTAGGAACATGTGCTCCCTATGCAGGGGAATGTGACAGACTCCCAGCTCGCTGTTAGTGTTAGGAACATGTGCTCTGTGCAAGGGAATGTGACAGACTCCCAGCTCGCTGTTAGTGTTAGGAACATGTGCTGTCTATGCAAGGAAATGTGACAGACTCCTACCTCACTGTTAGTGTTAGGAACATTTGCTCTCTATGGAGGGGAATGTGACAGACTCCCAGCTCACTGTTAGTGCTCTCTGTGCAAAGGAATGTGACAGACTCACAGCTTGCTGTTAGTGTTTGGAACATGCACTCTCTATGCAAGAGAATGTGACAGACTCCCAGCTCGCTGTTAGTGCTCTCTGTGAAAAGGGAATGTGACAGACTCCCAGCTTGCTGTTAGGGAATGTGACAGAATCCCAGCTCGCTGTTAGTGTTATGAACATGTGCTCTCTGTGAGGTGAATGTGACAGACGCCCAGCTCGCTGTTAGTCTTAGGAGCATGTGCTCTCTATGCAAAGGAATGTGACAGACTCCCAGCTCGCTGTTAGTGTTAGGAACATGTGCTGTCTATGCAAGGGAACGTGACAGAATCCCAGGTCGCTGTTAGTGTTAGGAACATGTGCTCTCTGTGTAAGGGAATGTGACAGACTCCCAGCTCGCTGTTAGTGATAGGAACATGTGCTCTGTGCAAGGGAATGTGACAGACTCCCAGCTCGCTGTTAGTGTTAGGAAAATGTGCTGTCTATGCAAGGGAATGTGTCAGACTCCCAGCTCACTGTTAGTGTTAGGAACATGTGCTCTCTATGCAGGGGGATGTGACAGACTCCCAGCTCGCTGTTAGTGCTCTCTGTGAAAAGGGAATATGACAGACTCCCAGCTTGCTGTTAGTGCTCTCTGTGAAAAGGGAATGTGACAGACTCCCAGCTTGCTGTTAGGGAATGTGACAGACTCCCAGCTCGCTGTTAGTGTTATGAACATGTGCTCTCTGTGAGGTGAATGTGACAGACGCCCAGCTCGCTGTTAGTCTTAGGAGCATGTGCTCTCTATGCAAAGGAATGTGACAGACTCCCAGCTCGCTGTTAGTGTTAGGAACATGTGCTGTCTATGCAAGGGAACGTGACAGAATCCCAGGTCGCTGTTAGTGTTAGGAACATGTGCTCTCTGTGTAAGGGAATGTGACAGACTCCCAGCTCGCTGTTAGTGATAGGAACATGTGCTCTGTGCAAGGGAATGTGACAGACTCCCAGCTCGCTGTTAGGGTTAGGAACATGTGCTGTCTATGCAAGGGAATGTGATAGACACCCAGCTCACTGTTAGTGTTAGGAACACATGCTCTCTATGCTGGGGAATGTGACAGTCTCCCAGCTCGCTGTTAGTGTTAGGAACATGTGCTCTGTGCAAGGGAATGTCACAAACTCCAAGCTCGCTGTTAGTGTTAGGAAAATGTGCTGTCTATGCAAGGGAATGTGACAGACTCCCAGCTCGCTGTTAGTGCTCTCTGTGCAAGGGAATGTGACAGACTCCCAGTTCGCTCTTATTGTTAGGAACATATGCTCTCTATGCAAGGGAATTTGAAAGACTCCCAGCTCGCTGTTAGTGTTAGGAACATGTGCTCCTTATGCAGGAGAATGTGACAGACACCCAGCTCGCTGTTAGTGCTCTCTGTGCAATGGAATGTGACAGACTCCCAGCTCACTGTTAGTGTTAGGAACACATGCTCTCTATGCTGGGGAATGTCACAGACTCCAAGCTCGCTGTTAGTGTTAGGAAAATGTGCTGTCTATGCAAGGGAATGTGTCAGACTCCCAGCTCACTGTTAGTGTTAGGAACATGTGCTCTCTATGCAAGGGAATGTGACAGACTCCCAGCTCGCTGTTAGTGCTCTCTGTGAAAGGGAATGTGACAGACTCCCAGTTCGCTCTTATTGTTAGGAACATATGCTCTCTATGCAAGGGAATTTGAAAGACTCCCAGCTCGCTGTTAGTGTTAGGAACATGTGCTCCTTTTGCAGGAGAATGTGACAGACTCCCAGCTCGCTGTTAGTGCTCTCTGTGCAATGGAATGTGACAGACTCCCAGCTCGCTGCTAGTGTTAGGAACATGTGCTCTCTATGTAGGTGAATGTTACAGATGCCCAGCTCGCTGTTAGTGTTAGGAACATGTGCTCTCTATGCAAAGGAATGTGACAGACTCCCAGCTTGCTGTTAGTGTTAGGAACATGTGCTGTCTATGCAAGGGAATGTGACAGATGCCCAGCTCGCTGTTAGTGTTAGGATCACGTTCTCTCTATGCTGGGGAATGTGACAGACTCCCAACTCGATGTTAGTGTTAGGAACATGTGCTGTCTATGCAAGGGGATGTGACAGACTCCTAGCTCGCTGTTAGTGTTAGGGACATTTGCTCTCTATGCAGGGGAATGTGACAGAGTCCCAGCTCGCTGTTAGTGTTTGGAACATGCACTCTCTATGCAAGGGAATGTGACAGACTCCCAGCTCACTGTTAGTGCTCTCTGTGCAAGGGAATGTGACAGACTCCCAGCTCGCTGTTAGTGTAAGGAACATGTGCTCTCTATGCAGGTGAATGTTACAGACGTCCAGCTCGCTGTTAGTCTTAGGAGCATGTGCTCTCTATGCAAAGGAATGTGACAGACTCCCAGCTCACTGTTAGTGTTAGGAACATGTGCTTTCTATGCAAAGGAATGTGACAGACTAACAGCTCGCTGTTAGCGTTAGGAACATGTTCTGTCTATGCAGGGGAATGTGACAGACTCCCAGCTCTCAGTTAGTGTTAGGAACATGTGCTCTCTATGCAGGGGAATGTGACAGACTCCCAGCTCGCTGTTAGTGTTAGGAACATTTGCTTTCTATGCAGGGGAATGTGACAGAATCCCAGCTCGCTGTTAGTGTTAGGAACATGTGCTGTCTATGCAAGGGAATGTGACAGACTCCCAGCTTGCTGTTAGTGTTAGGAACATGTGCTCTCTGTGCAAGGGAATGTGACAGACTCCCAGCTCGCTGTTAGTGTTAGGAACAAGTGCTCTCTATGGAGCAGAATATCACAGACCGCCAGCTCGTGGTTAGTGTTAGGAACATGTGTTGACTATGCAGGGGATTGTGACAGATACCCAGCTTGCTGTTAGTGTTAGGAACATTTGATGTCTATGCAGGTGAATGTGACAGACTCCTAGCTCGCTGTTAATATTAGGAACATGTGCTCTCTATGCAGGGGAATGTGGCAGACTCCCAGTTCGCTGTTAGTGTTAGGAACATTTGCTTTCTATGCAGGCAAATGTGACAGACTCCCAGCTCGCTGTTAGTGTTAGGAACATGTGCTCTCTATGCAAAGGAATGTGACAGACTCCCAGCTTGCTGTTAGCGTTAGGAACATGTGCTGTCTATGCAGTGGAATGTGACAGACGCCCAGCTCGCTGTTAGTGTTAGGAATACATGCTCTCTATGCAGGGGAATGTGACAGACTCCCAGCTCGCTGTTAGTGTTAGGAACATGTGCTCTGTACAAGGGAATGTGATAGACTCCCAGCTCGCTTTTAGTTTTAGGAACATTTGCTCTCTATGCAAGGGAATGTGACAGACTCCCAGCTTGCAGTTAGTGTTAGGAACATGTGCTCCCTATGCAGAGGAATGTGACAGACTCCCAGCTCGCTGTTAGTGTTAGGAACATGTGCCCTGTGCAAGGGAATGTGACAGACTCCCAGCTCGCTGTTAGTGTTAGGAACATTTGCTCTCTATGCAAGGGAATGTGACAGACTCCCAGCTTGCTGTTAGTGTTAGGAACATGTGCTCCCTATGCAAGGGAATGTGACAGACTCCCAGCTTGCTGTTAGTGTTAGGAACATGTGCTCCCTATGCAGGGGAATGTGACAGACTCCCAGCTCGCTGTTAGTGTTAGGAACATGTGCTGTCTATGCAAGGAAATGTGACAGACTCCTACCTCGCTGTTAGTGTTAGGAACATTTGCTCTCTATGGAGGGGAATGTGACAGACTCCCAGCTCACTGTTAGTGCTCTCTGTGCAAAGGAATGTGACAGACTCACAGCTTGCTGTTAGTGTTTGGAACATGCACTCTCTATGCAAGAGAATGTGACAGACTCCCAGCTCGCTGTTAGTGCTCTCTGTGAAAAGGGAATGTGACAGACTCCCAGCTTGCTGTTAGGGAATGAGACAGACTCCCAGCTCGCTGTTAGTGTTATGAACATGTGCTCTCTGTGAGGTGAATGTGACAGACGCCCAGCTCGCTGTTAGTCTTAGGAGCATGTGCTCTCTATGCAAAGGAATGTGACAGACTCCCAGCTCACTGTTAGTGTTAGGAACATGTGCTGTCTATGCAAGGGAACGTGACAGAATCCCAGGTCGCTGTTAGTGTTAGGAACATGTGCTCTCTGTGTAAGGGAATGTGACAGACTCCCAGCTCGCTGTTAGTGATAGGAACATGTGCTCTGTGCAAGGGAATGTGACAGACTCCCAGCTCGCTGTTAGTGTTAGGAACATGTGCTGTCTATGCAAGGGAATGTGATAGACACCCAGCTCACTGTTAGTGTTAGGAACACATGCTCTCTATGCTGGGGAATGTGACAGACTCCCAGCTCGCTGTTAGTGTTAGGAACATGTGCTCTGTGCAAGGGAATGTCACAGACTCCAAGCTCGCTGTTAGTGTTAGGAAAATGTGCTGTCTATGCAAGGGAATGTGTCAGACTCCCAGCTCACTGTTAGTGTTAGGAACATGTGCTCTGTATGCAGGGGGATGTGACAGACTCCCAGCTCGCTGTTAGTGCTCTCTGTGCAAGGGAATGTGACAGACTCCCAGTTTGCTCTTATTGTTAGGAACATATGCTCTCTATGCAAGGGAATTTGAAAGACTCCCAGCTCGCTGTTAGTGTTAGGAACATGTGCTCCTTATGCAGGAGAATGTGACAGACTCCCAGCTCGCTGTTAGTGCTCTCTGTGCAATGGAATGTGACAGACTCCCAGCTCGCTGCTAGTGTTAGGAACATGTGCTCTCTATGTAGGTGAATGTTACAGATGCCCAGCTCGCTGTTAGTGTTAGGAACATGTGCTCTCTATGCAAAGGAATGTGACAGACTCCCAGCTTGCTGTTAGTGTTAGGAACATGTGCTGTCTATGCAAGGGAATGTGACAGATGCCCAGCTCACTGTTAGTGTTAGGATCACGTTCTCTCTATGCTGGGGAATGTGACAGACTCCCAACTCGCTGTTAGTGTTAGGAACATGTGCTCTGTGCAAGGGAATGTGACAGACTCCCAGCTCGCTGTTAGTGTTAGGAACATGTGATGTCTATGCAGGGGAATGTGACAGAGTCCCAGCTCGCTGTTAGTGTTTGGAACATGCACTCTCTATGCAAGGGAATGTGACAGACTGCCAGCTCACTGTTTGTGCTCTCTGCGCAAGGGAATGTGACAGACTCCCAGCCTGCTGTTAGGGAATGTGACAGACTCCCAGCTCGCTGTTAGTGTTAGGAACATGTGCTCTCTATGCAGGTGAATGTGACAGACGTCCAGCTCGCTGTTAGTCTTAGGAGCATGTGCTCTATATGCAAAGGAATGTGACAGACTCCCAGCTCACTGTTAGTGTTAGGAACATGTGCTCTCTGTGCAAGGGAATGTGACAGAATCCCAGCTTGCTGTTAGTGTTAGGAACATGTGCTCTCTATGCAGCAGAATATGACAGACTCCCAGCTTGCGGTTAGTGTTAGGAACATGTGCTCTCTATGTAGGAAAATGTGACAGACTCCCAGCTCACTGTTAGTGTTAGGAACATGTACTGACTATGCAGGGGATTGCGAGAGACGCCCAGCTTGCTGTTAGTGTTAGGACCATTTGCTGTCTATGCAGGAGAATTTGACAGACTCCCAGCTCGCTGTTAGTATTAGGAACATGTGCTCTCTATGCAGGGGAAAGTGACAGACTCCCAGCTCGCTGTTAGTGTTAGGAACATTTGATTTCTATGCAAGTGAATGTGACAGAATCCCAGCTCGCTGTTACTGTTAGGAACATCTGCTGTCTATGCAAGGGAACGTGACAGACTCCCAGCTTGCTGTTAGTGTTAGGAACATGTGCTGTCTATGCAGGGGAATGTGACAGACTCCCAGCTCTCTGTTAGTGTTAGGAACATGTGCTCTCTATGCAGGGGAATGTGACAGACTCCCAGCCCGTGGTTAGTGTTAGGAACATTTTCTGTCTATGCAGGAGAATTTGACAGACTCCCAGCTCGCTGTTAGTATTAGGAACATGTGCTTTCTATGCAGGGGAATGTGACAGACTCCCAGCTTGCTGTTAGTGTTAGGAACATTTGCTTTCTATGCAGGGGAATGTGACAGACTCCCAGTTCGCTGTTAGTGTTAGGAACATGTGCTTTGTATGCAAAGGAATGTGACAGACTCCCAGCTTGCTGTTAGTGTTAGGAACATGTGCTGTTTTTGCAGGGGAATGTGACAGACTCCCAGCTCTCTGTTAGTGTTAGGAACATGTGCTCTCTATGCAGGGGAATGTGACAGACTCCCAGCCCGCTGTTAGTGTTAGGAACATTTGCTTTCTATGCAGGGTAATGTGACAGAATCCCAGCTCGCTGTTAGTGTTAGGAACATGTGCTGTCTATGCAAGGGAATGTGACAGACTCCCAGCTTGCTGTTAGTGTTAGGAACATGTGCTCTCTGTGCAAGGGAATGTGACAGACTCCCAGCTCGCTGTTAGTGTTAGGAACATGTGCTCTCTATGCAGCAGAATGTCACAGACCGCCAGCTCGTGGTTAGTGTTAGGAACATGTGCTCTCTATGCAGGGGAATGTGACAGAATCCCAGCTCGCTGTTAGTGTTAGGGACATGTGCTGTCTATGCAAGGGAATGTGACAGACGCCCAGCTTGCTGTTAGTGTTAGGAACATGTGCTCTCTGTGCAAGGGAATGTGACAGACTCCCAGCTCGCTGTTAGTGTTAGGAACATTTGCTTTCTATGCAGGGGAATGTGACAGAATCCCAGCTCGCTGTTAGTGTTAGGAACATGTGCTTTCTATGCAAAGGAATGTGACAGACTAACAGCTCGCTGTTAGTTTTAGGAACATGTGCTCTCTATGCAGGGGAATGTGACAGACTCCCAGCTCGCTGTTAGTGTTAGGAACATTTGCTTTCTATGCAGGGGAATGTGACAGAATCCCAGCTCGCTGTTAGTGTTAGGAACATGTGCTGTCTATACAAGGGAATGTGACAGACTCCCAGCTTGCTGTTAGTGTTAGGAACATGTGCTCTCTGTGCAAGGGAATGTGACAGACTCCCAGCTCGCTGTTAGTGTTAGGAACAAGTGCTCTCTATGCAGCAGAATATCACAGACCGCCAGCTCGTGGTTAGTGTTAGGAACATGTGCTCTCTATGCAGGGAAATGAGACAGACTCCCAGCACGCTGTTAGTGTTAGGAACATGTGCTGACTATGCAGGGGATTGTGACAGACACCCAGCTTGCTATTAGTGTTAGGAATATTTGATGTCTATGCAGGTGAATGTGACAGACTCCTAGCTCGCTGTTAATATTAGGAACATGTGCTCTCTATGCAGGGGAATGTGACAGACTCCCAGTTCGCTGTTAGTGTTAGGAACATTTGCTTTCTATGCAGGCAAATGTGACAGACTCCCAGCTCGCTGTTAGTGTTAGGAACATGTGCTCTCTATGCAAAGGAATGTGACAGACTCCCAGCTTGCTGTTAGTGTTAGGAACATGTGCTGTCTATGCAGTGGAATGTGACAGACGCCCAGCTCGCTGTTAGTGTTAGGAATACATGCTCTCTATGCAGGGGAATGTGACAGACTCCCAGCTCGCTGTTAGTGTTAGGAACATGTGCTCTGTACAAGGGAATGTGATAGACTCCCAGCTCGCTTTTAGTGTTAGGAACATTTGCTCTCTATGCAAGGGAATGTGACAGACTCCCAGCTTGCTGTTAGTGTTAGGAACATGTGCTCCCTATGCAGGGGAATGTGACAGACTCCCAGCTCGCTGTTAGTGTTAGGAACATGTGCTCTGTGCAAGGGAATGTGACAGACTCCCAGCTCGCTGTTAGTGTTAGGAACATGTGCTGTCTATGCAAGGAAATGTGACAGACTCCTACCTCGCTGTTAGTGTTAGGAACATTTGCTCTCTATGGAGGGGAATGTGACAGACTCCCAGCTCACTGTTAGTGCTCTCTGTGCAAAGGAATGTGACAGACTCACAGCTTGCTGTTAGTGTTTGGAACATGCACTCTCTATGCAAGAGAATGTGACAGACTCCCAGCTCGCTGTTAGTGCTCTCTGTGAAAAGGGAATGTGACAGACTCCCAGCTTGCTGTTAGGGAATGTGACAGACTCCCAGCTCGCTGTTAGTGTTATGAACATGTGCTCTCTGTGAGGTGAATGTGACAGACGCCCAGCTCGCTGTTAGTCTTAGGAGCATGTGCTCTCTATGCAAAGGAATGTGACAGACTCCCAGCTCGCTGTTAGTGTTAGGAACATGTGCTGTCTATGCAAGGGAACGTGACAGAATCCCAGGTCGCTGTTAGTGTTAGGAACATGTGCTCTCTGTGTAAGGGAATGTGACAGACTCCCAGCTCGCTGTTAGTGATAGGAACATGTGCTGTGTGCAAGGGAATGTGACAGACTCCCAGCTCGCTGTTAGTGTTAGGAACATGTGCTGTCTATGCAAGGGAATGTGATAGACACCCAGCTCACTGTTAGTGTTAGGAACACATGCTCTCTATGCTGGGGAATGTGACAGACTCCCAGCTCGCTGTTAGTGTTAGGAACATGTGCTCTGTGCAAGGGAATGTCACAGACTCCAAGCTCGCTGTTAGTGTTAGGAAAATGTGCTGTCTATGCAAGGGAATGTGTCAGACTCCCAGCTCACTGTTAGTGTTAGGAACATGTGCTCTCTATGCAGGGGGATGTGACAGACTCCCAGCTCGCTGTTAGTGCTCTCTGTGAAAAGGGAATGTGACAGACTCCCAGCTTGCTGTTAGTGCTCTCTGTGAAAAGGGAATGTGACAGACTCCCAGCTTGCTGTTAGGGAATGTGACAGACTCCCAGCTCGCTGTTAGTGTTATGAACATGTGCTCTCTGTGAGGTGAATGTGACAGACGCCCAGCTCGCTGTTAGTCTTAGGAGCATGTGCTCTCTATGCAAAGGAATGTGACAGACTCCCAGCTCGCTTTTAGTGTTAGGAACATGTGCTGTCTATGCAAGGGAACGTGACAGAATCCCAGGTCCCTGTTAGTGTTAGGAACATGTGCTCTCTGTGTAAGGGAATGTGACAGACTCCCAGCTCGCTGTTAGTGATAGGAACATGTGCTCTGTGCAAGGGAATGTGACAGACTCCCAGCTCGCTGTTAGGGTTAGGAACATGTGCTGTCTATGCAAGGGAATGTGATAGACAGCCAGCTCACTGTTAGTGTTAGGAACACATGCTCTCTATGCTGGGGAATGTGACAGACTCCCAGCTCGCTGTTAGTGTTAGGAACATGTGCTCTGTGCAAGGGAATGTCACAGACTCCAAGCTCGCTGTTAGTGTTAGGAAAATGTGCTGTCTATGCAAGGGAATGTGTCAGACTCCCAGCTCACTGTTAGTGTTAGGAACATGTGCTCTCTATGCAAGGGAATGTGACAGACTCCCAGCTCGCTGTTAGTGCTCTCTGTGCAAGGGAATGTGACAGACTCCCAGTTCGCTCTTATTGTTAGGAACATATGCTCTCTATGCAAGGGAATTTGAAAGACTCCCAGCTCGCTGTTAGTGTTAGGAACATGTGCTCCTTATGCAGGAGAATGTGACAGACTCCCAGCTCGCTGTTAGTGCTCTCTGTGCAATGGAATGTGACAGACTCCCAGCTCGCTGCTAGTGTTAGGAACATGTGCTCTCTATGTAGGTGAATGTTACAGATGCCCAGCTCGCTGTTAGTGTTAGGATCACGTTCTCTCTATGCTGGGGAATGTGACAGACTCCCAACTCGCTGTTAGTGTTAGGAACATGTGCTCTGTGCAAGGGAATGTGACAGACTCCCAGCTCGCTGTTAGTGTTAGGAACATGTGCTGTCTATGCAAGGGGATGTGACAGACTCCTAGCTCGCTGTTAGTGTTAGGGACATTTGCTCTCTATGCAGGGGAATGTGACAGAGTCCCAGCTCGCTGTTATTGTTTGGAACATGCACTCTCTATGCAAGGGAATGTGACAGACTCCCAGCTCACTGTTAGTGCTCTCTGTGCAAGGGAATGTGACAGACTCCCAGCTTGCTGTTAGTGTTAGGAACATGTGCTCCCTATGCAGGTGAATGTGACAGACGTCCAGCTCGCTGTTAGTCTTAGGAGCATGTGCTCTCTATGCAAAGGAATGTGACAGACTCCCAGCTCACTGTTAGTGTTAGGAACATGTGCTCTCTGTGCAAGGGAATGTGACAGAATCCCAGCTTGCTGTTAGTGTTAGGAACATGTGCTCTCTATGCAGCAGAATATGACAGACTCCCAGCTCGCGGTTAGTGTTAGGAACATGTGCTCTCTATGTAGGGAAATGTGACAGACTCCCAGCTCACTGTTAGTGTTAGGAACATGTACTGACTATGCAGGGGAATGTGACAGACTCCCAGCTTGCTGTTAGTGTTAGGAACATGTGCTCCCTATGCAGGTGAATGTGACAGACGTCCAGCTCGCTGTTAGTCTTAGGAGCATGTGCTCTCTATGCAAAGGAATGTGACAGACTCCCAGCTCACTGTTAGTGTTAGGAACATGTGCTCTCTGTGCAAGGGAATGTGACAGACTCCCAGCTCGCTTTTAGTGTTAGGAACATGTGCTCTGTACAAGGGAATGTGATAGACTCCCAGCTCGCTTTTAGTATTAGGAACATTTGCTCTCTATGCAAGGGAATGTGACAGACTCCCAGCTTGCTGTTAGTGTTAGGAACATGTGCTCCCTATGCAGGGGAATGTGACAGACTCCCAGCTCGCTGTTAGTGTTAGGAACATGTGCTCTGTGCAAGGGAATGTGACAGACTCCCAGCTCGCTGTTAGTGTTAGGAACATGTGCTGTCTATGCAAGGAAATGTGACAGACTCCTACCTCGCTGTTAGTGTTAGGAACATTTGCTCTCTATGGAGGGGAATGTGACAGACTCCCAGCTCACTGTTAGTGCTCTCTGTGCAAAGGAATGTGACAGACTCACAGCTTGCTGTTAGTGTTTGGAACATGCACTCTCTATGCAAGAGAATGTGACAGACTCCCAGCTCGCTGTTAGTGCTCTCTGTGAAAAGGGAATGTGACAGACTCCCAGCTTGCTGTTAGGGAATGTGACAGACTCCCAGCTCGCTGTTAGTGTTATGAACATGTGCTCTCTGTGAGGTGAATGTGACAGACGCCCAGCTCGCTGTTAGTCTTAGGAGCATGTGCTCTCTATGCAAAGGAATGTGACAGACTCCCAGCTCGCTGTTAGTGTTAGGAACACATGCTCTCTATGCTGGGGAATGTGACAGACTCCCAGCTCGCTGTTAGTGTTAGGAACATGTGCTCTGTGCAAGGGAATGTCACAGACTCCAAGCTCGCTGTTAGTGTTAGGAAAATGTGCTGTCTATGCAAGGGAATGTGTCAGACTCCCAGCTCACTGTTAGTGTTAGGAACATGTGCTCTCTATGCAGGGGCATGTGACAGACTCCCAGCTCGCTGTTAGTGCTCTCTGTGAAAAGGGAATGTGACAGACTCCCAGCTTGCTGTTAGTGCTCTCTGTGAAAAGGGAATGTGACAGACTCCCAGCTTGCTGTTAGGGAATGTGACAGACTCCCAGCTCGCTGTTAGTGTTATGAACATGTGCTCTCTGTGAGGTGAATGTGACAGACGCCCAGCTCGCTGTTAGTCTTAGGAGCATGTGCTCTCTATGCAAAGGAATGTGACAGACTCCCAGCTCACTGTTAGTGTTAGGAACATGTGCTGTCTATGCAAGGGAACGTGACAGAATCCCAGGTCGCTGTTAGTGTTAGGAACATGTGCTCTCTGTGTAAGGGAATGTGACAGACTCCCAGCTCGCTGTTAGTGATAGGAACATGTGCTCTGTGCAAGGGAATGTGACAGACTCCCAGCTCGCTGTTAGGGTTAGGAACATGTGCTGTATATGCAAGGGAATGTGATAGACACCCAGCTCACTGTTAGTGTTAGGAACACATGCTCTCTATGCTGGGGAATGTGACAGACTCCCAGCTCGCTGTTAGTGTTAGGAACATGTGCTCTGTGCAAGGGAATGTCACAGACTCCAAGCTCGCTGTTAGTGTTAGGAAAATGTGCTGTCTATGCAAGGGAATGTGTCAGACTCCCAGCTCACTGTTAGTGTTAGGAACATGTGCTCTCTATGCAAGGGAATGTGACAGACTCCCAGCTCGCTGTTAGTGCTCTCTGTGCAAGGGAATGTGACAGACTCCCAGTTCGCTCTTATTGTTAGGAACATATGCTCTCTATGCAAGGGAATTTGAAAGACTCCCAGCTCGCTGTTAGTGTTAGGAACATGTGCTCCTTATGCAGGAGAATGTGACAGACTCCCAGCTCGCTGTTAGTGCTCTCTGTGCAATGGAATGTGACAGACTCCCAGCTCGCTGCTAGTGTTAGGAACATGTGCTCTCTATGTAGGTGAATGTTACAGATGCCCAGCTCGCTGTTAGTGTTAGGAACATGTGCTCTCTATGCAAAGGAATGTGACAGACTCCCAGCTTGCTGTTAGTGTTAGGAACATGTGCTGTCTATGCAAGGGAATGTGACAGATGCCCAGCTCGCTGTTAGTGTTAGGATCACGTTCTCTCTATGCTGGGGAATGTGACAGACTCCCAACTCGCTGTTAGTGTTAGGAACATGTGCTCTGTGCAAGGGAATGTGACAGACTCCCAGCTCGCTGTTAGTGTTAG
Organism: Ambystoma mexicanum; assembly: GCF_040938575.1. Lineage (NCBI taxonomy): Eukaryota > Metazoa > Chordata > Amphibia > Caudata > Ambystomatidae > Ambystoma > Ambystoma mexicanum. The sequence goes on from NW_027182440.1 coordinate 2,887,321, forward strand.
GAACATGTGCTGTCTATGCAAGGGGATGTGACAGACTCCTAGCTCGCTGTTAGTGTTAGGGACATTTGCTCTCTATGCAGGGGAATGCGACAGAGTCCCAGCTCGCTGTTAGTGTTTGGAACATGCACTCTCTATGCAAGGGAATGTGACAGACTCCCAGCTCACTGTTAGTGCTCTCTGTGCAAGGGAATGTGACAGACTCCCAGCTTGCTGTTAGGGAATGTGACAGACTCCCAGCTCGCTGTTAGTGTTAGGAACATGTGCTCTCTATGCAAAGGAATGTGACAGACTCCCAGCACGCTGTTAGTGTTAGGAACATGTGTTGACTATGCAGGGGATTGTGACAGACACCCAGCTTGCTGTTAGTGTTAGGAACATTTGATGTCTATGCAGGTGAATGTGACAGACTCCTAGCTCGCTGTTAATATTAGGAACATGTGCTCTCTATGCAGGGGAATGTGACAGACTCCCATTTCGCTGTTAGTGTTAGGAACATTTGCTTTCTATGCAGGCAAATGTGACAGACTCCCAGCTCGCTGTTAGTGTTAGGAACATGTGCTCTCTATGCAAAGGAATGTGACAGACTCCCAGCTTGCTGTTAGTGTTAGGAACATGTGCTGTCTATGCAGTGGAATGTGACAGACGCCCAGCTTGCTGTAAGTGTTAGGAATACATGCTCTCTATGCAGGGGAATGTGACAGACTCCCAGCTCGCTGTTAGTGTTAGGAACATGTGCTCCCTATGCAGGGGAATGTGACAGACTCCCAGCTCGCTGTTAGTATTAGGAACATGTGCTCTGTGCAAGGGAACGTGACAGACTCCCAGCTCGCTGTTAGTGTTAGGAACATTTGCTCTCTATGCAAGGGAATGTGACAGACTCCCAGCTTGCAGTTAGTGTTAGGAACATGTGCTCCCTACGCAGGGGAATGTGACAGACTCCCAGCTCGCTGTTAGTGTTAGGAACATGTGCTCTGTGCAAGGGAATGTGACAGACTCCCAGCTCGCTGTTAGTGTTAGGAACATTTGCTCTCTATGCAAGGGAATGTGACAGACTCCCAGCTTGCTGTTAGTGTTAGGAACATGTGCTCCCTATGCAAGGGAATGTGACAGACTCCCAGCTTGCTGTTAGTGTTAGGAACATGTGCTCCCTATGCAGGGGAATGTGACAGACTCCCAGCTCGCTGTTAGTGTTAGGAACATGTGCTGTCTATGCAAGGAAATGTGACAGACTCCTACCTCTCTGTTAGTGTTAGGAACATTTGCTCTCTATGGAGGGGAATGTGACAGACTCCCAGCTCACTGTTAGTGCTCTCTGTGCAAAGGAATGTGACAGACTCACAGCTTGCTGTTAGTGTTTGGAACATGCACTCTCTATGCAAGAGAATGTGACAGACTCCCAGCTCGCTGTTAGTGCTCGCTGTGAAAAGGGAATGTGACAGACTCCCAGCTTGCTGTTAGGGAATGAGACAGACTCCCAGCTCGCTGTTAGTGTTATGAACATGTGCTCTCTGTGAGGTGAATGTGACAGACGCCCAGCTCGCTGTTAGTGTTAGGAACATGTGCTGTCTATGCAAGGGGATGTGACAGACTCCTAGCTCGCTGTTAGTGTTAGGGACATTTGCTCTCTATGCAGGGGAATGCGACAGAGTCCCAGCTCGCTGTTAGTGTTAGGAACATGTGCTCTGTGCAAGGGAATGTGACAGACTCCCAGCTCGCTGTTAGTGTTAGGAACATGTGCTGTCTATGCAAGGGGATGTGACAGACTCCTAGCTCGCTGTTAGTGTTAGGGACATTTGCTCTCTATGCAGGGGAATGCGACAGAGTCCCAGCTCGCTGTTAGTGTTTGGAACATGCACTCTCTATGCAAGGGAATGTGACAGACTCCCAGCTCACTGTTGGTGCTCTCTGTGCAAGGGAATGTGACAGACTCCCAGCTTGCTGTTAGGGAATGTGACAGACTCCCAGCTCGCTGTTAGTGTTAGGAACATGTGCTCTCTATGCAAAGGAATGTGACAGACTCCCAGCACGCTGTTAGTGTTAGGATCATGTGTTGACTATGCAGGGGATTGTGACAGACACCCAGCTTGCTGTTAGTGTTAGGAACATTTGATGTCTATGCAGGTGAATGTGACAGACTCCTAGCTCGCTGTTAATATTAGGAACATGTGCTCTCTATGCAGGGGAATGTGACAGACTCCCATTTCGCTGTTAGTGTTAGGAACATTTGCTTTCTATGCAGGCAAATGTGACAGACTCCCAGCTTGCTGTTAGTGTTAGGAACATGTGCTCTCTATGCAAAGGAATGTGACAGACTCCCAGCTTGCTGTTAGTGTTAGGAACATGTGCTGTCTATGCAGTGGAATGTGACAGACGCCTAGCTTGCTGTAAGTGTTAGGAATACATGCTCTCTATGCAGGGGAATGTGACAGACTCCCAGCTCGCTGTTAGTGATAGGAACATGTGCTCTGTGCAAGGGAATGTGACAGACTCCCAGCTCACTGTTAGTGTTAGGAACATGTGCTGTCTATGCAAGGGAATGTGATAGACACCCAGCTCACTGTTAGTGTTAGGAACACATGCTCTCTATGCTGGGGAATGTGACAGACTCCCAGCTCGCTGTTAGTGTTAGGAACATGTGCTCTGTGCAAGGGAATGTCACAGACTCCAAGCTCGCTGTTAGTGTTAGGAAAATGTGCTGTCTATGCAAGGGAATGTATCAGACTCCCAGCTCACTGTTAGTGTTAGGAACATGTGCTCTCTATGCAGGGGGATGTGACAGACTTCCAGCTCGCTGTTAGTGCTCTCTGTGCAAGGGAATGTGACAGACTCCCAGTTCGCTCTTATTGTTAGGAACATATGCTCTCTATGCAAGGGAATTTGAAAGACTCCCAGCTCGCTGTTAGTGTTAGGAACATGTGCTCCTTATGCAGGAGAATGTGACAGACTCCCAGCTCGCTGTTAGTGCTCTCTGTGCAATGGAATGTGACAGACTCCCAGCTCGCTGCTAGTGTTAGGAACATGTGCTCTCTATGTAGGTGAATGTTACAGATGCCCAGCTCGCTGTTAGTGTTAGGAACATGTGCTCTCTATGCAAAGGAATGTGACAGACTCCCAGATTGCTGTTAGTGTTAGGAACATGTGCTTTCTATGCAAGGGAATGTGACAGATGCCCAGCTCGCTGTTAGTGTTAGGCTCACGTTCTCTCTATGCTGGGGAATGTGACAGACTCCCAACTCGCTGTTAGTGTTAGGAACATGTGCTCTCTATGCAAAGGAATGTGACAGACTCCCAGCTTGCTGTTAGTGTTAGGAACATGTGCTGTCTATGCAAGGGAATGGGACAGATGCCCAGCTCGCTGTTAGTGTTAGGATCACGTTCTCTCTATGCTGGGGAATGTGACAGACTCCCAACTCGCTGTTAGTGTTAGGAACATGTGCTCTGTGCAAGGGAATGTGACAGACTCCCAGCTCGCTGTTAGTGTTAGGAACATGTGCTGTCTATGCAAGGGGATGTGACAGACTCCTAGCTCGCTGTTAGTGTTAGGGACATTTGCTCTCTATTCAGGGGAATGTGACAGAGTCCCAGCTCGCTGTTAGTGTTTGGAACATGCACTCTCTATGCAAGGGAATGTGACAGACTCCCAGCTCACTGTTAGTGCTCTCTGTGCAAGGGAATGTGACAGACTCCCAGCTTGCTGTTAGGGAATGTGACAGACTCCCAGCTCGCTGTTAGTGTTAGGAACATGTGCTCTCTATGCAGGTGAATGTTACAGACGTCCAGCTCGCTGTTAGTCTTAGGAGCATGTGCTCTCTATGCAAAGGAATGTGACAGACTCCCAGCTCACTGTTAGTGTTAGGAACATGTGCTTTCTATGCAAAGGAATGTGGCAGACTAACAGCTCGCTGTTAGCGTTAGGAACATGTTCTGTCTATGCAGGGGAATGTGACAGACTCCCAGCTCTCTGTTAGTGTTAGGAACATGTGCTCTCTGTGTAAGGGAATGTGACAGACTCCCAGCTCGCTGTTAGTGATAGGAACATGTGCTCTGTGCAAGGGAATGTGACAGACTCCCAGCTCGCTGTTAGTGTTAGGAACATGTGCTGTCTATGCAAGGGAATGTGATAGACACCCAGCTCACTGTTAGTGTTAGGAACACATGCTCTCTATGCTGGGGAATGTGACAGACTCCCAGCTCGCTGTTAGTGTTAGGAACATGTGCTCTGTGCAAGGGAATGTCACAGACTCCAAGCTCGCTGTTAGTGTTAGGAAAATGTGCTGTCTATGCAAGGGAATGTGTCAGACTCCCAGCTCACTGTTAGTGTTAGGAACATGTGCTCTGTATGCAGGGGGATGTGACAGACTCCCAGCTCGCTGTTAGTGCTCTCTGTGCAAGGGAATGTGACAGACTCCCAGTTTGCTCTTATTGTTAGGAACATATGCTCTCTATGCAAGGGAATTTGAAAGACTCCCAGCTCGCTGTTAGTGTTAGGAACATGTGCTCCTTATGCAGGAGAATGTGACAGACTCCCAGCTCGCTGTTAGTGCTCTCTGTGCAATGGAATGTGACAGACTCCCAGCTCGCTGCTAGTGTTAGGAACATGTGCTCTCTATGTAGGTGAATGTTACAGATGCCCAGCTCGCTGTTAGTGTTAGGAACATGTGCTCTCTATGCAAAGGAATGTGACAGACTCCCAGCTTGCTGTTAGTGTTAGGAACATGTGCTGTCTATGCAAGGGAATGTGACAGATGCCCAGCTCACTGTTAGTGTTAGGATCACGTTCTCTCTATGCTGGGGAATGTGACAGACTCCCAACTCGCTGTTAGTGTTAGGAACATGTGCTCTGTGCAAGGGAATGTGACAGACTCCCAGCTCGCTGTTAGTGTTAGGAACATGTGATGTCTATGCAGGGGAATGTGACAGAGTCCCAGCTCGCTGTTAGTGTTTGGAACATGCACTCTCTATGCAAGGGAATGTGACAGACTGCCAGCTCACTGTTTGTGCTCTCTGCGCAAGGGAATGTGACAGACTCCCAGCCTGCTGTTAGGGAATGTGACAGACTCCCAGCTCGCTGTTAGTGTTAGGAACATGTGCTCTCTATGCAGGTGAATGTGACAGACGTCCAGCTCGCTGTTAGTCTTAGGAGCATGTGCTCTATATGCAAAGGAATGTGACAGACTCCCAGCTCACTGTTAGTGTTAGGAACATGTGCTCTCTGTGCAAGGGAATGTGACAGAATCCCAGCTTGCTGTTAGTGTTAGGAACATGTGCTCTCTATGCAGCAGAATATGACAGACTCCCAGCTTGCGGTTAGTGTTAGGAACATGTGCTCTCTATGTAGGAAAATGTGACAGACTCCCAGCTCACTGTTAGTGTTAGGAACATGTACTGACTATGCAGGGGATTGCGAGAGACGCCCAGCTTGCTGTTAGTGTTAGGACCATTTGCTGTCTATGCAGGAGAATTTGACAGACTCCCAGCTCGCTGTTAGTATTAGGAACATGTGCTCTCTATGCAGGGGAAAGTGACAGACTCCCAGCTCGCTGTTAGTGTTAGGAACATTTGATTTCTATGCAAGTGAATGTGACAGAATCCCAGCTCGCTGTTACTGTTAGGAACATCTGCTGTCTATGCAAGGGAACGTGACAGACTCCCAGCTTGCTGTTAGTGTTAGGAACATGTGCTGTCTATGCAGGGGAATGTGACAGACTCCCAGCTCTCTGTTAGTGTTAGGAACATGTGCTCTCTATGCAGGGGAATGTGACAGACTCCCAGCCCGTGGTTAGTGTTAGGAACATTTTCTGTCTATGCAGGAGAATTTGACAGACTCCCAGCTCGCTGTTAGTATTAGGAACATGTGCTTTCTATGCAGGGGAATGTGACAGACTCCCAGCTTGCTGTTAGTGTTAGGAACATTTGCTTTCTATGCAGGGGAATGTGACAGACTCCCAGTTCGCTGTTAGTGTTAGGAACATGTGCTTTGTATGCAAAGGAATGTGACAGACTCCCAGCTTGCTGTTAGTGTTAGGAACATGTGCTGTTTTTGCAGGGGAATGTGACAGACTCCCAGCTCTCTGTTAGTGTTAGGAACATGTGCTCTCTATGCAGGGGAATGTGACAGACTCCCAGCCCGCTGTTAGTGTTAGGAACATTTGCTTTCTATGCAGGGTAATGTGACAGAATCCCAGCTCGCTGTTAGTGTTAGGAACATGTGCTGTCTATGCAAGGGAATGTGACAGACTCCCAGCTTGCTGTTAGTGTTAGGAACATGTGCTCTCTGTGCAAGGGAATGTGACAGACTCCCAGCTCGCTGTTAGTGTTAGGAACATGTGCTCTCTATGCAGCAGAATGTCACAGACCGCCAGCTCGTGGTTAGTGTTAGGAACATGTGCTCTCTATGCAGGGGAATGTGACAGAATCCCAGCTCGCTGTTAGTGTTAGGGACATGTGCTGTCTATGCAAGGGAATGTGACAGACGCCCAGCTTGCTGTTAGTGTTAGGAACATGTGCTCTCTGTGCAAGGGAATGTGACAGACTCCCAGCTCGCTGTTAGTGTTAGGAACATTTGCTTTCTATGCAGGGGAATGTGACAGAATCCCAGCTCGCTGTTAGTGTTAGGAACATGTGCTTTCTATGCAAAGGAATGTGACAGACTAACAGCTCGCTGTTAGTTTTAGGAACATGTGCTCTCTATGCAGGGGAATGTGACAGACTCCCAGCTCGCTGTTAGTGTTAGGAACATTTGCTTTCTATGCAGGGGAATGTGACAGAATCCCAGCTCGCTGTTAGTGTTAGGAACATGTGCTGTCTATACAAGGGAATGTGACAGACTCCCAGCTTGCTGTTAGTGTTAGGAACATGTGCTCTCTGTGCAAGGGAATGTGACAGACTCCCAGCTCGCTGTTAGTGTTAGGAACAAGTGCTCTCTATGCAGCAGAATATCACAGACCGCCAGCTCGTGGTTAGTGTTAGGAACATGTGCTCTCTATGCAGGGAAATGAGACAGACTCCCAGCACGCTGTTAGTGTTAGGAACATGTGCTGACTATGCAGGGGATTGTGACAGACACCCAGCTTGCTATTAGTGTTAGGAATATTTGATGTCTATGCAGGTGAATGTGACAGACTCCTAGCTCGCTGTTAATATTAGGAACATGTGCTCTCTATGCAGGGGAATGTGACAGACTCCCAGTTCGCTGTTAGTGTTAGGAACATTTGCTTTCTATGCAGGCAAATGTGACAGACTCCCAGCTCGCTGTTAGTGTTAGGAACATGTGCTCTCTATGCAAAGGAATGTGACAGACTCCCAGCTTGCTGTTAGTGTTAGGAACATGTGCTGTCTATGCAGTGGAATGTGACAGACGCCCAGCTCGCTGTTAGTGTTAGGAATACATGCTCTCTATGCAGGGGAATGTGACAGACTCCCAGCTCGCTGTTAGTGTTAGGAACATGTGCTCTGTACAAGGGAATGTGATAGACTCCCAGCTCGCTTTTAGTGTTAGGAACATTTGCTCTCTATGCAAGGGAATGTGACAGACTCCCAGCTTGCTGTTAGTGTTAGGAACATGTGCTCCCTATGCAGGGGAATGTGACAGACTCCCAGCTCGCTGTTAGTGTTAGGAACATGTGCTCTGTGCAAGGGAATGTGACAGACTCCCAGCTCGCTGTTAGTGTTAGGAACATGTGCTGTCTATGCAAGGAAATGTGACAGACTCCTACCTCGCTGTTAGTGTTAGGAACATTTGCTCTCTATGGAGGGGAATGTGACAGACTCCCAGCTCACTGTTAGTGCTCTCTGTGCAAAGGAATGTGACAGACTCACAGCTTGCTGTTAGTGTTTGGAACATGCACTCTCTATGCAAGAGAATGTGACAGACTCCCAGCTCGCTGTTAGTGCTCTCTGTGAAAAGGGAATGTGACAGACTCCCAGCTTGCTGTTAGGGAATGTGACAGACTCCCAGCTCGCTGTTAGTGTTATGAACATGTGCTCTCTGTGAGGTGAATGTGACAGACGCCCAGCTCGCTGTTAGTCTTAGGAGCATGTGCTCTCTATGCAAAGGAATGTGACAGACTCCCAGCTCGCTGTTAGTGTTAGGAACATGTGCTGTCTATGCAAGGGAACGTGACAGAATCCCAGGTCGCTGTTAGTGTTAGGAACATGTGCTCTCTGTGTAAGGGAATGTGACAGACTCCCAGCTCGCTGTTAGTGATAGGAACATGTGCTGTGTGCAAGGGAATGTGACAGACTCCCAGCTCGCTGTTAGTGTTAGGAACATGTGCTGTCTATGCAAGGGAATGTGATAGACACCCAGCTCACTGTTAGTGTTAGGAACACATGCTCTCTATGCTGGGGAATGTGACAGACTCCCAGCTCGCTGTTAGTGTTAGGAACATGTGCTCTGTGCAAGGGAATGTCACAGACTCCAAGCTCGCTGTTAGTGTTAGGAAAATGTGCTGTCTATGCAAGGGAATGTGTCAGACTCCCAGCTCACTGTTAGTGTTAGGAACATGTGCTCTCTATGCAGGGGGATGTGACAGACTCCCAGCTCGCTGTTAGTGCTCTCTGTGAAAAGGGAATGTGACAGACTCCCAGCTTGCTGTTAGTGCTCTCTGTGAAAAGGGAATGTGACAGACTCCCAGCTTGCTGTTAGGGAATGTGACAGACTCCCAGCTCGCTGTTAGTGTTATGAACATGTGCTCTCTGTGAGGTGAATGTGACAGACGCCCAGCTCGCTGTTAGTCTTAGGAGCATGTGCTCTCTATGCAAAGGAATGTGACAGACTCCCAGCTCGCTTTTAGTGTTAGGAACATGTGCTGTCTATGCAAGGGAACGTGACAGAATCCCAGGTCCCTGTTAGTGTTAGGAACATGTGCTCTCTGTGTAAGGGAATGTGACAGACTCCCAGCTCGCTGTTAGTGATAGGAACATGTGCTCTGTGCAAGGGAATGTGACAGACTCCCAGCTCGCTGTTAGGGTTAGGAACATGTGCTGTCTATGCAAGGGAATGTGATAGACAGCCAGCTCACTGTTAGTGTTAGGAACACATGCTCTCTATGCTGGGGAATGTGACAGACTCCCAGCTCGCTGTTAGTGTTAGGAACATGTGCTCTGTGCAAGGGAATGTCACAGACTCCAAGCTCGCTGTTAGTGTTAGGAAAATGTGCTGTCTATGCAAGGGAATGTGTCAGACTCCCAGCTCACTGTTAGTGTTAGGAACATGTGCTCTCTATGCAAGGGAATGTGACAGACTCCCAGCTCGCTGTTAGTGCTCTCTGTGCAAGGGAATGTGACAGACTCCCAGTTCGCTCTTATTGTTAGGAACATATGCTCTCTATGCAAGGGAATTTGAAAGACTCCCAGCTCGCTGTTAGTGTTAGGAACATGTGCTCCTTATGCAGGAGAATGTGACAGACTCCCAGCTCGCTGTTAGTGCTCTCTGTGCAATGGAATGTGACAGACTCCCAGCTCGCTGCTAGTGTTAGGAACATGTGCTCTCTATGTAGGTGAATGTTACAGATGCCCAGCTCGCTGTTAGTGTTAGGATCACGTTCTCTCTATGCTGGGGAATGTGACAGACTCCCAACTCGCTGTTAGTGTTAGGAACATGTGCTCTGTGCAAGGGAATGTGACAGACTCCCAGCTCGCTGTTAGTGTTAGGAACATGTGCTGTCTATGCAAGGGGATGTGACAGACTCCTAGCTCGCTGTTAGTGTTAGGGACATTTGCTCTCTATGCAGGGGAATGTGACAGAGTCCCAGCTCGCTGTTATTGTTTGGAACATGCACTCTCTATGCAAGGGAATGTGACAGACTCCCAGCTCACTGTTAGTGCTCTCTGTGCAAGGGAATGTGACAGACTCCCAGCTTGCTGTTAGTGTTAGGAACATGTGCTCCCTATGCAGGTGAATGTGACAGACGTCCAGCTCGCTGTTAGTCTTAGGAGCATGTGCTCTCTATGCAAAGGAATGTGACAGACTCCCAGCTCACTGTTAGTGTTAGGAACATGTGCTCTCTGTGCAAGGGAATGTGACAGAATCCCAGCTTGCTGTTAGTGTTAGGAACATGTGCTCTCTATGCAGCAGAATATGACAGACTCCCAGCTCGCGGTTAGTGTTAGGAACATGTGCTCTCTATGTAGGGAAATGTGACAGACTCCCAGCTCACTGTTAGTGTTAGGAACATGTACTGACTATGCAGGGGAATGTGACAGACTCCCAGCTTGCTGTTAGTGTTAGGAACATGTGCTCCCTATGCAGGTGAATGTGACAGACGTCCAGCTCGCTGTTAGTCTTAGGAGCATGTGCTCTCTATGCAAAGGAATGTGACAGACTCCCAGCTCACTGTTAGTGTTAGGAACATGTGCTCTCTGTGCAAGGGAATGTGACAGACTCCCAGCTCGCTTTTAGTGTTAGGAACATGTGCTCTGTACAAGGGAATGTGATAGACTCCCAGCTCGCTTTTAGTATTAGGAACATTTGCTCTCTATGCAAGGGAATGTGACAGACTCCCAGCTTGCTGTTAGTGTTAGGAACATGTGCTCCCTATGCAGGGGAATGTGACAGACTCCCAGCTCGCTGTTAGTGTTAGGAACATGTGCTCTGTGCAAGGGAATGTGACAGACTCCCAGCTCGCTGTTAGTGTTAGGAACATGTGCTGTCTATGCAAGGAAATGTGACAGACTCCTACCTCGCTGTTAGTGTTAGGAACATTTGCTCTCTATGGAGGGGAATGTGACAGACTCCCAGCTCACTGTTAGTGCTCTCTGTGCAAAGGAATGTGACAGACTCACAGCTTGCTGTTAGTGTTTGGAACATGCACTCTCTATGCAAGAGAATGTGACAGACTCCCAGCTCGCTGTTAGTGCTCTCTGTGAAAAGGGAATGTGACAGACTCCCAGCTTGCTGTTAGGGAATGTGACAGACTCCCAGCTCGCTGTTAGTGTTATGAACATGTGCTCTCTGTGAGGTGAATGTGACAGACGCCCAGCTCGCTGTTAGTCTTAGGAGCATGTGCTCTCTATGCAAAGGAATGTGACAGACTCCCAGCTCGCTGTTAGTGTTAGGAACACATGCTCTCTATGCTGGGGAATGTGACAGACTCCCAGCTCGCTGTTAGTGTTAGGAACATGTGCTCTGTGCAAGGGAATGTCACAGACTCCAAGCTCGCTGTTAGTGTTAGGAAAATGTGCTGTCTATGCAAGGGAATGTGTCAGACTCCCAGCTCACTGTTAGTGTTAGGAACATGTGCTCTCTATGCAGGGGCATGTGACAGACTCCCAGCTCGCTGTTAGTGCTCTCTGTGAAAAGGGAATGTGACAGACTCCCAGCTTGCTGTTAGTGCTCTCTGTGAAAAGGGAATGTGACAGACTCCCAGCTTGCTGTTAGGGAATGTGACAGACTCCCAGCTCGCTGTTAGTGTTATGAACATGTGCTCTCTGTGAGGTGAATGTGACAGACGCCCAGCTCGCTGTTAGTCTTAGGAGCATGTGCTCTCTATGCAAAGGAATGTGACAGACTCCCAGCTCACTGTTAGTGTTAGGAACATGTGCTGTCTATGCAAGGGAACGTGACAGAATCCCAGGTCGCTGTTAGTGTTAGGAACATGTGCTCTCTGTGTAAGGGAATGTGACAGACTCCCAGCTCGCTGTTAGTGATAGGAACATGTGCTCTGTGCAAGGGAATGTGACAGACTCCCAGCTCGCTGTTAGGGTTAGGAACATGTGCTGTATATGCAAGGGAATGTGATAGACACCCAGCTCACTGTTAGTGTTAGGAACACATGCTCTCTATGCTGGGGAATGTGACAGACTCCCAGCTCGCTGTTAGTGTTAGGAACATGTGCTCTGTGCAAGGGAATGTCACAGACTCCAAGCTCGCTGTTAGTGTTAGGAAAATGTGCTGTCTATGCAAGGGAATGTGTCAGACTCCCAGCTCACTGTTAGTGTTAGGAACATGTGCTCTCTATGCAAGGGAATGTGACAGACTCCCAGCTCGCTGTTAGTGCTCTCTGTGCAAGGGAATGTGACAGACTCCCAGTTCGCTCTTATTGTTAGGAACATATGCTCTCTATGCAAGGGAATTTGAAAGACTCCCAGCTCGCTGTTAGTGTTAGGAACATGTGCTCCTTATGCAGGAGAATGTGACAGACTCCCAGCTCGCTGTTAGTGCTCTCTGTGCAATGGAATGTGACAGACTCCCAGCTCGCTGCTAGTGTTAGGAACATGTGCTCTCTATGTAGGTGAATGTTACAGATGCCCAGCTCGCTGTTAGTGTTAGGAACATGTGCTCTCTATGCAAAGGAATGTGACAGACTCCCAGCTTGCTGTTAGTGTTAGGAACATGTGCTGTCTATGCAAGGGAATGTGACAGATGCCCAGCTCGCTGTTAGTGTTAGGATCACGTTCTCTCTATGCTGGGGAATGTGACAGACTCCCAACTCGCTGTTAGTGTTAGGAACATGTGCTCTGTGCAAGGGAATGTGACAGACTCCCAGCTCGCTGTTAGTGTTAGGAACATGTGCTGTCTATGCAAGGGGATGTGACAGACTCCTAGCTCGCTGTTAGTGTTAGGGACATTTGCTCTCTATGCAGGGGAATGCGACAGAGTCCCAGCTCGCTGTTAGTGTTTGGAACATGCACTCTCTATGCAAGGGAATGTGACAGACTCCCAGCTCACTGTTAGTGCTCTCTGTGCAAGGGAATGTGACAGACTCCCAGCTTGCTGTTAGGGAATGTGACAGACTCCCAGCTCGCTGTTAGTGTTAGGAACATGTGCTCTCTATGCAAAGGAATGTGACAGACTCCCAGCACGCTGTTAGTGTTAGGAACATGTGTTGACTATGCAGGGGATTGTGACAGACACCCAGCTTGCTGTTAGTGTTAGGAACATTTGATGTCTATGCAGGTGAATGTGACAGACTCCTAGCTCGCTGTTAATATTAGGAACATGTGCTCTCTATGCAGGGGAATGTGACAGACTCCCATTTCGCTGTTAGTGTTAGGAACATTTGCTTTCTATGCAGGCAAATGTGACAGACTCCCAGCTCGCTGTTAGTGTTAGGAACATGTGCTCTCTATGCAAAGGAATGTGACAGACTCCCAGCTTGCTGTTAGTGTTAGGAACATGTGCTGTCTATGCAGTGGAATGTGACAGACGCCCAGCTTGCTGTAAGTGTTAGGAATACATGCTCTCTATGCAGGGGAATGTGACAGACTCCCAGCTCGCTGTTAGTGTTAGGAACATGTGCTCCCTATGCAGGGGAATGTGACAGACTCCCAGCTCGCTGTTAGTATTAGGAACATGTGCTCTGTGCAAGGGAACGTGACAGACTCCCAGCTCGCTGTTAGTGTTAGGAACATTTGCTCTCTATGCAAGGGAATGTGACAGACTCCCAGCTTGCAGTTAGTGTTAGGAACATGTGCTCCCTACGCAGGGGAATGTGACAGACTCCCAGCTCGCTGTTAGTGTTAGGAACATGTGCTCTGTGCAAGGGAATGTGACAGACTCCCAGCTCGCTGTTAGTGTTAGGAACATTTGCTCTCTATGCAAGGGAATGTGACAGACTCCCAGCTTGCTGTTAGTGTTAGGAACATGTGCTCCCTATGCAAGGGAATGTGACAGACTCCCAGCTTGCTGTTAGTGTTAGGAACATGTGCTCCCTATGCAGGGGAATGTGACAGACTCCCAGCTCGCTGTTAGTGTTAGGAACATGTGCTGTCTATGCAAGGAAATGTGACAGACTCCTACCTCTCTGTTAGTGTTAGGAACATTTGCTCTCTATGGAGGGGAATGTGACAGACTCCCAGCTCACTGTTAGTGCTCTCTGTGCAAAGGAATGTGACAGACTCACAGCTTGCTGTTAGTGTTTGGAACATGCACTCTCTATGCAAGAGAATGTGACAGACTCCCAGCTCGCTGTTAGTGCTCGCTGTGAAAAGGGAATGTGACAGACTCCCAGCTTGCTGTTAGGGAATGAGACAGACTCCCAGCTCGCTGTTAGTGTTATGAACATGTGCTCTCTGTGAGGTGAATGTGACAGACGCCCAGCTCGCTGTTAGTGTTAGGAACATGTGCTGTCTATGCAAGGGGATGTGACAGACTCCTAGCTCGCTGTTAGTGTTAGGGACATTTGCTCTCTATGCAGGGGAATGCGACAGAGTCCCAGCTCGCTGTTAGTGTTAGGAACATGTGCTCTGTGCAAGGGAATGTGACAGACTCCCAGCTCGCTGTTAGTGTTAGGAACATGTGCTGTCTATGCAAGGGGATGTGACAGACTCCTAGCTCGCTGTTAGTGTTAGGGACATTTGCTCTCTATGCAGGGGAATGCGACAGAGTCCCAGCTCGCTGTTAGTGTTTGGAACATGCACTCTCTATGCAAGGGAATGTGACAGACTCCCAGCTCACTGTTAGTGCTCTCTGTGCAAGGGAATGTGACAGACTCCCAGCTTGCTGTTAGGGAATGTGACAGACTCCCAGCTCGCTGTTAGTGTTAGGAACATGTGCTCTCTATGCAAAGGAATGTGACAGACTCCCAGCACGCTGTTAGTGTTAGGAACATGTGTTGACTATGCAGGGGATTGTGACAGACACCCAGCTTGCTGTTAGTGTTAGGAACATTTGATGTCTATGCAGGTGAATGTGACAGACTCCTAGCTCGCTGTTAATATTAGGAACATGTGCTCTCTATGCAGGGGAATGTGACAGACTCCCATTTCGCTGTTAGTGTTAGGAACATTTGCTTTCTATGCAGGCAAATGTGACAGACTCCCAGCTTGCTGTTAGTGTTAGGAACATGTGCTCTCTATGCAAAGGAATGTGACAGACTCCCAGCTTGCTGTTAGTGTTAGGAACATGTGCTGTCTATGCAGTGGAATGTGACAGACGCCCAGCTTGCTGTAAGTGTTAGGAATACATGCTCTCTATGCAGGGGAATGTGACAGACTCCCAGCTCGCTGTTAGTGATAGGAACATGTGCTCTGTGCAAGGGAATGTGACAGACTCCCAGCTCACTGTTAGTGTTAGGAACATGTGCTGTCTATGCAAGGGAATGTGATAGACACCCAGCTCACTGTTAGTGTTAGGAACACATGCTCTCTATGCTGGGGAATGTGACAGACTCCCAGCTCGCTGTTAGTGTTAGGAACATGTGCTCTGTGCAAGGGAATGTCACAGACTCCAAGCTCGCTGTTAGTGTTAGGAAAATGTGCTGTCTATGCAAGGGAATGTATCAGACTCCCAGCTCACTGTTAGTGTTAGGAACATGTGCTCTCTATGCAGGGGGATGTGACAGACTTCCAGCTCGCTGTTAGTGCTCTCTGTGCAAGGGAATGTGACAGACTCCCAGTTCGCTCTTATTGTTAGGAACATATGCTCTCTATGCAAGGGAATTTGAAAGACTCCCAGCTCGCTGTTAGTGTTAGGAACATGTGCTCCTTATGCAGGAGAATGTGACAGACTCCCAGCTCGCTGTTAGTGCTCTCTGTGCAATGGAATGTGACAGACTCCCAGCTCGCTGCTAGTGTTAGGAACATGTGCTCTCTATGTAGGTGAATGTTACAGATGCCCAGCTCGCTGTTAGTGTTAGGAACATGTGCTCTCTATGCAAAGGAATGTGACAGACTCCCAGATTGCTGTTAGTGTTAGGAACATGTGCTTTCTATGCAAGGGAATGTGACAGATGCCCAGCTCGCTGTTAGTGTTAGGCTCACGTTCTCTCTATGCTGGGGAATGTGACAGACTCCCAACTCGCTGTTAGTGTTAGGAACATGTGCTCTCTATGCAAAGGAATGTGACAGACTCCCAGCTTGCTGTTAGTGTTAGGAACATGTGCTGTCTATGCAAGGGAATGGGACAGATGCCCAGCTCGCTGTTAGTGTTAGGATCACGTTCTCTCTATGCTGGGGAATGTGACAGACTCCCAACTCGCTGTTAGTGTTAGGAACATGTGCTCTGTGCAAGGGAATGTGACAGACTCCCAGCTCGCTGTTAGTGTTAGGAACATGTGCTGTCTATGCAAGGGGATGTGACAGACTCCTAGCTCGCTGTTAGTGTTAGGGACATTTGCTCTCTATTCAGGGGAATGTGACAGAGTCCCAGCTCGCTGTTAGTGTTTGGAACATGCACTCTCTATGCAAGGGAATGTGACAGACTCCCAGCTCACTGTTAGTGCTCTCTGTGCAAGGGAATGTGACAGACTCCCAGCTTGCTGTTAGGGAATGTGACAGACTCCCAGCTCGCTGTTAGTGTTAGGAACATGTGCTCTCTATGCAGGTGAATGTTACAGACGTCCAGCTCGCTGTTAGTCTTAGGAGCATGTGCTCTCTATGCAAAGGAATGTGACAGACTCCCAGCTCACTGTTAGTGTTAGGAACATGTGCTTTCTATGCAAAGGAATGTGGCAGACTAACAGCTCGCTGTTAGCGTTAGGAACATGTTCTGTCTATGCAGGGGAATGTGACAGACTCCCAGCTCTCTGTTAGTGTTAGGAACATGTGCTCTCTGTGTAAGGGAATGTGACAGACTCCCAGCTCGCTGTTAGTGATAGGAACATGTGCTCTGTGCAAGGGAATGTGACAGACTCCCAGCTCGCTGTTAGTGTTAGGAACATGTGCTGTCTATGCAAGGGAATGTGATAGACACCCAGCTCACTGTTAGTGTTAGGAACACATGCTCTCTATGCTGGGGAATGTGACAGACTCCCAGCTCGCTGTTAGTGTTAGGAACATGTGCTCTGTGCAAGGGAATGTCACAGACTCCAAGCTCGCTGTTAGTGTTAGGAAAATGTGCTGTCTATGCAAGGGAATGTGTCAGACTCCCAGCTCACTGTTAGTGTTAGGAACATGTGCTCTGTATGCAGGGGGATGTGACAGACTCCCAGCTCGCTGTTAGTGCTCTCTGTGCAAGGGAATGTGACAGACTCCCAGTTTGCTCTTATTGTTAGGAACATATGCTCTCTATGCAAGGGAATTTGAAAGACTCCCAGCTCGCTGTTAGTGTTAGGAACATGTGCTCCTTATGCAGGAGAATGTGACAGACTCCCAGCTCGCTGTTAGTGCTCTCTGTGCAATGGAATGTGACAGACTCCCAGCTCGCTGCTAGTGTTAGGAACATGTGCTCTCTATGTAGGTGAATGTTACAGATGCCCAGCTCGCTGTTAGTGTTAGGAACATGTGCTCTCTATGCAAAGGAATGTGACAGACTCCCAGCTTGCTGTTAGTGTTAGGAACATGTGCTGTCTATGCAAGGGAATGTGACAGATGCCCAGCTCACTGTTAGTGTTAGGATCACGTTCTCTCTATGCTGGGGAATGTGACAGACTCCCAACTCGCTGTTAGTGTTAGGAACATGTGCTCTGTGCAAGGGAATGTGACAGACTCCCAGCTCGCTGTTAGTGTTAGGAACATGTGATGTCTATGCAGGGGAATGTGACAGAGTCCCAGCTCGCTGTTAGTGTTTGGAACATGCACTCTCTATGCAAGGGAATGTGACAGACTGCCAGCTCACTGTTTGTGCTCTCTGCGCAAGGGAATGTGACAGACTCCCAGCCTGCTGTTAGGGAATGTGACAGACTCCCAGCTCGCTGTTAGTGTTAGGAACATGTGCTCTCTATGCAGGTGAATGTGACAGACGTCCAGCTCGCTGTTAGTCTTAGGAGCATGTGCTCTATATGCAAAGGAATGTGACAGACTCCCAGCTCACTGTTAGTGTTAGGAACATGTGCTCTCTGTGCAAGGGAATGTGACAGAATCCCAGCTTGCTGTTAGTGTTAGGAACATGTGCTCTCTATGCAGCAGAATATGACAGACTCCCAGCTTGCGGTTAGTGTTAGGAACATGTGCTCTCTATGTAGGAAAATGTGACAGACTCCCAGCTCACTGTTAGTGTTAGGAACATGTACTGACTATGCAGGGGATTGCGAGAGACGCCCAGCTTGCTGTTAGTGTTAGGACCATTTGCTGTCTATGCAGGAGAATTTGACAGACTCCCAGCTCGCTGTTAGTATTAGGAACATGTGCTCTCTATGCAGGGGAAAGTGACAGACTCCCAGCTCGCTGTTAGTGTTAGGAACATTTGATTTCTATGCAAGTGAATGTGACAGAATCCCAGCTCGCTGTTACTGTTAGGAACATCTGCTGTCTATGCAAGGGAACGTGACAGACTCCCAGCTTGCTGTTAGTGTTAGGAACATGTGCTGTCTATGCAGGGGAATGTGACAGACTCCCAGCTCTCTGTTAGTGTTAGGAACATGTGCTCTCTATGCAGGGGAATGTGACAGACTCCCAGCCCGTGGTTAGTGTTAGGAACATTTTCTGTCTATGCAGGAGAATTTGACAGACTCCCAGCTCGCTGTTAGTATTAGGAACATGTGCTTTCTATGCAGGGGAATGTGACAGACTCCCAGCTTGCTGTTAGTGTTAGGAACATTTGCTTTCTATGCAGGGGAATGTGACAGACTCCCAGTTCGCTGTTAGTGTTAGGAACATGTGCTTTGTATGCAAAGGAATGTGACAGACTCCCAGCTTGCTGTTAGTGTTAGGAACATGTGCTGTTTTTGCAGGGGAATGTGACAGACTCCCAGCTCTCTGTTAGTGTTAGGAACATGTGCTCTCTATGCAGGGGAATGTGACAGACTCCCAGCCCGCTGTTAGTGTTAGGAACATTTGCTTTCTATGCAGGGTAATGTGACAGAATCCCAGCTCGCTGTTAGTGTTAGGAACATGTGCTGTCTATGCAAGGGAATGTGACAGACTCCCAGCTTGCTGTTAGTGTTAGGAACATGTGCTCTCTGTGCAAGGGAATGTGACAGACTCCCAGCTCGCTGTTAGTGTTAGGAACATGTGCTCTCTATGCAGCAGAATGTCACAGACCGCCAGCTCGTGGTTAGTGTTAGGAACATGTGCTCTCTATGCAGGGGAATGTGACAGAATCCCAGCTCGCTGTTAGTGTTAGGGACATGTGCTGTCTATGCAAGGGAATGTGACAGACGCCCAGCTTGCTGTTAGTGTTAGGAACATGTGCTCTCTGTGCAAGGGAATGTGACAGACTCCCAGCTCGCTGTTAGTGTTAGGAACATTTGCTTTCTATGCAGGGGAATGTGACAGAATCCCAGCTCGTCTGTTAGTGTTAGGAACATGTGCTTTCTATGCAAAGGAATGTGACAGACTAACAGCTCGCTGTTAGTTTTAGGAACATGTGCTCTCTATGCAGGGGAATGTGACAGACTCCCAGCTCGCTGTTAGTGTTAGGAACATTTGCTTTCTATGCAGGGGAATGTGACAGAATCCCAGCTCGCTGTTAGTGTTAGGAACATGTGCTGTCTATACAAGGGAATGTGACAGACTCCCAGCTTGCTGTTAGTGTTAGGAACATGTGCTCTCTGTGCAAGGGAATGTGACAGACTCCCAGCTCGCTGTTAGTGTTAGGAACAAGTGCTCTCTATGCAGCAGAATATCACAGACCGCCAGCTCGTGGTTAGTGTTAGGAACATGTGCTCTCTATGCAGGGAAATGAGACAGACTCCCAGCACGCTGTTAGTGTTAGGAACATGTGCTGACTATGCAGGGGATTGTGACAGACACCCAGCTTGCTATTAGTGTTAGGAATATTTGATGTCTATGCAGGTGAATGTGACAGACTCCTAGCTCGCTGTTAATATTAGGAACATGTGCTCTCTATGCAGGGGAATGTGACAGACTCCCAGTTCGCTGTTAGTGTTAGGAACATTTGCTTTCTATGCAGGCAAATGTGACAGACTCCCAGCTCGCTGTTAGTGTTAGGAACATGTGCTCTCTATGCAAAGGAATGTGACAGACTCCCAGCTTGCTGTTAGTGTTAGGAACATGTGCTGTCTATGCAGTGGAATGTGACAGACGCCCAGCTCGCTGTTAGTGTTAGGAATACATGCTCTCTATGCAGGGGAATGTGACAGACTCCCAGCTCGCTGTTAGTGTTAGGAACATGTGCTCTGTACAAGGGAATGTGATAGACTCCCAGCTCGCTTTTAGTGTTAGGAACATTTGCTCTCTATGCAAGGGAATGTGACAGACTCCCAGCTTGCTGTTAGTGTTAGGAACATGTGCTCCCTATGCAGGGGAATGTGACAGACTCCCAGCTCGCTGTTAGTGTTAGGAACATGTGCTCTGTGCAAGGGAATGTGACAGACTCCCAGCTCGCTGTTAGTGTTAGGAACATGTGCTGTCTATGCAAGGAAATGTGACAGACTCCTACCTCGCTGTTAGTGTTAGGAACATTTGCTCTCTATGGAGGGGAATGTGACAGACTCCCAGCTCACTGTTAGTGCTCTCTGTGCAAAGGAATGTGACAGACTCACAGCTTGCTGTTAGTGTTTGGAACATGCACTCTCTATGCAAGAGAATGTGACAGACTCCCAGCTCGCTGTTAGTGCTCTCTGTGAAAAGGGATGTGACAGACTCCCAGCTTGCTGTTAGGGAATGTGACAGACTCCCAGCTCGCTGTTAGTGTTATGAACATGTGCTCTCTGTGAGGTGAATGTGACAGACGCCCAGCTCGCTGTTAGTCTTAGGAGCATGTGCTCTCTATGCAAAGGAATGTGACAGACTCCCAGCTCGCTGTTAGTGTTAGGAACATGTGCTGTCTATGCAAGGGAACGTGACAGAATCCCAGGTCGCTGTTAGTGTTAGGAACATGTGCTCTCTGTGTAAGGGAATGTTGACAGACTCCCAGCTCGCTGTTAGTGATAGGAACATGTGCTGTGTGCAAGGGAATGTGACAGACTCCCAGCTCGCTGTTAGTGTTAGGAACATGTGCTGTCTATGCAAGGGAATGTGATAGACACCCAGCTCACTGTTAGTGTTAGGAACACATGCTCTCTATGCTGGGGAATGTGACAGACTCCCAGCTCGCTGTTAGTGTTAGGAACATGTGCTCTGTGCAAGGGAATGTCACAGACTCCAAGCTCGCTGTTAGTGTTAGGAAAATGTGCTGTCTATGCAAGGGAATGTGTCAGACTCCCAGCTCACTGTTAGTGTTAGGAACATGTGCTCTCTATGCAGGGGGATGTGACAGACTCCCAGCTCGCTGTTAGTGCTCTCTGTGAAAAGGGAATGTGACAGACTCCCAGCTTGCTGTTAGTGCTCTCTGTGAAAAGGGAATGTGACAGACTCCCAGCTTGCTGTTAGGGAATGTGACAGACTCCCAGCTCGCTGTTAGTGTTATGAACATGTGCTCTCTGTGAGGTGAATGTGACAGACGCCCAGCTCGCTGTTAGTCTTAGGAGCATGTGCTCTCTATGCAAAGGAATGTGACAGACTCCCAGCTCGCTTTTAGTGTTAGGAACATGTGCTGTCTATGCAAGGGAACGTGACAGAATCCCAGGTCCCTGTTAGTGTTAGGAACATGTGCTCTCTGTGTAAGGGAATGTGACAGACTCCCAGCTCGCTGTTAGTGATAGGAACATGTGCTCTGTGCAAGGGAATGTGACAGACTCCCAGCTCGCTGTTAGGGTTAGGAACATGTGCTGTCTATGCAAGGGAATGTGATAGACAGCCAGCTCACTGTTAGTGTTAGGAACACATGCTCTCTATGCTGGGGAATGTGACAGACTCCCAGCTCGCTGTTAGTGTTAGGAACATGTGCTCTGTGCAAGGGAATGTCACAGACTCCAAGCTCGCTGTTAGTGTTAGGGAAAATGTGCTGTCTATGCAAGGGAATGTGTCAGACTCCCAGCTCACTGTTAGTGTTAGGAACATGTGCTCTCTATGCAAGGGAATGTGACAGACTCCCAGCTCGCTGTTAGTGCTCTCTGTGCAAGGGAATGTGACAGACTCCCAGTTCGCTCTTATTGTTAGGAACATATGCTCTCTATGCAAGGGAATTTGAAAGACTCCCAGCTCGCTGTTAGTGTTAGGAACATGTGCTCCTTATGCAGGAGAATGTGACAGACTCCCAGCTCGCTGTTAGTGCTCTCTGTGCAATGGAATGTGACAGACTCCCAGCTCGCTGCTAGTGTTAGGAACATGTGCTCTCTATGTAGGTGAATGTTACAGATGCCCAGCTCGCTGTTAGTGTTAGGATCACGTTCTCTCTATGCTGGGGAATGTGACAGACTCCCAACTCGCTGTTAGTGTTAGGAACATGTGCTCTGTGCAAGGGAATGTGACAGACTCCCAGCTCGCTGTTAGTGTTAGGAACATGTGCTGTCTATGCAAGGGGATGTGACAGACTCCTAGCTCGCTGTTAGTGTTAGGGACATTTGCTCTCTATGCAGGGGAATGTGACAGAGTCCCAGCTCGCTGTTATTGTTTGGAACATGCACTCTCTATGCAAGGGAATGTGACAGACTCCCAGCTCACTGTTAGTGCTCTCTGTGCAAGGGAATGTGACAGACTCCCAGCTTGCTGTTAGTGTTAGGAACATGTGCTCCCTATGCAGGTGAATGTGACAGACGTCCAGCTCGCTGTTAGTCTTAGGAGCATGTGCTCTCTATGCAAAGGAATGTGACAGACTCCCAGCTCACTGTTAGTGTTAGGAACATGTGCTCTCTGTGCAAGGGAATGTGACAGAATCCCAGCTTGCTGTTAGTGTTAGGAACATGTGCTCTCTATGCAGCAGAATATGACAGACTCCCAGCTCGCGGTTAGTGTTAGGAACATGTGCTCTCTATGTAGGGAAATGTGACAGACTCCCAGCTCACTGTTAGTGTTAGGAACATGTACTGACTATGCAGGGGAATGTGACAGACTCCCAGCTTGCTGTTAGTGTTAGGAACATGTGCTCCCTATGCAGGTGAATGTGACA